>NC_140580.1:564297429-564946826 GCF_964204655.1 Triturus cristatus | reverse complement strand
ATGGGCAGGACACTCGCGGTTGTCGCACGTTCAGAGAGTAAAAAAAAAGGTTGGGGTAGCGTGGGCGACTATAGTCATGCCAAGTCTAAGGACATGATGTTACCTGGTAGGGCGTTTGAAGGAGATAGAAACAGCGCAGGAATTTAATACGCCTGCACCAAAGACTGATTTGCCAGGCAAATCACAAAGGTATCGCAGGGGCTACTGCCTTGGCTAACAGATATGGGCACGACTTGCAGTTATAACATGATGGTTAAGTAAGAACGATGAGCCTTCACTGACAGCAGAGAGCTGCAGGCAACTTTAAGGTGTTGAGTAGAGCATACAATACCCCCGGGAACGGCAAACCCCAGTTGAGCTACCAGGAGTTAGTGTGGGTAGGCATCCCTGCGCAATCTCATAGCCTCTCAGGCAGGCGAAGGCATGGAACCGGCTTCTAGCAGCAGCGGTTATATGCAGTCAGATGCTAAATGCTAAAATAAAAAGTTTGGGGGGCAAACAGGAATAATCCAGGTGAGCCTTGAGTGGGAAGGAGGACGGTCACCTACGATGTCTCAGCAGGCAGGGGTCATGACCAGCGATAGGTCTGGCACGCCTAATCCATAGCGCAGTGCACTTCATTGGTAGCACACAGACTCCCCACTACAAAAGGTTAGGGTTAATGCAGAGTACTACTCCAGGACAGGAGGAACGTACATGGGGTTGCATGCGAGGAAGTTGGGCCAGTCAAGCTGACAATGCCAAGTTAGCAGAATATGTCAGTTTAGAACGGGGGACTCCTGACAGGGGTGGGGACGGTCAGGTTCTCACTTAAAATTGTAGGGGTCGTAGAGGACTTGGGTTTTCTCTTGAAGAAGAAGGGGAGTGGAGAGCAGGGGGGAGCTCCCTCCGAGTGTCAAACCATAGGTAGCGTGGCAGAAGAAACCAAGTAAAGATACACAAATGAGAGAAAAATTACTAGAGGTAGATGGAAGGCTCACACAGTGTCCTTGGGATGCCTCACAGCAGGGGCACTGAGGGAGCTAATGACAGCACACAGCCGCAGGCAAAGTAGATGGTGCTCCCACAGGGCCCTTGGGATGCCTCATGGCGGTGGTACTGAGGGAGCTAAATATCAGGACACAGCCACAGCCAGAGTAGATGAAATGCTCACACAGGGTCCTTGGGATGCCACACGGCAGGGGCCCTGAGAAGCAGGCGAGTGGCCAACAAAGGGTCCAGGGCAAGCGGAACCCCTGTTAGGGGTTGAGGATTCAGGCGCCAGCACGCTCTCCGAAAATTTACGATTTTATATAGGAAATTGGCAGTGGCAGTTAACCTGGAAAACCACCCAGTTTTTATGCCAGGGGGAACAACATAACGTGAATTGGCTTTGAATTCAGGGACTGAGCTGAACCCACATGCCATCATAAGCAGAAACAAAACTTATGAATTATGAGAACGAAGATTATTTAAAACTTGAAGTCAGTCTTTTCCAAACAGAAAGGTACAATAAATCAGTGTTAAACTAATTTTACCTCTGATTCCTTTTGTTAGGTCTTGCCTGAGCCAGCGCATGCGTTGCTCTGCGAGACATTTAGTATACGGGTTTTCAAAGTGCTACCAGCGCTAGCATTCACGCGAGTGTGCACGCACGCAACCGCCATCTGCCTCCTTTCCAGCGGATCACTTCTGCGTGTGCACCACTCGCGTGCTTTCAGAGCGCGTCCTCGCGAGCGCGTGGTCTTGCCGTGATGGCCTTTGTTGCTGTGAGCCCCTCAGGTCTTAATATCTTCGGTGGTTTGCGTTGCAGTCGTTCCTTGCTCTGGTTAGTGCCGGTGTTCCGTCGTTCCCATCTCCCCATCGGTATGTGCTCCCCCCGCGTTTCTGCGCATACGCATCATCCTACGCAACCGCACTATGCTCTTTCTCTTCAATGCAAGTAACATCTAGTTAGAACACTGGCTGAGGGGGTATGATGCATTTTTTTTTACTGTTTGCTGTTTAATGACGTTTGAACTTCACACCTCTCTCCTGTCATTCACGTATCCGGGCCAAGGGAGCTGAAGTAATGAGAATCCGTCATGGAGGCTCACTCCCATAGCGCTTCCCCGACAGAGAAGAAAAAAGTTGCGAATTCCATCTTGAAAGGCTCCGGTCGAACCGATGTGAGCGGGAAGGCCGTCGCCTCCAGCACAACCACCTCCAATGGTGAGTAACCGGAGGGATTTACAAGCAGCGGAACATGGAGTAATTTTGTGCGCGCTGCATTCTTTCTGTATTGAGCGTTTGCACCTAGGTTATTGTTTGTCCGAAGCGAGGAAAGACTAAAATAATCCAACAAAGGCTTTGGGAAAGCAAGTAATCCACGCTCTTGTTTCAAACACTTTCTTCTTAGAACATCCGAGTTTGCCCGTTTGAATCTTTGTGAATGTGAAATGTATAACCAGAACGTTTTGTAATTTTGGCGGGGCAACTCTAAACGTGTGCAGTTAAAAACAGCCAAAAGCTCAATTTGCCCCATATTTGCCAGCCTCATAGTACCAAAACTAATCTTGAACAAGCACAGAGAAAGACATTTATTTCTCCGTTTGTTTGTTTCCCCTCCCCTGCCGCACACGTTTCAAAAGTCCCTTGTTTCCTATTTCTTTATATGCTTGAAGCGGCCGCCTGCCATTTCCATTAGCTTACATTACTTTTGTTACAATCGTGGCACCCGTGCCAGTGCCGCGATTGCATCAAAAGTAAAGAAATTGGAAAAAAAATGTTTTTCTATTTCTTTCCTTTTGATGCAATCGCGGCACCCGTGCCGTTAACGCAATTGTAACAAAAGTAATTAAATGAAATGGCGAGCGGACACTTTCAGCATGTAAAGAAGTAGGAAACAAGTGTTTATCTATTTCTTTACTTTTTACGCAACTTATGTACTTGATACAATCTAAGGCTGGGCGGCCAAATGAGGGCACGTTGTAACGAAGGTCACTGGACAACTTAACGTTCCCCACTCGTACAAAGCATTGTTTTAAGATGCCCATTTGTTTCAGCTGAAATGAACTATCTACAACTCCCAGAATGCATCAGGTTGCTGAATGAGAACCTAAGACATGAAAACACTGACGTCATTAAGTCACGTCGTTTTCTCAGTTTTACAACAGAGTCCGAAGGCATTAGGACTTCAACATGGACTTTGCAGTTAGTTATAGATTAGAAACTAAAAGCAATCCATGAAACAAGTAAACCGGGAAAATTGTGTATTTCTTAGCAAAAGAGAATCTTAGGCTTGCTAAGCTGCTGGGGCCAGATGACCGAGATCACGAGAGTCACCTTCGGCCGTTCCAGGTTTTTTATTCATTAGCACCCCAAGACGTGTGTTGGGACCCCACTTAAACTTGAAACGGTATCAACTCTGAGTCTCAAACTCCTCAGTGACCTTGGCTAATAGCCAGAACTAGCAGAAGTCGATAACCCTCTTAATATGGGATCAGGTAGTAACTGCATCATTGTTACGCGGGCAACTGATCACTGCGAACACAAGTGCAATAATGCATAAAGTTTTGCATTTTTAATATAACTAAAAAACTGCACAAATTAGAATACAAAGCGCTACGAACTAAGATACAATGACACAACACCACTTGATAGTCTTGGAAAGAGGATGGGGGTGATCTTGACTAATGGGTCATATTGGTGACCCTCTTCGGTGGAGAGGGAGCAAAAGCTGAAGTGATTTTATTTATTCGTTGAACCGCTTAATTCAGAAACACTGCACCCAGGAAAAGAGACAGAGGCAAAATTAATAGTTGCAGGATGTGTGGCTCTTCGACTGACGGTCAAGTTAGTGAACGCTTCCTGGTTCCTGCTCGAAATAGGCAGATCCCACAGCTCAGGTACAGTAACTAAGAGGCAAATGTCATATAGGTTTAGTTTAAAGGCTGCAGGTTTCGAAAGGGCATGCACTTTAAAATAGATTAGATGTATTTATTTGTAATGTATCTTTTAGTAGCCTGGAATTGCCATGCGTTTATTGTGCATTGTATTGTAACTGCATTTATACAGCGCTTACTACTCCTACTTTGTGTTTGTGGAAGATTCTGGACATTCTGAGTTCTTTCTATAGTACTCAGGTGCTTTCATCGTGTGTTCCACTTTTTCGATATTATGTTTAAAATAAAAACGTTTTTCCCCCCATATTACTAACCTTGGCCTAGATTGAATTTTTGTGACTGTTAATAACAAGCATTGGCATAGCCAATAGGTCTCGCTTTTGGACCTTATAAGTGTTTAGCCATGCAACAGTTGATGTTGTTGCACCAAGGATATTGTGCTGCCTAACTAAATACTTATAAGGTCCCAACTGCGAGACCTATTGGCTATGCCAATGCTTGTTTTTTTTAAACCATGGCATGGCATCTCCAAGTTCCAAGTGCTGCCTTTCCCTTTCGGCTGCAGGCGAGGTCAGGGAGGAACTTACGAACCATGGCATCTCCGTGTGCCTAGTGTTGCCTTTCCCCTTCGGCTGCAAACGAGGTCAGGGTGGAACACACGAACCATGGCATCTCCGAGTGCTGACTTTCTCTTTCAGGTGCAGGAGAGGTCAGAAAGGAACTTACGTACTTGGAAGAAACTCATCTCTACCACTCCCTTATGCGCATGCCGTTACTGGTGCTGCACATGTAGAGAGCAAGGGACCAAAACCAATGGCAAATCATGGCTACTACCGTCCCACATCTCTAAGCCAACCCAAACGCTGCTCCTGATGTTACAGCAGACAACCTCACTGCTCATTACTGAGACCGGGGTCTGTGGCTCAGAGTCAACTCCAGTATCCTCAGATGGAGAGACTACTTAAGCGGCCTCTAGTGCACATGTCGGGTTGGCCGGGGAGAGGCAGCAGTCCAACCCGACTTGTGCACTTGGGCCCAGGTGCTCTGGCTGCTAACTTTCTCCCACGGTGTCTGTGTATTGTTAAGCCCCGCCCCCTCAGACTGACAGACTGGCTTCTCCAGGACCCGCCTCAGCCTCAGGTCTCATACTGCAAACGGCTGGGGCAGACTGCAAAACACTTAGTACTCTTTACTCACATTTAATTGGGGGGACACAATATCAGTGGGGCAATGCCCCAACACCCTAAGGGAGTCACCACCCCTGGAGCTAGGGTTGGTGACATGCTTCCTGTTGCTGTCATCTGAGTCTCAGCCACAGTTCACAGTGGAACTGAAAGTGAATGCTCTACTCTGTGAATCCCGCTGAAATGCTATAAACAGAAATACACTTAGCAGAAGAATGCACAGTCTGTTCTGTTTACAGCATGCAGCATGTGACTCAACCTCACAGGGTCATGAGTCGAGTCTCATGACTCTGTGACGTCAGGTCAAATGAGAATGAAAGCATTTAAAAAATAAAAAAAATGCAGCTTTACTACTCTAATCACAGCACAATACAAAGTGCAGTGGTTATTGTAGTAACGTTGCAGGCAGTATAAAAAAACAAGCATTTACAATGCAATAGGTCTCTCATTAGTAATGTTTGAGCTATTGCCGGTGCAAATAATATGGCAACGCTGCGAGACCTATTGCATTCCAAATGCTTTTTTTAAACAGGAATATTAATTTCCAATTTAAAGAGTGGACAGATAAATAGCGAGAAAAGGAGGGAGCAAGATGATGGGAGAGAGTGGAAGAGGAATGTAGGGAGAGAGATAGAGGAAGAGATGTGGAATAGGAAAAGTGAAAGGAAGGAAAAGACCAAAGTAAACAGAACGCACCGATAGATAAACCCTAAGGTAGATCCTCACAAGCCACGTTATTTTGACAAAACATGATGTCTGTAGTATTATGGAAATCAAAAACTGCAGAGATCGCTCATTGTGACGGAAAAGAGATGGTTAATGCACGTTTGGAGGAGAGATTGTTTATTTTCAGATGGCCAGGAGAGATCAGCCTGGAGCGTGATAGGCAATTCTGTGGGGGTTGGGGGGTATGGGGTTATGTTCCAAGGCTTATAAAGCATCAATCAAACAAAATGAGCAAGCGGCAATAATGAAAAGTACAGGACAAAGAGAAGCCCTTAAGAGGGCGGATGATTTTGTATAGGTACAAAGACTCATATGGGAGAATGATACTTAATATAGAGAAAAAGGGACAGGAGAGGTCAATATATGACACTTATTTATTATACACAGGATGAATTCAAGTGCTCACATATTTAGTGACAACAAGCGTGACGTGCAGGTGAGGGTGAACTTTTTAAAAAGGAGCATCGCATTGGCAACAATAGAGAACCATTTTCTTGGTTAAATCAGTACAAAAGGTTCAAGTTGCGTAAGGTCGACGACGTTTCGAACTCAATTATTCGAGTTTATCTTCAGGACAAATGTGAGCATATGAACTTTAGCATATGGGAAGGTAAGTAATAGAAGGTGTCGACAATTGAGAGTGTTGCACCGGTGGTGTCACCACAGCGGTGAATGCCTCGAGGAAGAACGATGGCTTGAATTCAAAACTTTATCCAACCTGATCAAGCTACTTGCACGCGAACAGGACCCGCTCCAACACCCCCCCCCCCCGCGAGACCCCCATTGAATGAACCGTGTGCCGCATGAAATGAATTAAATTCCCGGCACCGGAACCCCTCCTTCCTAGCTTGATCAGGTTGGATAAAGTTTTGAATTCAAGCCGTCGTTCTTCCTCGAGGCATTCACCGCTGTGGTGACACCACCGGTGCAACACTCTCAATTGTCGACACCTTCTATTACTTACCTTCCCATATGCTAAAGTTCATATGCTCACATTTGTCCTGAAGATGAACTCGAATAATTGAGTTCGAAACGTCGTCGACCTTACGCAACTTGAACCTTTTGTACTGATTTAACCAAGAAAATGGTTCTCTATTGTTGCCAATGCGATGCTCCTTTTTAAAAAGTTCACCCTCACCTGCACGTCACGCTTGTTGTCACTAAATATGTGAGCACTTGAATTCATCCTGTGTATAATAAACAAGTGTCATATATTGACCTCTCCTGTCCCTTTTTCTCTATATTAAGTATCATTCTCCCATATGAGTCTTTGTACCTATACAAAATCATCCGCCCTCTTAAGGGCTTCTCTTTGTCCTGGACCTTCACAGGCCATCCAGAACCATTGTTCCCTTCTACATTGTATCACCCCAGGTTCGCATATAGGGGTATCCTTGTCCTTCATAAACAATAATGAAAAGTACAGCACATTTACAGAAGGTGTACAGGGAAGGGACTTGCATTTCTGTCCCTAGGACGCAGACAGACGTTAAAAACACTGCAAAACGATGGCCCAGGAACTCTGCCTATCCAGTAAACAAGCGCGGACAGGGTTGGGGGAGGGGTGTTATCAGCAAGAAGAAGTGGTGAGTTGGAGGTTAGAGAAGGAACATGGTTAAACAAAAAAAAAGTACCTGAAACACATCGTGTGCAGAGGAAAGACACTAATGAAGCTCAATGAATCAGTGCTTGGTCCATGAGCTAAAGAAGAAACCGAAATTGACGCCTTGCCTGCGTTAATCAATTAGGAAGTAGTAAAGAACAAGTGGGAGCCGTGATAAAACAAAGTGCGGCGCCCATGTAAATAGAGCCTATGTGCTTGGCGGCCCATTAAGAGCACCGGAAGTCGTGGTGCACCGTGTTAGCAGGGTCTGCAAATGCTTTTATGCAACCGAAGTCGCAGACGTTTGCAGACACTTCTAATGAATAGAGGTGTGCCCATTGTAAAAAATAGAAGCCGATCAGCTGCACCTGAAGTGGTTGCGTATGTGTTAGCAGGGTCTGTCCCTGATTGTGAAGGAGAAAACAGAACAAATCAGGCCAAGTGTGCACAGCACACAGTGTCCATGTCACTGCAGCACTGGCAGGACTCTGAGACAGCGGCGGCTGCCCAGAAGTACAGCGGGGAGCAGCGCATACAAATACAATAATAAAAAATACAGAGGGCCGCCAGCACTGTAACATTAGCACACATTTAAAAAAGTAGTCCCCAAATAAAAAACAAGTAGTCCCCAAAGGACCTCATAAACAACTACATTCGAAGGAAACTGTAGTTGACCGGTACTCCTGAAACAAAAAAACAGAAGTGAAGTATCAGGAGAACCACCAATAAGGAGCCAGGAAATGCAAGTGACACAGGAGGGAACCAATTGAAGTGGAAGGTAGAATTACACTCCGTATAGAGAGATTACAGCATGTCTTGCAGTCAGTGCATGCACGCTGATGCTCGACCTAAAAATAAACACTACCTTTCACATCTGGTCACAGAGAGGGGTGGAGTCATTTATGCCTGATGACCCAACCCCATCCAGTGACGACTTGGCAAATGGCGGGGTCGTCATGCTGCAGTTTAAGATATTAGCAGCCTTGGGCAGTACAAATCTTATACTGTACCCGCCCGAGGCTGCCTGGAAATATGACTCTGCTTGGTGTCATTTATGGGTGGTTTTAAGGGCCCCCAAACAGTGAATACAGGGCTGGCACCATGTAAGCCCTGTTTGCAGACACCTGTGCAACAGCGCATGTGTCACGAGAAACCTGCCTGCCGGCCCTCTCTGACTACTATGTCTGACTCGGAACGTCATCCATCAGGCAGGCAGGCAGTCAGGCAGCAGCAGAACTGATGCAAGGCTTCCACATTTGTTTTAAAATGCTAAGTAACATCGTCACTAGTGTTAATTAGCATTTTAAAAGAAACGCCTCACAGAGCTCCGCCGCAATCACTGAGCTGCAGGCGGAATGGGGGGTCATGCGGTATCTGTGAAGCGAGACACCAAGGCGGCCCCGAAAGGAGAGGGTGATGGCTGCCCTGGGGTGGCTAACCCAGGCTCGTTGAGCTAGTGGGGATGACAGAGTGCCAAGCCTGCGAGCCACTATCAAGACGGTGGTTTGAGCCTCTGACACAGCAGAAGCCCCACGCTATCGTGCTCCTCGGAGCAGAGCGAACTGCTGGACTGACCCGAGGTGAGGAGGCAGAGGAGCTCTGTGGACGTCCGTGGAGTCTGGGAGCCATCTGGGAGAGGTGAGCAGCGTCAGAGCGGGACACGGCCTTACCCGAAGTGGCCTGAAATCCCTGCAGCAATCAGCAGGCTTGTGGCACCGGAGGCCTGATGGGGCCAAACTTGGCCAGCACCTGATGACTGGGGGTGGCATGCCCTTCTGAGTTCACCGCAGCCCTACAAGCTGCATACAGAGGTAGCGTTCGGCCGCCTCGGAGAATCAGAAGCGGAGGCCCTCTTGCTCCATGGACCTGTTGGGTGTGCTGCCCGGGGGGTGCCTGAAGACTGTGTCAGCCCTGGTGGTTCACCCCAGGTGGAAAACCTCACCTCTTGCATGCTGCCACCACGCAGGTGTCTTGTTGACCCCTGCACAAGGGGTCTATTTCTCCCTAATTTGCCTGCTCTGGAGAGAGAGAGAGACCAACTGCTTTATGTGTGTCGGACCTGACTGCTAGACACTAGGAAACGTTGTTTGTCAGCGGGGTAGAGACCATTGGACTGAGTGAACATCGCTGCACTTTCGGGACTTCACCAACGTGGTGCCTTTCCTTCCCTCTATGCTATTCGTGATCCTGCGGCCATGACTGCACTATGCAGCAAATGAGATCCCTCCATTAGGGAGTTACTCTCCAAAACTCTTGCCAAGAAAGCGGACCATGCAAAAGACACCTCCACGTCCTCCCCTCCCCCGCCCCCCAAATCCTCACAAGCTGCAAGTGCAGGAGACGAACACCGGTAACTCGAGGTTCATGGAATTTCTTATCTATACACTGTGAGATGACATCGCAAATTTGTGCCAAGAGGTGGCCTATGAAGTTAAGGAAACTCGCCAGGATGTGAACAACCTGGGGCAGCGAGTGGACACATTGGAGCAAGGGGCAGGTGCCAGAGAGGAAGAGCTGGAAGGATGCCACAGTCAGATTCTTGAACTTTGGGACTGAAAACTGTACCCCAATTACTGTCTGGAGCACTTGAAAAACAAATCCCCCAGATCTAATATCCATATTAAAGGCATTCTGTTGCAGGCTAATGCGGTTAAGCTGGAGGATTATGTATTCATATTGTTCCCTCATATTGTCCCTGACCTCGCTGAGAAGGATGTGATCCTTGACCGCACGCATAGGGCTGGCCACCCTTCTGGGCAACTTGGATACCCACAGGACATTCTGACATGTCTCCACAGTTACCCTCAAATGGAATTGATAATTTTGGCAGTGCGGGACCTAACCTAGGTCACTTGTAAAGGAACCAAGATTTGGCTCTACCAGGATCTCTCCTTCATTACGCTGCAATGACGTTCGGCCCTTAAGCCAGAAACGTCTTTCCTACGGTAGAGGGGGATCCGCTATAAGTGGGGGCATCCATTCCACCTCACCTTCGCCTGGGGGGGAGAAACCCACGTGGTCCGCACACTGGCGGAGACAGCACCAATCCTGGGTCTGGCCCTCAAGGAATCGGACTTACAGTCACAGCGGCTACCCCCATCTTCGCAGCGCACATCGACCGGCAGATCTAGACCTTGGAACAGGATGAAGATGAGCGGACCATCGGCGGAAGAAAGTCTCAGAGAGAGGTCCATCCTGCTGACACAGATTACAAACAAGGGAGCGTCGCCAGATTTGGCGGTGGAGTGAGGAATTGTAAGGTCCCTCCTTCTCCATGGCCACTATGAAATCGACACACTGGGGTGCAGCCAGTCCTGCCATTAGATTGACCCTCTGTGCCTCGACATGTTAGACTCTGGGAGCGGTGCTCATTGGCTGCCCCCCTGGGGACTTGAGAGCCCCCTCCCCGAGATGCCTGGAAACAATGTTTCTCCATTTGGGTGGTTGGCTCTTGTGCACCTATGTCTCCTTGCTACTATCTGGATGGAACGCCAGTGACATAGACCCTCTACTCCAGGCTTCTTGCTCTTCACCTGTTGGTGTAGGTCATATTTCTGTATTCTTATTTATGTTGTTATGGATGCTTGCAATATTTCCGTCATAGCAATTTTCCTGCTCTGCCATGCTCAATCATGACACACAAGGGAATCACGGGGTGGGTTGGTCCGGGGACAGATGTCCTGGGCTCTTTCTATTCCTCATAGATATGGTCAAGGTTTTGAGTTTTAATGTTAGAGGCTTGAATGCCCTGGCCAGGCGATTGGCCTTGTTGTCTCAACGGAATACCTCCCAGTGCGATATATGCTTATCCACCTTCAGTGGTTGAGTGAGGCGTGCTTGGTGGATGCGTGGAGACGCTTAAACCCTACAATCAGGCCCTACTCCTTTTTCTCATTGGCACACCAATCTTACGCTAGGATAGACTACTTCCTCGATATGGCGTCCTTAATGCCTGCTGTGTCCCACACAGATATCGGGGCGGAGGCACTTTCGGATCATGCCCCAATCATGATTACTCTGCACTTACCCATCCTCAATACACGATCACAATCATGGTGTCTTAACCCTAAACTACTAACATACGAACCTACAGTCAAAGAAATAAAAGAGGTGAATCAGGGCTACATCGATATTAATGACACCTCCCAGACATCGGTGGCCTTACTGTGGGATGCACTCAAATGGGTGGTATTGGGAGCATACATAGCAGTAGCAGCACAATTCATCAAAGATCGTAAACTCAAGCATTCTGCACTTGAGCCTGAGGTAACAGCACTTCAGAAGGCCCATAGAGATACAGACTCCCATAAAACAAGCAGGCAACTTACAATGACGAGGAAGCAACTCAGGGCACTAGACATGGATGCAGCGGAACAAGCACTGCTCCACACCAGACAGAAGTACTATAAAAGGGGAAACAAAACAACCCGACTTCTCGCTCATTGTCTATGTGCACAAACCCATCACTGGCGGATCTCAGAAATCTCTGCGTCTTCCAGTCAGGCAGTGAGGAGACATGAAGAGATTGCTGAAGAATTCAGCCGTTTTACTTTGTGTTGTACTCTGTCGAAGTACTCCATCCACACGACATTGACTCTTACCTAGTTCAGGCACACTTGACTAGGCTTCCGGAGAGGTAGGTGTCTCTACTGGATGGAGATATCACTGTCCAAGAAGTTTTGGAAGCCACAGGGAGACTCAAGCCTGATAGGGCACCAGGTCAAGATGGGTTCATCGCTGCATTTTTCAAGCAATGTGCTGCCCAGCTAGCCCCCGTGTTGACAAAGTTGTATAACTTCTTTGCCTCCCAAGGCTTTATCACTGACACCATCAAATCAGCTATTATAATGGTCTTACCTTAGCAGGGTAAGGATCCTGCCCTCTTGCCTCAAACTGGTAGTACATGCCTGGATTAATAGATCCCGACCAGGCAGGTTTTATACTGGGGCGCAGTTGTGGCGATAACACCAAGCAGCTACTCTATATCATTGATAAAACCAACCACTCTGGGACCCCTACCTCTCTTATTTCAATCGATACTGAAAAGGCATTTGATTGGGTGCACTGGCCATTTTTGCGATCTGTGTTGATAGCGATGGGCCTGGGATCTTGATTTTGCAGCTGGGTCTGGTCTAGCTACTTAGAGCCCATGGTGTCTGTAAGAGTCAATGGGGCACTGTCTCACCCTTTCCCATTTCTAGGAGAACGCAACAGGGTTGCCCCCCTGTTGCAGCTTCTCTTCGCTCGTTATATGGAGCGTCTGGCAGAGCACCTGCGAAGACACGCTGACATCAAGGGAATCTACATGGGAGGGCAAACCCACAAAGTAGCCCTCTATGTAGATGATGTGCTTTTGGCTATTACTAGCCCTCGCCTATCGCTGCCCCCACTTCTGGAAAAACTCGGTTCAGAAAGGCCTCAGGCGAACCCCTGTAAGTCACTTTCTCTAGCCCTAAATATCCTGCGGGCAGAGCTGACTTATCTGGCAGTGCTGTTTCCCTTTACTTGGGCAAAGCAGGGGAACAGATACCTGGGGATTCAACGCTTTTCTAGGCTGGACAAAATAGCAACACACAATTATACAGCTCTGTTTGTGGAGGCCTGTTCCATGGTTCAGTCTTGACATGGGGGTCCTATCTCATGTATTGGCCGGATAACTGCTGTTAAAATGTCCCTGCTCCCCAAGATTCTGTACCTTATGCAGACGTTACCACTCCTGCCCCGCCACATAGTCTGCATAAACTACAATGGCTCATAGAGACTTTTGTATGGGGTGGCAAGCATGCACACATGAACAAGGAGCATTCGTACCTGCCTGTTGCGAAAGGGGGACTGAGTATCCCACACTTGCAGAGATACAACCAGGCGGTGCAATTTCCCCATGGAATGGCAGCATCAGGTTATGGAGTAGCTCTGGTGTCTACTGGACCAGGCAGTGGCGGGCGTTCACATTTGGAAAATCCTGTGGCTCCTGCGAATACATTGACCGCCGGAGGTATATATCTCCCCTGTGGTCCAAGCGACAAAAGGAGTGTGGGGCAAATTGTGTGTGTTGGCTCAACTCTCCTATCATGTTACTCCCCTCACTCCTATTATAGGGAACATGGACTTTCCTCCGGCATTACATGGAACATCTTTCCTCCGTTGGCAGGAGGCTCACTGTAAGAGGATCGGGGACCTCTTCGATGTTCCAGGCCTCTTATATTTCCCAGAGCTGCAGAGAGATTTCAGATTGCCTGACACTGAGTATTACACTTACTCCCTTAGAGCGGTGGCTCCTTTCTCGGCTGGATGATAAGCACCTTCTCACTGATATTTATACATTCCTGCATGGAACCTCGGCACAAACAAGATGGCAGACGGATTCTGAAAGAAAATTCTCGGATAAAGAATGGTTGGACATTCTGCAGTGAACGTGTAAATCCACCTGCAGTGCATCTGGCAGAGAAACCCTTCTCAAGCTTACCCACTATTGGTATTTCACACACGCGCACCTGGCTCTGTAGACGAGAGGAAACGATGACCGCTGCTGGTGCCACTGCAGTGCATCTGGCACTCTCACACATTTACTATGGCATTGTTCTAAATTGCACTGCTACTGGACAGAAGTGCTTGCAGAGACTGATTAGATTTTTGCCAACAATATGTCCCGCCTCCCGAGTTACATTCTGTTATGCTTACCTAACCCATTAACATACCCACTGAACTCGAGGAGAGGGAGGGCTATTACCCTAGCACTTTGTGCATCTAAACAGGTTCTACTACCCAAATGGGGCACAGACACCATTCCCACCCACATGGAATGGCAGCATAAGCTTTGGGACAACTCAGTATGGAAAAGCCAACCTCTATCATGGAGCATACTATTCCAATCTTTGTAAAGACTTGGGGGACATGTCTGAAATTTCTATCTCATAGCTTTAGAGAACTTTCCTGCCCGGTGTACTTGTGGGTACTCCGACTCACTGTGGATGACCCCGAGACACTTTGACCCCTCACTAAGTTGAAATGGTGTTTAAACATGGCTATTTCATGACCTGCACATCTGCATCGTACTGGTTGTTTTTTTTCGTTCATTCCCTCCTCTTGTTTCCCTTTGATTTTCCCCCCTTTTCACTCTTCATCTGTCCCCCTAACCTTGCTGTCCCTCGCCGGCCATTGGTTGTAGGCGAGTGCATTGTTTATTCTCTGTGCTAAAACTTCAATAAACATCGATTCAATCCTAAAAGAAATGCGGATGCCGGTAATAGGGTGGGGGCGGCCCCCATGCCCAAGGAAAGAAACCACCGCTGGCTATGCCCAACAGAAACAACCAGGAGAAAGCTACTGGTTAAATGAAAATTCCAACCATTGTTTACTGTTAGACATCAACAAGCAGATAGAATATGAAAATAGAATCAACTTGAAGTTTTCTACCCAGATATTAAAAATAAATGTGTAAAATCCCATAGGCCACCATTTGGGCCCAGAAGAGACCATTTATTATTGGCCAACTAGAACTTGAACCAGGGTGCTCTTAGATAACATCTTTACCAATCTGTCATTGGTCATGCAACTGAAACACAACAAGGTAATGAACGAAAGGCTTGATTTAATTTCAGCCACTGGCAATCGCTCGGGCCACATCCCAATCCATTGTTTTTCACCCAATATACCACCTCAGTTTGGACCCAGCCATATGCAAATCAGTCTTGACCCTGCTGCAATGAGAACAGTCCATCCCAAACTACCAAGCCAGGTTCCCCCTGAACCAGAATACAAGCAACCTTGACCGGTTTCGCCCTGATAATGGCTCATCCACCAGATATAACTTTTTTTCCCAATGGCACAGTAAGCACAGGACCCATGTCTGAACATACTCGTCACACTTAGGGCGTCAACTGCAACAAACAAGGTGATGAATGGAATGCCTGAATTAATCTCAGCCACTGGCACTTGCTCAGGCTGCAACCCAATCCATTGTTTTTCACCCACTATACCACCTCAGTTTTGACACAGATGTATGCAAATCAGTCTTGACCCTGCACCAATGGAAACAGTCCTGTCCGAACTGCTAAGCCAGGTCCTACCTAAATCAATATTCAAGCAACCTAGGACTGGTTTCCCCCTTATAAGGGCTCATCAGCCAGCAATAGCTTGATTTCAGTGGCACAGTGAGCATGGGACCCATGTCTGGGCATACCTGTCGCACTTCGGGCGCCAACTGCAACAACTACATAAATCAAAAAAGGGGGCCCCTGGGTTGATGCATAGGCAGAGATTCAGGGGAACAACTAAGTGTATCTAAAAAGCAACACAAACGGCCTGTAACAATTTTTATCCTCATGATGAGGTAAGCATCCCCTAAATATGACGAGATACCCCACCAAAGGATAAACATTGTTTCAGGCAGTTTGTGTTGCTTCTTAGATACATTTAGTCAACTGCAATAACAACAAGGTGATGAATGGAATGCTTGAATTAATCTCAACCACCCTCAACGCTCGTGGGCACACCTGAATCCCTCGTTTTTCATCCACTATGCCAACTCCAGTTGGATGCAGCCATATGCAAATCAGTCTTGATCCTGCTCCAGTAGGAACAGCCCAGCCCAAATTACCAAGCCAGGTCCTACCTGAACCCGAATACAAGCAAACTAGGACCTGCTTTACCCTGATAAGGGCTCATCAGCCAGATTGAGCTTGATTCCAGTGACACAGTGAGCATAGGACCCACGTCTGGGCATGAAGAGCTTAAGACCAGGAATGCATAGCCTATTCTGCTGGGGCCAAAGTGACCACCTTTGTGTGGTAAATCACATAAGAAAAACCAGGTGAAGGTGATAGGCCCCCAAATGTTTTTGACCATGCAAAATATTTCCAAAAGCGTTACTTGGAAGCATAGAAGAGTAAACCGTTCGGTAATAGAATCTTTTTTCGTGCATACTAGATTCCAATGTTGACAAGTGAAAGGAGAAGGATTAAGGTATACAACCAAGCATCCATCAGCTACGAAAGGGATGGGGGCGAGAACACATGGAAATGTTCAGAGAGAATGTGTTAAACATTAGATCTGGCTGAGTGTGGAAACGACTCTTTAATGTAAACTCAATTGAACATAAAATTGAGGAAGGCACACAATCAAACTAAAGCACAGTCGGTTCGCGCACAGCCCTGGGAGCAGCCCTGCGTCCTTTTATGCACAGATACCCACAAACGAGGGGGCACGCGCGCCCACCTAACACGTACGCACCGACGAATGCACACAGCCGAATGAACCCGTGGACTTACGTACGCCAGAAAGGCGTTTAAAAACACATATATACAAAGTACCTCTTGGATGAGCCAAGCCAGGCATTTCTAAGTGCTGCTCCGCCTGACAGATGCCTCGGAGCCCGGGGCCGCAGTTAAGGTGACAAGAAGCTGCTATTCCTTCTGAACATTTCATTCCCGCTCACTACACGACGTAAATTAGATAGTGTGTTACATTCGGGCGATAAGAGAGATATGTCACCGCCGTGCTGGCCTGTTGGATAGAGGGGGTAATCCTGCCGTGAATTTCATTACCGCTGCCACATAATCAGAATTAGCTGGTTGACAGCGACCGTGATTGTCTTTCACCAGGGGTTTTGGCTGGGAGCTGCAAGGAGCTCCCACTGTTGTCAAATTGTGCTACACTCTGACCCCTGCGTGCCAGCCGCTGCTTGAGTGGCTCCTCGCAGGCGCCAAACAAATCTGTCTGCAAGCCGCTCTACGGGGTTAACCGCGCGCCGAGATGTAAAATGCGCCGAAGCCACTGTTTCACGATCTTCGTTAAAACATGTCGAAAGTTGGTACAAGGTCATGACATTGTGGTTATTGCCGACCGGCCTGAGGGCTTCTTTATTTATCGCTGCACAGTCACCAAGCCAGTCGTAGATATAATAGATCCTTCCGGTAACGTCATTCGAACCTGACAAAGGGAAACTATGAAACGCAGATGGTAATAAGTCATGTTAAATCTGCAATTGTTCACCATCATGCAGTTTCGCATCTCTAAATACAGTGCTACTATTATTTATGTTGCTTAGAATATTTATTTCGACCGTTAAAAGTCTGAAAAACTCCACTCCCTAGGATTTGAGCGCGTACCCTCCAAGGTACACAAAACACATCTTTGGTAAGATTTAACTCACTGAGTTGCCTTACTCATTTATAATTAAGGGTGGACAGAAAAGATCCAACCAGCCCAGGTCAATGGAGAAGCTCAATCAGTGGAGCGAGTGGTGAGGGTCCTTCCACCTTTCACTAGAATTCCACCTACAGAGATTATATCTGGCATTCCATCCAGGTGTATCATGCCCCTGCTACCCAGAAGGGCTAAATGGCATTACATCTACTTCCCTCGACCGTCTCCCAGTCATGACGTCATAAGGGAAACTTCCCTACCCAGACGGAAAGAAAATACAGGAGAACTCAGAGTAAGCCCTACTCACCCTCCTGAGAGCTATATAATCAGAAGCAAACCCAGAATCCTTCTTTTCTTACGAAGGTAAAATCTTTTCTTTGCTCTCAGAAGGTGACTCTTTCGTCTTTTATCCCCTCTCTTTCATGGGAAGAGGAACACCTTCTCCACTCTCCGGATGTTAAACAGGTTCTTTTAATTTACCTCAACAGGTCAGAGTCATTCTGGAAGATAAGGATAATTTGTTTCTGGCTTTCGGGCAACCTGGTAGCAGTAAAAGACCGACCAAAGCCACACTCAGGTACTGGCTATACTTCTGACTGATCAAGGCTCTTCTGAAGCAGGCCCTGTTCAAGAGAGATCTACTAGAGGGGTGGCCACCTCCTGGGCTAAGTTTCAGGGAATTTCCATCAATGAGATCCGCAGGGCAGCAACTTGGTCCTCGAACTCTACTTTCATCAGACATTACAGACTGAGCAGCGTCAGTAATTGTAATACACATTTTGGTTTTGGGGTGCTTAAGACTGTTAGAAATGGGGGTCTCTAGTTGGCAGAGGTAGGTACCTTTGTCCAAATAGGGACCCTTGCTTCTAGTCAGGGTAAGGGGGGTACACTTTTTAGATAACCCCTGCTCACCCTCTTGGTAGCTTGGCACGAGCAGACAGGCTTATCCCAAAGGCAATGTGTAAAGTATATGTACCAACACTCACAGTAACACAGTGAAAACACCACAAATGGACACCACACCAGTTTAGAACAAGCATTGGCATAGCCAATAGATCTGGCATTTGGGACCTTATAAGTGTTTAGCCATGCAACACTTGATGTTGTTGCACCAAGGATATTGTGCTGGATAACTAAACACTTATAAGGTCCCAAAGGCGAGACCTATTTGCTATGCCAATGCGTGTTTATTATTTCTGGCTAAAGGAGAGTGTAGTTATGCTCACACTAAAGATTTCTGGTAGTATGTACCACAATGAGCTGACTTGCTTTGTGAAGTTTCTGCCATCAGCTCTCCCCCTTTCAATTCTGTATTGTTTTAAAATCATTTTGTCTTTGAACCTAATGTAACCAATGGGTTGTTAACCATTCTAGTACTGATAGCAAACTGACACAGCTGGAAGCAGGAGTAATGCTTGTCCACAGTGTGTATCCGGTTATTGCAAGTATTTACAGTCTTTGTTACTGTACTTAAATGTTAGCAAAATTAATGTCATAAGTATGATTGCCTTTTCTTTTCGAATGGTGAATGTGTTTGAGTGACCGATCTGCATGAACTCAAGTGCAAAAAATTCTGATATCGTTTAGAATTTGATGCTAAAGTGCCAACGGCAGTTGAAGAAGGGACTCGAAGATGAGCACCTGAGGGGATAGGAGCTTGTAGTTAACTTATTTACAGGCACCTTCATAGCAATACTTCGACAGAAATGTTCTTGATGCAGGACAAAGATCACTAGAAAATCGTTGAGTAATGTTATGTACATTCTACATTTGGTAGAGCTAGCTTCCTCTAAGGTACCATTTAAGAAAATAATGTACATTTCATGGTATAAATACCATACTAAAGAAGCATCGCGGCACCAACGCTTTACTTTTATGTTTAAAACGTTTTTATTGAAACAAAACAAACCATGGGGGAGGGGGATAGGAGGTTAGGGTACACTTAATACAATCAGAGAAAAAAACGTGCAACTCAAGAGGGTTAGCGATGGATAGCTCGATGGGCCAGGGGAAAAGCACAGTAAATGAAAGGCTAGAAATGCAAACTGTGGAATCCCTGCGTGCATATCCAACACCCCAAATCTGAGCAATGAAAGCCAGCAGCAACTCGACAAAGCACAATCCACCCCCCCCCCCATCCCCCATCCCCCCAGTAAAGAAAGGAAGGAAGAAAAAACCTATACCCCACCCCCCCCGTCCTATGGTCCCGCGTCAGATTAGTCCTCACCAAGAAGCCCCGCACCCCCCCCCCCCCCGGAGGCCCCTGTCTCACATGTGATCTAGTCCGCCGGGATCACCGGCGGCGTCAGCCTGAGAAGCCTAAGATACCTCGGACAGGTGAGCTCCCGGAATTCGGTGGACAGCAGCGCTAGAAAGGGTTGCCACAGCTCTTCAAATTGGTCTATTTCCCCCGCAACCGTGAGCGACAGCTTCTCCATTCCCAGCACATGCCAAAGCCTATGCAACCAACCCGTGATGGAGGGGACAGTGTCGGTGCGCCAGTGGATAAGGATGTTCTGGACCGCAGACCCCAGCGCAATCGCGATCTGCCTGCCCCTGCGGGACTTCAGTGGGTACATTAGGTCATTGGGGAGGCCCAGCAGGACATACGCCGGGAAGCGCGGCAGCTCTATCCCAAAGTGCTTATCCACCTCATCCAAAACTTCCTTCCAGTAAGCGGTCAGCACGGGGCAATCCCAAAGAATGTGTGAGAGGGTACCCTCCTGCCCGCAGCCCCGCCAGCACCCCTTGTCAGTGTGTTTATGCATTTCATACAGTCGCTCCGGGGTGTAATACCAATAAGTGGACACCTTAGTGAAGGTCTCCGTAAGGCCCGTGTGATATGCAGAGTGCCGCGCCCGATACGCAATTTTGTCCCATTCCTTGTGGCTGAGTGTCCTACCCAATTCCCTGTGCCAGCGCTCCCTCCCCGGATTGTAGTAGTGAAACGGCGGGGGTTGTAGGTACTTGTACAGATCGGTAATTAGCTTAGCGTCGGAGGTCCGGGTAGCCAGCCACCTCTCATACGGTGTAATTTGACGAGCAGCGGTGTCACGAACCTGGGGCTGGAAGGCCCAATGCCGAACCTGCATGTAGCGCAATCTGTCCAGCTCCGTCAGGCCGAACTCCTGGCGGAGTTGCTGAAACGGAATCACTCCCTCCGGGCCATAGATCTGGAAGAGCGCCCTGCAGCCTGCCTGCACCCAATGGGAGAAAACTCCCGGCTCCATCCCTGGGGAGAAGTCCGGGTTGCCCGCTATGGGTGTGAACGGCGAAGGGAAGGTGGTGAGGCCCCGAGCCTCACAGACTGTGTCCCACACCCGCAGGGGGACCCGCGTAATAAAAGAAGCGTAAAGGTTAGGGGGGCGGTGCGCGCGACACAAGAATGGAACCTCTTGTAAAGTGCGGCCCGCCACTGCCTGGTCTTGAAAAAGCCAGTGTTTGTCGGACTCCCACCTGCTCCACTCCACCAAATATCGCAGCTGTGCCGCCTGAAAGTACTTACGGAGGTCTGGAATACCGAGGCCCCCCGCCTCCGGAGCAAGCGTGGAGAGGACCCTCTTCATTCGTGGCTTGCGGCCCTGCCAGACAAAGCGGGAGATGTCAGCCTGCATTTGTCGTATCCAGCCCACCGGGGGCTGGAGAGGGAGGGCCCGGAAAAGATACAGTATCTGGGGCAACACCGTCATCTTAACCGCCGCGATTCGCCCCAACCAGGACAGTAGGCCTTTGCTCCAGCGACCAAGCTCCTCCTTGATCTTCCTGCTGAGGAAGGCATAGTTAGCCGTAACCATCTCCGGTAATGTGGGCGCCAGCAAAATCCCCAGGTATGGCACCGTGGAGGAGGACCACTGCATGGGGAAGAGTCGCTGAAGGTCCCTCCTGGTGTCCGCAGCCAGGGACACGTCTAACGCCACCGACTTGCTCATATTCATTTTGAAGCCGGCCACACAGGCAAAGGCGTCTAGTTCCTGGAGGCAAGCAGGCAGCGACCTCCTAGGGTCGTCCAGGGTCAACAGGACATTGTCCGCGTAGAGACTGACAGTGTGGACATACTGGCCCATCCGGACCCCGACCGCATCCGGGTTATCGCGAATCCTCTGAGCAAACGGCTCCATGTAGAGGGCAAACAAGAGCGGCGAGAGGGGGCAGCCCTGCCTCGTGCCGCAGCCAGGGACACGTCTAACGCCACCGACTTGCTCATATTCATTTTGAAGCCGGCCACACAGGCAAAGGCGTCTAGTTCCTGGAGGCAAGCAGGCAGCGACCTCCTAGGGTCGTCCAGGGTCAACAGGACATTGTCCGCGTAGAGACTGACAGTGTGGACATACTGGCCCATCCGGACCCCGACCGCATCCGGGTTATCGCGAATCCTCTGAGCAAACGGCTCCATGTAGAGGGCAAACAAGAGCGGCGAGAGGGGGCAGCCCTGCCTCGTGCCGCATTCGATGGCAAATCCACCGGAGCTGCACCCGTTGACCCGCACCGACGCTGAAGGATGCTTATAACAGTTGAATACCATGGTGCGGAACTTATCCCCGATTCCCAATTTCTTGAGAACCAGCTCGAGATACGGCCAGTGAACTCTGTCGAAGGCCTTCTCCGCGTCGACGGACAGCAACATCCGCTCCCCCGGGATCCGCGAGGCCTTCTCCAGAACATGCGCCACCCGCTTGGTATTGTCAACCGTCTGTCTCCCGGGTACAAAGCCAGCCTGGTCCGCCTCCACCAATCCGGGGAGGTGTGGACCCAGCCTGGACGCTAGAATCCCTGTGTACAACTTGAGGTCGACATTTAAGAGCGAGATAGGTCGATACGAACCGCAGAGGGCCCGGTCCTTCCCAGGTTTCGGGATTACCGCGACCGTCGCCCTCAGGAGATCCGGTGGGATGGCTCCCGATTCGGAAAAGGAATTAAATAGCCGAGTAAGGACAGGGGCCACAGCCGTGCAAAAAGTCTTATAAAACAAAGACGTGTACCCGTCCGGGCCCGGGGCCTTACCATGCTTCAGCCGCGCGATAGCGGAAATCACCTCCTCAACATGGATATCCCGCTCCAGGTGGTCCGCCTGAGCCGGATCCAGCACCAGAAGGGTCACCGACTCCAAATAGCCTTCGGCGTCCCGTGGCGAGGAGGGCTCCTCCGCATACAGCGCCTCGTAGAAGCCGCGGAACGATTCCGCTACCGCTGAGTCCCCGGAGACTACCACCCCGTCCGTGCCAACAAGTTCCTTCACGATGCCACGCTGCTGCGTGACCCGGAGCCAGTGTGCTAGAAGCTTGCCACATTTGTCCCCCCCAGTGTAGAAGGCGTGTTTCAAGCGCAAGGCGGCATACTCCGCCCTATCAAGATCCAATGCCGACAGGAGCTTCCTCGCAGCCTTCAACTGCCTCCACACCCTTGGCGCCCCCGTGCGGCGGTGGACTTGCTCAAGCTCCCGGACCTGAACGGTCAGCTCGTCCCTCTTCCGTTGCCGCTCCCTATTTTCGGCTGCGGAGATAGAGATAAATTCCCCCCGGAGGACTGCCTTCAATGCCGCCCACTGTGTCGCCTGCGAAGTGTCGGTGTTGCTGTTGTGAGTTAGGTAGTCCTGTATGACCTCCCCAATACGCTGCACTACAGACTTTTTGTGTAAAAGGGTATCCCGGAGGCGCCACACCCCCCGAGAGGGGGAGGCCGCCGGCCACCGGAAAACGCCGGTGACTGGTGAATGGTCAGACAAGGTCAGGACCCCGATGTCCGCCGCCGTGGCAGCGGCATGCATCGGTCCACTCACCAGAAGGTAGTCCAGCCGTGAGTAGGTTCGATGTGCGTGTGAAAAGTAAGAGTAGTCCCTATCCGTGGGGTGCATGGAACGCCAAAGGTCGTGTAAGTCCATTTCCGCAATCCGGGCCTTCACAGCCTGGGACAGTTCCCCCGTCTGCGGGAAGCGCTGCGCCGATCTGTCCATCACAGAATCGAAGACAATATTAAGGTCTCCCCCCAAAATGACGTGGCGGTCGGGGGAAGCAGTGACATCCACCAACACGGAGTCTAGGAAACGCTCTTGGTGGTCGTTTGGGCTATAAACGGAGCCGACCGTAAACGCTATGCCCCCTAAGCGCATGCGATACGCAAGAAGCCTCCCCTTCTGTTCAGCACACTTATACAAAACCTCCCCCCTAAAGGAGCTCGCTAGAAGAATGGCTACCCCCGCCGTCTTGTTCGCTGCCGAGGAGAAGAACTGGGTAGGGAACTTAGCAGAGCGCAGCCTATGGCAATCCCGGGACAATAAGTGGGTCTCCTGTAAAAGGCAAATGTCCGCCTGTGTCCCCTCCAGCAAAGATAAGATCGCTCTGCGCTTCACGGGGTTATTCAGACCCTGAACATTAAGGGTCACTACCTTTAGGGCCGACATTCCTCTCGGGGATCGGGAGCGCCGTGCAATGGGCAGGGGATCAGCGGGTGGGGCGCGCGGGGCAGCCGCACAGGACAAGCCATAACATACCAAGCGTGGGCATGGACAACATCGGACGGGACCTCCCCAACCCCAGAACAACCCCTACACCCCCCCAAAACACAACCCTGGCAACTAGCCAAACGCAAACTCAAACACCCCATTGTCCCAGTCAAGCCCCAAAACGGGCAAGTCCGTAGAAAGGAACGAAGTGGACGTCCAGCCACTCACCTCCAGCCGCTCCCCCCCAACCCCCCCGCCCCGCACCCAGCATTTAAAGAAGCTAAAGGCATCTCCCCCCAGAGTGAGTATTAGGCCGTCAAGGCCACGCCAGTGGAGCCGGCCGAGTCCCTGGCCGCCGCCCTCAAAGCGTCGGCCATGTCCGCCCTGATGGTAGGAGAATCAGGACGCCCTGCGCTGGCCGCTGATCGTCGCCTCGCCGACCTCCGCCGGCTCCGTCTCTCCGAGGCCCTCCACGACGGTGTAGCTCCTTCCTCCTCCGCCGCCGTAAGCCCCAAGACTCCACAAATGTCCTGCAAGGAGCGTAGCTGGTGTAGCACCCCGTTCCATCGAAAAATCAGGCGGAAGGGATGACCCCAAGAGTACGGCGTCTCGTGTTCGCGCAAAAAGTCAGTGGCAATCCTGAAGGACCGGCGTTTCTGCAGCGTGATGGCGGAGAGGTCCTGGTAAAGCGCCACCGGCCGTTCCCGGAAAGTCAGGGGCTGTTTCCTGCGGGCCTCAGTCATGATGCGTTCCTTCAGCGGGAAATCGGGCAGGAAGGCCAGAATGTCCGGTGGAGGTGCCGATGATTGGTGCTGCCGGCCAACCCTATGTGCCCTATCAATGCTAATGGGGAAGTCCGCAGCTTCCCCCAGGATCTCTCGGAACAGGTCCTGCAGGTAGTTCCCCAGATCGGACCCCTCGTCTGCAGTCGGCACACCACGCACTCGAATGTTGTTCCTCCGTGATCTGTTCTCAAGGTCCTCAGAGTGGGCCTGGAGCTCAACACACTGCTCCCGGAGGCGGAGAACGTCCTGTTGAAGATGGACTATCTCCTCCTCCCGGCGCTGGGCCTCCGTCTCCACCGTTTCCACGCGCTCGCCAAGGCCCTCCACTTCCCTGCGCACTTCCCGGACCTCGCTGGCCACCTCCCGCTTCAGTGTCTGGAAGTCCTCCCTGAGGGAGCTAAACAGTTCCTCCATAAAGGTCCTCGTGACGGGTGGCTCCCCCCCAGTCACGTCCGCCAAAGCCTGGGAGGTCCCCGGCGAAGGCTGTGTTCTGTCCCGCAGTTGCTGGGCCCTGCCAAGCATGTCCGGCAGGGTGCGGTCCCCCTTCTTCGAGCCTCCTCTTCCAGACATCGCAAGCACTACGGTCGGGCACTGGTCCAGCCGCCCCAGGGATGCCCAGCTGCTGGCAAGCACTCGACGTGGGTGTCCCCCCACAAGCAGGGTCGCTGCGTCACAGGTGACAAAATGGCGGTCCAGCCCGATCACCGCCAGCCGCGGGTGCCCATCCGGGACAGGAATGGAAGCTACAGTGGGGGGCTCCTCATCAGCACATCCCCCAAAAAGTCAGCCCGGCAGCAGCGGCGGTCACATACATCCGCCAGCAAGGGCTCCGGCGAAGGCCAACACCACTGATCCCACGGGGACAAGATGGCGGCAGGGCGAGGCAGGGCAGAGCGACCAGGCCCGGCGACACCACCGGGGCCCCCAAAAAGCACAGCAATCAAATAGGTTCCACCGCCGGTGTCAGTCTGTCACACGCAGGGGCCCAGATGGTCCGGCCCCAACAGAGAGTCCGCCGTACTGCGGCCAAGGGACAGGGGCCTACACAGTGCGAAGTGTCGCCGACACAGGTCCGAGTGCCAAGGCACCCGTCCTAAGTCTTCCGCACCGTCGGGTCCCCTCCCGCAGGGCTCCTTCACCCTCCGTCGAGCGACGGGCCAGATTCCCTCCAGATCGCAACTTTCAGCACCAGGCCCAGCCGAGGCGCCCGGACAGCACTCCGATGCGCTCCGCCTCTCAGGCCCTCCTTCGCTCCTCGAGCTCGATCGGACTTTTTGGGGGCTTCCCCCGAGGCGATCAGAACCAAAACGGCAACAACGTGCGCACCAGGTGCTCCGCCACGCTCCTCTTCCACGCTGAGCCTCAGCGGGGGGAGAAAAGCATAAGAAAAGGGCTCAAGCTTGGCCGGGCCGGAGGAGCTACGGGAGGAAGCGTCCGCTCACCCCGCCATCTTGGCCACGCCCCCAACGCTTTACTTTTAATGTTAAAAGTAAAGCGCGGGTGCCGCGATTATATCAAAAGTAAAGAAATAGAAAAAAACATCTATTTCTTTACTTTTGCTATAATCGCGGCACCATCGCTTTACTTTTAATGTTAAAAGTAAAGCGCGGGTGCCGCGATTATATCAAAAGTAAAGAAATAGAAAAAAACATCTATTTCTTTACTTTTGCTATAATCGCGGCACCATCGCTTTACTTTTAATGTTAAAAGTAAAGCGCGGGTGCCGCGATTATATCAAAAGTAAAGAAATAGAAAAAAACATCTATTTCTATACTTTTGATATAATCGCAACACCCGCGCTTTACTTTTAACATTAAAAGTAAAGCGCGGGTGCCGCGATGGCCCCACAACTGGATCAAGCACTCTAGGCAGGTCAGAACTCACACAGCAGAGTTCAGAGGGAGCTGGGGGTGAAGTCCTTTTGTTCCTGGGACTTCAGAACAGGAGGCCAGCTCTCCTCAGGCCCTTGGACATCTTCTTCAAGCAGGGGACACAGCAACGTTCTTCTCCTTTCCTTGGCAGAATAACAACTGCAAGTTAGCCCCAGAACACACAGCAAAGGCAGTCCTTCTCTTCAGTTTCTCCAGCTCTTCTCCTCTGCAAAGGTTCCTCTTGAATTCCAGGTTGATCTAAAGTTCAGGGGGTTCAGCTCTCATATTTATACCCCAAAAAGTCTTTGTACTCTATGTGTGAGGGGTCCTAGGTCCAGTCAAAACCAGTTCTGGGGGGCACTCTGCCAGTGCACAACTTCTTCCTTTGTCAGTGTGGCCAAGGGTCATTAGACACATCACAGGGGGTGAAGCCAGCAATGTGGAAAGCAGGCACAGCCCTATGCAGGCCCAGGTGCTACTCCTCCCATCACTCCAAATGCAGATGGGCCTATTCAGCCTAGTGCTGCCTTACCCAGACTCCTGGACCCACCCCAGCCCCTGTTACTCTCAAACCAGACAGTCAATCCACAAGCAGGCAGAGACACACAGAAAGGTAGAACAAGAAAATAGCCACCTTCTAAAAGTGCTATTTTCAAACACAGGATTTAAAAAACATCCTTCCTAAAAGATGTGTTATTAAATTCTGAGTTCAGGGATACCAGACTCCAATTTTCCATCTTGCTCCTATGGGAAGATATGCAGGTAAACATGTTACACAGCATTCCCCATTCTGTCCTATGGGCAAGATAGCCTTTCAATAGTGAACAATGAAATTGGCAGTATTTCACTATCAGGACATGTTACCCACACTAGTACATATATCCTACCGTTCACATACACTGCACCCTTCCCGGGGGGGGTACCTTGGGCCTACTGTAGAGGTGCACTATGAGTAAGAAAAAGGAAGGGTAAGGCCTGTCAAGTTGGTACACTGGCCAGGTCAACATGGCAGTTAACAAACTGCGCACAGCACTGCGGTGGCAGGCCTGAGACTTTTTTTAGGGCTACTCATGTGGGTGGCACAATCAGTGCTGCAAGCCCGATAGTAGCATCTGAATTACCAGCCCTGGCACACTCAGTGCACTTTACTAGGGACCTACTAGTAAAACAAATATGCCAATCATGGATAACTAATTACAATAACAATCTACTCAGAGAGCATATGCACTTTAGCACTGATCAGCAGTGGTAAAGTGCCCAGAGTCCTATAGCCAACAATCACAGGTCAGGAAAAAGTAGGAGGAAGAAGCAACAAAGTTTGGGGATAACCCTGCAAAAAGGGCCATTTCCAACACAGCTCTAGTGTAATTAGGACTGCAGTTCATTGGTTATGTTCTAACTTATGAATATGCATTGAAGTATTTTTTGGGTATTCACACTTTAGGGTTGGTTTATTGTTTTTGTAAAAGTAGTGTGATCTGATATACCTCATTATGTAATGACTGGGATGAGGACGAGGGACGTACAGGTAGTGCCCCCATTTACTTAGCGGTAATCTTCATAACTCTGAGTCCTACTCTTCACAGTCATTACACTCCCACTCACCCTGCCTCTGAGCCTTTTGAAATTTGTTTGGCTATAATACTAGGATTCTGGGTAAGCTTCCGATTGTATAGCACCCAGGAGGGTGAGTATGATTTACTCTGGATTCTCTTTCTGTCCAGGGAGGGAAGTTTCCCTCATGACATGATGACTGTGATGAGGACACGTAGAAATAAGAGCAATGAAGATTACCATTAAATAATTGGGGAATTTTGGCAAGTCGGGTTGGCAGGCTGACTTGGGACAAATCAGATTGGCCAGAATGCTCATACCGCTCTAGGATTGGAGATAGTGACATTCCGTTATCAGCATAGCTGAAAAATGGACAGCAGAATGCACCACGTTCTGCTCACAGACCCGGCATATTTAATTTCCATGTTGACTTCAAGTGGAAACCACATTGGTCTGTTTGTCATGTTCTATCTTTCCTAGTCATTATTATCCTAAAATGTTTCTGTGACTTTCAAAAGCATTTAAATAATTTTACTAAAAACAACATAATAGAGTGTAAATTGAATGAAAGACCGGTGATGGGGTGGAGTAGAAACAAGGCTACCGGAAATATTTTATGAGGAGATGGCCCACAAATGGGCACACAAGGGGATTGTGCAGTTAACTTACCGTTACGGGCACCAGCACATATGGTCTTATGAGAACCTTAGACAGGAATATCGCTTCTTAAAGGATGATTTTTTAAATATCTTCAAATTAGGGATTGCTTAATGAAACTACATTACCGGTGGATGAAATTGAAATCATGGAGATACTGAGAAACCCAGCTGATATTACAATTAAAAATGTATATACCTGCTTGAAAAATCTGATATTTAATTGTAAGCATCAGCTAACGGGAAAATGGACTGAGGCATTGCATATCTCCATAACAACCGAAATAATACTGCAAAGTTTCAACCATGCCTGTAAATATTTACGTGCAACTAACTTATTAATGCAGCAATGTAAAATAATACATCAATTATACTTTACTCTCAGCAGGCCACATTCTTGGAACAAAAATATTAGTTCTAGATACCCTAGCTGCCCTATGGAAGAGGCGGATGAGATACACATATTTGTTACGTGTCCAAAGCTTGGAGTCCTATGAGGTTAGGTAGCGAGAAAGCTTACCGCCATTACAGATACTAAGATCAAAGTTAGCACATCATTTATTGTATTAGGGGTAGACATTGGACAGTTTATAATACCAGCCAATGTAGCCTTATTTTGTATTGATAATTGCAAGATATTGGAAGAATTATGATCTATCCGAATATTTGCGTTGGTGGCAGAAAATGTTTTTTATATGTGAAATTGAATTTGCACTTCACTAGACAAAAGGCAGAGGAAGGAGCAAATCAGGTCTTCAAATTTGGGGTAGGCTTAACTCACAGTCTTAGCTGGTTACAATTTATATATGTACCATCTTAATTTTTTTCTTCTTTTTTATGTTTTCTTCTTTTCTTTGTTTTTTTCAATGATACGTTTCAATGTGGCAACAATTTGTTCTGTAAATACTCACTCGGTCTTCCCGAATAAAAATAAAAAAAAAGACATATGATGGTAAAGAGATGGGTGAACAATAGGAAAAATAGTTTACTTTAATTTTTCCCAGATTATCAATGGGGGGTGGAGGCAAATGTGACCTTCAGAAAGCATGCAGAAGCACATGTTAGTGCATCCAAGAGGAGGTCTGCACATCAAGTGTCAAATAGTGAACTCAAGCAGTGGTGAGCAGGCGCTGCCATGCTACGAAGAGCCACACCAATCTGAAAATACAATGATCCTTTGAACTCCAAAGGCTGCATACACTATAGTGGCCCTTTTGAACTGCCTGGAGACCCTCTACAGATTGTTGAGGATAAGAGTTATGTGCCCAAGATCACCCACCCCTGAAATATTGCAGCAAGAGAAAGGCATTTCTTTTAGGGCAATCAGCCCAGTGAGCACGAGTGAACACAACTCACTGACCATGCATAGTACATGATGTAATGACCACAGGCGTGTGTCATACACACTGGACACTGGCAGAGTCTGAACCCCGTTCTCAATGCAAGTGATCCTGCCTCAAGCTACTCTTTATCTCACAAATCACTACTTCTTTTATTACGTCAGATTCTGCTCCTCCCATCATGGTGATGCTGCTCTGATGGGAAACCCAATGCAGATGCTAATTTAGCTCAAGAGTGCCTAAAAGAAGAGAAATATCTGGGTAATCAGCAAATTGGTGGCACAACAGGTGATTCACCCGAAGTACTTCCTGGTGACTTAAATACACCTTGAACAGTGGATGCTCCAGCGACTGGGCCACTATAAACGAAGGATATCCTGTGTACACATGGATGCACTTCTCCAGAAGAAAATATATCCCACATTAAGGCATTGCTCCTCAGGAAACATGTCCTGGCATTTAACCGGCACCCTCTGATCAATTCTACTGCTGGCTCCCCAAATTACCTGTACAGAGATCTGCCCACTATGATTTGTCAAAAGGTCACCCCTCATTCACACCAGCGACATCTTTCGATTGCTCATTGCCACCTCTGCAGGCTGGTTTGCACCCTATTTGATTCAGCCTTTGGCATTGAATACCTTTTGGATGCACGTTTGCCTTAAGTCTTTTACTAGTTTTAGTAGTTGGTTGTAAATGCTTATTATTTACTGTTGAGTAGCACTCATAAGATTAGGGTTTTCAACAAAACACATTTTAAAACTCCATTCAGTAGCCTACGGTCAGGTTCACAGTTTATGTTGCCTTACTTGTTGTGATGCAATTGCAAGTCAAAGGGCGAGTGATGTCACTTCTGGTACCTGGATGCTGACATAACTGCACAGGAAGTGGGCCTGTGTTTCACATTTGAACAATGCAGAGAGACGGGAAATGACATGCGATTTAAAATAGATTAAACTAGTCTCTGGCAAGTAAGTATGGGAATAAAGAGTAGTATTGCTTACAGTGCAAAACCAGAGCGAACAAGTAGCACAATAGGATTTGGGATGCAGCAAGCGCAAGTGACGCGTTTCCCCACAACATTGGTACTAGAAGGCATGGGGCCAAGCCAATCGCTTTCACTCCCAGGGAGTTTAGCAAATTAGCTAAAGGCACTTGAACACCCCGCTGTGACTTATTGTACTCCTAATGACAAAACAAAGGAACTGAGTGTACCCTTGAGATTTGGAGCCTGCTGGCAAAGATCCTTTATTCCGTGCTACCCTCATAGCTATATAATTGGATGCTTTGCCGCCGTTCTAAGACTATGCTGAATTTACTGTTCTTCGGTGCGCTGGTACAGACCGTGGTGCTAATTGGGCAATGTGTGTTCACCAACCTGATCACAGCAGATCACATAATGTGATAAAAAAAAAGTTGAATTCTACTTTCTGAGATACAGCTGTGTCCTTCAAAAAATCAAATCTTCTTTCATCTTGCTAAAGCAATTGTATCCCTTAAGTGTTGATGGATCCTGCTGCCCACAAAAAAACAAACACTCAACTGTCCTGATCCTTGAGTGATTTGCGACACTTGGGGCAATTCATACTTAATCTTCCTGACTTTTTTTCTTCAAAAGAGAAGTGGCAAAATATAAGTTGTGTTTTTTGCCACAGGTTGGACCTTGTAAATGTGATTAGTAGTTATGATTTCTTTCGATGAGCCTGAAAAAATAGCCAAAATATTATTTATACAAAAAATGAGGAAATAATGCTGTGCAAGAAAGTGTGTGTTTTTTTCTAAAAACATGGCACAGTTCAAATGCTTGATGTTCAAAGAGCAGCCTCTTCCCAGCATCCACAAATAGGCAGAGAAGAACAAAACATTTTTCACTATGCTTCTGCATTCTTCTAAGTATTTATCAACTTTTCCTATGTAAGCCGTTTCTACCTACTTGAAATATATGGAGGAAGAAGGTGATTCAATTCTGAATTCAGCAAGGTGTCATTTGTGCAGATCATTCAAGGTAAAAAAAAAAAAAAAGAATTTGTTACGCAAAAAAAAAGTCAATTTAAGTGGGGAAAATAGACAACGTCATTTCCACCTCTAGCTACAATACATGAAAGTAATACACTATTAATCACCATACTCTTCTGGTCACGAGGGATGTGTAGTGTTAGTAGTTTGTCTAAAAATCTGTGATACCCAGAGCCAGCAACTGAGCGGTGAAGTAGCCTGCAATGAATTTGAATTGTAAAATGGCCATCCTTTATTGATCATTGTTGGCTCAGAGAAAGGTCCCATTCATGGCTCTGGAGAGCATGCATCCGTGGCTTGTATTCACAAAAATGACCATGCATGTGTGCTGGAGGTACTGTTCTTCAACACAGAAAGCTGTTCTTTGGTCATAGGGGCACACCATTTACGCCCTCCTTTGGATGAATGCACCTACTCAACCTATTCAGTTGGCTGTCAAGGACTGACATTGATGGTAGCCAGACTGATCCTAGTATCAGGACATGCCCTTATACATGTGAGCTGGTAGGGACAGCAGCCTGCAGGCATCTCTTCTGTTTTTTAATTTGTTCTGCCACTCCCTTGCAACAGGGTCCTTCAGCCATGCATGAGGGGTATGGATGTTCATGTGCAGGTATGTTACTTGTGTGTTTAAGGACTCCATGTGGAGTGCCTATGACACATTCGGCTGTAGCCAGACTGGATTTCATGTTGTGTTACTACAGTCTAGTGATTCCTAAACTGGAGGGCTTAAGATGGCCACGACAGCAGAAGTGAATTCAAGGATTCTTCAAGGACAGTCCAAGGAATTTTTGTGCTGGATCAGACAGAAGAGTGTTAAGGAAAGGAGAAAGAGTGTCCTTTTTAAAAGTTACAGATTTCCCATTGTCCTTTCCTAGGCCCTAATTTTCTAGAAAGGCAACAGCCTACAGGTTAACTGGAAGTTAGGTGGGAAACAGGCGTAACACAGTCTTTGCAGCCTCTGCTGTGCAGGATGGCCCCACCCTTTCAAGGGCCACCATTCAACCCAAGGACAATGAATATCTGTGAGAAATGTGAGATATGGGAGACTCAAGAGACCCTCATCACTATCTGTGGGGGATGGCCATCTTTTTGCGTTACACCACTGGTGGGAAAGCCTCCCTTGCCTTTGTGTTCATGGTTTGGGTTGGTCCAGACTGGAGATTCTCAGCTCCCCTACTCACAAGTGTGACAAAGACCTAGCTGGGCCACTCAGTGTGAAATTAGCAAACAAACAGAACTGTTCAGAAACGGTCACAAAAATGAACTACTGAAACGCAGAATGACTGTCTACCTCTTGAGTGTAACAATGGGACTTAAAGTTCCTGTCAGTGTGCCAAGATTTCTCAACCAGAATTCCAGGGCCTCCACAATAGTGGCGATGCAAAACTCTCTGTGCTCCATTGTTGAGATTTCTACTAGCAAATCCCTTTGCAGGTTTCGGACCACCGGACTCCCAGAATAAGCTAATGCAAAGCCAATTGACTGTGGAGAAGGAGCATAGGCAGTTGCCATGCAGGAGGCAAGGAAAGTTGGGTGTCAAACAGTGCCAATCGCTGTACCACAGGAGGACCTGCATTGCTCCCAACAGCAAGTGTTATCAGGGTGACTATAGAGCATCAGCAGCGTGGGCTATCTCAAGAAAGTGACCTATGTCAAGGAGTCTTGTAGAAAAAATCCAAAGTGCCAGTAGGAGTATCCTGTTAATTGAAGCTAAGTGCACAGGAGCATGAGGTGGTTCACTACACCTACCACAGTGCACAGTTGCATCAGAGCTCACCAGTGCCAAGGAGGTTGACAGACTCAACCAGGGTGGGTTCCTAGTTGCTTTCGGTGGAAGGCTTATCCTTGGGATCAGGGAAGAATCCCTGAAGCAGGACTCACCTGACTGTGATGAACACGACTCCTGCACAGCTGCTCCTCTGCTAATGCTTACTCTGAACAGAAGTTGGCTAGCGTGAGAAGGAGAACAGGCTGGCCTCAGTGGACTAAACCCGACGCATCCCCACGTGATCCACAAATAACGAACAACACAGCAGACATAGCCCGCGTGAAGTCTTTGTCAAGGACCGGTACTGTGACAGTGAACGTCAAAAGGGAAAGAAGAATGAATATCTATTTGGGAACTGAAACGTTAACTGGAGAATATGCTGAACTGCAAGAGGTTTCCTGGCAGTTGCACTAAAGTTACCCTTGTATGGCCAATGGCCATTGCACGCCATTGTACCTTATCCATTACACATTGCCCACAAAATGCCTTCAGTACTGTTTCCCATTAGTGACCTTGATGAATACCCTCCGTCGAGTATGTATACTGAATCCATTTTGTGTATAAAATACTAATAAAATGCTTCGATTTTGTATGTTAAAATACTGCATGGACAGCAATTTAATAATTGTAATTAGATGCTTCTTGAGTTCTGAGTCTCTAACCCCACATTTCATCGAGTAAATATTGGACTCATCAACCTCACTTCCCTGTGGGTTTAGTACTTGGGTATTTGTGAAAATTAGAGATAATCTATAATCAGGGTTGGTGTGGATTTGGTGGATCATAACATTTGTCTTAACCAGAACACCCGGCAAACATCAATACCTAACAGGGAAAATAAATCTACATTTCTCTTAATATCCTAGGGAGATTGCTGCACTATTTAGGTCTGGGGAGATTAGTGTCAAGGAAAATCCTATAAACTCGTGACATTTCTCAAAACTAGAGATACAAGGCAATCCAGAGTGTTGCAACTTGCATCCATCTTACCACTTTTGCTTACTTACAGTGAACATGCCAGAGGGTGTCAGCACTCACTCCATATTTTTTTATACAATTGATAATAACCCTAGTGTCTCAGAAGCATCTCTTCACTATGGGAGGCATATTGAGGGTTAACCCTCCTCCACTCTGCCCTCTTCTGGAGGGCTGGGATGCTTGCAGTCTTTTCCATGAGTGGGTGGAGCCTTGTTGATGCCTGGGAAGCACCACCCCCACCAAAAATGAAAAACTGCTGATGTGGTGAGTTCCTGTGCAGGGATCACCCTCCTGGGGTATCCGTGAGCAGGAACCCATTTGAGAGAGGTATCACTGGGTTCCACTGGAAAGGAAAGTGTCTCCTTTTTATAAATCCCACTCTCATCAGAATGAATGTCCTGTGGTCTGACCTAGGTCCTGAGGACTGCTTCACTTGCCTGTCATTGGGGACAAGTGATTACATTGGCATCTAAGAATCCCCTGAATTACCTCAGTGCACTATGCAAACTAAGCCATTCAGTAAAAAAATCAATACCCAGGGAGCAGAAGTGATTCCACTCACCATCAGAGTAGTGACACGACGGGTGATGCTGATTGGTGCCTGCACTAAGGGCTTCCCTGCTGCTCAGTTGGAGGACCTATTTACATGTTCAATGCTCTACAGAGGTAGTGTTGAAGACATGACAGTCACACCCTGAAGATTTATAGTAATTTTAATTGAAGCAAACAGGCTCAATTCAAGAAATATCTTTTTACGTATTATACACTACTTTAAATGTTGCATGAATTGAATTGACATTTTCTGTGTTTTTTCTTACAGTTATGGGGGGTGCAGTGGGTGCACTTGTCCATGCCTGGATCTCACCCACTGCCAGGAACAATGGCCCCATGACCATCCAATGCAACACCACAACCACAGCCGCCACTGAAGCCAATGAATGCCTCCACTATCCTCCGCAAGCTCAACAACACATACCAGCAAACACGCTGTTGCCCCGCATCCCCCAACACCACAGTAGGTCCTTTCACCTGCACCCATTTCAATTTCACCTGTGACACTTCAGATGCCAACACCACCACCTCCAAACCACCAGTGCAAGCCACCACCCCGCACCAACTGTCCACCATGCTCCTCAGCGTCCATTCTCTTGGCAAACACCACACCAAACTCTGGGACTTTCTCAACAGCAACATACCAACCGTCTCTTTCTGACTGAAACATGGCTCAACCCAGCCTCCATCCCCAGACATCGTTGCAGTCATCCCGCCTGTCTACAAAATCATACACCAGGCCAGAACCCAAAAACCAGGTGGAGGACTCATAATCATCTACAAAAACAAGGCTGACTGAACCACCTCCATGGACTCAGACACCAACCTCATGAAACATCTCCATTTTAAAATAAGAACGGACTACAACACCACCCTTAAAGGAACCCTCCCCTACCACCCCCCAGGTTCCAAGCGGAATTTTGCAACTACATTGCAGACTTCATCGCTCACCTCTCCATCAGATCAACCAACTACATCGTCCTCAGGTGTTAATTAAAATGTTTTCGCCTTATTGGTTATGTATTGTGCCCTATGTTAAGTTAGCATTCACGGCACCATTTTATGTTTGGCTGCTATTTTGAGCCATGATCAAAACTAATTTCTCTCTGTCCCTGCTGAAGCATCTTCGATAGTTTTTGTTTCTTCAAGGTTGGGCCTCGCTGTATTAATGAATACACTATACTTATTAGCGCATACCTTTCCCATTAGATAGAAGTCTGCTCCCACTAGTCCAGCAATGGGCACAGACAGAAGGACCTTGGTTTAGAGATAGTGTGTGCCTGGTCTCAGGATCGAAACTTATCCTTCTGTACCTCCTTTGTGTAGCTGCCTCCATCTGGAAATTTCCAGTCTGGGCGTGCCTTCATTGTTTCTGAATCGTACAAAATATATCACCATGTTTTCTGATGTCAGTCCCTCTGCAGCAATCCACAGAAACTGGGAAGACTGGGCTCCGCTCGAGTTTACCTGAATAAATATACTTGGTTTGTATTCTTTACTGTCTGACCGAATCATCATTTGTATTAAAGGCTGAGAGGTGGTCACGAGTGACTCGGGTGGCCCTAATTGGGTCACTTCCTTCACGGGGACCTCAATTTCCACCTGGACACTACAGTCCATAACTTCATGGCCCTCCTCGATGGACTAAGAAACCTCGTACTAACCCAGCTCATCCAAGGACCAACTCACAGTGCAGGCCACAATCTCTATCCTATTTCCTCCTCCAACAGCAGGTCCACTACCACCCACATGACCCCGCTCACATTATTCGATCACTTCATTATTTGTATTAAAGGCTGAGAGGTGTTCACTAGTGACCTGGGTGGCCCTAATCGGGTCCCTTCCTTCAGTTGGCGCCCAAACAGGGACTCCAAAGGGTGACCATAGGGGAGGTCGGGCCATTGTCGGGTCGGTCGGACGGACGGATCAGGGATCCCGTACGAGGAGCATTGTTTGCTTGCAGCTGCCCTTCCTGTCCCGCTGGACGGTGCCTCACCCAGCGGTCATCCCGACTGGGGGCCTGAACGGCGAAACCCTTCGATCTGACCATTCGGTCCAAAGAGTCAGCAGTGGAGAATACATTTGTTTGACCTGTGTGCACCAGGTGAGTTTGTTTTGGTTCTTTGTGGACATGGTACCATTTTGGTTTGTATTTGGCACGGTCTAAGGACCGATTTTGGTACAAAGTGTTTGTGGAAACTTCGCCAGGTAACATAACGATTTTGGCTTACTTTTGAAAATGCCTGGATTTAGTTGGTTTTTGGTTTCTTGTTGTCATTGTTGCTCTGCAGATGCTCGGTTGGAAAAAACTCAGCCAGAGCCTACAGAAGACACCCTGAACTTTGATGTGGAGCATGGCCTTGGCCCTTTAATGTTGAGTATGTTGTGGTACAAATATACAAGGGACAATGCCGAGTTGCAGTGGCCGTTGACGGGCACTTTTGATGAACAAAAAATTGGGTTTTTACAGGAGAAGTTGTTTGCGAAAGGAAGCAGGCAGTCTATGTTTGATTCTCTTCAAACGTGGCAAAAGGAGGCTAAACAGAGGCAAATGAAAGCAGAGAAAGAGGCCCGGAAGGGGAGAATGCAAACATTGACTCAGAAAGCTGTAGCACATGATAGAGAGATGATAGAGAGAAACAAGAGATAGGAATTGAACATGAAGATAGGAGTTTTCGATTTAATATTGATAAATCTCATGTCCCCCAGCCCCATATGCCCCGCAGAGGATATATCCCGCTCTTCCCTCACAAGCTAAGCTACCCGGTTCTTCTGTCTCTGCTGTCTCTGCTTCTGTTACTGTTGATCGGCCTGCCTTGGCCACAGCACCTCCTGTCCTCTCTTTGCCTTCACTGTCTGTGGCAACTATGACTGTTAGTACCCCTGCAACACCTATTGCCTCGGTGTCCCTTTCACCAGTTCTTAAACCTGCGATGCAGCCGGGAGCGGCGTTAGTGCCTGCTACTTCTGTTTCTACTCCCACTGTGTTCTTTCATCCCCCGACATTACAGAATCATGCGACACCAACACATGGATTTGAGGATGGAGACTGGACAAAATTTAAGGAACGTATGGGGCGGACGTTAGTCCAATCTGTATGGGAGATGAAGAGAAAAGGGTAGTAGCTAATCAGGCTGCCCAGTGGCCTCGGTATACCATTTATGGTGTGGGAGATGTGTGGAGTGTGATGAAACATTATGAGCCTTTTGTACAACAGCATGCCCTTATGCATATGTCTGCTACTTTGATCGGTCTTTGGGAGCAGTGCTTCAATGATGCAGCACCGCAAATTCTATATGATGTTAAGGATCATGTATATGTTACTGATATGGCGCCTTATCAGGGTAGACTGCTTGAAGGAGTCCCACCCCGGTATCCCAGTTTCCGATGCCGGAGGTCCATCCTATCTATCATCCTGAAATACCAGAGTTAAGGGATCAGCATATTGTTACCAGACATGGGGTAGCTGCCCGTTTCCAAGAACAATGGGTTTATAGTCCATGGAAAAGAAGTGAAGTGTTGTATCTTAAGACTCAGTTACCTGATCCTAGGAAGAAATCGACTGCTTATTATAAAGAATTGACTGAAGCTACCTCTTCAACAGTGATGACGCTTGCTGATATTGAAATGTTCTTTGGCTTACTAGTTCCAGTTGATATTTGGAGACAAGTACACACACAGGATCATGTTGCGGAATTGGGTGGTACATGGGACCAAATTAAAGTATGGGATCAGGAACAGAAGCCAGGTGAGAAGCCTAGAGCGGAGACACTTGCTTTGCCTGGCCGTATCATTACGTATATGCATTCTTTTATTCCACCAAGGAAGGTTGATTGGGACAAGTTATCAGCTTGCAGTCAGAAGAAAGATGAGAGTGTGTCTGATTTTTTCACTCGGTGTGAGGGGGTGTTTCTAGATTATATTGGACAGGATTTGTTGATCGAAGGTGGTGTGCGACTGTTTATTAATAGATTTGTTTCCAATTTGCTTCCTTAAATTGCGACCCGATCGCAGGCTTCTGAGAGCACCTGGTCCACATCTTCTCCTTCTGTTATTTTGAATATGGCGCAGTATTATGAACACAGGGAAAATGAGGATAAGGCGAGGTCAGAGAAGAAGCACAAGGATTTGAAGACTAAAGGGTTGTTGCAGCAGGCTTCTAGGGGAATGGTAGAGGATGTGGTGGTCCGGCCCGACAGCTTCCACGCACTAGCAGGCCAACAAATACCACGCCTTTAGGGCCGAATCAGTGTGCATATTGCAAAGAGGAGGGACACTGGTGTAGCAAGTGTCTGGTGTTGTTGCAGAAGTTGGCGGCCCCCAGAGGATGAGGTTCTCGTGGACGGGGTCATGGAGCTGGAGGAGCGGACAGGGTTCAGAATGCTGTGACCTCGTAGGGTCGTTCTGATCAAAATTATTTTGATGACCCTCGAGGAGGACAGTATTATCATGATGATTATGACATGGACAAGGTGACAGGGATATCTTACAGCAAGGACAGCCAGGGACAGAGTGTGGGACCCAATCCGAGACCTGTAGATCAACACGGTCCGTATGTTAGTGTGGATGTGCATGGTTCAACTAAAGAGTTTTTGGTGGATACAGGTGCAACAAACAGTTCAAATTTCTCGTTCCTTGGTCCCTGGGGAGGCTATGTCTGGCCATAATAATGTTTTGGTAGGTTTTTCTGGTGTACCGGCCGGGTGTGAGCCCCATTTTCAAACATCTTGAGTTGACTATTGATCCTTTCACTGTGGATTTGCCATTCATGCTGACGTCTAATTATGGGGAAAATTTGATGGGTTTGGACTTGTTGAAAAAATTGCATGCCAGGATTTACTGCTCTCCGGTGGGAGTTTACATGATAATGGGTCCGGATGTTGTGTGCGCTACGCAGTGCCAGTCCAAAGATGCGCCTCTTCCTGCGGAGTTTAAAGGTGTGCCGCCCACTCTTTGGGCGACAGGTGACACTGTTGTGGGACTATTACAGATACCCCCAGCTTCGATCCGAGTTAAAGACAATGCTATTTTAACTCGCATCTCTCAGTATAAAATACCGCAGGCAGGTGAGCGATCTTTACTGCAAATTGTGCAGGACTTGATTGAAAAAGGAGTGGTTGAGGCGACGACTGCTAATGTTTGTAATAGCCCTATTCTTCCCATTCTCAAAAGGACACCTTTGGGTTCCTCTGATGATCATGCAGATGTTTATCGCTTTGTGATTGACTTGCACAAAGTTAATAAAATAGTGATTTCCCAGTTTCCGGTGGTCCCTGACATTACGACTCTTTTCACAATGATTCCTTCTTCTGCTACATATTTTTCTGTCATTGACTTGGAAAACGCATTCGTCAGTATTCCCATTCATCCTGACAGCAGGTAATTGTTTGGGTTTACCCTAGCTGGTAGTAGTTTTAGATTCCATCGCGCTCCTCAAGGCTATACAGAGAGTCTGAGTATCTATAGCCAGGCATTAAAAGGTCAACTGGAGTCCTTGTCGCTCCCTACAGGTAAAGTATTGCGTCAGTATGTCGATGACTTGCTCATCGCCTCAGATACAGAACAAGGTTGCAGAGACAGTACGGTTAAATTGTTGTTACCTTTAGCTCAACATGGCCATAAAGTATCCCTTTCCAAATGTCAGTATTGTTGACAGGAGCTCACCTACTTAGGTCACCTACTGTCGAAGGAGGGTAGGAGATTGACCCTATAGCGCATCAGTACCATTGTTAAAATGCCCATTTCGCAAACTCAGAAGGATGTGCGAGCTTTCATAGGTATCACATCCTATTGCAGACAGTTGGTACCTAGCTATTCGCTGTTAATTAAGCCCCTGCTTGATTTAACACTTAAAGATGTGCATGAACCTCTGCCCTGGATGCCTGAATGTCAGCAGTCTTTTGAGCAATTCAAAACTGCGCTTTGTTCAGCTCCAGTACTCGGCACCCCTGACTATGCTAAGCAGTTTTTGTTGTATGTCCATGAGATGGCTGGTTGCGCACTTTCTGTTCTAACACAAAGCCTTGGAGATAAGCAAAGCCGTGTGCTTATTTCTGGTTCAGGTTATGAGCTAACGCTTTTCAACCCGTAGTTGAGACATCATGAGTTCCCTCTCAGTTAGCCCAAGCTGCAGAGCTAGTTGCCCTTATTAGAGTCTGTGAATTGAGTGAGGGACTGGTTGTCAATATTTATACTTACAGCCAGTACGTCTTTGGAGTCACCCATCATTTCGGAAGACTCTGGGCAGAGAGAGGATTCCTTAATTCCCATGGAACAAAGATCCAGCATGGTTATCTTATATTTATAGAGGCTTCTGTCCACTTTGACACTCCCTAAGAAATTGTCAATAGTGAAGTGCAGCACCCATAGGAAAGTCACTGACGATGTAGGTAGAGGAAACGCTTTTGCAGATCAGACAGCCAAGGAAACAGCCCGGACTAGAATGAAAAGAATGTTCGTAGCAGGTCCTGCCCAAGATCACCATGTTTGAGGATACACTTGAGAACATGAAGGAGATTCAGAGTGAGGCCACAGGGGAGGAATTAGCAGTGTGGCAAGAAAGTACAGCACAATTAAACGATGAGGGGTGTTGGATTGACAAGTCAGGGAAGCACAGATGGATGTTTCCAGATGCATAAGTTCTTTCTGTAGTCACGATGGCTCATGGCCCAGCCCATATCAGTGCAAAAGGTATTTGCAAGTTGTTAGACCCCGTGTGGCAGAATGACAACATTTTGAAGACAGCTACACATTTAGTGAAGGACTGCATGGTATGCATGATGTACAATCCTGGGAAGGGTACCCCCATGCCACCCAGTAATTTTGCATCACCCACATTCCCTTTTGATGTCCTTCAACTAGATTATATTGAATTTAACAGGGTCAATAACTTGAAGTACGTGTTCGTGGTTGTTTGTGCATTCAGTAAATGGGTTGAGGCTTAACCCACTAAAGACAATACAGCCATTGCGGCTGCAAAGGTACTCCTGAAGGAGTTCTTTCCTCGTTTCAGCTTGCCCCATTTGATCTGGAGTAAAAACGGAAGTCATTTAAATGCCAAGGTTCTCTAGTTAATCTGTGATGGTTTGCATATAAAACAGAAGTTTCATGCTGCAAATCACCCCCAGTCAGCAGGTTTGGTTGAGAAGTACAATGGTACTCTCAAACTAAAATTGGCAAAGATTCAGGAGACAACAGTGTTACAGTGGCCAGATGCTTTACCACTAGCTCCTTTGTCGACAAGATCAACAGCACATTCTAGGACAGGATTGTCACCGTACGGGGGTCGTGTTTGGACGTCCGACAAATGTCTGGAGCGTCCCGCGACCCAGTCGGTTCTCTGATATTGAGTAACCATTGTTGACGGACTCCCTCTGCCAGTTAACTGAAAATTTGCATTCTATTTACCAACAGACCTGGGAGGCTCTCCCTGATATACCAGAGGGACCCGGACACAACATTCAGCCTGGTGATTGGATTTTAGTGGGAAATTTTCAGAGGAAGAAGGGTTTGGAGCCGCACTGGAAGGGACCTGAACAGGTTCTTCTAGCCACCAGAACAGCGGTCAAGGTCGCTGGCCGAAATAACTGGATTCACGGCACTCATTGCAAACGAGTGCCTTCACCTTTGCCCTATGACCAATGTGTCACTGATGGAGTTGGGGATACTGAGTGCGAGAAGGTGCCTTAGTTCGTCACCTTCGGTGATGCAAAGCTTACATGGACTCAAACGGATGTGGCGAATGATGAGGTGCTAAATGCAGTGGTCCCTCCAGAAATTCGAGCCATTGAAGAGCCGCTTTTTGTTGACCCCTTGTGCCTGGAGTCACCAGCTACAATTTGCGTCCTCGGCTGAGGAATAGTGCACCAAAGGAGAAGTCAGATTAGACAGGGATGGACTGTGTAAGTTAGGGTGTACTTTGCCATAGTACCAACAGTGTTAGTTCAAGGTGTAGTGAGATTGGCGCACTGTTCTGAAATTGGACAGGATAGATTGAACGTGCTCCCTGCCATTGTCATATATTGGTAACTGTGAAAGTTGGTTTGAATTGTTCATTATGGTGCACTATCATTTCCAACTCTCTATTCTGGTTATGACACCTGCTGATTCTCGCACTGTGGTAGAATATATATGTTTTCCTCATGGGTTTACTTCCGTAGGACCGGCAGGACAAGGGACCTTTAGTACATTGTCCCCAAATTCCAGTATGAGCACATATGAACAAGTGAAGATCTAAACATGGCTTCGAATGGAAATGGCTGATTTATAAAGGTTCAATACCTCTGAGTATTTTAAATCTTTCAAGCTCGCAATATTACTAAGGACAAACCGATGCCGGTGTCTGTGGTCAACACAACAGCTAGTTTCGGTGTCCAGGGGACTGGGGAAGTAAAGGTGGGGGAGAGTAAATGCAATTTCACCTACAGACTGAGAACGTTTAGTAGTCCGCCCTTGGTCCTACCCCATAATGTCTATTTTGTCTGTGGATCCCAAGCTCATGTCTGGTTTCCGAGGGGATGGTCAGGCAGATGTTGACTCTCTTTCTTCCTTTCCCCCTGTGTATTTTGCCCCGTCCAATTATCATAAAGTTCATCAGTTGCAGCGTAAGAGTACACCCCTATCCCGAGTCAAAAGGGTTGTTGACACAAAGGATATAGATCAGACGGATACCACTGACCAACAATTTGAGGATGCTTTGGGCCTATTACCTTATTGGGGTACCATGACTAATAGCCTTAAAATTCGTCAGCTAACAAGAGTTGTTGAAGGGGTTATCAATACAACTGCTGGGATAAAGACAAATATCACTGCTGAGCTCTAGGCTACGAAATTAGTTACCTTACAGGACAGGATGGTGTTAGATGTCATCCTTGCAGATTGGGGAGGGGCTTGTCGCATCATTGGCAGCAGCTGTTGTGTTTACATACCTGACCACGCCCCCAGCGTGTATACAGGTATACAAAAATTGCATAGACTGTCATCTGACATAACCCAAGAGACAGGTACTTGCACCCTATCGGGGTGGTTCTGGAATATGCTAACTACATGGAATCATCCTCATCTTTTTGATTCTGGTTGCTAGCATTATCTTTACATGTTGCCATTGTATACACTGTCTTTTTGATTCTGGTTGCTAGCATTATCTTTACATGTAGCCTTTGTATACACTGTCTTCCAATTTGTTGCGCTTATGGTTTCAGTGTTTCACCCCCAAACAGAAAACATCAGTCCATGATACTAATACTGTGATTATGCTCCAACAAGATATTGACAACATGAGGCAGATTGACGAGGGTATCTTTGAGTACTGACTATATGAACAGTTTCTCACAGTGCTGTTTCCTGGTTCCGCAAAATGTTGTACTTTTCTTGATAGTAACATAAATATGGTTTAGCTCCTGCTAAAAGGAGGGTCTGTTAGAATCATTTTTTTGCTGTATTGTTTATGTATTGTCCCCTAAGTTAAGTTAGCATTAGCGGCACCATTTTATGTTTGGCCGCCATTTTGAGCCATAATCGAAACTAATTTCTCTCTGTCCCGCTGAAGCAGCTTCAATAGTTTTTGTTTCTCCAAGGTTGGGCCTCGCTGTATTAATGAATACACTGTTCTTATCAGTCCATACCTCTCTCACCATATAGAAGCCTGCCCCCACTAGTTCAGAAATGGGCACAGGCAGAACGACCTTGGTTTAGTGATAGTGTGTGCCCGGTCTCAGGATCGAAACTTATACTTCTGTACCTCCTTTGTGTAGCTGCCTCCACCTAGAACTTTCCAGTCTGGGCGTGCCTTCATTGGTTCTGAATCGTACATATGTATCACCATGTTTTCTGATGTCAGTCCCTCTGCTGCAATCCACAGAGACTGGGCAGACTGGCCCCACTCGAGTGTACCTGAGTAAATATACTTGGTTTGTATTCTCTGCAGTCTGACCAACTCTTCATTTGTATGGTAGGCTGAGATGTGGTCGCGAGTGACTCGGGTGGCCCTAATCGGGTCACTTCCTTCACGGGGACATCAATTTCCACCTGGACACTACAGTCCATAACTTCATGGCCCTCCTCAATGGACTAAGAAACCTCGGACTAACCCAGCTCATCCAAGGACCAACTCACAGTGCAGGCCACAATCTCTATCCTATTTTCTCCTCCAACAGCAGGTCCACTACCACCCACATGACCCCGCTCACATTATTCGATCACTTCATCATACATTTCGAGATACCATCCACCAAACACCCCTACAGAAAAACCCAAAGCACCATCAAGACACTGGGGCAAAATATCAGAAGAAAAATGGACCGAGACCCCACAGGAACGCCTACAGGAACGCCCACCAAAATACACTGGGAACCTCTATACCAAAACAAAGCTTTTCAATAAATGGCTTGCCTACTGCACCAACTGCTTTGCTCCCATCAGAAACAAGACTAACAAAAACAACAAACGACCCAGCTGCTACACAAATGACCTGAGGGAGTCAAAGCACCACAGAAAAAACTTGAGAGAAAATGGCATCTCAACAAAAATACCACGGCAAGGTACACATACAAATCCACCCTCAGATCCAACCACTAACAATTATGAGACACAAAGAAAAATACCTTAACTCTCAGACTAGAAGCCAGCCCCTACAACAACAACAAACTCTTCACCTTCCTCAAGTTGTTCTCCAAATCCACATCTGCCAACAACATCATCCCACCCCAAGCATTCTGGAATGACCTCTTAAATGTCTTAGAACAGAAGATTGAGAAGATCTACAACACATTCAACCCACAGCATACTGATACAAATTCCCCCGACCATCCAGACCCCTGCTTCATTGCCAAACATCAGTTAAGCAACTGGAAGCCCCTCTCGAATGAAGAGACCCCTGCCGTGATGAAAACCATCCATTAAGGAGCCCCCCCAGACCCATGCCACCATTCTATATACAACCTTGGTAAAATCATCCTCTCCCAAAGACTCACCGCTATCCTCAATACCTTCATAACCACCGTCACCTTCCTGTCTTGCTGGTAAAATTCAGAAGTTAATGCCCTATTGAAGAAACCAACAGCTGATCCCAACACCCTCAGCAGCTACAAACTCATTTCACTCCTGCCTTTTCCAGCTAAAGTCATTGAGAAAGCCAACAATACCCCACACACAGACCACCTACAACTCTATCAATTCCTATACAGCTCTCAATCAGGCCTCTGCACCAACTTCAACACAGAGATAGCACTCATCGTGGTTACCGACGACATCAAAAGCATCCTCGACTGAGGAGAAATGGCCACACTTATCCTCCTCGTCCTATCTTTGGATATGGTCTCCCACAAGTTACTCATCAGAAAGCTTCAGCACCTGGGTATCTGTATACCTGCCCTCAAGTGAATATCCTCCTTCCTCACACTCAGAACTCAGCAAGTTAGACTTCCCTCATACACCTCAGAAACCAAGAAACACATCTGCGGAGTCGCTCAAAGATTCTAGTCAGTCCAACACTCTTCAATGTCTAAATGATTCCCCTCGCGGACATCGTCAGAGTCCATGGCATAAACATAGTATCCTCCGCCAACAATACATAGCTCATCCTCTCTCTACGCAACCAGCACTGCCACATTCGCCAACTGCATGAGCAACGTTGCTGCTTTGGATGAAAAACAACTTCCTTCAGCTCATCATACCCAAAACTAAAGTCCTACTCTTTGGCAACAACCACTCCCCCTGGAATGCCTCTTGGTGGCCCTCCAAACTTAGCCCCCCACCCACCCCTGCAGACCATAGCAAGAACCTCTGGATCACCCTAGACACCAATTGCTCTATGAGCAGACAGATCAACACCTTCTCCTCATCGTGCTATGCAAGATTTCACGTGGTTCCCACTGAACACCAGAAGAAAGGTCACTCAGGCTCAAGCAGACTTGATTATGGAAATGCCCTCAACATCGCAATCCCAGCCCATGTCCTATGTTGACTCCAAACCAACCAGGACACTGCCGCCAGACTCATCCTGAACATCCCACTAAATAACCACATCTCTCCACACCTCAACTAAAGCTACTCACCCATGCCTACAAAGCTCTCCACAAGACCGGTCTAGCTTACCTCAACCACTGCCTCAACTTCTACCAACCCACCAGACACCTTCGATCTGCGTCCCTAGCAAGAGCACACCTCCCTCACATCAAGAGGACCAGAAGCGGAGAATGCTACTTCTCATACCTCGAAACCAAGACCTGGAATGACCTCCTGAAACACCTCAGAACCTTCTTTCCCTAATGGACTTCTGAGGAAACCTCATGACATGGCTCTTCCAGATGAAACAGGCATGATCTTCTTCTTCCCCTAAGGCCTGTAAAACCTACACAAATTAGGTTACCTCTGTTCTCAACAGTTAGAGAGGAAATTTAGATTTTACAGATCATCGAAGCTGAAATAGAAAAGGGAATAAAGTTAAAGAAATGTGATCTATTCGGGGGCTGCACTTCTAAAGTCTGAATATGCATAACTCCCAAAATGAAAAATAAAGTGGACACTATTGGGGCATAATCTCATACATGTAATAAAATCTCCTGTGTGCACTACACCACTCACTTAAAAATGTAACAAAACCTGATAGTCAAATCGCTTTCTAGAATCAAAAACAACAGAGAAGAGATATTTATTAAGCCTCCAGTATGTGGAAATATATATTCTTTAATTTAGGATTATTACCATAGTTTCTCTACCTACTCCAAAACAGATGGCTAAAGAGACCGTAGCATTTATGCCAAATATTAGCTAATGTTGTGCAAATGCAACAACCCCACCGGTGTTCCATTTATAAGATAACATTCCAAGTAAGTTGTCTCTTGAGGTCCATTTCTGACCAGCAAGATTGAGTTAAATCTCTTTGATTGAGCGTCACTGTACCAAATTTTAGGGGTAATGCTGGTCTTCATTAACCTTACCAGGATTTGCTCTATTTTAAGTAAGCAACTCTCAAAATCTACCCCTTGATCAGAGTACCTTATGTTCGAACACCCAACTGTAGTAAGTGTAGCAATTTCCTGGTCCTAGAAAAGATAAACCTGAGTTTATTGGGTGAAATGGTGCATCCCCATGAGGATATTCAAAAGTACTTTGATGTAAAGTGCTAAAGACAGAAAGTAAATGCCTTCTAAGTCCAGCTATAAATTACTATCCATACAACCCATCTGAGCCCTGGACTTAGGTTGGAATTTGCAAACTATGGAGTGAGTACAGCTTTTGCACAGAATCACTGACATAATATCGATCCAACAAATATCAATAAACACAAATATCGGAAATTAAATATTGAGAACCGAAATATCGACTTTGTATACCTAAAAAAAAAATTTTTTAACATCGAACACACAAATATCGTTGACAAAATTATTTTATTTTTACATATTTTGATAAGAATATCGGAAACACAAATATCATCGCATATAAATAAACATGTAACATCAAAAATATTGATTCACGCAATATCGATCACAATATTATCGGCAACATAACTAATAAATACTTAAAAAATACACCCAAACACCAATTTTAACATAAAACAATTACTTCAAATAAACCCAAAACTGATAATAAACATCTATAATTCAATAAAAATATATAATATATTTCATTACCAAAAATTAAACATACACCTCAATCAAATCATACACCTAAAACACATATGTTTAAAAACACCCAAACGATTATTAACTGTAAACCTATGAACACAAACATTAATATATATACAATTACATTCATATATAAATAAAACAAACTGTATATTATACTACAAAAATAAAACAAATTTGCATTTACTAAAAAAGGACTATACTAAACTAACCAATAAAATAACACTATAAACAAGTTTAACCAATAAGATCAAACAAACAATTAAACCAACAGTATAAAAGCACACTAATTAAAACAACTAAATACTTCAAAAATGGCAAACACTGCAAGAGGAGGAAACTCTGCCAGATGCTCACAACAAAAGATTAAAAAGGACACAATCTCAACAACTACATATCCAAGTATGTAATACGTATATTTAAAATAAAAATTAACTGTTAATAAACTAAATAATATAATTTAACAAATAAATAGTAACACACTATGTAACTATTATATTTTTACAAAAACTACCTAAATGAAAAAAAAAAAACTTTCAAACCAACAAACTGTCAGAAAATATCAACTATAACATAACATCAAGTAGATATCCTAAAGTAAGAATGCACGAATAATATCTTAAAAAATCTCCCAACCAAGGACCAAAAATAAACTTGACTCCCTAAACCTCCACATACTTGGAACAAAATACCATCTTTAATTAATATAACTTCTTTTTCTCTTTCAACAGAAAACTCAGCATCTGATCCACGATAAATCGATCTCAAAATGAAAGCTTCGAAACTGTCCAAAACGTCTCAACTTAACATACAAGTAAACAAATATCAAATAATTGCATTTTTTAACAAATTAATAACAAAGATGCAAAATTTAAATTATAATATATATTTATACTGTTAAACTATTTACAGATACAATGACCAAGCCAAATATATCGCTTCACAGAAAGGAAATGAATTATTAAATCATTTGGGCCATGCCTACAGCCAAGAAAGTGCACCAAGAGAAACTATAACTTGGAAATGGACAAAATATTATTTAAATGCATGCTATGGGAAGGCAACTACAAAAGATAATTTTGTAATTAATGGTAAAGAGCACAGCCACCCCCTACATCGTACAGAAATAGAAGTTAGAGAAATTTTACAAAACATAAGAGAGTCAAGCACTAGCTCCCAGGAACCTACAAACCCAATCCTTAAAGACATACTACCCAAAGTCTCCATACATCTAACATGCCAACTATCATCTATCCGCACTTTAAAACGCTTAATTTCACACACTAAAAAAAACCCCAGCGATACGCTACCTGCCCCTAGAACATACTAATACATACCTCCACCTGACCATTTAAAAATAACACATATTGAGGGTGACAATCTAAATAATGACAATCTAAATAATGATAAATTTACATGACAATCTAAAAAATGAAAAACAAATCCTAATTTCCTCTACAGCAAACAACTTAATGAAACTTACCGAGTGCCAAACCTGGATGATGGATGGAACCATCAATATGTGTCCCAAACCATGCACTCAGATATACACCATACATGATGACTATCAAAACACCAATATCCTTTTTTATACATGCTTCACTACCAAACAAACGAAGCAGCACCTTCTAAATTATATAAAATAACAAATAAATATTTCCTCCAGAAAATAATTATAGACTTTGAAAAAGCCATTATTAAAAATATTCTAAAAAATATACCCCAAAACCATACAGGGCTGTTACTATCACTTTAATCAAAGTATAAAGTGACACCTTGAAAAATCTACACTAACGGCCTGATTACAGTGCCGGTCGGACTGACTGTCTGACTGCCGTCTTCGCAGGCACTTTCCAACCGCTGAGGCAGGAAAGCTTTCCCCCTTCATTTTATGATACAACCGCTGCTACTGGATCGGTCGCATCTACAGCGGAGCACATATTCCCAAAAATGTTACAGCAAATGCATCCAAAATCACAGAAAACATGTGAATTGCACAAACATGCATAACATGTAGAAATCTGCCTTGTGCACCATGTACCCCATTGCTGGAATGTGCCAGAGTGTGCACAGACCAGTCAATGGGGACACATACTGCATAAGGACTTACCTGGATTCCAGAGCCCACAGGATTGTAGTCATCGGGGTGCAGCTGCCCAGGTGTAGGGGGAACCTGGAGGAAGGGATCCACGGCAGAAACTGCTGGAGAGAAGCAGATTTGGGTGAGTATGCAACCCAAATCCATTGTTTCCGACAACTCAAGGCAGTCAGTCAGACTGCCACTGTCGGGTTGTCAGAAACCCACATCGTAATCCGGACGGTGGTCAGAGATCCTTGTACTGCCCTATGGATGCTGTTTTTCTCCGACTGCCATCTTGGCAGTCAAAGAAAGGCTGCCGGAGTTGGCGGGATATAGCAGTTGGTCGGAGTACAGGATGCATGCATTGTAATTACTAGGCCTGGGCTAAAATTTCGTTCTGTTCGCGGAAATTGCGATAATTTGACATTTTCGCGTTCCGCGGAGAGCGCGAAAATGTCAAAATTTCCGCTTTCCGCAGCTTGGCAATAATTTGTTTCTTGCTCGCGCTGTAAAATAATACATTCTCGCGTGCGCGCCATCGCCTTACCTGAATCCCTGCTTCGCCGACAAGTTTTCTTGATCCGGTCACGTTCTCCATGAGATGTTGTATTGTTTTTAGCCATTTGCGCTGTCTCATGACAGTTCGCGCCCGCAGTGACGTCATGCGTCGCGCGATCACGTCTTTCTTCTCGCGATCATGCACCGCGAGACAACTCAAAACAAGATGGCCGCGCCCGCGAGCAACCAGATGGGTAAGTTGGTGACCCGCAACCATGCAGAAAATCTCGCGAACATGCGGGAAAAAAACTTCCGCATCTTCGCGATATTTCCGCTTGTTTGCGATAATTTTAAACATTTTCGCGATAATTTGCGAAAGTGGATTTCGCAACTTCCGCCCACCTCTAGTAATTACTGCCTCTGACAGGACCACGGAAGTCGGTCCAACCGGCATTGTAATCAGGCCCTAAGTGTGGAATACTCCACTAACAGCCAATTCACTTTCAAATAAAACAAATATGGAACTTGTAAATGAATGTACGACATGCTACAATTTAAAGTCAAACTCTTCATAAATAACAAAGGGCTACATTACTTAGAAATGATAGCCAAAAGCATATTATAAATTGAATCAACCTACCAAAAACCAAACAATTACAACTATCTCTAAATCAACAAACAAAATATTTTTTCTCCGTCCATCACCACCCCCTTTTGTACCGCTTTGTTCGCCACAAGTTGGCAGGGTATGCTCAGACGTGAGTCCCTTGGTCACTTTGCCACTGGATTCAAGCAAGCGTGGCTGAAGACGGCTGAAATGCCAGAAACCGGTCCTAGGAAGCTTGTTTCCGGTCCAGGGAAGACATGGCTTGGCAGTTCGGGCTGGACTGTTCCCATGAGGCACAGGGTCAGACTGATTTGCATATGGCCATGTCTGAACTGGGGTGGCAGAGTGGGCTAAAGAACAGTGATGGATCAAACCCAGATCTGTTGACTGGGTGTGAGTATCTGATTGGTTCTGATGCTCCGTCCATCACCACCCCCTTTTGTACCGCTATAGAATAAATGAAAGCCTTGTCTAAAAGGGCAATAGATTCCATAAAAGATTGCATCTGGTGTCCTAATACCTGAACCAATAGCTTGTGTAAGATAACTTGAAGGTAGATCTAAAAAATGTATATAAATCCAAAGAGTTTTCTTAACATTAATTGGCAGAGGAATTGCAGCAATTCATGAAGATTTTTAGTTTGCTGTCAACAGTAGGGTGACTGCCCAGAGTTTTGAACACTAATGGAGATCAGCTGTTACCATGAAAGCTTTAGTGTGGAATACAGCTCATATGAAATGAGGTCAGAAAAAATTGAAAAAGGATTGTGTAATGTTAAAATCTATTACTTTATTCCAAGTAATCAGCTCAGCATGATAGTTATTAAAGTCAGTCCTTTTATAGCAGTAGAAACTTTACTGTGACATTCATTATGATACTTGTATGGAAATGACATTAATGTTATCACAAAATATCATTTTGTTTAGCTTTTGAATTACAAAGTGCATTGATGAGCTTAACTTTGGCATGCAACTGCCACGGACATGCAATTACAAAAAAGGAGTTGTTATGCTTAGCAAATATTGGCATACTTTTGTCACATTATAGCATTGTTTCTTCTTCAATTATATTTTCATGCAATTTATTTGGGCCGTTTATGACTACGCTGTTCCATCTGACCGCTGTAGCCATGATGGCGGTGTGGGCACCGCCTCACCGGTGGTCCAACTGCCCCATTACAACTTGGGGGGTCAGACCATGTTGGCACCCCCAAGCGCCAGGGATCAGAGATCCCTGGCACTGTTGCAGTGGTCTTGAAGCCACAGTATGCTTGGTGAGGCAGCTGCGACCCCGCCAAGCATTTTATGAGTTTCCTCACTGCCGCACTTTTCATGGTAGTGCGACTGCCATGAAAAATGTGGAGGTGAGGAAACAAAGGGGGCCCTACAGGGCCCCCTTGTGCTTCTGCTCCATGGCCTCCCTGTCTGCATGTTTCACCAGTTCCTGCAGGGCATTGACTTGGAAGTCCATGCCCCGCAGGAACTGCCTCTGATGCTCCCAATGTGGCGCCTTTTTCAAAGGCAGCACTGTGGGACCGCCAAAGAACTTCCCGCCAGGGACTTTAAAAGCCGTACTCTGGCGAGCAGTTTTTTGTAGTCTCGGAACAGGGCAGCGGCTTGGTAGACCAAGGCCACCAAAATCATAAGGCCCTAAGACTTTTATATGCTTTTTAAAGGATTTTACTTCTAAGGTGATCCGGTTTTGTTATTGATTGGTTTGTGAGATTGGTAACCAGACTCAAATTATGGAGCCCAGAAAATAAACTTAATTGAGTTTGAATGACCTCTATAGTTTGTTGAGGAGATAGGAATGGTCAAGCTCTTGAGCGGTGCCTTGGTAAGAAATACCTAGAGACGTTTCTCAAATAAGCATGTAGGTTTTTGGCTGAATGCTGGACACTGTACTCTGAAACAGAAATTGCTCCATGGTCAGGTAACCAGTTAAAAAGAACTCTGAACCTTCAGGGCCACTACCAAGACTAAATATCAAAACTGCATAGCACACTTAATGAATTGATTAAATTATACGTTGAATTGAACCTAAATTGTTAAAACTAGATCCACAAATTACAAACGTCATTCCAAACATTTTGGAAGGGATGCAGCACATGTAGAAGTTAATGAGGTAAGCATAAGCAGATTTATTGCCACTAAAGCCCCCAGCACAGTTTGGATGATCCCTCGAATACCAGTACTGTAGCCGCTCTGATTAACTGCCTAATAGCAGCTGATTTCAAGATAAATAAAGCATGAGTAAGACACCGACATATGACATGAAGGAAACAGAGAGAGAAAGACAAGACACAATACATCGGGGATGAATACACTAGGCAGAGGCATGGACACAAAGCCATGCGAAGTATGAAACAAGAGATACACATGAGTAGGAGACAAGAAACAAAAAAAGCATAATACAAACGGAAAACATAAAATACCACATTTCGTCCCCATTACACGAAAAACAAATTTACAACAACCACAAAACCTCTACAAAGCAAATATATTAAAACTAAAGTGAAAGCAGCAGAGTTACAAATAGTCATTAAGACGTATGCGGGGTGCAGTTTTCCTGTTGCTCTGATGCACCCATCAGTATTTTGTGTCTTAGTACTATCGTGGTGAGTGACACACGGTATCATTTCCTGACATGAAGTTTGACTCTGAAATGCGATCAGATAGCATATCCAAAGCCTTGACATCATAAGAAGAGTGAGTTGTATCTGCACTGTAGTCCAGAACTATGCCAAAGTTATCAACATCATTCACTAGAGAAACATTACAAAAATTCTCCTTATTTGTTAACTTTTACCACCCTGTTGAGATTCCATCCCTTACCCTGTTCCAGTTTGATCAAAGGCTTTGTGAGCAGAAGAATACTTTCATAACCCCTTACTAACATTCCTAGAATCCTTAGGGCCTGAGATAGGGTTTGGCGGACAGTGCGAAGGCAGACAGGGTAGCGGAGGACTTTACGTATGGCACCGCAGAAATCTCTATATATCAGCAGCAACCGCCGTCAAGCCGGTTCCTGACAATTTTAGAAAAGTTTGACAGATCGAACCATCAAACAAGACAGGCGGCTGTCAAATGATTCCAAAGGTTTTTATTTTTCAAAGTGAAATTTTGTAACTGACAATAAAAAATAAAAAACAAATGCTCACCACACCTTGGGAGTTTTCTCCCATGGTCCATGCTGTGTGAGTCATTAGTTTTTACTGTCTGATGGACTGGGAAAAAACATGTAATGCCATCCACCCTAAATAGGGCAGACTGTGTTATGTGATTTCTTGAACGCCCCCACTCGGTAAGCGTAAACTTGGTGGTTTGCTTGACTCAGAATCATTCTGGTGGACCAAGAGTTTATCAGGGAGGGTTTTCCATTGACATTCTGATGGAGTACTCTTTCCATCAAACTCTAAATTGGGCCCTAAATCTTTATCCAGTCCCCTTTAACAGTGGTGGAATTCCTGACCATTTGTATTTGAATCATACAATGATTTGTATTTCATTTAATTTAAAGTGCACATTATTCATCACTTTTCTTAAATTTTATGAATATTATTAATAGCTTTTTACTGAGATAACCATCTAAGCCAAAAATCAGAGCAAGGGAAACACTTTGAAATCTTTTCAAAAGGTGAAAAACCTCTTGTGTAATGTGTGGCTCAATGATAGGCCCACATTTTCTCTTCTAAAAAATATTTAACATATGCACCCCTTCCAATATGCACTCAAAATATTTCCACAAAATTCTTATTGACCCTCTGAGCCAGACCATTACTATTTGGTGAATACAGAGGAGCGTGCTTATGCACTACTCCGTTTCTTTAAAAATATCTAGTACCAGGTGTAATGTAAATTTAACCCCACTATCTGAAGTGATGGGTAAGGGAAAACCTGCCCTGAAGAAACATTATTTCAAGAACAACAATAGTTCTTGTTCGGTGTTTGGTTTCTTGATGATTTTCCTCTCCCTCACTTCAGAAAAATAATCGAAAAAAGCTAAAATGAACTTACAGTCAGGACCTAATATACGATAAAGAAATCCATAGCAAGAGGTTGCCATGACCCACTTGGAAACTGTACTGAAATAAGTACAGCTTGTCTTTGTCTGAAATGGTGCAGTCATGATATCACTCACTGTCAATGACTGGGCACTTCGATGGTCTGATGAGAGCCCTTCTGGAGTGGCCAAAGAAAAGGCAACACCTCCCAGTGACAAGAGAGTACAGTACAGAATAGCATACGGAAAAAGTGTCAAGTATCTCTTTAGGAGGGTCACAAAGTGGAGGACAAAACCACAAGGTGAAAAACTGCCTGGCAATTGTATGAGTCTCAACTGAGGATACGGGGAATGAATGGTGAGATGGAGATAGAAACAAGGCCAAAATCCAATTAGATATACAACAGAAGATTTAGCTGCAAACGCAGACATCTCGGCCAAAAATAGAAACACAGGATGTAGGGTGTAACAAAAGATAGGGAACAAATTCATTGCAAGACATCCTTCATTTAGAGCTGCGTACTTAAAAATAGCCTAGCAAGAACTAACATTACAGAAACTGGACCATACTTCATCTTGGCTTGGGATTCCCAGCTCACTTTAAATGGACTGACCATTGTCTTGGAAAGAGCTCTTTAAAGGATCACTTGTTAAACAAAGGAGCAGCTCCAGTCTGACATCATTCAACAGGTTTCCCTATGGGCAACCAAATGTATTAAGATTCCAGGATGGTTCAGGTTGCAAAAGCACAAAACTATGTGTGAAGTTCAGTGCCATAAACCACACCACTTTTCCAATAGAGTCAGTGCTTCTCCTTCTTCAGCCTTTAGAACACCTCCAGTAAGTCTAACACAGAGCATGGATGCAAATGTATGCCCCTATAGAAGCTCCGGGCTTATTGGGGTGCCATTGAAAGATTTGGCAAACTAGCAAAGAAACATAGGCACAAGAAACGGTTTCCCAAGAACACCCATTAGATGTTAATCTTTGAAATATAATAAGAATTGCAGTTGACCTTGAAATTTACAAGAATAACAAATTACTGGTACTTTATATTTTAGATGTCCTTGAACGATGACCATTATAGGTTCCGATGGAAGTCGAGGATACGGATAAGGAACATATGGCTTCAATAGAAATGAATGAATCACAAGATGAATTTGTGAGGCAAATTGAAGTGAAAAGCCACAAGATTGATCTGATAGGTCATCATACATTAACCAAAAAATCTTGGCTTGTCTGTAAACATATGGACAGACAAAAACAAGGAAGCAATCAAACCTTCTTAACCGGAACAAACAAAGGAGAATGTAATCTTGACTTATCAGCATTTTCTTTCATCTTCACATATAAATGATGCAAACTTTCATTGTCAAGTTTCCTGTGCATCTGTAGGTGATACAAATAGTCAACCCTCACAAGAACCAAAGGGTCAAAATAGGGAGAGGATGAAAAATATATGGGTGAAATCCTTGTACACAGAAAAGAAATGACACCTTTATAGCACTGTGAGTAGCATTATTACTGGGAAAATCTGCAATTGACAGATATGAAGCCAAATTGTGTTTAGAAGCATCAAAATAACATAGTAGATATTATTTTGCATTTTGGTTTATATATAGTGTGCTCCATTTGCCCATTAGACTAAGCATGATACCCTGATGAAACAGCGTGTTCACTTCTCAAAGTTTCATCTAAAGTTAACGAAAAATGTGAACACATATTCCATACCTTTATCAGACATGAGTAAAAAAAAACACCCATCTAGCTTGATAATTGTTCTTGCATTGAATACTTCTCTGTGTAGATTCTGATGCTCAGTTTGAATTTCAAATGGCTCCTTAATCCCCATTTACAGGTGTCTCCATTGGTTGCAAGTCATTTTAGTGGCTAAAATTTCTCTATTAAGTACCACATTATTCCTCTCAGACAAAACAAGGGACAGATAATACATAGGATGTTCCAGTCCATCATCATCTTTTCTTTGCAAGACAAATGCCGCAAAATGCCTTCCAGAGGCATCTGGTTCCACAATGAACTTTCTTAAAGAAATAGGATGATGGGCAAGTATTTTAGTAAATATCTTTTTGAGCATCTTTTCTTTTGTCAGGAATAGAGTAAAATCATAGGTTAAATCTGCAAACTTCTTAAGAAATTGTGTACAAAAGTTTGAAAACCCTCATTGACCACCCGAGGGTGGAGTTGGTACTGTGTGGTCCCCCGGCAGTGGTTAGACGCCCCCTTTTCGATGGTTTCCGCCTTGTTTTTTGGTGTTATTTTATTTTTCCTTTTTTGTTTGTATTTCTAAAATTCCTGTATCCTGATAACTCCTGAGGTGCACTCAGTACTTTGGCAATTCGGCTGAGCCCCAGGGGGCCCATTGCTTCCTTGATGTTGTTGAACATGTATATATTAGCGGCCGGCCCTGGGGGTTGTAGGCCCATGTTTGTATTGAGTTTTTATGTGCAATAAAGGTTTTTGGAAAAAAAAAGAAAAAAAAAAGTTTGAAAACCCCTGGAAACGTTGAGCTCCCGTAGCACTTGTTTGTGAAGGCCAATCCAGAACAGCAGACATCTTCTGACGGTCCATGCCTAGACCAGAGACATTCCAAGACATCACTTTAAGATACTTAACTCTTCCTTGGAAAACTCACGTTTCTCTGGCTTCTAAATCAGATGATGCTGTTAATGCCCTGACAATACAAGACAAACACAACAAGATGATGGATGGAGTGCTGAAACTTTTCAACGACTCACCCTCAGTCAAGAGATCTAGGTTGAATCCATTGTTCTTTTGCTCATTATGCCGCCTCAGTTTGGACCCAGCCATAAGCAAATCAGGGGCAGTATTGACCCTGCTCCTCAAGGGAACAGTGCAGCCCGAACTGCCAAGCCAGGTCCTCCCTGGACCAGAAACAAGCATCTTATAAGAATAAGAATAGATCACATTTTGTTGAGCGGTTCTTGTGTCTCACCAATTCCATCAGAATGCTAATGAAGACAAATTACAAAATTTTGTGGGCAAAGAGATGTTAGAAGACTCAGAAAAATTGAAGGAAAAAATATTGAATCCATATGTGTAAAGTGCAGAATGCACTGTTACTGTGGATGCTAGCAATGTGGGTTTTGGGACAGAGTTTACCCAAGACATTTTAAGTAAATCAATGCATCTCCTTTCATAACACTGTCACATTCTGAACAGAAGTATTTCACTGTTGAAAGGGAGGCAATAGGCTGAACGTGGGCATCAGATTGGAACTGCCCATAAGGATCATTTGGGGGGACGGGTACCACAAAACGTATTAGGAAGATGTATTAGTGGCCTTATATTGATTACATTACAATTCATCTTGTGAAATATTATCTTGACTGTGTTGAAAGAAGGTGAGGTTGTGATCTATGAAATGAGATGTGGGCATGTTGGAGAAATACAATAATAGAGATGAGGCAACATGCATGCTAGTTAGAGTGGGCTGTACTTTGAGAGAGTAGGCATGCAGAGGGTGGAGGTTAAGGAACTCCAAAGGGACATAAAGAATCCTTTTGAAAGTGCATGTGGTGGTACATCATTCTATATGCAAAGTGGATCTTTTCTTCCCCACACCCCCATTAAAGCTCTTGAGTTGCTCCAGCTAAGAGCTGTGTTTTTATTTGGATTTAATGACTTGTAGTTTTACAGACATGTATTTTAAAACATGACTATCAATACATAACTGAGCAACTAACTCACCAGAAGGGACAGTTACACTCACCAAATGACAGCTTGTGACTTATGCCTCAAAATGTATGTATTTTGTATTGAAGGGCCCCCTTCAACCTTGTCCTTTGATGCTATTGTGTGGGAACGGTCAGTGGCTACATATGTGAGGGCCTGAGATCAGTAGCGGCTCATGGAGGGAGTGCTGCGGGGCGGTGGGGCAGGGGAGGGGCAGGGTGGGGTGTAGTAAACTACGGCATACGGCCGAACCGAGTTAAGTGACTAAATAAATCAATAAAACAAATTACATTGTGCTCGCTGCATCGCAAATGGCGATGCAGCGGGCGCAATATAATACGTTTTATTTATTTATTTAGTTACTTAACTCTGTTCGGCTGTATGCCTTAGTTTACTACGCCCCACCCTACCCCTCCCCTGCCCCGCCCTACCGCCTTACACGCTCCTTCCACAAGCCGCTACTGTCTGAGATGCAGCCTTGTCACAGCAGTGTCTTCAAAAACCATCAGTGAACCTTGGGTTTGCGACCAAGAACCCTGCCCGACAAATTATAACTTGGGTCCAAAGGCCTCAGTTTAAAGTTGTAGTATTAACCTGCCCGTTATTACATATTTAATTACCTGTTTTGTGTTCAAACTTGTGGTTTTTCCTGCCCATGATTACTTCCATTTAACGTGTTGAATTGTGGGATTTGCAGTCCTAAATCTCTGTAGTTTTTTCCCTCCCATTCCCGGTGACTATCAGTTTTCCCTCCAAATTTCCCCTTGTCCCTGTGCTAAGACCTGTATGTTAAGCAGTGCACCCCAGCCACCATTTTGTGTTCACAAGTCAGTGAAACCATACTGGTTCCACCCCGTTGCATTTATGCCCCAACTTGCCGCGGAGGACTGGCTAGCGGCTCCCCTGCCCCTGCGGGGCCTATTGCATAGTACACTTCCTCATAGCACCGCAAATTACAACGCCTTGCAGGGTACAGTGAGGGCGTGGCTAGAGATATCTAAGCGTGAGGCGAGCTCGTTTCTGTACTCGCCCCTTCTCCCCATTGCCTACCACCCGCAGCTACCCCTGCTACAAGAGAAATTATTCCAAGATTTGATTAGCAAATTGGGGATTCAGAGGTGGGGAGATCTTTTCTCCGTTGGGCGCTTCCGCGACCGGGAACATTTTTTCGACGGGTACACGCCTACCCCTCTGGAGCTTTTCCTCTACATTAGATTGAGGCATGGAATGCAATCCATATTGCAGACATTTCCGGCTGAGCCCGAAATCACAGGTCCACTGCATAGAGTCCTACAGGCATCCTCGCCCTCCCACTTGGTCTCCATACTGTATCATACTGTACGCTCTGACACTGCACTCAGCACTTCACGGGCCCGTGGGGAGTGGGAGCGGGAGTTGGGGCTGGAGCTGGGGGATGACAGGTGGTCATATTGTTGCATACAGACAGAGCAGATTTCTGCGAGCAGTAGACACCGTGTCATTCACTTTAAATTCCTGAATCGCCTGTACTGCACACCGGTCACCAAGTACAAATTTCAGCTGCAGAACTCGGATACCTGCGAGAGGTGTCATGCCCCTCATGCAGACTTTCTGCACCTGTCCTGGGCTTGCCCTGCTATTCAAACTTATTGGACCCACGTATACTCCGCCGTTTCGCGGATGGTGGACCTGCCCCTTGTGCCCGAGCCGGTGCAGGCGCTATTGGGATATACCAAACATATTCCGCGAGCGCGTCGCAAATTTGTCACTACGGCGCTGCTGTTGGCAAAGCGGCGTGTAGCTTGCCGGTGGGGTCGGGGGAGGGCCCCGAAATTTAAGGAATGGCTTAAGGATCTTGTCTACTGCCAAGAGCAGATACTAACATACTCTGACCTGCTCCCTGTGCGGTCCCGCCCTGCTGATATTTGGGGACCCTTACAATGTTACCTACTGCAATACCCGGGAGCCCTGACGGAGGATGCTCCCCCTCTGGCCCATGATGACCCTGCTTCTGGTGCTCTTGACGCACATCCTGTGCAAGGTGACGGATGAACTGTTGCGGGACTGCGGGGGTGGGAGTTGTGCTCCCGTGTCCCCTGGCCTCCCCTTTTCCCTGAGCGGCCACTCTGGTCCCTCTACCGCGATCCCCACGCCCTGTTGATTGGTTGACATGCTTGTTGCACGAGGTATATGGATGGCGGTCACGCCTTGGGCGAGGTGTAGCGCACGGGAGGCTTCCATCTGCGGGACCCCACGCTTTCATTGCATGCTTACTTTGTGTATGGCCCTACTGCCAGCTGTTGCCGCCCCGTGTCCCTCTGTTAAGACTCATGCCGTTCTTATGTGTTGCTGTTCCCACGCACCCTGGACACTTATTGAATGTTCTGATGTAATGATTTACGACTTGCAATGCCACTGAACATCGCTTATGGTTCTTGTATGACTGTAATGTTTTGGTACAAAATTCAATAAACAAAGTTTAAAAAAAAAAAAAGTCAGTGAAACCAGCCGATCGTTCCCCCCCTCCAGCAACAGGGATATTCTACATCAGAGTGTGCTCTGAGGCAGCAGTGATCTTCTGTGTGCTGTTTAAACTGTGTTTAATAGGGACTGTGCACTTCGTGTTTTGGCCAGGAGAGGGAGTAAAGTTTTATACAAACACTATTGTCAGTGGACAAGTTAGGCCCTTACCTGCAGAAGTCCAAAGTGTGGATTGAGTCTGTTTGTCTCCTAGGAGATTCTGAACTAGAGAAGCAGCTCCCAACTCCCTGGCAAGTAAACCTTGTTTGTGGTCGCTGGGACCTTATATAGTCTGCTAGTGGCTGGTACATGTATACACTGATTGGTGGTTGTATCTGATCTTTCTGTTGGATTAGGGTTAGTGTCCTCTTTGGTTGGGTATTTGAGGGTTCTGATTGGTTTCTGGATCTGTGATTCACTCAATGTAAGGTTGGGACTAGGGCTAGGATTTCTATTGGAAGTAGGGACTAGGGCTTCGTGTGTTATTGGTTGTTGGGACTAGGGTGGGACTAGGCCTAGGGCTAGGCTTTTAATTGGAAGTAGCGATTATGGCTTCTGGTGTGATTGGTTGCTGGACTAGGTGTGGTACTAAGAGTAGGGTTGGGCTTTCTATTGGAAGTAGGGACTAGGGCTTCCTGTGCCATTGGTTGCTTGGACTTGGGTTGGGACTACTGGTAGGGCTAGGGCCTCTATGGGACGTAGAGATCAGGGTTTTTTTCAAGTTATTGGGTGCTTGGACTAGGGCTGAGATTGGCTGTAAGGTCCTGGTCTCGTATTGGTTCTAGATTTTAGGGCTATTGTTGTGATTGGATAGGGTTGGGTCTAGGGCTCCCATTGCCTGAGGGGTCACCTAATTACTAGGGCTATAAAAGGCCGAGGCTTAGGGCGTCTCAGCCCGGGCGTCGAGGCAAAGGGTGGAGAGGACAAGCGCAATTACCTGTTTGAGCCTGTTAAGGGCGGAGAGGAAAAGGGCAATTACCTGTTTGAGTCTGTTAAGGGCGGAGAGGACAAGGGCAATTACCTGTTTGAGCCTGTTTGAGACTGGTCAGGACTAGGGCCAGAAATGCTGCCCATGTTCACATTCAGTAATAGCTATCCCCACACCATCCACAAACATAGTAACACATTCACACCAATTGTACACCACACACAACCCTATGCACGGACCAATGTACCAGCATGCACTACAAACCCAACCAAACCACATCTATACACCCTTCTATCCCAACTATCACACATACCCACCATCACCTACAAACAGTACACAACTCTATCCTATACCACTAACCAATCCACTCATCACTAAAACAACCCCATTCAACACCATACATAACTACATCCCATCCAGACACACACTCCCTGCTCTAATTACAGCTAACAGACCACCTTTTATCACTAACAAACATATATTCTTCCTTCCATCATTTGTCCAATCAACACCCTCCTATCCCTACTACCATATTTAACACTAACGCACAACACACACTGCACACAACCACACTTTTTAACTTGCAACAAACAGTCTAAGACAAACACTCTTACCTCTACTTTATTCCCTCCTACACAAAGCATACACTCTACTCATAAACACATCACCACCCCCTCTACCTTACAACCTCCTCTCACAAACAATACTATACAACCAAATCCATTGCATGAAACAAATACACCAGCACCCCTTTTCAGTACTCTTCAAAAACAAAACATACCACACACACCAGCACAACAAGATCTTCAAAGCACAACACGTCAAAATACTTACCATCACAAAATACAAACATACACCCACCTTTCAAACCACACAAAGGAACAAACTCCAATGCCAAGCTTTCTCTCTTCCACCACACCTAACACAGATACAGCAACACAGCAACTCTTTTCTAACCACCTCTCATCCTTTGGACGATTTAGAACCTTACTACATGATCCACATGCTGCACCACCACCCCTGACTCATACACCTTACGCCATTAACACACGCAAACAACATAAGCGACGTGCCACACCTCACAACTTTGCTTCCCAATGTCTACTGCACAAAAATGTTACAAAACAAAAACAAGACAACACGCCAACTAACTCTCAAACACCGTCTCCACCACATACACTCGCAGACCCATCAAAATGCCTTCTTAGCATGCTGGATGAGGAACATGATACAGAACAGCTACACGATTGTTATCCTAATACAGCTAATGCCAGCACTAAAAACACACCTGCTACAAACACACACAACACTGTTCACTCTACTACAAAACAAAGTCTCACTATCACCAAAGGCCATTCTCTAAACTGTCTACTAAAAAAAGCCCCACCCCTCTCTAAAAACAAACATCACATCTACGACCTTCTCACAGATGCAAAACCAGACATACTATTCATAACTGAATCATGGTTGGGAGATAATGTGGCTCTAGCCCTGCATGAAGCCATTCCTCTAGGCTATCAAACGATCCCCCAAAATCGTATAGGCAAAAAAGGAGGTGGTCTAGCTGTTGTGTTCAGGCAAACATTACATATCACTAAAGTTGACGACATCTCCATAAAGAATTGTGAGGCTCTTCTAACAAGATGCAATACTACACCATCTTGATCCTATAACTTCCTGCTCCTTTACAGACCTCCACCTAGCAAGGCGACATTCCCAGACGCATTTCTAGACACAGTTTCAAACCTGATAACAATGTACTCCAACTTATGCATTCTGGGTGACCTCAACATTTGGTTTGACAAACCCAATATGACCCATCCAAAAACAATAATCAGTGGCCTAAAGGCACTGAACCTGCATCAGATTGTCCACAAACCAACAAACATCGCTGGACATATCCTAGATGTCATTTATGCTAATACTGAACTAGTTACCTTTCAAACTATAACTCCAGTCACATTATCAGACCACCCCTTGCTTGCTTTCCAACATAAAACAACACTAAGGGACTCACCTAAAACTAGCTTACATCCATCCACCTATCGCCATGGAATAAACTCAATTTGGAACACTTGGAAACACAACTAACATCAAGTACAAACTTGGAAACAATAACTTTGGTTCAAAATCTATATGAGTGGCTACAGGAAGCTTTTGACATCCTGATACCACTCAAAACCACAAAACAGCACAAAAGAACAAAAGTACCTTGGAGGAACTTAGAAATAAAACACATAAAACAACAAATTAGAAAGCTGCAACGTACCTGGCTCAAAACAAACGCCAAACAAGACAAACTTCACCTACAAAAAATTTACAGATTATACAAGTCAGCTATCAAAAAAGCTAAGAAAAGGTACTATTCAGACAGAATTCAAAATGCTAAATGTGCAAATAAAGAATTCTATAAAATACTCAATGAATTTCGCAAACCAAATTGCCTAGAACAAACTCATCCTGTTACTCAAGATTTCACAGACAAACTGGCAAATCATTATACAGATAAAGCAGACACATTGGACTCATACTTAAAACGGAAACAAAGCACCAGCACTAACCCCTGTACAAAACAACAATCCAAGAATACTCTAACCCAGCCTCTCTGTTCCTTCCAACACATCTCACATGATGAATTTATGGACCTGGTCAAGGCAAGCAGGCCTGCCGGCAGCCCTTCTGACCCCTGTCCACCACAAACTTTCAAGACAATTCTTTTAACAGCCTCTGCTGCCACTCCAGTAAGAAGAATCAATGATTTCTTAACTACCGGAATATTTCCAGAAGAACTCAAAAAATCACACATATGCCCTTTACTGAAGAAAACAAACTTGGACCCGCTGAACCCTGACAAATACAGACCCATTACAAATGGACCTTTCCTGGGCAAACTGATAGAAAGAGCAGCGTTCGCCCAGATGTCACAATTCATTGAAGAGAATGACAAACTCTCAGACTTCCAAACAGGAATCCGTCTGGGAAGAGGCACCGAATCTGCCCTCCTTGCCATCTGGAATGACCTGAAGAATACAGTTGACCGCAGCGGGGTTGCTGCGCTACTCCTCTTGGACCTCTTGGCTGCCTTTGACATGGTTGACCATGACACTCTGAAACAAAGCCTCTATGAAGCTGGCATAGAGGGAACTGCTCTAGACTGGATCGCGTCCTACCTTCGAAACAGAACTAATGTCATCCATACCCCACCTTTCTCGTCCAAACCATACTCCACAAAAGCAGGGGTCCCTCAAGGTTCTATCATCTCCCCCATGCTTTTCAACATCTACATGAAGTCATTACCGGTACTGATCAATCAATTTCACCTCACGTGCTATAACTATGCAGATGACACGCAAATACTCCTTCAACTGGAATGCCCCAAAGACATTGAAAAATCCCCAATTTTCAGTAGTCTCAGTGCCGTGGGTCAGTGGATGACTTGGAGCCATCTCAAATTGAATGCTTCAAAAACGGAAATACTCACATGTGGCGACCCGCTTTCCGCCTGGCCTGATGAACTGGGATCACCACCTAAATTATCAAAGTAAGTAAGAAACCTCGGAATGACAATGGATTCCAAGCTGTCCATGAATGCCCAAGTGGACAAACTAGCAAGATCAAGCTTTGTCACTATAAAAACACTGCGACGAATTTTCCCTCATTTGGGATTTCCACTCAAGGTCCAAACTACCATCTCCCTTGTTCTGTCCAAACTCGATTATGCCAATAGCCTCTACCACGGATCAACTTTAACGACCATGAAAAGACTACAACGGATTCAGAACTCGGCTGCCAGACTACTTTGCATATCAAACCGCAAGACCACATCTCACCTGCCTTGAAAGCCCTGCATTGGTTACCGGTTGCCAGAAGATCCACGTTCAAGCTACTTTGTATCACCCACAAACCAATACATGGAATGGGACCGCTCTTCATCAGGAATAAAATCACCAAACACATTCAACAAAGGAACCTACGCTCTAAAGGGCATTTCTCGCCTCAAAATCCCACGATACAAGAAAAAAACCATGGGTGGCACATCCTTCCCTGTTCAAGCAGCCAAACTATAGAACTCTTTACCCCAGCATAAGATCCACCGACAACCACCTTATCTTCAGAAAACTACTCAAGAATTGGCTCTTCCCCACATAACCACCATACGCAAACAGAAATTTACAGCATATTCCTCTGTATATAAGCATTTATTTTCACTATAGATATGTACCTATCTTTGTGTATTGCTTTGTATAAACATGTAGAATAAGTATGTTGTTGTAAATAAATAAATAAAAATCATCTTTGGTCTATATGTACTTACTTCCATTGTGCATCTATGCACCTTCCATGTACTTGGATCTGTGTGTCTGTTACCTTTCTCCTGAAAAAGCATATCCAATGCACTACCCTATTTCTCGTCCTGTACCTCTATCAATATCTTTATTCTATATATACTTACCTCCTTTATGCATCTATATACTTTCAATGTACTTATGGATCTATATATTTATCACTTGCTTCTAATTTAGCATTTCAAATGCACTACCCTATTTCTCAGCCTATACTTCTCTCAATATATCAGCTGGCCCAACCTTCTGACTCATCTCAAACTTCTTTCTACTACTCTTTCCAATGCACTACCCTATCTCTCACCCTATACATCTATCAATATATCCTCTACATCCACTCTCTCATTTATCCCAAACCCCATACCACTACTATGATCCCCCAAATTACCCTTTCTAGACTCTCTCCTACTCTACCCCTCCTTGCATCATCTGACACCTCTTTTTTACTATACGGATCCCCCAAAACAAACCTTTATAAACTCTCCCCTTTTGACTCTTTCCCTCAAAAAAACCCTTTTACTCATCCAAAAGCCTCCTCCTACTGCTATGACCTAAAAAAACAAAAAATCTCTCTCTTCTGTCCCTCCACTATCCTTTTCAATCAAAATACCAGACTAACATGTTCACTTCTCAATTTCCATATTCCACTATACTAATTCACCACTAATCCTTTATGGGTTCCAGAGTAGCATGCTACTCGCCAATAAAGCGTTTCAACACCCCATCAGGGTTACCAGCGCTATATAAATGCAAACCTTTTTCCCTCCCCAACCCTTCTCAATCCAAATAACTGACTAACATGTCCACCACTCAAATTACTTTCATGTTTCGCCATACTAATTCAACAGTAATCCTTATGGGTTCCAGAGTAGCGTGCTACTCGCCAATAAAGCGCTTCAAAAACCCATCAAGGGGTAGCAAGCGCTATATAAATACAAACCTCTTTCCCGCTTCTATCCCGTAACCTACCCTTCTCTATCCAAATAACTGAATAACATATCCACCACTCAAATTACTTCATACTTCACTGTTTAATTTTCAACACAAATCCTTTATGGGTACCGGAGTAGCGTCCTACTCGCCAGAAAAGCGCTTCAACACCCATCAGGGGTAACAGGTGCTACATGAATGCAAACCTTTCTTCCCTTTTATCCCTCCGCTACCCTTCTTACTCCAATTAACTGACTAATATCCATCACTCAAATTACTTTCATATTTCACCATACTAATTCAGCACTAATCCTTTATGGGTTTCCGGAGTAGCGTGCTTCAACACCCCATGAGGGGTAACAAACGGTATATAAATACAAACCTTTTTTTTTTCCTCTTCTATCCTTCTGCTATCCTTCCAAATCCAAATGACTGACTAACCTATCCTCCACTTAAAATGTACTTGCATGTTTCACTATACTAATTCAACACTAACCCTCTATGGGTCCCCGAGTAGCTTGCTACTCTCCGAAAAAGCACTTTGACGCCTCGTCAGGGGTAGTAAGCGCTATATAAATGCAAATACAATTACAATTACAATCAATGTACCAGTTGCAATGGCCTGAGAGTGATTAGAGTAAACAGGTGTGAACCCCAGCAGTATAAATCTGCATTTTGACTTTTCAAGACAGATGAAATTAGTACCACTGTGTTGAGCGAAAAAAAGAACCTGTGATCAGCCCCCAGGCAGACCCTCTCTAGCATACAGCTGTGTTACAGCCACAATAAGTAATACACATTTCAGAAAATTATAACAAAATTAGGCAGTTTTGTTTTCTGTCCATCACTTTACAACCCTGAAACATTTTTTGGGAGTCTGGCGAGGATAGCTCATTGAAAACCACAGAACTTTTCATCACGTGCTTTAAATTGCGAGATTTCAATATAGTTAATTTACACTGGGCTTCATTACTGTTAAGCTATGTATGAATAATTTAATTCAGCAGGTTGACCACTGATATTAAAGTTGCGTGCCGCTTTATTTTCCTCTTCGTGACACTATCTATTTAAATCAGTCCTGCCATATCCTGAGGGAGTGAAAGGGTGTCCAAGGGTAACGGAGTTGTTAGTGTGAGCTGCACACGTTTGCTACTATTAATAGTAGTATAAATTGCCTCTGCATCTTCTATGCCAAATTAAAAATTCCCTTGCATTACATAGTGATTTTATGTACTGTGATTAACATTGAAATTCCTTTAGCCTCCTGTTTTATTGTCGAATTGCACATTCAAAAATGTTATCAGGTGGAGGCGTCATTATTGTTGTTTTGCTCATTTATGTGCTGACAACTAATCTTGAGGAAACCCTGGTAATAGTCCATTAAACCAGCAGACACCTGTCGCCAGAACATTCCAGAACAGAACCATATGCCCGTTACTAATAAAGAGAGGGCCTGAATAACTAAGCAGAGCACGTGGAACTGCGAGAATATACAAAGTCGTGTACACCAGGGTGGTTGCTACATATAGGACAGGCTTTCATTAATTTTGGCAAACAAACATGAAATGTCTGTGTACAAGGTGGATTTTTCTTAATGTGGATACAATAATACATGTGTGACCTTTTGCTGTACTACTGAGTTGATAGTGTGGGAAATACTTATAAAAATCAAATTTTAACTTGCAAACCATGTTACAATCGCACCTCAGAATGCGTTTAAACTGCTGCAGAAATCTTTTCACATAGAAAAATGACACGTTGGATAAATGTGTCTGAATTATAACGTGAAAGAATCATTTTGTTAATGCATTATTAATGTTGCAAATAATTCATAAATTAATCACACGTAGAGAAAACGTGTAGTACTTAAATGAATATAAACTAATGTAGATACATTGTTTTAATACTAAGCTATCATTCTAAAATGTGCCCCTTTACCTAGGCCATAAAACCCCTTTCTTTGGACTCTTGCTCATAGCTAATAGACATGTATTTATGAGCATTTTGCCTAGCACCAACTTACATAAGAATGTGCTGACTTCAAACTTATGTTCCTTTAGCCCATTATGTCATATTAGCACACGAAAGCTAAACAATGGACTGTGTTTGTGATTGTTAAAATAAATAATCATTTAGATATTCTATGTATGCCTAACCAGAACATTATTACCAGTCTGTCCCAGTATATTCAATTTGCTTTTGTATTCACAATGGACATAGAGCACATCTTTTAGCTTAGGTAAGAAGGTTCTCGTGAGAACTTTCCTCCATGTTGCAAATGAAAGATACATTGTTTTACTATACACCGGCATGAAGGTTTACCATGGGAATCAAGTGGAGAAGCATCGGAAGATGACGACACACTCGGATGAGCTGTTTTCAATGGAAGAGAGCTATCTACAGTTTCTAAAGTTTCGATACATTATTGTGTTATTTTATTTTAATTAGTGTTCCTAGCTAGTTACAGAGAACATCATCATCATACTGCAGTCAGCAGCCTTTGCTGTCACCCATCCTTTGACCCTTTCTTGGGACTCATCTTTGAGACTCGAACCTTAACCTGTTTCCTTCAAGAATTGCTTGGAGGAGACTTTATAGCTGTTACTGACAGCTTTTACAAAAGGTGACTCTACTCTCTACCTTACCTAAACCTTTATCTTGATCATTGCTACTGCAATGATCATTCCTCTTTTACGGATACTTTGACGGTCGCTCATGCGACTGAGGGAACTCGGCTGAGTTTCCAGAACAACTCTTTTTGGAAAGCTTAACTTGCACTTTCCCGAAAAGAAACTCTTTGTGGGTTCTATTCTAGGGTGGATCAGGATCTTAGCTAGTTCAGTGACAATATTCTTTTATGGAACAACTTGTATTGATTTTTGTCAGTCACTAATCAATCTTCTATTGCTATTTCTTTAAACTGAACTAATCTGAATAAAGATGATAAACATCATACTAATCCTTTAAAATAAGTAAAGTTTTTGAAAACTTCACCAATCTCTCATCATTGACTGAACATCAAGAATCTAATAGTTGATGATATATGTATGACTTGTGTTTGTGTTCCGGGTCCGTTCGAACCTCGGTGGCCAAGGTCCATTGACCTATCAGGGAGCCATCAGGATTTCCCAGGGACGAAATCTGTAAGTTGGGGTGTTAGGTCTTTGAGACTCTGAAAACTTTCCTGAGATTTCCCACAATAGTGATGGGAAAGAAAACACATTTTAAGGGTGAACCCACAGCAGACTACTAATTGCCACATAATGGCAAACAACTACCATAAATATATAACGTCCATGATGGATGACTCTGTGAAAATGGATTGAGACTTCGGTTTGGTAGGGAGGTTACTGCAACAACAAATGTAAATTCCTTCAATTTCCTTAAAAATGACTGAACCACACACATGTATCAATAAAGGGGTATCTTGAGTTGGTGATCATCCTAAAAAATCAACAACCTCAGTTAATTTGGGTAACCACTTATGTTAAAAAAAAGTGTGAGTTTGACCTAAGACCTCACAATCATTTAAGAATGATTAGAATTGGTCACTGCATTCTGATCAAAGTGACAACATGTCTGCATTGTACAACATGGCTCCCGAAAGAAGTCCTTTAGATCACACGTTTTCTGTCCTGGATATGTTCTTCCTCCCTTGCCATTGTGGGAGAGTAGCAGTTTGGACAGTCTTTGATTTGTAAGAGAGAAGCGCTCGTTAGTTGAGGTGCAGAACAAAGATCCCCAAGAAGGGCAACAAAAGAGACATGAGGGAACTCTAGAAGCTGAATACGTATGCCCTATGCATCTTGCTTTGGCTGTGGTGTAGGTGAAGCTTGGAGCCATCTTCCATTTGTCATTGAGGAGAAGTCACCAAAGGTAAAGGTCTGTGAACACCTCTGGCCACATTTTCCATATATTACCATAACAGAAGGGGTAAAACAAACAACGCCCACCCAGAAAGAGCAGGCCTTTCTGAAATGCTAGTCCATATTGTCTCTGTGTGAGAGGACAAATAAATCTACATGTGTTCTGATCCTTCTGGGGCTTGTCAGTAAAGTGTAGCTTGTACACGTAAGGATGCCTGATAAATGGTCAATGCCTGAACTCCACTTAATCTAGGTAGTGAAAACAGAGAGCAAACAATATCACAGAATTGATTGAGCTAGTCCTTCTAAACCATTGTGACTACACCAGGAAAGCATTTTTTGTCATTTGTTTTTTCAACATTACTGAAATGGATCAACCCTGCTCAAACCCTAGTCCGAAGACAGCAGCCTAGCCTCAATTGCTTGGCGACCTCCCCTCTAAACGATACAGCGCACAACCCTGCATTGATTGTACACTAATTGGTGCTCATCAGTGATGTGTAAGTACAATTTCAATTCATAACTGAAAGAGTTCCACATCTGAACGCCTAAATGTCAATTAGGAAGACACTCACCCATGACTCCCAATGAGAATGAAATGAAATCTAGAGATATTGACAATAATTTGAACTATTCATCTTTGTCTGGGATCTATGTTTTGGTGCATTAACACTTAGCATAAACATTACTTAACAATGCCTGAGATCTATGTTTAGGTCTCGTGCCTAGCGATGCAGTGCGCAGCACTGCTCGCGCAGCGAGAGTCCTTTTGTGGAGGGTTCCAAAATGGAGCCTGGAATCGCACACGCTCGTGCGTGTGTGATTCCTTTTGGTCCACGGTATTGGCATTTGCGGTCGTCTTTTTCAGAAAGAGAGCACGCAATAGGCCAAAGGCGGTCGCGTTGCACCGCCCATGGCCTATTGGTGTCTGTTACCCGCACGGCCGACATCTGTTTTCAATTATCGTGCCCAGACACGGGCGCGATAATTGAAAACAGATCACTCGCTGTGGCGCGCGTGCACCACTCGCGGGCTTGTTTTTAGGAGGAGGAGGACTTTCCCTGGTAGATCGTCGCAGAGCTGTATAGGTTGGAAAACATCTGTGCAACTATCTTTGAAATACTTGTGACAGTTTATTTTTAAAAGACAGTATGGGTGGAATAACGTGCTAGGAAGACTAATTTTTGATAATTCTCTAAGAGAAAACGTACTCTATATTGCAGCTGTGACACATTCACTTGTCGGTTACTCTTCTCCTATTTCCTTCCTCGTTGATCTTTCACATTCCTTTTGCCATCTTTTTCATTCGACTTTGCAAACTTCATCGCCTTTTTTTTTACTCCACGTTTTCTCTGTCCTCGTCTGTCTGTCATGCTTCCCTAAAGTAATTCGCCAGAGAGGGCTGTTTATTGCGCTCCCGACCCGGCGCTTGTATAATCGGGGTCGAAGTGCCTGTAGGTTGTCAATACACAGACAGGTACTCACATCCACAGCTTTAAGTCTGTGCTCGATTCCCGCTGATGTTCATAGCTGTGGCCACGGTTGGTTGTGAGGAGCAGGGGGGTGTTGAATGGTGCAAGTCTCAAGCAGGCCTGACATAACTTCGACCTTTGACCTCTATAGTGCTCAGGCACAGAAGCACCAGAAGTCCGTGCAAGAGATGCGAAAAGACGGGCCTCCACATGTCTATGGGATAGTAATTCCACGAGTCTACCTTTCTGTAAAGTTTCCTTAAACCACATCTCATCCTGCCCAGTGAGTGATAAAATGCACAATTACCAAAAAAAGCTTCTTGAAAGAGAACCCCACACGCCAATAAAAAATATATATATTTGCTTTAAACCGCATCTCGTCCTGTCCGGTGAGTGAGAAAATGTACAATTACCAATAAAAAGGCTTCTTGAAAGAGAAACCCACACTCCAGTAAAACAAGCATTTGCAATGCAATAGGTCTTGCATTATTAAAGTTTGAGCTATTGGCATTGCTAAATAATGCAACACCAATAGCTCAAACTTTAATAATGCAAGACCTATTGCATTGCAAATGCTTGTTTTGTCTAGCAAGGCTACATCGCTAAAAAAAGGCCCAATGTACACACATATATTAAAAAAAGACAGCTTTCTGATGTTAGGGATCAGCCCATCAACATACCCTAGATAATTAGCTTCTAATGGCAAACATGTACACAGGGTAGTCATCTCAAACTCTAATAAGAGAAAATTATTTAAAAAGGGACATAAAATACATTTATGTAGAAACATGCCCAGCACAACCCACTGAAGCGTGGTCAAGCGAAACATTAAGCCAGTATTTGATGAGAAACAAAGGTATAAGGTGTTTCAGATTAAACTCCATGGTCAAAAGCGCGCACTACAAGCATCAATGTTTTGCCGAAATGTGGGGAATATAGACATATGAGCAATTCAAAGCCACATCCACGCCTCATATGTTTGTCAACAAGTGTAATGTTAATATTTATTTTTGTTGCTTGTAAAACATGTGTCACCACATCAGCGGCCTAAGAATGGGCAAAGTTGACATCATTAATCTCCCTTGCATGGTTGTTTGTTCACATTTCAGTTTCAAATGGGTAAACCACCTCTCTGTCATGCACGTATTTTATGACGACCTATGTTTCTAACAGCATCTAGGTTTTAGATCCTGAAAATGTTGTAACCCAAAAACTATTCTGTATCATACTTTCACATTTATGATATCCCTAGCACATATTCAGTGCACACTTCACCCCCATCCTCTACCACATTATGGGATTTGATTGAAAACTGGGATCATCAACAGAGACTCGCCTACCACGCACGTATGCAATAGCAGTAATGATTGGTAGACCCTCTACGAGAGAGGAGGATTTCAACAATCGTCAATAGTAAAATACCTGTTTCTTTAAATTGTTGCCAATCACCTACACCCTGTCATAATCGTGTTCTATTTCTTTGGATTGTACTTAGGAGTTGTTAATAAATGTGAATGAGGCCTGCTTTTTGAAATTCTTTAATCGCCAGGGGAAATTTAAAACACTGTTTCCTGACTCCACTCCTGAAGTTAGCTTGTTTGAGTGAACAAAAGAGTAAATGCAGAAAGTTGACCATGGAGCTAGCAAGAGCTTTTAATGAGAGGAATTCAATGTGCTTGATTTCACATTTCAATAGGACAGACAAGAAATCCACAAAAGAGGAACTAAGAATCTGCCTAGATTTAAGATATCTTCCTCCCAAAACCGCAATCAGCTAGGTAAATGCTGTCTTTATAGTGTGTGTCTATTTACAGGAGCCGGTGGTTCCATTTAGAAACCTTTGGAACTGATTTGGAATTAAGTCCAGCAACCCAAAGAAGTTGTCCTGGACGACGCACCTGCGTGCCTGTGTGGGCACTGAAGCCCTTGACGGTTGCTTGGCGGCCCTCTCTTCCACCCCTAACTATTTTCTCTACTGAGGAGGGAAGTTATCCCGAAACCCGAGCCATGTCTCGGGCGATATTTTAAAACCCGGGACATGTATCGGGTCTAGAGATTATCAACAAGTACTTACTTGCACCCACTGGGGTGAGCCACTTAAGAACTTTATGCACCAGCTTCCCATGGGGCGACCCGGAGGAGGAGCTAGCGGTGTGCGCTTCATTGCGGTTGTTTATAAAAATGGCTCCCTCGAGCTTTGAGCTGACGAGCTCCTGGACGACGCACCTGCGTGCCTGTGTGGGCACTGAGGCCCTTGACGGTTGCTTGGCGGCCCTCTCTTCCACCCCTAACTATTTTCTCTACTGAGGAGGGAAGTTGTCCCGAAACCCGAGCCATGTCTCGGGCGATATTTTAAAACCCGGGACATGTATCGGGTCTAGAGATTATCAACAAGTACCTACTTGCACCCACTGGGGTGAGCCACTTAAGAACTTCATGCACCAGCTTCCCATGGGGCGACCCGGAGGAGGTGCTAGCGGTGTGCGCTCCATTGCGGTTGACTATCCAACACTTACCCTACTGTTGCACTCACTGGAGATGGAACTGTCATTTCTACCCCTACACTATACAACACTTACCCTACTGTTGCAATCACTGAAGTGGGAACAGTAATTTTACCCTTACACTATCCAACACTTACCCTACTGTTGCCCTAAAAGTATTATGTGTTGTAATGGTATGCAATGGTATGCATTGTAATGGTATGCCTTGTAATGGAACGCGTTGTGAGTGTAGTTTCTAAAAATGCGTTGTGATGGCATGCGTTTTAAAATCATGAGCTGTAATGGATGTTGCGATGTAAAAACTGGGTTGTAAAGGCATGTGTTTTAAAGTTTGCGTTGTAACGTGTCCTATTCCAATGGGCGTTTGCACCCACTTTTTGCGCCCCCTGGAGCACTTTGGTATTACAGAGAGGGCTGCAAATGCTTGTGCTGCCCCTTCTGTAATACCAATGGTGCTGGCGCAGACATAGCACCAGCGCTATCACCAGAGAGTGTTTCCTCATTTGCATGGGGGCGTGGCTCCATGCAAATGAGGGAATCTCTTTGCCTCTGTGCCTGCGCCGTATTATAGACGTGGGCACAGAGGCAAAGAAGGCCCACTGTTATTGCACCCCCTGATGGCAGCCCTCTGGAAGTGGAAAGGGGGTCCCATGGACCCCCAGACATCCCCTTGAAGGCGGGTGCAGTCACTCACTGCACCTGCCTGAAAGGGGATCTCTAATCCCCCTTAAAATTGCAGGTGGGTTACGGTCCGCACTGTGAAATATGAAGAGGCTTCAAAGTAGCCGCTCTGTTTTTCACATGAATGCGCTGTCCCCAGTGCAGCGTGAGTTTGAATTTGTGGCTGCCTTGGGGGCAGCGCATTTTAACCTTATATGGTGCATTTTATTTGTTTGCGCATGGGTCACCCTTTAAAAGATTTGCTGGGCTCAAACAAGGAAAATGAGCCTCATGTACAATATAGCCCCAGGTGTTAAACTTACCCTGGAAAAAGCCAGAGGTGAGAAAATTCCCACAACACCCTATCATAACCCTTCAGGTGTATCAGGCTGAATATCCCTCCCCAAATCTCATATGCAATTAGCACAAATAGGGAGTTTATGGAGCAGAATTGAACCTCAAGAATGGACAATCTCTCTTCTCTTTACATGAATCTGGGGAAAGGGAAACATTGTGTAGTAATCAAGTCCACACTGGTAGGTATGATTCAGATGATTTATTCAGGTTAGTTACAGGATTAGACAGTGAAGAGCCAGAGAAGAACCCTTAAAGAGCCCCACCAGGAGCAGCCAGCCAGGCGCTCAGCCCATCTCCAACTGTGTGTTTCACAGATCAACATTCCACATGACATCATCACCCAGTGTTCCACTGATGGAGAAGTAAATAGGAAGAAACACACTGTACCAAGATATAACACATTGATGTATGGTTAGGACAGAAAAAGAAGGGGAAGAATCCTCTCCAGTGGGTGCTCTCTCTTCTGTTTAAAGGAGGCATCTCTTGGGTGCTGGAAACTCTGAACTGAAAGTAACCCAAAGAAGGAGAGTCGAATGCCTTGGACATTATTCTAATTAAATTAGTTCAGAATGTCAATCATTTTGCGGATACCTTTCTTTATATCTCTATATCACTAGCTAGTCGAATTTACCATAATTCATGGGTATAAAGGACTATCCAAAGGTTGAAAATATATTCATGTCATGAAAACAAGGATCCTTGGAATTCACACACCACTGTCCTTCTTTGTTTATCTAACCCGAAAAGTGCTTTTAATATAAGAGTAAGAAAAGGCAGAGGAAATCAAAATATTCACATCAAAACCCCACAGCTTACAAGAGAAATCCCAAATCTGCTAAAGTTATTTTAAAACCCAATTATCTCACTGTCCTCCCTAATTCCACTGTTCCAGAGAGTGATAAACCCCCTTATAATGGTTTCCTCCTAGAAATCTCTCTGGGCAGACGGGCAGTCTCGATGGGCAATGGCATGGAAACAGCAGTTAATGGAGAGAGCGAGATCACTGCTAGCGATGTTCCATCTCTCTCGTGTCTATGATACTTTTGATCACACCGCCATTGTAAAAAGAACTGCGCCAGGTTATGGGTGCACCTGATAAAACATGAACATGCGTTTTAATATTTCGAACTATTAAAAGATCAAAAACGTATACTGCTTCCATTAAAACACATTCTTGTATACCTGAAAATGGAGTCCCACAAGGCTCGCCTCTATATCCTCAATAACATTATATCTGTTTCACTACCCCATGATATATTGGTGAACAAAGATGTAGTTTTCACAACCATGTGGACTACACAACTCTTGTTGTATTAGTATGTTACCAAGGAATGTGACTCCAGGGATCCAATTATGGACTACAGAATACAACTTTACCCAAATCCATATTATAAAAATAGTTTTGTGGAGTCTCAGAATTTACAACTCCTTCACCATTGCTGATCAAATGTTAACTATGTGATAAAATACTAATTCATGTGCTAACATGTGGCAGTATATCCACATAAAGAAGCCACATGTGATATCATTGTGGGTCAGTGTACAGCTTACGCTGTATGCACATTAACTAAAGGGCTGATTAGGAGTTTGGCAGTGCAAGGACCGCTGTGGTGACGGGAACACCGCCACTGAGTAGGCAGTCCACCCACCTGATTACGAACATTGCGGTTGGACTGCCACAGGACAGGCGCACTGACAAGATTCGGCATCCCTGCCACAGGACAGGTGCACTGCCAAGATTCGGCATCCCTGCCACAGGACAGGTGCACTGCCAAGATTCGGCATCCCTGCCACAGGACAGGCGCACTGCCAAGATTCGGCATCCCTGCCACAGGACAGGCGCACTGCCAAGATTTGGCATCCCTGCCACAGGACAGGCGCACTGCCAAGTTTCGGCATCCCTGCCACAGGACAGGCGCACTGCCAAGATTCGGCATCCCTGCCACAGGACAGGCGCACTGCCAAGATTCTGCATCCTGTGGCAGGGGTATTGGAGGCAGTGCCGATGCCAGCACCGTCATGCCAATTACGAGTCGCATTTCCGCCTGCCTTTTCATGGAAGGGACCCGCCATGAAAAGGTCGACGGAAAGGCAAGGTAGAGGCCCCAGCAGGGCCCCCAGGTGCTTTTGCCCATTAGGCATTGTGGCATGGGGCACATGTTGTGCCACCCCATGCCTGCACTGTTGTGCATGCGCTATGTGCCATGCACAACATGGTGCCTGGCAACAGTGTGCGCATGACAGTGCTGCACGTGCTGCAATGCTGTGGCATTGCCTTCAGCCCCACTCTGCGAGCCGAAACATGCAGCTGCAGCACATCGCCAGTTCAGCAGTGTACTCGTAATATGGTGGTCGGGATGCCGCCAGTTTGGCGGTGTTCTCCTGACGGCTGGAATGGCGGTACAGTAGTTGTACCACCACATTTGAAATCAGGCCCTTAAAGTCTTTCTGCATAGGCCTACCGATGGGTAAGACTCAGATATCAAAAAGTTTTCAATTTAACTTATCTCTTAAATCTGAAATGCTTTCACAGTTCCCTCCTTTCGTTCCAGGTGCCTTATAATCTACATTGTTAGGAAAATAAATTATTGTTTGTTTTAGCAATGTTAACCTAAAAATTAATTGAATACTTTTTATGGTGTGTGTCCAATGAGAAAGCGCCTTCTTTATCAGGCAAACCAGACTATTACTATCTTCAAGGTCGCGCAGCTGTGTGACCCTTTTTTTGCAGATAAAAAAGTAGGTAGTTTCAATTCAACACTGAGTACGTCTGGTATAAAATAGGACTGAATAGAGAAAGTAACGGAGATGGTGAAAGACAGAAGCATGTAGTTGTAGGGATGAGAATCCTCACTCACCCGAAGGTGACATGCTTCATCACTGGGTTCTCTCCTCACAGCAGGACCACAAGGTACCTTCTGTGGGCTACAACTCCTCATTTAAAGCAGTGAGTATGCCTGTTCTTAGAAGAAGGCAAAACCTGATTGGCTCCAAGGATTGAAAGTTAGTAGGAAGATGTCAAAGGGACTGCAATGCGTCTTTTAATTGTGTGTTTTAAGAATAGTTTAGCAGATTCTGACTTGACTTCACTGAGCAAAGACCTTTCCCTAATAATACTGATATTCATGATATTTGGTTCTTAGGCTTGTCTCTTGAACATTTCAGCTTTCCCCATGAACTTTAATTTAGTTAACTTAAAACTAACACCTTCCGCTTCGAACTTCCCCGTGCTCCTTTTGATGCTTAGTTTGAATAGGGAAGTTCCTTTATGGAACCGATACTAGCTGTGTTCTGCATACTTTACATCGTTATGACTTGCATTGCTATCTACATCTATTTGATGATTGCACTAGAGCCCACAGGTATAGAAAGGTGCACTGGATCATTTGCATTACGGAAACAAAATATTGTGGAGACCTGGCTAAATATATATAAGACATACCGGCACTTCATTCTTATCCACCACGTCGCCGGGACCCGCACTCTGGATTGACAGAGGGTAGGTCAGCCGCGCGACCACCTATTATGTAAGTACCACCCGGCTATCCCTTACCTCCAGAACCCCCTTCCCTGCCTTCTACTGCCATCTCATGCCCCGCCTCTTTCTTCCCCAGGAGTCGGCAGTGACACCATTGAGCGTTCTGTGACCCTGAAGCTACGCCCCCTGCGACCATCACAGTAAGTTTACTTACATTCCCTCATCTCTAGGAGGCACCATCATTGTGGCTTCACTGCCCCCCTAACACCGCCCTACTCCAGACAGCTTACTAGGGAGCACATGTCCCTCCCCTGATGGGGACACCTCATTTATCCACAGGCTCACTCAGCTCCCCTTTTCTCTCTTGAGTTTGCCCAATCACAGTCACCCTGTGCCCCGTCACCCATACGCCCGCAGCGAGTAGCTCCACACCTGTACTCCGCTTCTTTACAAGTATATTCTGGGATCCATCGCCCTTTCAAGGGCCCTTCACCAGCCACTATATCCATACTTGTTCTTCACGTTGCAATATCTGGGATCCGCTGCCCCATCCGAGGGCAAGACCTTCCAACACACACCTTTCCATCAGGCTTGTCTACACTCCTTCCCTTTCTGTGTATCCCTTTGATCTTCACAGCACTTCAACCGTAAACTCCACCTCCCACTGACAAGGTTTGTGGAGGCCACTTTGTTCAGCTGCAACTTCTCCCCACTTTCTCTCTTCCCTCCCATTCCCTCCATTGTCTGCCCCCCTCCCTCCCACCCCTCCTGCTTCCAGTCCCCCTGACAACCCTCATACCATTTTTTGTCCCCTTTGCTATCTAGGTCCCTACTCATGAGGAACCTTGCTGCAGATGGTGTATTCTGGTGAGGGTATGGTTGTTAATTCGTAATCATCTCTACTTACCATCCCTTATATATATATATATATTCACTTAAAAAACCATAGGTTTCACACACGTTATAGTTAGGAATTAGCATTTAAAAACCCTTGCAAATTCACTTAAAAAACCATAGATTTCACACATATTATAGTTAGCTGGACATTTCACTCGTAAAAAACCAATGAAATTCCCCCGTTATAGTTAGTTCAGATAACTATAACTCGCGCGCCCGCAACATTTTTTTAAGGTTTTTCACCGTGCGCGCGCGGTGCGCGCACCCCGCGAATTTTTGGGAAAAAAAATGTTTTTTCACCCTTCGGGGTCCTTCAGGGACCCCCTGACAAAGGCTAGGGGGTCAGGAACTCTCTACCCTGCCCCCTTTTCACGTTCTCCACCTTTCTTTTTCACTGTCACACACCAAACACACAAAATGGCGGCCGACACTTCCTGATTTCGACCGATTCGAATGTTGACTGACAATCAGAATTGCGCTCGCGCACATTAGGGTGCGCGCGTGGTGCGCGCCTATAGATATTTATGTACTTTTAAATGCAATTTTCTCAGGAACTACTGAACAGATTGACACCATATCATCAAAAGGCACATGCCTGAACTGAGGACTACCTCTTTGCCAAATTTCAAGTAATTCTGTTCAGCCGTTCGGGCTGTACCTTCGACTAAAGGTCCTATGGGAAAATGCATGGGGAAAACACGTTTTGGGACCCCCCTTTTTTCTCAGCCCCCGCTTGATGAATCGCCCCGAGACTTGCAGGGTAGGAGCTGAGCGGAGCGCCCCATTAATTTTGAAAATTTTGCGAGGATTCGTCAACTGGCGCCAAAGTTATTCAAAATAGAATTTTCAGATTTCCTATAGAAACACGGTCCTAACTATAACTATCTACTGGCGACCGCCAGTAGATAATATGCTTTTTTACAGTACCAAATTAAAAAGCAACAGAAAAGATTTAATATAATGTAAAATGTCTATTTTTAATAATAGTGTCATATTATATATATGTATATATAAACATACACACATACATATGTGTGTGTTTATATAAGTATATATTTATATGTAGAGTATTGCATACTATATACATTTATTTAATTTACATTATATTAATGTTATCTATTAAAATATTTGATTTAGTATTTTAAACTATATATATATATATACATATAATATATAGTATTTTAAAGTGTATATATATATATATATATTCACTGAAAAAACCATAGGTTTCACACACGTTATAGTTAGGAATTAGCATTTAAAAAACCTTGCAAATTCAGTGAAAAAACCATAGGTTTCACACATGTTATAGTTAGCTGGACATTTCACTCGTAAAAAAACAATGAAATTCCCCCGTTATAGTTAGTGCAGGCAACTATAACTCACGCGACCGCAATCCTCTGCTGATGACATATGTGTCTTTATGAAAAAAAAATATTTGTAATATATGTATAGCTAAAATTTAATGGAAGAAGACATGGGCAAATAAGTGTCTAAATACAGTATTAGCATCAGCAGAGGATTGCGGTCGCGTGAGTTATAGTTGCCTGCACTAACTTTAACGGGGGAATTTCAATGGTTTTTTACGAATGAAATGTCCAGCTAACTATAACATGTGTGAAACCTATGGTTTTTTCAGTGAATTTGCAAGGTTTTTTAAATGCTAATTCCTAACTATAACGTGTGTGAAACCTATGGTTTTTTCAGTGAATATATATATATATATATCCTTTCAGTGACAAGAAAACTATGATAACTAAATCCCTCAATTGCAAAACTGACTATGCCGTCTATGTGCTGGAGTGCCCCTGTGGGCTTCGCTACATGGGTAGCACGACTTTACAAGCACACAAGAGGGTACTCCTGCACCTCAGGGCAATAGAAAACCAAGATCAGGCACATCCAGTTGCTAGGCATTTCAGTGAATCACACAAATCTGACCCTAGCGGTCGGAGATACTTTCTAATAGATGCTGTCATTCCCAACAAAAGAGGAGGGGACAGAGAAAGAGCACTCAGACTACTCGTGGCTAGTTACATCATTAACCTCGACACAAAATTTCCCCCAGGTCTAAATGCCACAGAGGAACTATACACCTGTCTCTAATATGATTCAATTGCGAGAGCATCCACCGAGCCATTAAGCAAGTTCTTTGGTGTTGAGCAACTGTAAATACACATATTGATATTAATCAAAACACCATATCTGTCGCATTTTGCACACTTTTTCACACATAGGATGAGTTGGTAGAATTTTAGTAATATTTTATTGTTTTTTTTAAAGATATTAGTATCAATGGTATAATGCAACTTTGCACTGTACCTGCACTTTACAATATCTAACGTTTACAAAAAAAGCACAGAAGTACCGTACTGTAGTAGCGAAATTTGCACTTTAACTATGGAGTATGGAGTAATTTTAAGAATTGGTATTTATAACGAAATTTGTTTTTAAAACATGATTTTAGACATTTTTATAATCATGTTCCCTTAATTAATTAGAAATTAATTATTTACATGAAATTTTAGCTACATGTACAAATGATGGAATGAAATTGTTTGATAGAATTTTTTACAATTTTAAGGAAATGTCAGTATGTTATTTTACTGTAATAATTACATGATTGCAATGATTTTATTAGTCATTTTCCCATACCCATCGATATGCAAACTAAGCTTCTGTTTTAACTTTATCAGTAAATTTGCACTTTGTCACTTTAAACACTGGTTGAGTAAAAAAGAAAAAAAAGTAAAAAAATGCTAAAAAAATGGTATATAGAAAAACAGCTCACTTGACAGAGCGTGTCATGTGATCAAGGCCCGAGGCGGGCTGAAATGCGTCATGGCTGTAGAGGTCCAGGAGTAAAAATAAGAAATATTTCTGCACAACGCTGTGGTCCGTGCCCGTTTTTCCTACAAGGAATCCCCAAGACGGAGTGAACGAAGATATATATATATACATACATACATATATATGTCGCCAGTAGGTAGTTATAGTTAAGACCAAAATTTCCATAGAAAATATTTTTTTATTTTGCCAATAACTTTGGCACCGCTTAACGAATCTACACAATTTGTTCAAGAATGTTTCCCTTTTTGGTTCCGCTGCTGTGTTGAAAGTTTCAGGTTGATCTGCCAGGAGAAAAAATGGGGGTCCCCAGACGCATGTTCTCCATGTTATGTCAAGGGGGATTTAACATTTTTTGAACATGACTACAGCCGGAACCGCTGAACGGAATTAAACCAAATTTGGCAGACTGCTAGATGTTGGCTAAGAAAGTGTGCTTTTTGTAATTTGGTGTAAATCCATTCAGCAGTTTCAAAGATATTTAGGTTTGAAAAATATAGATATCTTGGAGCTCAAAATGCTACTGAAACCCTACTGAAATTTGATTGGCTGCCAACACTTCAAACCGAGTCACAGAAAAAAACGTTAAAAAAAGAAAAGGAGGCAGAGTAGAAACACCCCGACCCCCTATAGCCTCTTATGGTGGGTCCAACAGAGACTCCTCAGGGCCAAAAGAGCATTTTTTTAAAAACAAAAAACATTTCAGCGGGAGTCGCGCTTGATCTGCAAATCCTGCTGATTTTTTTTTTTTAAAACGAAGTGTGGACTCTTGTTTTTCCTTAATTATTGGCCCTTGGGTGGGCCAGATTCCAGGGGCATTATCCAAAAACGGGAGGGGGTGCACAGGGCCCCCCTCCTGGGGCTTAATATGGCCCAGGGACCACCACCCTCCCAGGGCTTCTTTAAACATTATTGGAGGGAGGTCCGTTGCCCCGGGGACCAACACCTCCCGGGGCTTATCTGTTTTTAAATAGGGTGCCTGTTGGACACCTTCAGCCCTGGGGACCATCACCTCCCCAGGGCTTTATACTAAAACAATGTGGGGGGCTCATGGACCCCCCCACAGCCCTAGGGGCTGCCAACTCCTCAGGGCTTACATTTGAAAAATGCAGGGGGCTGTGCAGACCCCTCGCAGCCACCCTCCCGGGGCAAAATCAAGAAAGGAGAGGGGCCATGTGGTCCCTCTCCTGGAGCCATACATGGCCCTGGGGATCGCCACCCCCCAGGGCCGGCTCCTGCTTCCTCCCCTGATGTCCACACCCAGAGGTAGCTGTTTGCTATGGCTTGGTGGGGGGCGTTTTCCAGTCCTGGCAAGTCATAGCAAACTCTGCTCCCCTGCTAGCAAACAAGAGCACTAAAAATGCTGCATGTTTACAAGCTCCCTCTGTCCAAATGTAATGCCAGCTCCGGCAGGGTCCTAACGGTCCCCAACGTGAGAAACTAGGTGTCCTGGGTAGGACCTTGTGTTTACTTTATTCGCCCTAAGTTGGCAGGGTATGCCTTGATGTGGGTCCCTTGCTCACTTTGCCACTGGATTCAAGCTAGTCTGGCTGAAGAGGGGTATTACCCTGAAACCAGTCCCAGGATGCTTGTTTCCGGTTCAGGGTAGACCTGGCTTGGCAGTTCGGGCTGGACTGTTCCCATGAGGCACAGGGTCAAGACAGATTTGCATATAGCTGGGTCTGAACTGAGGTGCTGAAGTGAGCTAAAGAACGTTGATGGATTCAACCAAGATCTGTGACAGGGAGTGAGTGTCTGAAAAGTTTTGGCGCTCCGTCCATCATCTTCTTGTGTATGCTTTATTCGCCCTAAGATGACAGGGTATGCCTAGGCATGGGTCCATTGCTAACTTTGCCGCTGGTTTCAAGCTAGCCTGGCTGAAGAGGGCTGTGTTGCAGGGATTCTGCTTATGCACAGAACTATGCGCAGGAACCCAGGCCCTCAGTGAATTGTGGTGTACCAAAAACTCACCTCAGAACCCAGAACCCCTTATCCGGCCAGCATCAGTGTCCCATTCGTTATCCGAGGTTTAGCTCGGCGGTCCCAATGTATAGACAACCCAGAACAAGCGACTTAGTATATTTCTCAGGAATGGTGGGAATCAGAAATACCTTTTCGTAATTATTCTCGTACCAGTCCACAACAGAATAAACAGAGACACGGTAAAAGTTTAAAGAGTTTATTTTATAAACCTCGTGTCCTAAGATGCAGCAGTTTGGCTAACATAAGCAGACAAACGATTAAAATCAAAACCATCAGCATAGTTACAATACCATAGAAAATGAAAGGAGTAATCATACTAAAATGACAGTGGATCTAAGCCACCTTCCTTTCTCTAACACACTAATAGTATTATTAGACTAATAAAAGGTCTCTAGGCTTGAATGGGGAACCCCATACCGTAAAGATCAGCTCAGTGAGTTCACATCACAGGATCAGCTATGCTCTGCTCCTGGGAACGCTCTTCTTCCGAATGTAATGAAAACATGTAACACTGCAATATTAAAAGCACCCGACTTTCAGGTATTTGCAGCTGCATGCGTGTTATGGCTAAACTAGTGGGCCGATCAACCTGAACTCAACAACATGCACCGTCTGGGGGCGGAGCTTAGCTCGCAGCGAAGATGGCTGCTTGAGCCCGGAGCTCCGGCGAGCAAACCCACCGATCCTTCAATAATCCGGCCCCAAATAACTAAAGAGCATACCACAACTGCGGCAGCGGCGCCTGACCGGACGCGCACCCATCTGGTGGAAACCTGAGCCCGAAGTGAGCCGCAGACCGGCTGCGGGTGTCGGCGACGCTGGTGGCGGGCTAGGCCGGGGATCCCCGGCCTCGAGTGCAGACGCAGACGGCTGTGCGTAAGCTTGCGTGCGGCCGGCCACGCGGGGTGGAGCCGCCCCGAGGCTGGTGACCGTCGCCCGCAGCGCCGAAAGAAAGCATCCCGAGACGAGTGCTGCGGAGGGGAGCGCCGGCGGGCGTGAGGCAGAGGAAAGGCTCGCTGGTGCGTTACAATGCAGGGATCAGCCTGGGGGCTCCTGGACATACCACAACGCGTATAGGAAGCAGCGGACCCGACGATCTGCATCCCAGCTCCAGCGGTGAGGCAGCTGAACGATCGGTCAGAGGAGCGGTGGATTACGAGGGCGGGCTGCCTGGGGCACACTGGTGGTGCGGAGCGGCTGCTCCTTATCATTAGCCCCGGACTCGCCCCATGCTGGTGAAACACTAGAGCGCCATCTTGACGGTGCGGACGGATGGGCTGCGCTCCTGCTGCGGAGAGGAGGATGCACGTGGCGAGGACCGGCAGCTTGTGTGGCGGTGGCCCGGCTGTGGTCCCCGCGGGTGACAGAACCTAAGAGTGAGTGAGCTTGGGGGTGGTGGCGTCTCCCGGCGTGTGCCCCAGGTTGGAGCAACGGACTATTACGGAGTGTGGCTGCTGCCTGGGGTGGTGCTAGGCGGAGCAGTACAGCGAGGAGTGTCGCGGCTAAGAGACTGGGCTTATCTGAAACTGGAAGAGGCCGCAGACGGTGTGCAAGTTGCGAAAGCAGGCGACAACCGCCGTGAAGTAAACACGAGCGGGGACAGCGGATGGAGCCCAGCTAAGCAGTGGGGCGCACGGGTGTGCACGCCTGGCGCGCCCTGGGGGCCCGAGCCGTGCCGCCGTGAGGCGCTGTGACCCAAGATGGGTAAGACTGATAAATCCCAGCCCAAGTTGTCCTTCGAGCAGCGGCGCCCCAGAGCCCAGACGCCACTGGAGGGGGCGACGGGGGGGCACGACCGCCCCCCCGGACGAAGAGCAGGACATTCGGGGACTGTTGCTGTCGATGGAGAAAGGGTTGCAGAATGGCATTACATCCCTCGGAGCCAAGATCGACGCGCTATCGTACAGGATGGATCGCATGGGCGAGCGTATAGACAAGCATGCGGAACGCCTGGACCAGTCTGATAGGCGTCTTTCGGAGGTGGAGGGAGCGCAGACGTCCCTGGACGTGGCCCAGATGAAACTTGAACGTCAGATGCAGGTGCTACAAGATAAAACAGAGGACCTAGAGGCGCGTACACGTCGGTGCAATCTGCGCATCACGGGCCTTCCGGAGACGACTTCAACGGGCCGCATGGAGTGCTTTGTTGAAACGCTGTTGATAGAGCTGCTGGGAAAGGAGGTGTTTTCGGGGAGGTTCGTGGTGGAGAGAGCGCACAGGTCCCTGGGCCCCAGGCCTGCACCGGGAGCACCGCCTCGACCGATTATTGCGAAACTGTTGAACTATAGGGACAGGGATGCTGCCCTGAGGGTGGCCCGCGAAAAGAAAACCTTGACATACCAGGGGTCGACTATATCACTCTTTCCAGACTTCACAGCCAGAGTGCAGGAAGCAAGATGTCAGTTCGCCCCAGCCAAAAAACAGCTCCGGGAGTTAGGCTTGGATTATGCGATGTTGTACCCGGCTAAATTACGCGTCAACAGACAGGGCAAATCACATATTTTCATTGACCCTAAAGCATTGCAGAAGGTGCTGAAGGACTGGACTAAGGAGCAGAAAAGGAGCCCAGTGATGCCGCTGCAGGATGGTGCGAGGGATGGCGGACTCGACAAACAGGATTGATCCCGGAGTGCAGGCAAGACTGGGCTGAAGTTTTAGACTGCAGAGCAGGGTTGAGTTGAGTTTGATGTTTTGGTGTGGTTTGTGGGGATGGGGGTAGCTGTGAGCGGGCAGAGAGGGGTATGGTATACATCCTCCCACCGGTGGCGCAGCCACAGGCGAGTGGGCACTGGAGGGGTTTATCTAACCGGGCCCGAGCACGGCGCCCACTGCCTGAGGGGCTGGAATATATTGTTTCTTTGCGAGGGGGTGGGTGCGGGAGCTTCTGAGTTACCAGGACCCGAGTAGTGCCGCGATGCCGCGGCCGACTATGGCCGAAATATGGTGGACGGGCGAATATTAGCTCGCCGGCCCGGGTGGCTGTCGTTAGGGACTAGGTGCTTTCACACTACAGTGTGAGCGCTGAGCGACCTCCGCCCGCGAGTGCGTTCCACAACTTACAGCGGGTCAATAAGTTGGGGGTAGGGAGGCGGGAGGTTTAGGGAGCTCATATATGGGAATCTGCAAGGCCAAGTTGGGGTGGGTCTGCTGTGGGTGGGGGGAGGGGGGGTTCATTAGCAAGGTTTTGAGGTTTAACTGTCGGTATGCATTGCATTGTATAATTTTGAGCACCTGCTCCTTACGACACAGAGTTGCGGGCCATTGGTGGCCCGGCAAGTACGATGTCCACGAAAAACATGGGCGCGTCTGAACGCCTTGGCTCTTTCAGTATACTGACTTGTAATGTCAGAGGCCTGAATGATCACCGCAAGGTCCGTAAAGTTATGCACTACCTTGAGAGGCATGAGATAGACATAGCTTTCCTTCAGGAAACGCATCTCCCTAACAATAGTCCTATGCTACGCTCCAGGGGGCTTTGCGATGCTGCGCATGCAGAGGGGTTTACGACACACTCTAGAGTGGGTACTGACTTGGGTCAACCCGAGGGCGGAATATAGAACGCAGTTATTAGCTGCGGACAGTGCAGGCAGATTTGTGCTAACGCGTTTTCAGTGCAGAGGTTTGGACTTATTGCTGGTTAACTGTTATGGTCCGAACTATGATTGCCCAGAATTCTACACTGCGTTGGCGGGCACGGTTGGGGATTTTGGAGCGCGGAATGTGCTGTGGAGGGGAGACTTTAATGTAGTTTTGAATCCAGGGATGGACAGATCGGGTGGCCCGGTACGGACGCAGTCGGCGGCGGCGAAGGCGATTCTGCGAGAAATGCTTTGCTTAGATCTGGAGGATGTGTGGAGGACTCTTAATCCGGAACAGGGGGGCTTCACGCACTACTCGGCATACCACGACTTGCACACACGAATAGATTACTGGCTTGCGTCATCGACCCTCCTTTCGCAGGTGCGAGCATGTGAGTTGCACACTTTCTGATCACTCTCCGGTGTTGGTGAGGTTGGCCGCACCCAGAACGACCGTTCCGCTATTTCTGTGGCGATTTCCCCCATACTCGCTTCTGGACCCCCTCTTTAAGGAGGAACTAGCGGAGGCCATTGGGCAGTTCTTTGATACTAATCTAGGATCCGTGGACAGCTTCCAGACTATCTGGGAGACCTTTAAGGTCTATATCCGAGGAGTGACCATGGACAAACACTCGGGGGTGTTACGTGACATCAGGCAGCGGCTGACGACGCTGGAGCGTAAGCTGGGGGACTTGGAGGCTAAATAGCGCGTAGCGGGGGTGGAGGGCGCAACTGAGGAAATGAAGGCACTCCTGGCGGAATTCCATGAGGCTGCGGATGCAGAGGTACTGCACTTGGGGAAGTACGCTACCGCCTGGGTGTATGGGGAGGGGGATAGACCCGGATCAATATTGGCTAATCTACTTAAAGCCCGTAGACGTCAAACCGTCATCGCTCAGGTCAGGTCGGAGGAAGGTTTGCTCTTAACGGAAGAGGAAGATATAGTTGCGCGCTTCCAGTCGTACTATACTAAGTTGTATGCTTCTCAGCAGACGGGTATGGAGGATAGCATAGGAGACTACCTGGATTATATTAAGCTGCCGTTTCACACGAACGAGCACAGGGAATTCCTGGCCCTGCCTATTGAAAGGGACGAAATTCTGGAGGCACTGGCAGGCATGAGGGCGCATAGTGCCCCGGGAGCGGATGGCCTCACTGTTGCTTTTTACCGAGCCTTTATTGATCAGCTCCTCCCACACATATCGACACTGTTCGATGACATGTGCGTTAAAGGTCACATGCCGCCATCCATGCGGGAGGCTCTTCTGCTTGCGATTCCAAAACCGGGTAAGCCGCCGGAGGAATGCAGTTCTTACAGGCCGCTATCCCTGTTAAACGTGGACGCTAAATTATATGCGAAGGTTTTGGCCACTCGCTTGGCCCTGCTCACCCCGGAACTCGTTGCCCCGGAACAGGCGGGGTTCGTGCCTGGCAGGAACCTCACGTACAATCTGGGGATGGTGTTTGGAACCATGCAACATGTGCGCCCGGATACGCGTGCGTTAGCAGTCTTTCTTGATATGGAAAAGGCTTTTGACTCGGTAGAATGGCCGTTCTTGCGGCAGGTCCTGACGAGAAGGGGGCTGGGTCCGGTCTTCCTGCAGCTGATTTGGGTGCTGTATAGTGGCCCCACTGCGAGACTGCGACTGGGAGACCGAGTTACGGATGCGATACCTATTTCGAGAGGGACGAGACAGGGCTGCCCCCTGTCGCCTATCTTGTATGCACTGGTGGCGGAGCCACTGGCGTGCGCTCTGCGGGAATATCACAGTCTGAGGGGAATCAACTTCCCAACTTATAAGATAGTGGTCTCCACATATGCGGATGACACTCTGCTATACGTCAGGGACCCAGAAAACAACCTGGCCCCGGTGCTGCGAGAGGTGGTTCATTATGGAGCACTCTCCGGTCTAAAGGTGAACTGGACCAAATCTATAGTATTCCCGTTGACGCCGGTCACGGCCCCCTTTGAGATGGAATATCTGCTGCAGTGGTCGGACGAGGCGGTCCGTTACCTGGGGATCCATCTGCATATGGACTCGGAGGTGGTGCTGTCTGAGAATTATGGCAGGGCTGTCAGCAAACTCGAGGATGATGTGGAGACTTGGATTAAGCTGCCTCTCTCGCTGCTGGGACGCATATCCATCATGAAGATGGTGGTGCTCCCTAGGTTTCTGTTCTTGTTTGTAAACATTCCCATGGTGCTATCGCGCGCCTTCTTTGTTAGGCTGAAGGGGTCCTTGTTGCGGTTGGCGTGGGCGGGCAGGCAGGCACGAATCAGCTGGTGAGTCCTGACGTTGCCCTACCATCTGGGCGGCCTGGGAGCGCCGGATCTTGAACTGTATTACAGGGTGGCGCAGGGAGCTCGGGCGCACAGCTGGATGCATGGGGACCGGGCCGTCCCGTACCTCAAATTGGAGGCCTTGTTCGCGGCACCGCTCCCGCTCCCTGCTGTCATTTCCGCCGAACGGGGTTCTTAGACTCTTTGAACTCAACTCGGCATGCTTGGAATAATATCCTGCAGCACACGCTGGAGGCGCTGCTATATTCCCCGGCGATGCCACTTGAATGGGCGGTTTGGCTGACCCCCTGCAGGGAAGAAGGGGTGGTGCGGTCACTTAGAGCGCTGGGTGTTCACACAGTGGGGGACATGTTCGTGAACGGCATAGTTAAGACGTGGGAGGAAGTGGCCACATCGGAGGGCGGTGGCACGCAGTTGCAACGTTTCCAATACCACAAAGTTAGACATGCCTGGAGGCAGTTGCTGGGAGACGACATGGCGGAACCGCCGGAGGTTCCGGAGTTGTCCTTTATTATTAAGAACAAAAGCCCCCATAAGTTAATCTCTAAGTTATATCGCACGGCGCTGTCGCAAAGGTCGCAGGAGTACACTAAGGCTCGACTGGCATGGCAGAGAGATCTCGAAATTGTAATTGACGACGCCATGTGGGCATACTGTTGCACGGGGATACGACGCATCTCCTTGCACGGCAGACACAGGCTGGTCCATTTCAAGTTTATAAACAGGATTTATTATACGCCGGAGCGCTTACATCGTTATGGCCTGCGAGACGAGTCGGCGTGTGAAAGATGCAAACACCCAATGGCAGACTTTATACACCTTGCGGGGCACTGCCCGGGTATACGCAGCTACTGGGAGGCGGTCTATCGGCAGATAGCTAGAGTGGCAGAGGTGGAATTGCCTCCAGATCCGGCTGTTGCCCTGTTGGGACACTCCAGGGTAGTGCCAAGGGCGGCACGACGGTTGGTAGATATGGGGATGCTCATCGCAAAAAGACGAGTGGCGATGTGCTGGATGCGAGGCCCCTTGCCCACAGTGGCACAGTGGAAACGTGATGTACTCTACTGTTGCACTCAGACAGAAAGGTTCAGTGAGCTACTCCTGCCACGCAGTTGGCCCAAAAACTTTTGGGGGCTATACGCTGAATATATTGGCTGGGGAGGTATGGAGGCGGACAGAGAGCCCGGGAGGACCAGGTTGGAGGACGTTGAGGAAGATGCTCCTGGGGAGGGTACTAGTGGGGTGGAGGCATAAACTCCGTACTGGAGCGACCAGATTAGTGGCGATGAAGAACGCTAGGGACCCCTCATGAGTGCAATACTACTTACAAGGTGGCAACTGGCAGGTGACCTCAACTGTTTAGATTGGGGGGGTGGGGTGGAGGGGTCTGGTGGGGTTTGGAGACGGGGATAGGGGGTTGAGAGTTTATTGTTAAAGGTACGGAATGCGAGGACAACAAGAGACGGGTAAATATGCTCTGACTATGCAACTGTCAGGGGGTTATTCCAAAGACAATGATTTACTATGGACGCGAATTGGAATAATGCAGGAGCTGTACCGGCTGCACACGGTGATGCCCGGCCCCCGGGATGTGGGATAACTGGTGCTGATGGGTTAATATTTGCAACATTGTAGCCGGCCCCCGGGTTGTAGGCGCGGAGCTATGTTTGTCGATGTGCCTTTTGCATTCAATAAAATAAAAAAATAAAAAAAACATGCACCGTCTAGCGACCCAGACTGTTTCTTTACACTGTGTACAGACCAAGGTCGCTGCTCACTGTTTGGGATGTTAACAACAGACAGTTCTCATGTGAAGCAAAGTCGAGTAAGCATTTCTCAATTTAATAACATGTGACTACAGTGTCGTGTGCAAAAGCAGCAAAAGCGGCAAGATGGCTTTCTAACATCTAACGCGGTTGTGCTAACTTAGCATTGTACATATGTAGATAACGATCTTCACTACACCCCCCCTTGATCGGACCACTAACCAGTAGGGGCGCACTTGCAAGAACGCAGAGTTCAAGTTTGATAGAACGGAACCAAAGGCCTGAACCATAAGTCCATATAAGGTAAGTGAAAAAGTTCGAAGAAAAAAATAAAGAAGAAAAATAATTTTAAAAGGAGTGAAAAAACCCATGTAAAGGATAAAAAAAACTCATTAACAGATGTAGGACAAACTTGAAGTGCAAAGTCAATCCATCAATGTATAAGCACAATAAGTTGCAACAGCTTCCAAGAGGAAATCATTGGAACGTTCCGCAAAATTATCTGCCATCCAGTTCAGGATGGGGAAGGAACATACATGCTCCTCAACCACCGGAGCCTCCAGCACCAGACGAGGACAACTGGCGTGTTCTTCAAGATAACTTCTTGCTAAGAAGTCAATCGCAGCCGTTCCGATGTCCCAATTCCCAAGGACTCCATGTGCTGCTCCACAGGCCATAATCCCGACGCCAGAACAGTCCAACTCATGAGCCACTAAGGGGCTCATCAGTCAATCATAATCCAGGGCAGGAGACACCGAGTTCGACAGACACAAATCCAGAGCCCATTGGAACTGACAATCTAGGCAATGAAAGACGGGCTGTACACAAGTAAAGTAGGGAAACCGGAAGGACAATCCATAGGCTATGCTTAGAGTTGCCAGCGGTAAAGTGCCATAGTATTCAAGCATCCGGTTACGAAGATGGAGCAGCCGGGACATGTTGTCGTGTGACGCAAGTTGTGCATCCATAGCGCAGGGCGCAGATCAACAACAGTATTCCAGCTATGAGGGCGAGAAGTAAAGGGAGACCTCCGAAGACACTGGAAAAAATAGAATGAAAAAAGGCCGGGATCACACCAAAAATAGTTTGAAAAGAGGTCACGAGGCCAGAGCCCACAATTTAGAAAAAATGAGCGATGCCACTTGTTGACGAGGCATTAAAGATAGTCTGAATCAGGGTCCCAAAATGAAGTGGGAGATCAGTATTCAAAAGCGCTTGCACCTCAGTGCGGGTGTTTGCTACGTGAAGGACAAATGTTTCCCGGGATGAAGTCAACGCGACTTCTTTTTGAGACAATAGAGCCCTTATTCTGCTCATCTTGTTGAACTCTGGTTTCAAGATTGGAATGGAAGGCCAGATGGAGACATCGAGCCGGCCATGCGGGGGTGGGAAAAGGACGTTATTACAGCAGACTACTCTCTGTGAAACAGTCACTATATAGGGAATCCCCACTAACATCCCACAGCAAGCTTCGTTATTTAATATCAAATAACTACCGTTAGCAAGCAGCGTAAAAGACGGCGTTATAACTGGCACAGGAATCCCTTTCAGGACGCAAGCTAAATTAGGGGCGTGCACATTACATGCACCATGCAATTGAATGTGCCTACACACAACAGAGTGATCCGGAGTGGAAGTGCACTCTTCACTTTTCAAGTAAACCTCCTTGCCGTCTCTCACACATCTATACGTGAATGGGAGTGACCAAACTTCGTGCAGGAAGGCAGTACCAAGTTGTTCATATCTGCCTTTCATGCACGAACTAAACTTAAACAGGGGGAAAGGTAACGTGATCAACCCATGTACAAGCCACACAGCAGAATTTAATTCAGCAACAGAGAAAGGCAAAGGTTCTAACTTTTCAATGTGTAGTAATGAATATGTAGCATCTTTCATGGACATGAATTGTTGTTTCGCAGTGAAATTAAAAGGAAGGAACAAAGATGAAGTGTTCATGTAATCCCAAGGGACTTTCCCTGCCTTTAAAGTTTGCAACGTCCATGCAAATTGCATAATAGAACGCAACTGATTTTGACCATGATACAATACAGACAAATCATCCTGCACAATGTCTACCACAGATGATACAATATTATCTAAGGTATAAATTCTAAAAGATAGGGTGTTAATACTATTATCTATTACAGCCAACACCTTTTCCATATTGGCTTGATCAATAGCACGTAATCTGGATGCAGCCTCAATTTGTGATAACTTCCAAACTTCGTTATAAACAGCATACACCCATCGTTTGGGCCTGCCAACTGCAGGACCCTTAACAAAATCATTCAAATCTATTTTGTCATTTAAACGTGCTAAATGAAGTTTAACAGATGCTAAAGTGGAATGTTGCAGCCAAGACTGGCATAACTTCCCTACTGAGTAGGTAGTTACAGTGTGAGAAGATTCAAAACGGGGGTCTACACGAACCTGTGTATACCCCTGCTTTAAATCCAGAAACCGATGTTGACAGAAGTCCGAACTCGTTTGCCACACCAACCACCCTTCCGGATTCAATTCAGAAATATTGAAGGACGTGTTGGAAACCTGTGTCTGCAACATAGCAAGGGATAGATCCGTATGATTACCCCAATTGGGATAAGCACCCAGACCCGGCATGGAGGGAGAATTTAATCTTTTAGAAGTAGCCAATCAAAACAGGTGGTCTGAAAAATGGACGAATTTAAAAATAACATGTGATTCGGGATGAGACAGCCATGGTGCAAAGCTTCTGTTCCCTGTACTTGCCATCGTTTGGAGCCCCAAACCGATTTAAGATCGACTGTAGCTTTCCACAGATCATACCCGCCAATTGCCAACTCGTCCATAAAGGACTTGGAATACAACAATTTGGTGTGTGTCAGTCTAACTTTAGAAGCAGACTCAGGCACAACTTTAAAATAAAAGGAGGCCGGATTTGACACACTAAAATCAGAAAAATAGGTGAATTTTTCAACTAACGTGGCAGAGCTGCCCATCCTAGGGGCGGGGCAGTGTTCCCATTGCGTATAATTTACAAAATTTCTAAACGTATTTGCTTTGTGTAGGAGATGCGTGCCATAATGTTGATAACGAAATTGCTCATCATAATTAGCAGTATCTAAATACAAATCCTCAGCATCAAATGCAGGATAATATTTCAAATCAGAAAACAGTGCTTCTATGGCCTGAACATCCCAGTCATCTGAGTGAATGTTCTGCTTAACGACATCACCCATAGAAACACGAAATACATTTGGCACATTAATTACTTCAGTGGGGCCATGAATTTGAAATTTTACGGCATCCCAAGCGATCCCATCACGTACAGGCCAGGCAGTAATGTTCACAAAAGTCTGGTCCCTCTTCATAATGTGTGATGAGGAGTGGGGGGCCAAAGTTCCATTAATTAGTCGAATCGTTGATCTTTCTTTCAGGTAGTGTCCATTGATAAGTCTAAAAAACACTACCACAAAGCCAATGGAGATAACCAAAAAAACACATATGAGCACCAGCCAAATGTAAGTCCAAGGGGGAATTAAAAAATGTCTTTTGAACCAGGCCACAAAAATCGGACGGGGCAATGGAAGTCATTGAACGAGAATCAAAAGAGTCTTGTGAGTGGGCAACTGTGGTGGATTGTAAAACAGGCAAGGTAACATCCGCAGGATAAGCATACTCAACCTCTTCAAGCATACCACTAGGTGTTGGTGGCAACAAGGGACCAGTAACGGTATGCATCTCGATGGCAACATCTGGCACTATGTTAGAAGCTCGGGCCACAACAGAATTTCTCAGCATCGAAGGGCAAGAAACTGCCGGATTCATACTAAGAAGAATCGGCCACTCGCTGTAGTTTGACATTGTGAATCGAGATGTACCTGTTAGCCTTTCGACCAGGAAGTGGAGGCAAAATGACTGTTCTAGTACCCTGTACTACAAGCACTGGAACCGGTGCACGATAAGAGGGGCCAAACTCCTTCTTGTTCTCCACCTTCTCACGGACCAGATCACCAACTCGAGGTAGCCAGACGACTGCCGGAATCTGAAGTTCAGCATCAGATGAGGAGGGTACGTGGTCCTTCGCTAGACTGTCTCTGTCTTCTTGAAGATTCTGCAATACAGCACAGTGTTCATCTACGTCAAAGGGTGCGGCTGACGCCGCCATGTGTAGACCATCAAGGTCTGGGACAAACATTCGAACACCAAAGAGCATCATGTATGGGGTCCGCCCACCCAGAGACTTTCTAGGGAGATTATTAAGTGCACGTTGTATGTCATACAAGTGGGCTAGCCAGTCCCGGCCAGTACCCAAATCTCTGGCTGTCAAAGATTGCTTTAAGTCACGGTTCATTCGCTCCACTACACTATTATCCTCAGGCCGGTATGGAGACGAAAATTTGACTTGGACCCCCAAATTTCTCATGGCCTCTTTGTACGCCTTAGAGGCGAACGCCGGGCCCTGATCAAAATGAAAGGTACCACATGCAAAACTCCCAACAAAGACACGCAAATCTTTTATGACAGTGTTAGAATCAGCACTCCTTTGTGGCCACACCCACAGAAAACGTGTGCACGAATCAACTGCAACCAAGATGTATTTGTACGCAGTATCAGAGGTAAAAGGACCGCAATGATCTAAATAAACACAACCCAATGGCTTATTAGATATGTACAACTGAGTTTGTGGTGGGCGCGCCGCAGTTGAAGGTTTAATCTGCTGGCAAATATCACAATTAAGAACATAAACTCTGGCTTGTTTATACATACCGCACCACCAGTAACGTTGTTGTAGCAGAGATACAGTAGCTGCAATGCCGGCATGCGCGGACGCCATGCCCTCGTGAGCCGCTAATATCAAAGAAGGTCTGCAGTCCGCGTTGGGAATCAATCTGTCACCAACGTCATTAATCCTCACTAATGGGACTTTATCAGGACTTAAGCGATAATGGTAACGAGCAGGGAAACCTCTCGGTGGCTTCGTTCCCTGCTCTGTAGCAGCAATAGCTGCCAAGATGTTATCATCGATCTTACTTTTGGATCTTGTAACTGCTGCTACTAAGTATGTCGCCACTGCTGTTTTTGCTGCCTCGTCAGCTAGGCTGTTGCCGACAGCATGGACACCGACTCGTTGGTGACCAAGAGTGTGAATTACATTCATGCGAGGCAGACGTTCTTTAAGATCTGCCACTCGAACCCAAAGCAGTTTATGCTTAATCGTGCTACCTTTGGAATCATGGTAGTCATTCTGAGACCAAAAATGTAGATTGTCGTTGTAAGATTGAACAAGGTGCCGGTAATCCAATACTAGGCGGTACGACCCGTCAGGCTTCGTCACAGTGAACAAAGGATTATTCATAGGTGACACACATGTTTCGATTACTCCTTGATATTCCTTGATATTCCAATTGTTCAAGGATCAACGCGACGTGAGGTCTAGCCTCGCGACGCATGGGGTATTGGGGTTGAGGTTGGGGCGTAGTCCGCAACGGAATCTCATGGCCGGGAGACATTTTATCCCAGCCAACCTGATTTCGATATAACGCAGGTGCTTGCACCTGAGCCCATTCCTCGGCGTACTTTTTAGCTTGGACCTTCGACACTGTGTGCGCAAAGGACGGGAGGATTACTTCCTCCCCTCTAGGAGCATCTAAAACGAAAGCCGGGGGCCAATCTTGGAAACATTTGCCCGGAGGGGCGGCTCTCTAGTCACGCTCGCGCAGTTTGTCAGCGCGTTTTATTTGTACTTACCGCTTTTATATTAAGTGTGTTTTCTGGATGTTTTCTATCCCTGCTTTTAGATAGGAGTGACCCCTTACTCCACATAATTGTTGAATCACCGCTCTTTTAGCGGGTCCGGGCTCCCGGGTGGTTTGGGCACAGCAGCGCTCCGACTTTGGGCGCCATTTTGGGATGGTCAGCGGCGCTCTGGCAGCGCCATCTTTAGCGTCCTTGTGGGGCAGGTAAGACCTCATCTGGAGGACCTATTTAAACCGCTCCTTTTAGCGCAGCAGGATCGCGCAGCGGGGTTGCCTTCGCTTTTGCCGGAGTCTTACCAGAGTCCTGCCCGTCTGCGCCCGTCAGCGTCCCGGAGGCGGCGGAGCGGCGGGAGTGCCTGGCTGTAATTCTTTTTATTGGGTAAGATGGTCTGCTATACTGCTAGGGAACTACGTGCTTTGCAAAGCTTTTCTTGCGCTTGCCGATCCGTGTTCCCGGGCCGTTACAGGGGTAAACGGTTGTGTCCTGGCTGCGGTTGGACGTCCGGTTATGCCCCAGCCGCTTCATCTCGGAGAGACGAGGTTTGTGTCAAACACCTCTGCTTAATGCTTAATACGAGATCGGTAGGTAAGCACGCCTTGGAGATCTTTGATCTCCTTGTGAGAGAAAAACCACTTTGTCTCCTGCTGACAGAAACTTGGTTGGGGGAGACATCCAATCCGGACATTATGGCAGCAATTCCTTCAGATTATAACATCTTTCGTCAAGATAGAGCGAAAGGCAGGGGAGGAGGGGTGGCGGTAGTAGTGAAAAAGTCAGCTACTTGCTCTATTTCTTCTTTGGATACCATTGCAGGATCCGAATCCCTTGCCTTCACTATCAGACTGACCCCGCATCAAGCCTTGAAAGGGCTGTTGGTATATAGATCTCCTGGACCAGCGGGCTCATTTTTTGACGACCTCCAGGGGGCCATTTCTGGCATGGCTTTGAGTGTGCAGCACTGTCTTCTGGCGGGAGATTTTAATTTTCATATGGATGTCGGCGATGATCCGGATGTGAAAAAACTGCTTGACATTACGGCCCCTCTTGGTCTCGTCCCTTTTCTTGTTGGTTCCACACACGACAAGGGACATACTTTAGATCAGGTTTTTTCCTCGGTCCCTCTCGTCGACGTTGAGCTCCTTCCGGTGCTTTGGACTGACCACAGGCTGGCCAGATTCTGTGTACTGGGTAGCGAAAAATTACCCAACAGCGCCCCTAGACAGCATGGCTCTGCTCGAAGGGCTCTGCATAGAGTCACTCCTGAGTTGCTGGCTCAGGCCGCTATGGACCATCCTTGCCCTTTTTCAGGGGATTTAGAGCAGGATGTGGAGTCCTTGCAGGGGTGGTTGCTGGAGAGGTTGAATGATCTGGCCCCCGCAATGGCCCCTCGGGACACGGCTAAGAGGGTTTCAGCTCCGTGGTTCACTGAGGCATTGTGTGCCACCCGTGCCCAGTGTAAGGTGGCGGAGAGGGCATGGCGCCTCCACTATGATCCGGAGGCCAGACTGGCTTACAGGACAATGATCAAATCCTATCATCAGGATATTCTCCGTGAGAAAAAGGATTATCTGGCCAGGAGGATTGAGGCTGCCTCTAACTCTTGTAAAGAGATCTTCACTGTGGTGAGGGAGCTTACGGCTCCCAGATCCAACGTGTCCCATAGTGTTCCAGCGGAGCTTTGGGTCTGTGATCTTGCCAAATTTTTCACGGATAAGATAAAGTCTATCCAGGACTCTTTCCCAGTGAGGTCTGCGGAAGTGTGTTCTAGTTTGAAGGCCGGATTATCTTCACCGTCCACGCAGGGTGCGGTTCTTGCTGAGTTTCCATCTGTCTCCGCTGATGTCTCCCTAGCTCTTTTGGCCGATCTTAAATCGGGTTCGCCATTAGATTCCTGTCCAGCCAAATTTTTGGCCAAGATGGCGGCCGTGGTTAACCCATTGGTCAACTCTTTGGTGAATCTGTCTTTGAGGGAGGGGAGGGTCCCGCTGCCCTGGAAAAGGGCTATGGTGATCCCCCTCCTCAAAAAGCCTGGGTTGGACTCTGAGGTTTTGGCTAATTACAGGCCGATTTCCCTTCTGCCGGCCTTGGCTAAGATCACGGAGAAGCATGTGCATGGCGTTCTCTCTAGCTTTCTCGAATCCAATGACCTTCTTTCACCCATCGCAGTCCGGCTTCCGCCCTAACTTAAGTACGGAGACGGCACTTCTGGAAGTGTCAGAGATCATCAGGGAGACACTGGATTCTGGAGGAAGGGCCATGCTTGTCATGCTGGATCTGTCGGCGGCCTTTGACACCGTCCCCCATGAGGTGCTCCTCTCCAGACTTTACGACATCGGTCTGAGGGGGACGGTGTTCAATTGGTTTACATCTTTTCTCGAGGGCCGCCGACAAACGGTCTGGGCCTCCCCGAGCTCCGCCGAGATGCCGCCACTGGGAGTCGGTGTTCCACAGGGTTCTGTGTTGAGCCCGACTCTGTTCAACATCTTTATGACACCTTTGGCGACACTGGTGGAGTCCTTTGGGGCCCAGATCGTATCCTACGTGGATGATACTCAATTGCTCTTCACGTGTGGGAAAGATCAGGCTTTTGATGGAGAGAACATCCGGGGTTGCCTGGAGATGGTCTTCAGCTGGGTCCAGCGGAACAGCCTTAAAGCAAACTCCAACAAATCGGAGGTGCTGTTCTTCGGCTGCTCTCTTGACCCTGATTGGCAGGCCTGGTGGCCAATAGATATGTGTCCCTCTGCCCAGGCATCGCTTGTGGCAAAAAATCTGGGAGTGAAGGTTGATAATAATCTGTCGCTGAGATCACATATTCTTGGCCTGGCGGGCACCTGCTTTGGCATACTTAAGATGCTCCGGAAGTTCCTGCCTCTGCTAACAGAAGAGCATAGAAAGATCACTGTGCAAGCCTTAATAGGCTCCAGACTGGACTATGCGAACGTCCTCTATGTAGGTCTTCCGGACTATCTTGTTCAGCGGCTGCAGGTTGTGCAGAACTCCGTGGCCCGTGCTATTTTTGGTCTCCATAGGCGAGCGAGAGCCTCGGGTCTGGTGCAATCGCTTCATTGGTTGCCCATCCGGAAGCGGATTATGTTTAAAGCACTGACCTTGGCGCATAAAGCGCTATTTGGCGCCGGAGCAAAGTACCTACAACGGAGATTGGCTTTCTACCGCCCAGTTAGATCACTGCGGTCGGAATCTTTGTTTTTGGCTGTGGTTCCTCGAGTGAGGAAGGCTCGCACTGGGGGATGCTCTTTTAGTTTGAGAGCCCCTCAGTTATGGAACTCCTTGCCTTTGGACCTACGGTCTTCCTCTAATCTCCTTCTGTTTAGGAAGAGCCTTAAGACTTGGCTTTTTAACCTTTAGGATGTTTCTTTTTCTCTTGTTCGCTGTCTGTTTTATGATGTTATGTTTTTTACTGAGCTGCCCCGATAAAGCGCCGGGACACTCCTCTGGAGTAGCCGTGCGCTATAGAAATAAAATTTTAACATAACATAACAATCTGCCTCCGCCAATAGAATATCATAGGAAGTGGTCAGATTATCCCAAAAAAAACCTTGAATTGTACGTTGTATGTCACCTTCAATTTGAATGACTATATTATACAGTCTATCAGGGGGAGACACCCGAGTGTCAGCAGTTTCAATATTCACGAATATATCAGTTGCTGTCACCACCAGATATGGACGCAGTGCTTGTCGCACTACTGTAACTTCCGCCGCGCTGTCTAGCAGCGTTAGCGCCCATGTCAGGTTCTGAAGCTGCGTCCGTACCATCTGAGGCATACCTCGCTGTCAGTGCAGCAACTTTCTTCTTCTGAAATGGGGGTCTTTGACGTGCAGATTCGTCCTGCTTGCCTTTGCCGTCCGACTGGCGGGGCTGCTCACGACTCTGAGCACCCCTTCCTTTCCCACGGTCTCCGCCACCGGATTGTGAAGCCGATGTTTCCTGTGCAGAATGAGGAGAGCGTTGTTCAGAAACCTGAAATCTATCCGGTGACTTAATACGAGAGCGATCGCGCAGATCATATGTGCGTTCGGTAGACGACTGTACCGGTGAGGCAGGACGTGACCCCTGTTTCTGTTGCTGTTTCCCCTGTTTCTTAGCTCTCCAACTTTGTTTAGGAAAGTTGGGGCGTTCGTCTTTCGTAGACGAGCTCACCTTAGTTTGCTGTACTATATCAGGAATGATCACAGTCGGTTTTACACCCAAGGCACTACGACCCACGGTCCTATATGCCTTCGCAATTACTTTAGCAAACTCTTTGGGCTTGTCGAGTTCATCCACACGGTCCATCATATTTGCAACTTGGAACTGCATGGCATCTCCTTTGAGGTTGCCCATCACCATGGAGCATACCACATCGAAGCTGTCGACAAGCCTCATTCCCAATTCAATAGCAGCCTCCGCACCATGATTCTCCTGAACCTTTTTGATGACGGATGGTAGCACAGACATAGACGGAGTGCCATAGCACTTCGAATAGGTCGCGGCAAAGACCTTACCCCAGTTGTCACAATCGGCCATATCCGGGACTAGGTCTTTTGGCAAAGTAATGGTGAGGATCCTGTGTTTCTCCACAGGAGATGTATTTGGAAAAACCGCTTCCAACTGGTCAAATTTCTCAGCAAGCCAATAAGGAAATTCATCCTTACTTTGGGGGCGCTTGCCGACTACCAAATTAACCATAACGGGACTAATGACCACCGCGTGGTGGTCAGTAGGTTGTCCCGCAACAGCAGGTGCCCCCACCTGCACATTGCACGACACGTACTGCACTAAAGCCCTATGGACCGTAATCAGGGCTGTGTGCAGTACAAGCAACTCAGCCACCGCTACCGTGAGATAGCGGGGATGTGGCGTAAAGCCGGCCAGCACCGGCCATGTGGCCCCTGCCGGTGCATCCGCATGGGGAAGGGTGCCATTAAACCAAATAGCATGCTGCCAGGCAGAGATTGGAATTTCCTGTGTCCTATATGGGGTATAGACCGCAGGCAGCTGTGTGGCAGTGTGGGTGTGAAACGTATCATCGTCATCCACCGCCGGAAAAGTCACCCATGAGTAAAACAACTCATACGGGTATGACGCATCAGCGCTGACCACAAAAATTACAGCCATCCCATCATCCGGCACCCCATACGCCGTCAAATGACGGCGCAGAGGTGTACGGCTTTGCGCGGCTATGTCAACCGCCATCAGGACACACTAAAGAGTATCAACGATATCAACTGTAGCACTGGGGTTCAGATTAAATAACCTTTTTAATGATCAAGCTTGAAGGAACCTATTAGTCGAAACACAGGTAGGTTAAACCGTCACTCCCGTTATCCGCAAACCAGAGTGAGGGTGTTGTGGACCAATACAAGCACTACTAAGGAGTCTCAAATCAATAGACCAAACGTTAGGTGTGCCATGTTGCAGGGATTCTGCTTATACACAGAACTATGCGCAGGAACCCAGGCCCTCAGTGAATTGTGGTGTACCAAAAACTCACCTCAGAACCCAGAACCCCTTATCCGGCCAGCATCAGTGTCCCATTCGTTATCCGAGGTTTAGCTCAGCGGTCCCAATGTATAGACAACCCAGAACAAGCGACTTAGTATATTTCTCAGGAATGGTGGGAATCAGAAATACCTTTTCGTAATTATTCTCGTACCAGTCCACAACAGAATAAACAGAGACACGGTAAAAGTTTAAGGAGTTTATTTTATAAACCTCGTGTCCTAAGATGCAGCAGTTTGGCTAATATAAGCAGACAAACGATTAAAATCAAAACCATCAGCATAGTTACAATACCATAGAAAATGAAAGGAGTAATCATACTAAAATGACAGTGGATCTAAGCCACCTTCCTTTCGCTAGCAAACTAATATTATTATTATTAGACTAGTAAAAGGTCTCTAGGCTTGAATGGGGAACCCCATACCGTAAAGATCAGCTCAGTGAGTTCACATCACAGGATCAGCTATGCTCTGCTCCTGGGAACGCTCTTCTTCCGAATGTAATGAAAACATGTAACACTGCAATATTAAAAGCACCCGACTTTCAGGTATTTGCAGCTGCATGCGTGTTATGGCTAAACTAGTGGGCCAATCAACCTGAACTCAACAACATGCACCGTCTAGCGACCCAGACTGTTTCTTTACACTGTGTACAGACCAAGGTCGCTGCTCACTGTTTGGGATGTTAACAACAGACAGTTCTCATGTGAAGCAAAGTCGAGTAAGCATTTCTCAATTTAATAACATGTGACTACAGTGTCGTGTGCAAAAGCAGCAAAAGCGGCAAGATGGCTTTCTAACATCTAACGCGGTTGTGCTAACTTAGCATTGTACATATGTAGATAACGATCTTCACTACAGCTGTTACCCAGAAACTGGTCCCAGGATGCTTGTTCACGGTTCAGGGAAGACCTGGCTTGGCAGTTCGGGTAGGACTGTTCCCATGAGGCACAGGGTCAAGACTTATTTGCATATAGCTGGGTCTGAACTGAGGTGGCGAAGTGAGCTAAAGAACGATGATGGGTATCAACCCAGATCTGCGTCGGTGGGTGAGTGTCTGAAAAGTTTTGGCACTGCTTCCATCATCATCTCCTTGTGTTTGCCTTGTTCGCCCTAATTTGGTAGGGTATGCCCAGATGTGGGTCCCTTGCTCACTTTGCCACTGGATTCAAGCTAGCCTGGCTGAAGAGGGGTGTTACCCCAAAACCGGTCCCACGATGCTTGTTTCCGGTTCAGGGAAGACCTGGCTTGCCAGTTCGGGCTGGACTGTTCCCATGAAGCACAGAGTCAAGACTGATTTGCATATAGCTGTGTCTGAACTGATGTGGCGAAGTGAGCTAAAGAACGACGATGGAGTCAACCCAGATCTGTGACTGGGGGGGAGTGTCTGAAAAGTTTTGACGCTCTGTCCATCATCTCTTTGGGGCCGATTCCGATCCGGGTCGGAAAGCACTCCGACCGAGCCGGATCCGGAGTGTTTTTCGACCGAGCCGGAGTCCTGCAGTCCAACCGAGCGAGTACGATGCGGCCGTATGCTGTCGGACTCGGTTCGGTCGGACTCCCATAGAAGTCAATGGGAGCCGGTCGTACGCACGTACATGGGCTCCCATTGACTGAATGGGTACGTCGTGGACAAATGCGCCCCCTACAGTGAGTACGCGTCAGTGCCATCCGCACCGTACATGCCTATGTGGAGGAGACAAATGGGTCTCCCCCTGTGTCCGAGTCGTAGGGCTGCAGGTGACAGGGGGTCCGACGCGGACCCCCAAAGGCAACCACCCGGACGATTTGCGAGCCGGACACTCCGGCACGCACAGGATGTCCGAAGCGTGCATCGTACTGGCTCGGTCGTGAATCGCATCCATTGCACGCCACGGTTAGCTTACGAATGAGACGTACGGAGCGGTTCGGACCCGGAAACGAGTCCGTCGGTGAATTTCATGTAGCTCGCATCGTACTTGCTCGCTCGTACAGCTGTACAAGTCGGGCGGAAAACACGCGTACGGTGCAAGGTTTTTCCGGCCGGATTGCGTTCGGTGCCCTTTTGACCCGGATCGGAATCGGCCCCTTTGTGTTTGCTGGGTGGGACCAGGCACCCAGTATTGTGACCAGGCCCTGGGGAATGGGGTGGGGGGAGTGGATGTGTGGGTGGTTGTGTAAGTAGGTGTGCAAGTGTGTAATGGGTGGGTTTATTACAGAGTTTGTATGCGGCTATGTGGGTCTCTAAGTGGTGTGTGAGTGGCTGTGTCAGTGGTTTTGCTGTATGGGTGTGTGAATGGCTCTGTAAGTAGCTGTGTGGGTCTGTGAGTGGGTGTGTTAGTGGCTGTATGGGTGTGCGTATGTGTGTGTGTGTGTACATGGCTATGTGAGTGGGTGTGTGAGTACTTGTGTTGGTCTGTGAGTGGTTCTCTCGTGTGTAAGTGGATGTGTGAGTGACTGTATGGGTGTGTGAAAGGGTATGTGACTGTCTGTATGGGTGAGTAAGTGGGTGTATGAGTAGGTGTATGGATATGTGAGTAGGTATGTGAGTGGTTGTGTGGGGGTGTGAGAGAGTATGTGAGTGGGTCTGTGAGTGGTTGTATTTTTTTTTAAATTGGGGACTCAATCTGCAGATCTGCCATGGAGTCACACGGGGCCCGCAATACGGTGCATCTGCAGATCCTCGCACTCCCCCATATGAAATATTTGTGGGCAATTTCTTGCCCCTGAGGGGTTCCTCACAATTCCCTCTATTAGACCCATTCTATAAATTTTAACTTTTGTCCCCCCCCCCGGACCGAGTCAAGATGCACAAAATGGAGATCACAACTTACCTATCAGGTTGCTGCCAGCCAATCATGGCATTGCTGTTGCTGCCTGGATCCACGGATCCACAGCGGCGAATGCGCAATAGATCCAGATGGATCTAGAATCAGATATACATAAATCTTTTTTCTTTAATAACCCCAAAATTGCAGAAGAAATGTGTACCAAATTACAAAAAGCACTCTTTCTGGGCCAAGAGCTAGATTTCTGCAAAATTTGGAGTAATTCCATTCAGCTGTTCGGGCTGTAGTCGTGTCTAAAATACCTATGGGAAACTGCATCAGTAAATGTGTTTTGGGACCCTCCCTTTTACTTGGCCCATGCTTGACGGATCACCCCGAAACCTTCCAGACTGAAGTGAGTGGTAAACTAGTTTTCAAAATTTTGTGATTTCATCAAACGGCATCAAAGTCATTAGCAAAACAATAAACACTCTGTCTATGTAAACTAGGTCCTAACTATATCTACCTATAATAATATAAGTAATAGATATGAATAAAGGGTCAGTGAAAACACGAGAACTGTCAAGTTATTACCTTCCCACACTACACGACTGAAGTCCAATGTAAAGGGAATTCTTTCTTGAGGCAAAAAGGAGACAACATCTTGACATGAAAAAGAAACTCTGGCAATTGGATGCCGACAGAGGGCTTGTCATGACTTGAGGCACCTCCTGCAAATGCCCAGGATGGTGAGGATGGATGGTCAATGGTCAGGAATAGACATCACACCAACAGACGAATCTGTGGCAAACAGGCTGCCAGAGAGAGAGCTTTGGTGGTCACAGAGGAAGGGCAGCATCATGGGCCTGGGTTGGAAAACTCTGGGTTGGATTTGGAGGCATTGGACCGACTGGAAGACAGTATAGTTGAGAACATTCTTCTGGGCTAGTGGGCAGGTCCGTACCTCACCCCTATGACTGCTGAAGATATTCTCTAGCTGCACATTGGTACACGTTTGTTGTGAATATCTTGGATGGGGGTAAATGGCAGGTGAACTCACCTGGGAAATGGAAAAGATGTAGGCTTAAAGTATGTTCCACGAGGTGACAGAAGAGAGTCGGGGTTGGGTTGCAGGCATTTAAGTACAGTATCGGGCTCTTGCTCTGTGATGAGACCCTATTTTACTATTGGACTGGTTTGTTTGAACACATTTTTCATGTTGTGTGTTGACAGAGAGACCTCAAAAACCTTGGCCATGGTTTAGAGGTTGGGAGTTTCTTTATTTTTTGTTTGGAATAAAGCTCTTCAACACTCTTAGTGGCCCTCAAGGATGTGCTTCATAAACAAGGAATGGGGCCAAAATTTCTAAGCTGGGTGCAGTTGCTGTACATGAACCAGGCACCCAGGGTACAAATGGGCAGGGAGATCTCGTAAAGTGATAAACAGAAATGGGCACCAGGCAAGGATGGCTGTCACTGACTATCATATTTGTGCTGGTCATGGAACCTCTGGCATGCTTTCTGCACTCTAAGGGCTTTTAATCGGGGATAAACATGGAGGGGAAATGGCACACCATACAAATATCTGTACTTGATGCAACAATAATAATCTTGAACCATTAGTGGAGATGTTAAACACCTTTGGTTCAATCTTGCACCTCAAAATCAACTTATGACAAGCCTTGCCTGTTTCCACTGCTTAAACTGAAGGATGCTCAATTGATGACAGTGCCAGCTGTGCAACTTCAATGGGAACTTGCTCCTTTTTGCCACCTGGAGGTAAACATTTATCACAGTGAAAAAGAACTAGTCGATGGTAACTTAGGGAGAGCACTGACAGCGGTTAGACATTTGCTTCCCTTTTGGTGTGTGCTGCCTTTGTTGCTAATAGGCAAGATGCAGATTTCCCAGATGCTGGTCCTCCCTAGACTTAGGTACTTCTTCTCTGCACACCCGGTATTGCTAAAGAAATCCCTTTTCAAGGAAGTGCGGTCTATCTTTATTTCTTTAATATGGGGCCTGGGTGGACAGAGGGTGCCAATAGAGAAGTTGTATGACCCATTATCTGAGGGAGGGCTAGTGACCCCTCAATCTATGTTGTACTACACAGCAGCCCAACTGCAGTGGCCGATGCACTGGCTGTTTGATGCCCCTAACCTACAGTGAGATGGTGTGCTAACTGCACTGAGGGACACACAATATTGGAATGTCTATTGGGAATTGAACAACAGAATTCAACTGGTAATATGCCAATACTGGTTGCTCATTGATGCTGGAGGACTTATGTCCTAACGAAATCCACAACACCCATACATGCACCTGAATTACCTCTGTGAAAACAGCCCCAGTGTGCAGCATAAGGGTACTAAATCTTGTACATCCCTGGACAGAAGTAGGTTTTTTGAGCTGGAATGACATGTTTGAGCATGGGAAACGTAAGCCTTTTGATAATTTGATGGAGGTTTACTACTTTGGTCCTGGGAACTTTCACCTATATTCATCATTGACACATTTGTGGGACACTACACATCAGGTGCCTATTGCCTCCCTACTGCTGAGCAACCTCTTGACTCACGGGAAAATACAGGAGGGCCACCTAGTGTGTATATGTGGCATTGAACCAACACCTTGGCACAAAACTGACAACAATTTGGGATTGTGGCAGACCCGATTGGGCCAGGAGTTATCTGAGGAAGTATGGATGTAGTGCCTGAATGCAGTTCATTTAAAAAATGCTGGGTTGCAATACACCCAATTTAACTATTTACACTACACCTCCTTGACCCGTAAACGGATAGGGGATATGTATCCGGGAGCCTCGTCTGGCTGCCCCAGGTGCACAGAGAAGGACTTTTTCCACAAGGTTTGGCAATGCTCAAAGGTCTCACTGTTTTCAGATAGGGTTCTAGGTTGTGTGTTGGAGGTGGGTACAATATTGTTGAATGCCCCAGCCAAGTGTCTACTAGATCTGAAGATCTCAGTAAAGAAAATGTGAACAGGGATGGAGGCCTAGGTGTGCTAACTGGGATGTCTTCCTGGAGAAACTGTAAGCCAAAACAGACAATGAACCCATCTGACAACAGAGTGGGAGAATGTTGCTTGTGGGTGTCTGGGATTTGGAAGTGATGCTAGAGATTGAGGGGTGCTCCCCTCAGGCCTGGTGTGTGACTGGATGATACTAGGGGTGACAGGAGTACACTCCTAAAGCCCCAGGACCTCTGGGGAGGCTCTTAGACTCTCACAAAGTGTCTAGCAGAAGCCAACATCAGAGTTCAGTCCAAGTCCAATTACCCATGATCTCTTGGCTACTTCCAGGAAAAGTCATATTGCAACTTTTTTCTGTCTGTAGTCAAAGAGAATGTCAGCCAGCTGACCCTTGTAGTCCACTTCTTTGCCCTAATTACAAGATGGTGTTACAGCAAACAAATGATGGACGGAATGCTGACAATGCAAACATTCTCCCCCAGTCAAAAGATCTGGGTTAAATCCATTGTTCTTTTGCCCACTATGCCACCCTAGTTTGGACCCAGCCATATGCAAATCAGTCTTGACCCTGTGCCCCATAGGAACAGTCCAGACCAAACTGCCAGGCCAGGTCCTCCCTGGACCGGAAACAAGCATCCTGGGACCAGTTTCAGGGTATGTCACCCTTCTTCAGCCAGGCTAGCTTGAATCCAGTGGCATAGTGAGCAAGGGAACCACGTCTGGGCATACCCATCCCACTTAGGGCGAAAAGTGTTACAGCAAACAAATGATGGCCGGAATGCTGACAATGCAAACATTCTCCCCCAGTCAAAAGATCTGGGTTAAATCCATTTTTCTTTTGCCCACTACGCTACCCCAGTTTGGACCCAGCCATATGCAAATCATTCATGATGCTAAGTACAAGATGGAGCAGGCCTAGTCCTTCAGCTCTCCTCTCAGGTCACAGACAGCAGGTCCAGTACTCTTTTGATGTACTGTAAATCCAGAAAGTGTTTTGAAGTTGGTGCCTGACGTGGGTGCCTGGAGATGTCACAAATATTTCTAGTATCAGTTAGTGACTGGGGGTGACACCTGGGCACTCCCTAAACAATTGGGCAAAAGTCCCAGGGGGCGACACCCACCCACTTTTTCGGTAGTTCCTATTTGCTTTACTGCAAAGAGGTCCAAAATGCCAATTGTCAGGGCGTTTCAAGATGGTGAAAGTCTTCAATCTCCCTAAATTTTGGCTCTGAGGGCTGGGGTGTGGGTGACAGTGTCATAGGGAAATTGCCAGTGTCCTCCCACATCTAATGCTAAACTCCAGTTTGAAGCAGACACTGTAACCACAACATACCCAGAGAAAGAAGTCTGTTAGGCCTAAAGCTAGGTCCTTCAGAAACAAGATAGGGGATACACAAGAGTGCCCCAAGTATTACATGTGACTCAACAGACCTGTCAAGCAGGATTTGACAGTGTGGTGTCACAGGATGCCCACAGCCCACTCTCAGTTATTCTGTGGAGTTCAGAAGAATCATCTCTGCCTATTGTTTGTTCCTGAGGGGAATTTCACACCTTAATTATGCCTTATTCTGTAATGAAGTTGATGCCTAATGAAGCGTCTTTTGCTGCGGCTCGGTCCAGTGATCCAGGTTTTCATGGTCTTAGTTTGCCAGAGGTACGGATGACCCCTTTACGTAGCCACGTTGCTACCAAATCTAGGTAGTGCCTACGCACAAGGTGACTCTGGGAGAAAGGCCACAAATGGAGGCAAAAGCCCCCAAAAGGACATGGAAGTCCTGCACTGGAAAGCTGACCAATGCTGACTAGGGCTCGAGGTCAGATACACAACTGGAGAAGAAGAAATCATTTTAGAAGAATTCCAACACGGAACCAGGAGAGGACTGAAGGAGCAAAATAACCCAGAAGGAAGAAGGATGGGATGAGATCTGGCAAAAACCCTGTTTCCCATATAACCGTTCTACACCGATAAAAGCCATATCTAGTTTAGTCGCTAATTTGCCTTATTTTCTGTCTTAATGAAGTCAGCGCCAGGATACCTTTGAGTTGAAAGATGTGCTATACCAATGTAATTAATAATAGCTAACTTTCCATGCAATGGGTGTAATCCCACACCCTATACTATGGCCTTGTAGAAAAGTGAAATGTGCTACTTAGGAATTAACCAATTTCTGTATGTTTTAGATTTCAGAGCACATACTCTGAGCACTGATCAGCAGTGGCCCAGTTTTCAGTCTAGAAACCAGTAATACAATAGGGCCCATCAAAAGGTGAAAAAGCGGGAGTGACCATGCTGAAACGGCAGATCTCCCACTGAGTTCAATGAATACACTTATCACACCTTAATTCAAGCTGACAGTAGGCCCTGATTACAAGTGCAGGGCTAAAATCCTATCCCTGTTAAAACACATATTTGTACAGATATCGGAATTACAAGTTGTGTTATAATAATAAAACCCCTAGAGGTTTCCACCTGATAAATTCTGACAGGTCAAACCTGCTGAAATGTATTGGGAGAAAGGGTCTGTAGAAAATGCAAAACTTGCTGAATTCTCTATGTTAAATATCGATTTATTATGTTAATCCTCATTTTAAAGGGCACAACATGTAATAGGCGATAATTATTGCAACTTTTAAAATCCGATCCCCGTGGTATCAGACTTTAAAAGGTGCGATAATATTCACCTTCCGAAGCGGGACCCTCATATTGAATGCCTAATAACCCACATAGATACGTGTGAGTTGTCAGGAGAATTAAAAGTGTGTTTTTCTGTTTGGATTATTTCAACATACACTGAAGATCAAACATAGTCACAGTGACCTCATGATGCAGGACAAAACGGTGGGGGGACGAGACTCAATCTGGTTTTTGTTAATTATTTAATTGTGGTCATTGAGGTGTTTAGCCTAAAATGCTGAGCCAGCAGTAACATTGGGCGCAGGGTCAAGACTGATTTGCGTTTGGCTGGGTCCAAACTGGAATGGCATGGTGAGCAAAAAAACAATGGATTTAGGCCCAGATCTCTGTACTGGGGTGAATGTATAACATTGTTCTGCATTCTGTCCATCAATTGTTCTTTTTGCATTTGTCACCCCGAGTGGGACGGGTATGCCCAGACGTGTGTCCCGTGCTCTCCATGCCACTGGAGTCAAGCTATCCTGGCTGATGAGGGCTGAAAGTCTGAAACCGGTCCTAGGATGCTTGTTTCCAGTCCAGGGAGGACCTGGCCTGGCAGTTCGGGCTGGACTGTTCCCATTGGGCGCAGGGTCAAGACTGATTTGCATATTGCTGGGTCCAAACTGGAATGGCATGGTGAGCAAAAAAACAATGGATTTAGGCCCAGATGTCTGTACTGGGGTGAATGTATAACATTGTTCTGCATTCTGTCCATCAATTGTTCTTTTTGCATTTGTCACCCCGAGTGGGACGGGTATGCCCAGACGTGGGTCCCGTGCTCTCCATGCCACTGGAGTCAAGCTATCCTGGCTGATGAGGGCTGAAAGTCTGAAACCGGCCCTAGGATGCTTGTTTCCAGTCCAGGCAGGACCTAGCCTGGCAGTTCGGGCTGGACTGTTCCCATTGGGCGCAGGGTCAAGACTGATTTGCATATGGCTGGGTCCAAACTGGAATGGCATGGTGAGCAAAAACACAATGGATTTAGGCCCAGATCTCTGTACTGGGGTGAATGTATGACATTGTTCTGCATTCTGTCCATCAATTGTTCTTTTTGCATTTGTCACCCCCGAGTGGGATGGGTATGCCCAGACGTGGGTTCCGTGCTCTCCATGTTACTGGAGTGAAGCTATCCTGGCTGATGAGGGCTGAAAGTCCAAAACCGGTCCTAAGATGCTTGTTTCCAGTCCAGGGAGGACCTGGCCTGGCAGTTCGGGTGGACTGTTCCCATTGGGCTCAGGGACAAGACTGAGTTGCATATGGCTGGGTCCAAACTGAAATGGAATGGTGAGCAAAAAAACGATGGATTTAGGCCCAGATCTCTGTACTGGGGTGAATGTATGACATTGTTCTGCATTCTGTCCATCAATTGTTCTTTTTCCAGCAGTAACATTAGCATAATAAAATAGCATCTCCTGCCTACCCTTAGTCTGATGGTGCACTGGATAAGATAACCTCGTTTTTAGGTTGAGCCCAGCGGCAGCGCACATACACTGCTCGCTCTGCGAGACTGCTGTAGTAGAGAATGGGAGAGAAGCCACACCCACTCTCCTCCCATATTTTTCATTGGCTTTTGTTATTGTCTTTTGTAAATGCTGCCTTCGAATTCGTTAATAGGCTTGTTAATCCCTCCTTAGTATGGCCTTGCCTTCTTTTGTACCCTCCCGTGGCGGCTGGCCCTTTTACTTCGGTTGTTGCACGGGACCTGTTATTTAGTCAGAAAGCACTATTTACTTTATTGAGTTTCTCTTACTGCAGGCTGGACATGCGCTGTGTCAGCTGAAACCGCTTGTGTTTTTTTAAGCAGCACAGCCACCCTCTGTAACACAGGCGCCTGCTTTGAATCACTTTATCCCGGCATTATCTTGTGCCTGTTTCAACCCCGCCCCCCAAGGAAAATGGATTTAGAAATGATTCACGAATGTTAAGCTGAATTCCAGTTAGCACATAATCCTGTGCTAATAAGCTGAAGCTGACAACAGCACATCTGTTTTACATGACATCTGTACTAAAGTCACCTGACGGGTTATTTTCAAAAGCCTGTTTTATTAACAACAACACCAATGTCACCCATACCAATGCCACCACAACCAATACCACCACCTCCATCAATACCACCAATATGACTACCACCGATACCACGACCACCGCCAATACCACCACCAATATCACCACCACTGCCAATACCACCACCATCAACACCACCAATACCATCACCAATACCATTACCACCACCAATACCACTACCACCACCATCAATACCACCACCTCCACCACCCCCAATACCACCACCACCAATACTACCTCTACCAATTACACCACCAATACCACCACCACCAATACCACCACCACCACCAATACCATCACCACCACCAATACCACCACCAATACCAACACTGCCAGTACCACCACCACCAATACCATCACCACCAATACCACCGCCAAACACACCACCACCAATCCCACCACCGCCAATACCACCAATACCATCACCACCACCACCAATACCACCACCAATAGCACCACCTCCAATACCACAACCAATACCATCCCCATCAATACCAATACCACAGCCAATGCCAATACCACCACCAATACCACCAATACCAATACCACCACAGCTGATACCACCAATACAACCACCAATACCACCACCACCTCTAATACCACCACCACCTCTAATACCATCACCAATACCACCACCATACCAACACCACCAATACCTCCACCATTACCACCACCACCAATACCTCCACCAATACCACCACCACCACCAATATCACCACCAATACCACCACCACCACCAAGACCACCACCACCACCAATACTAACACCACAATCCAATACCACTACCACCAATGCCAATACCACTGCCAGTGCCAATACCACCACCACCAATAGCAACACCACCAATACCACCACCACTGATACCACCAATACCACCACCAGCAATACCACCACAAATACCACCACCACCAATACCAATACCACCACCAATACCACCACCAATACCACCGCCAATACTACCATCAACACCAATGCTACCACCAACAATACCACCACTTATACCACCACCACAACCAATACCATCACCAGTACCACCACCACCAATATCACCACCACCAATACCACCACCACCAATAGCACCACCACAACCAATACCACCACCATCAATACCAATACCACATCCAATGCCAATACCACCACCAATACCACCACCACCAATTCCAATACCACCACAGCCAATGCCACCACATCAATACCACTACCACTAATACCACCTCCAATACCACCACCACCAATACCACCACCAACAATACCAATACCACCACCAATACCACCACCACTAATACCACCTATACCGTCACCACCAATACCAATACCACCACCACCAATACCACCACCACCACCACCAATACCAATACCACCACCACCAATACCCCCACCTCAGCGCCTCTTGCTCACTAGTAATAGCGGAGGCACTGTACGATGCCGGAGATGCAGCCGAGACCATCCCGCTCCCTCCATGCCTGCTGTAAAGGAAAGCCTGCCCTGCACCAGGAGGTGAAGCCAGGGCCCTACTACAGCTGGAGTGTTTTTATTAGGCCAAAGATAGCACTGACATTACGCAATGCCACACTGCACACTCAAATAACAGAGAGGGCAGGGAATAGTTCTCCCCTACCTCCCGCTCTTCCTCCTGAGCCGCGACAGTTTAATCACAGAGTGAAAGGTGTTGGAGCTCTTTGTTAGTGTTGATAGTTCGGATCATCTGTAACGCTCACTTCACACTTTGTGTCTGTGTAATTTACAACAGTTACACATCTTCCTCACTGCACTATTTATCACTACTTTGAAGACATCGCAGGCCGTCTCTTCCTCTGATATTTACAATCTAACAAGCGGTCGAGAAGGCCCTTTATTGCAATGCAATAGGTCTCACATTTGCGAAAGTTTAAGCTATTAGTATTGTAAATGACAATGTCTTTTATTTGTTTTAAAACCCAAAACATAAAAAAGGCAATGTCATTTACAATGCCAATAGCTCAAATTCGTGTGAATGTGAGACCTATTGCATTGCAAATGCTTGTTTCACTTGCTCTGTGGTACAAACTCTGTTGCAGATCTCAGTGCCCTCTGCAGGAGGCATCACGTGCCCACACGTTTTTCTACACTGATAAATTCACTCATTATGGCGGAGGTACTGACAACTGTGACCCACATAAACCCTCTCTCCAGCGTGAACCCTATTCACCAGGCCTTCCTCTATTAAAATATGGGTAAGTAACCGTTCTGGGGAAAAAATCTGCCGATGCAAGATCACATTTCCCATCAGTGAAAGGTAAGCAAGCATTCGTTAGAGCCTGATTCGTTTAACAATTCATCAAAATCAATTGAATAAAAAAGAAATATTGCGGGAACTGGGGAATCATGCAAGTCAAATTTAATATTAAATTACCTTAGTTTTTTACGAAATTCTTTGCTAGATATCTATGAAATATGCTCTGAACACATTAGATTTACAACGCTGTGTTTCCACCCCCAAAATTCCTACCCCACTTGATAAAGGTCTGCTGGCCCTGGCGGTGATGAAGGGTTTGACTGCCAATTGACGGATTGTATTTTTTTTTACCGTTCCCAGCACAAGCCTTCTCATTTATATGCAAAGCAGCCATTAGTCATAGCTCTGTTCCTAACACTGCCTGATGTACAATCACATTTTACAGAGGATGAATCTTTCAGCACAGCTAGCTGCTCTGCTATGAATATTCCGTCCTCACGCTATAAATCAGAAAAAAATCATACACCTCATTTTCTTGATTCTTACACAAAGTCATATATTTTGCATGAAGACGAGATAAATATTCATGAGAGTTTAAAAAAGACTTTGCGATGCGCAGTTTTGTTTTTACATTGTGGTTTGCTATCTATAAAAGCCTACCTACCTTTAGTAATGCTCAGATACCTGTAAAGTCACTCAGTAGCTGCTTACCGACACAAACGTAGCCAAATCGTTTACCTTTCTGCCTTCCCCTGCTGAAACATCACAGGCATCTATCCAGCCCGTGTGTCATGGGCCTACTGCAAGGAAGGAGCTAGCCCCCTGGCTGCTGTTTGAAATCTGAAATGCAGAAATAATCAGGGTGCAATGGTCCCTCAGGCCTCTGGGCTCCGGTGCCACTGCACCTGCTGCACCAATAGAAGCTACCCCCTCCGTCCCCAGGGTAGAGGGCACAAAGAAGGGATCACCACAACTGTGCACGGTTTGTAAGTTAATTCAAATTCGGGACGTGCAAAAATGTAAAGAAGAGGTATGTGAAACGCTCCACTGCAACAGAGACAACACATAGCAGTGCAGGGGGCAGGCAACATCAACCTCCTTCAGCTGGAGAAGACTGAAGGGGGATGCTGATGCCTGAGGGGTCCTGCCAAGGAAGAACGAGATCAGAATTGAAAAGAAAATGCCAGGCGAATCCACCAGAAGCCCGGGTGTCTAGGTAGACTCACTCCCAATGATGAGTCACTATTTGAGACCGCCACCAAGCCCCTGGTGCAGAGAAGGGGATATACACAGTTTTCAAAGGTAGCGAAAATTCTGCCAGAGTAATCAGGGTCCTGAACGTGGCAGTGAACCAGAGACCATAGACACATATCCAGACTTGCTTAGCGTCAGCTTGAAAGCTGACACATTCCTCTCTGTACATTCAGCATCCAGTCCAGAGATTATCTGCGCTACCTGACCAGAGATGACTCTGCCGCCGTTATCCCTCCTCTCCTCAAAAGTGGTGACAAAAGCAGTGGCGTAACAAGACCTTTTGCCCCCGTGGCGGCCCCTGAGTTTGTCCCAAATCTCTTGTCACTTGTCACCCGGGGCAGAACCCCCGCACAATCGTGCAAACAAGAAGGCCCAAAGAATGGATAAGAGATTGCCGGGTCATGAATCTACAAAAGTGCATTGCTTTTTATCGTGTTGTAGGGCATGAAGACTTTTTTTCTTGGATTTCTTTTCAAGCTGCTATTTGCGTTGAAATAAGGTTGTAAAATCATATCTTGCTGTAATTAATTTCATCAGAGGTGGTTTCACTTTGTAGATGGAAAGTTCAACATCATTTCGTTTTTAGGTTCTCCTAGTGATGCAGTTGTTAATGATGTTGGATGGCCACATTTTACAGGAGTTGGTATAAGTAACTCAACTGCTACCAATTGTATTTGTTGTATTTTATTTAGTACTTAGACCATTGAAATTTGTTGTTAAAAGAGGGAAGTTAGCATTTTCTTCAACGCTTCCAAAGCTAACTTGTGCGACAGAAAGTTCTCTAGTAATGTATTTTCATCCCTTCGTGGTTTGGAAAGTTGGAGTAAATAGAAATAGTTGCATCTCTTTATTTTTAAAACTTCTTTTCGTTTATTGATTTAATTTTGGGTAAGGTGGTGTTTTGTACGTGGATAGGTTGATGAACCGTATTATCTATGTGTTAGGGTGTGCAGGAATCACGTGACAAATTATGCCTGATACTTAGGTTTATTGGTTTTCGTAGGCAAGGTAAGTAAACAAAAACAAAGTCTAAGGGAGATATTCTCAAGAACGTGTGATAATTATCGCAAAATTAGCTTAACGCAACTTTGCATATCGCGGGAAAATAACGCTGTGTTAACGTTGTATTCTCAACACGGTGGCACCATGCGGTAGTCTAACGATAACGCGCCAAATGACCGCATTAAAAATTAACGCAGCGCCGAAAAAACGCGAAACATGAACGTGAAAAAAGTTACGATGTGGCCAGTCGCGATACAAAAATCAGCGATAACTGGCGACAGGCCTGCAATTTCCACGTGTCATGCGGGAAAATGCACTATAAAAGCAGAAAAAAAAAAAGCAAAAAAAAATAAACTGCGTAGCACCATGGATGCACCTGGACCGAGTGCAGAGGACAATGTGAACCCCACAAGCCCCAGAGACCACCAGCAAGGAACCTTGGGGTCGGGGGAGGCCAAGGCAAAGAGGAAGAGGAAGACGCAGTTCAGTCCGCAGGAAAACAGGATCATCGGTACGGAGGTGAAAGAACACTACCAACAACTGTTCGGCACCTCCAACGTGTCATTGGCAACAAAGACACAAATATGGCAGACCATCTTGGACCATGTGAATGCAGTTGCAGTGTTGAGGAGGACAATGGAAGAGGTCAAGAGGCGCTGGAATGATGTGAAGGGCAAAACCAAGAAGAAACTTGATGCCAACATGAAAGCAGCAACGCAGATTGGAGGTGGGGGTCCAGCGGCACACCAGGAGCTGGATGACATGGAGAAAATGGTGGCCACAGTCATCAGTCAGGATACGGTGCCAGGAGTTGGGGATCCGGACACTGGTCAACACGACCTGACACAACATCATCAGGGTGAGTACCGACCAGGGACGGGGGGACGGGGGGAGATGGGCACAATGGCACACATGCACAATTAAGTAGAGACACTGCACACCCACAATGTCTCTGGATCATGCACCTGATCCCCGTGGCACACTGCAGCACACATACAAACACCAAGTAGGCCCCTGTACCTCATGTCCCCAAAGGGGTCCCACACCACACATCACCAATCTCACTACCAACACATGCACACGTGTGAAACCCAGCAAAGATGCGTATTTGTGAGCCACACTGACAATGTAAGTGACACTACATGACGATTAGCATGACTGCAGTCCAATCATCATGACATTGCACACCATGACACTGAGGTGGCTGAGTGTGGACCACATCCGTAAAGGAGCAGGTCACACTCTGACAAATCCACGTGCACAAGTCAAGTCAAGTATTTCTTTATTCGGTTTTTAGCAGATAAAAAAAAACATTAAAGCAATCACATAAAAAAGACATTTACATTTCATAACAATTTTAAAAACGAACTACTGACAGTTAATACAAGATAAAAATACTTTTTTCTTTTCTTTTCTTTTAAAAAACAATAAAAATTACTTAGTTGCTTCGCTATGTTTTATTTATAGTGTTAACACGAATTCATTACTAATATATACAACATTCTAGCGAGATGTCGCTCTCACTTTGCTCAGTTGGTTTACTTCAAACTGGGCACGTTTACAGATTTAGTTGATGTCGAAAAATGCATTTCAGAAATTTAACAATGCACTTCGACATCCACTCCTCCCCCAATGATTGTAAGAATAACAGGGCCGGACGGCATCTTCTTATTCCTACATGTTTTAATAGCGGGATCAGCCAGATCTTTCTGTGCTTTCCATAAAATTTACAAAAGAAAAGGGTATGGATAGTGGCCTGAATTGAGTTCTCATCAGACGGGCACAATGATGGTACTGTATCCCAGTTGTTTCTTTCTGGGAAAGCAACCAGACGGTGAAAAATATTTAACCTGAATCTTATTAAGAGAAATCTCTCAAAAGTGGTAAGATCGTGGGTTATATATGGCTGGATTGATAAGGTTGTTTGGACAGCAACTCAATGTTGTACAGAAGGTTTAAAGGCTTCTTTCATTAACCGAATTTCTTCTAGATGGGCCTGTAATGCCTTCTTGATAGTGACCGGATTGTACCGGATTGTACCGGATTGTAGCGGGAGCCAGATAGTATTTTTCCAGTCCCAAATCAAGTAAGAACCCTTTTATATAAGCCAACCAGCCAATTTTAAATGAGTGGTCCAAAGCAATACAATCCAAAATAATTTGCTGAGTGAGTGTGTTTTTATCCCCGGACCATATACGATGCCAAAGAAGAAGTGGCTGAATTTTTACTAGGTCCATTAGATATGAAATTCCCAGTTCTGTATGGCACGCGAAGGTGGATGTACTTTTAGGTACCGCTAGGAGGAAACGGAGGAATGCATTTTCTGCCACTTGTAAGTTTTTAATATTTGCATACCCCCACACTCCTGCTCCATATAGCGCTACTGACTGACACTTGGCTCTGCATATTTTTATGAGCTCTACTGGTGGTCTTCTGCCCAATTTTTTCGAAAAGTTTACAAGAGCCATAGTAGTTCTTACTAGATGGAATTTTCTAGACTCTTTTGCGGGGGACCAGTTTAATTTGTGGTCAATAGTAATGCCCATGTATGGATATTGAGCTGTTACATCCAATTTTTCATTGTGCAAGAATATACTCTTTGGCCTTTGTTTCGCTGATCCAACACTCATAACAAAAGTCTTTTTGATGTTGATGCGTAGGTTCAACTCTCCCATAAATTGGGAATACCTATTTAGGGCCTTCTGAAGTTCTAGGGGGGTACGTGCCAATAACACGGCGACGTACGCATAGAGCAACGCCGGAATCGGACGGTTGTTAACTTGGGGAAGGTCCTGGCTCCCGTTCAGCATGGCTTGCTCCAGGCCGTTGGTATAAAGCGTGAAGAGAAAGGGAGCCAGGACACATCCCTGTCTCACTCCCCTCTCCACTTTGAACGGCGCCGATAGCTCCCCATTTGCACCGTACCTCACCCTAGCTGATGCATTTTTATACAATTCACGCAGAAAATTTACTAAAGGTAGTTCCACCCCCATATCCAACAATACTGACCACAATTTAGCATGGCAAACGCAGTCAAAGGCAGCGGACAGATCCACGTAAACCATGTGGATACTGCCCGCTTTTGCACATACGTATTTCTCTAGGAGCAGAGTTAGATTCAGGGCCTGTTCAACTGTCCCCCGGCCCTCACGGAATCCAAACTGGATGTCTGAAAGTATCCCGCCATCCTCCGCCCACTGCTGGAGACGCTCCAAAATGATCCTGCCTGCAACTTTACCCAAAGAATCCAGCAGGGAGATTGGACAGTAACACGATACCTCCTGACGGTCCCCCTTTTTAAAAATTGGGACCAAAATTGATTTTGACCATGAGTCCAGTAGTCCCACCTCACAGGCTGCCCTAAGTACCCTTGTAAGTATTGGTGCTCAAAGCTCTTCATTTGACTTAAATAGGTCTATCGGGACACCGTCGGGTCCTGGGGCTTTACCGTTTTTACTGGTTTTGATGGCTCGTTGAACTTCACCGATGTCAATATCTATTTCTAGTGGATAGTTGGTATTGGGTGGAACTGCGGTTGAATCTACGCTTATGTCTGCTGGGCCCCCTCCAAATATCTTTGAGAAATAATCTACCCAGGTCAATTCATCGATTGCCACATCAATGGATGGTTGATTCTTTTGCTCTAGCAGAAATGGGGATTTTACCACAGCCCAAAACGCGGAGCTACCTTTAAGAATACAGCTTTTGGGCAATTAATCCCATAGGGCCTGTTTGAGTTCTGTTTTTTCTATCCTTTAAAGCTTTGTTATACTCCCGCCTTAAGTCTGCTATTTCTTGGGGCACCCTGTTTGGGTTTTGCAAGGCAACTTTCAGTTTAGAGTGCGCCACTGTACATCGGTGGTTAAACCATCCCGCTTTCTTCTTTTGCGTATTTTTTAATTTTACAAACAGTGCTGCTTTTATTGCTTTTGTAACCTCCTCAAACTTACTTATTACTTCTTCACTATGTACAGACAAATCTAGGCATTTAAAGATCGAACTGTAAGCCATTTGAATGACTTTCCTTGTGATTTTTTGGGGATCCATTTTTTCCCATTTCAATGAGAAACCATTAAGTCTGTCCAAGTGTAGGGTATTTTGCCTCAGTGCACTAACTATAATTTGCGTGCTGTCCTCTCGCAATGGGTGGAATGTTACAGTAAGGGCACAGTGGTCACTTTGTGTACTAACGAGGGTTTGAAAGTTGGTGGCGCGGTTCCCTGAGGAATTAGAAATCAAAATGAAATCTATGGTGGTTTGACTGCCTCTTCCAATGTAAGTTGCATCTAACCTCTGAGTTAAAACATTTGTTTTATTTACAATTTTTAAGTCCAGGTCGAGTAGGTATTCGTTTAGGCAGTTTCCAATACTTGAGTGGGAAAAATGAACCAATGGTTCTTCATTCTCGTCCATTAACCCACACAAGTTATGGTTGCAGTGTTCACAGGGATGTTGATTAAAATCGCCCCCCCATAAAATGGTGGCCCCTTTTGCAGAATCCCTAGTCATGGTGGATAAATGGGAGCACAACTGTCGCACAACAGTTTGAAGTTCCCTGTCTGGCAGATTGTTATAAAAGTTCCCTAATAGAACTGACTCGTCTTTACTAAGACGGAGGAGCAAAGATTGATAATTTGTTTCCAAGGCTAGTGGAGTAATGGCCAGGCCCCCTATGGTGTTTGAAATGAATACTGTCAGGCCGCCTTTTGCTCTACCTGAGGTTGAATGTATTGCAGGGGAAAAAAAGGTTTTGTAACCTACCAGATGGATTTCAGTTGTTAACCAGGTCTCCTGGAGAGATATAATATTAAATTTCTCCAGGAAACTTATCCCCATACCATCTTCTATTTTCCGGCGTAATTCGGCAATATTCCAGAATAGGAATGCAATCGAGGAGTCTGTCTTAACTAGGGGAGTTTCCACTAGCCCTAAAGATTGTTCCATTGAAGACTCTTCGGTAAATTCCACAGCATCTACTTTTTCGTGCTTATTAATGCCCGGTGATGGTTCTCCTGCCATGGTACATTGATTTTCTACCTCATGGTAGCTTATCGGCCTATATACAATAGGATTCGGGTTTTCGGGCTGTTTATCTGGCTTTAAGTTGACTTTTAGAGTTGGTAAAATTTCTGATTGTCTAGAAACATGATTCACCCCGATGTCTCGTTTAAGCAGTCAGTCAACTCCTTCCAGCCCTGAGAGCAAAGGGAAATGATTAAATGTGGGAACATTAAAACCAAGGCCATTTAGACCAAAGATTTCCCTAATGCGCCCATAAAGGGCACTGGATCTTGGGGGATGGGCCAATAGGGATTGTGGGTAGAAGTAGTTGAGGTCGTGAGTAGAAATTTCTTCCCCTCTTTTCTCGGAGTACAAGTCAACAATGTGTTTGGTTGCTCTACGGTCCCTAAAATTTATTATAACTACATCACCTCTGATATCTTTTGGTCTACGTCCTACCCACCCTAATCTTCTAACATGAAGAATTTCCCTGTTTATATAGGGGGGTAGTGGCCTGTTATTCCTCAGCCAAAATATGACTTTGTTTTTAGGTCCCTGTTGGCCCTCAGTTTTTCCTACTGGTAGTTCCGGAACCCCAGTTAAAACCACGACATACGGTACCGCTTCTGGTGGTAGGTCAATATTTTGCTGGTATGACGTTTGAAATTTAGCGGAAAGGGACTTCCTAGCTACACTAGTCTGGGAATTGTCTGTCTTATTGATTGGCCCGTCCGCTTTATCGTCCCTGTTCATCATTCGGAGCTCAATAGGAAGAGGCTTCGTGAAGGCATTGGTCTTAGACTTATCTTTTGGTGTTGCCTGGCTCACCGAGCTCACTTCCTGAGGACTGGAATGACTTTTGTCTGTTGTCAGGGGGGCTGCAGTTTTCTTAACTTGTGTTGTTGACGTGATATTACGAGATGTTTTTGCCGCTGTTTTTGGCCCATTTAGTATCGTACGGTCTTGTTGGTGGGGCCTAGCCTTAACTAATTCATTGAGTAAATCTGTGTTGGTTGTGGTTGCTTTTTCTATGCTCCCCAGTTGTTCAGTCATTCTTTTGATTCGCTCTATTAACGGGAGTATTAGCGATTTAACTAATTTCTCCATACTACCCATTAAGTCATTGGTGAGATTGGTGGGTTGAATGTAATTATCCTGTATTCCCTTTCCCACAGTTTTCTCGGTGTTCTTTGGGTTGTTCCTGACTAATTTAGGCAATTTTGTGTGTTTACGGGCCTGGTGTGTCCCCCCATGCTTCCTTTTACCTGTTGTTTGCCTAGGGGCGATTATGTTGTTATGCGTTTCCTTAAGCGAGGAAACCCTAGAGGAAATAGTAGTTATTAACTCCTCTGAGGTAGTATCTGAAGTCGTGTCAATGGAAGTATCATTCGTATGTGGTGGCGTTAAGGATGTTCGGTCTTGAAATTGAAATGGGATACTAATGTCAGCCTCTTGGAAATTATCAAGGATTTGAACCGTTGGAGTGGTTGCTGACTGTATTTTGCCCAGGGATGAACGTTTACTATACAAGAGTTCGGAGGATAGACGCCTTTCCGTGATTTCGATCTCGCGTTCGAGCACGGAGGCAGCCCTTGTAATGAAAAGATCAAGAGTCCCTTGGAGCGAGCCTCCCACCAGAGATTTCCTAGGTTTACTACGTCGACCACTCATATTCCTACAAGGGTTAATATAAATGCAGATTGGAAAAGGGGATGACAACAAACCAGTTTAAACAATTGATAAATCAATTTGTTAGATGAATTAAACACTGTGTTATGGCACAGAGTAATCCTGGCGTAGACAAGAACAAATAATAAGGTTAGTTCGAAATTTAAACTAAGGTCTTACTTCGCATATCTTGAAGTCAGTGTCAGGGGGGGTACCCCAGCCCAGCCTTGGCCAGCCCCGGACGGCCACAGATGGCCCGCCCTTTGCCCGGGCATCGCCGGCTCGTCCTGCGCACGTACCGCGATGCGGGGGGAGCAGCTGTGTTTTGTGCCACAGGGCACGGAAGTGCTAGTTGGTGTGCGGGTCAGCGCAGGAATTGTGGGGGCTGTAGTCCCCCCACTCAGCGGCCACTCGGTGTCAGCAAGCAGCGGCGAGGGGGACTAACAGCCGTAGATGGTGCTGCGCTTCCAGCGCGATGTATCCCAAGATGATAGGCTCCCTCGGCGCGGTGACAGCAAGGTGGGTTCCCCGCCAAACAAAATAATGCGAAGGCGTCCTTCAGTCTTGCACCCAAATCGTCACTTTTGTGTACCCTTGTGAATTCTCTTTAGGGCCATGGTGTACTTGCTGCCGGCCTGTAATATTGGAACAGTTGAGTTTGACACAAACCAGCGGGGACCAAGGGGAACTCTCTCCTCAGAGATTTTCACGAAACCGGGACTCTGATTCTGTTCCTTCCGGCTGCAGCAACCTGTCTGTCTGAGAGGTAAGTAATGAATATTAGGTTTTAGCCTGTCCGTCCTGTAAGGACAAGCCGCAGGGGTGGGGGCAGATGGAGTTCAAATCAGAGTCCCCTCACTCTCCTCACTCCTGCCCCCCGCACCACCGGCTTCTCACCATTTGTCCCGTCTGTCCCTGCCTCCACTGCCGGTCACCCTCAGCTGGCATGCAGGCATGCAGACGTGCGTGCTCCTTTTCGCCCGGGAGAGGGCTCTAGACTCTTAACGCAGCTCCTCACTTGACTCCTCACTGGGCTCCGCGGTTGGTGCTGTCAGCCGCCACCGATGCTTGCCACCTCCCCGCGCCCTCTGCTTCTTCTTCTCATGCGCCAGTGAGGGGCGGCGGGGGTGGTGGTACTGGAGCTGCGGGTCCACGGAAACCACGCTAAGCCGCACAGTGCCGCACAACTCGGCGGCCTCGCACAGCTAGTGCAAAAAGGGAGAAAACGAGCAGGCAGGGGAAGGGGTGGGCGAGCGAGCAGCTCTGGTGACTTGCCCTGCTCAAGCTCGAGCTCTGACCCCGACCCGATTCCGAGTCGTTGTAGACATTGAAAACAGACATGCACAAACAAACCCTGACGTCAACAACACATCTGCGGACAAACCATGCCCAAGAGTCACAACTCGACCAAGAGCTCAATTCACCCAAGTCTGCTACATCTCAGCTCTGTAGAAGCACAGAAGTCAAAGGCACACCGCCTGAAAGGGATGAGGGGCAGCCAAATCAGAGCTGCAGGGGCGACTCCCCCACAATGCAGCACACACACATAAGAATAAGAGCACCTCAACATTGAAAACAATGTGGTACAAACTGCAACACTTTCACAACAGAACACAGGACACAACTGGTGCTGCATGTGTGTCCAAAATGGCCAATCACATCTGGCATAGCAGGAAACTGTGAGATGACAATGTACGAGTACAACCTCACATCCGTGATGCAGTACAAATGTCCACTGTCCCGCATCAAATAGGCATCTCCTCACAAACAGTCACAATGTACAGTGTCATGCTGTCTGTATGTAAACTTCGCCAATGCGTCAACATACATACATGGAACCCACTGTGAAAGTGTATCTCCCCTTTACATTGCAGAGGGACAATCAACACCTCCTGCAGAGCAGCCCCTACATCACGTCAGTGATGATGGAGATGACCCCCAGGACATCGACCTAGACGAACTCCAACGGTTCATGGACACCCTCTGTACCCCCTCCGCACCCCACCTCCAGTAGCAGGTCAGCCCAGCACCATCAAGGTGACCCAACCCCCTGCACAGACCACACAGCAGGAAGCACCCACAACCACATCTGGCTCCCAGCACCTCACCGAAGAACACATGGAGTTCCAACACCGTGTGTTAGACTGCCAGAAGGAGCTGGCTGAACAGGTGCGGGTGGGTTTAGAACTCATGGCAGCCAAACTAGATGCCATATGTGGGTGTCTAGGTCTCATCAGGGACCACTTACACTCCCTAACGGACACCCACTGTCCACCCCGTGCCCTCCAACAATCCATGGCTGGTGTCGCTGGAGTCATGACTCGGAGACAACAACAACTGTCTAGTCAGAGTGGCTACAGCGATGTCATCCGTGATTTGGGAAACATAAGGAGTGTCATGGAGAATATGGAGCGGATGCAGGCACAAAGAATGGCTACCACGGCTGCACACAAGAAAGCTGTAGATGGGATCTTCCATGCCCTGCAGATCCTCATCATGGGAGTGATGCCACAAGACATTGCGCAGATGAATGCTGCTGCTACTTCTACATCCACATCTCTGACCCCTGATGTGTCAGTGTCACACAGTGCTGCAGACCATACACCACCACCCACATGTGAGGCACATGAAACGTCAGAGGCCGAAGATGAGGATGAATCTGCCTTAGTGGTAAGTAGGAAGCATTAGCATTCCTCTCCGCCATATGGCTTCTTTCTGCTTGGTTCTGCCCTCTGCATCATGCCCTGGAATACCACCTTCCACTGTCCCCAGATACGCCCTGCGACACTAACCTTGCACATAGACATGGACCGCCATATATTGTTTGCAATACAATGACACAGCAATCAGCCTGCGGAATGGACTCTTCCCCTTCCGAGTAACTTGACAATCCCTCAAGGACTCTGGCGGGCCCTCCATGGGGCAACATTGTAAAGTGTTGTCTACATGGCCCAGTACTAAGACAGCTTCAACACTCCACTGAACGTGAATAATACATTCTAATACATGTCTATGATTAATCAAATATGAAAGCATGGACGAATGTAGGGGCAGTGATTCCTCCTTACGTCCATGTTGCTCATGTTGTGGGATTTGAGTCACAGGGTGCATCCCTGACCCCAAAAGAAGCCCTGTTGTCAATCGAGGGCACAAATGACAGCCAATATGTAATGATTTGGGACATATGTGAAATGCTGATGAGTGGGATTCCGTACTATCTTTGACACACAGAAATGGCATTTCGAATACGTGACACCCCAAACAGCCTCTCTGTAGAGAGGTGACACACCCAACATCTATTCTCAATTTTCGAGATTGTTTGCACTACATGTTGCACTTACACTTGTCAGAGTGATGTGCTTGTACAGAGGAGTGACATGCACTCAGGGAATGTGTGTTCGAATGAATTTATTTGCACATGCTGTGCCTGTGGTCATTTTGTACTGTCCCATGATTGCTAAGGACTGTCACAATGTGACGTGCTCATGTGAAGAAATTGTCAATGATGATTTTCCTACGGGTTATTCCTGCTGCAGCTGCAGTGGGGTGTGGACCACCTGCCTCATCTTCCTCATCATCGTCCGGTGCATCTGGCACTTCTAGCCATGGGGCATTTGTGCGTACACATATGTTGTGCAACACAAAACATGCAACGATCATCTTGTACACAATGTCTGGGCTGTACAGCAGCCTTCCACCTGTGATGTCCAGGCACCTGAAACGTGACTTCAACACGCCAAATGTGCGTTCCACGATGCCCCTGATGCGTTTGTGGGTCGCATTGTACTGCCTCTGGGCCTGTGTGTTCGGGGCTCGGAAGGGTGTCATCATCCAAGGGCAGAGTGCATATCCTTGGTCACCTGTGACAGTGCCGAGAGACACGAGTCAATAGTTTGTTTTGCATGATGTGTTGGCAGGCTCACTGGTTCATTGGTGTGTGATATGTGTGACTTAGTGATTCCTGTTTGACATGTACTGCTTGTAGCAAATGAGCGGCATCAATGTGTATTACGTAGCCTCACTGTTGCTCTTCCCACCCCGAGCCTATTTAAATATTGTGCGCAGCGCGGTTGCATCACTTGCACTCTTACGGCACACCATGGTCATGCATGTCTGCGCCTGTCCACAAGCCTGAGAACGACACTGTGATGTTGTGCGTTGAAGGTGGGTGGCCACGTGTGTGTAGGCCTATGGTAAGGATAGGCAAACACAGATGTAGAGTTCATGGCTGTCAGAACTCGCGATTTGGTTGAGGGTAGACCTTTGGCTTATGCTGCGTTAACAGCGACACACACAACAGTTGGCATGTATGATCCCGGACCCTGAGCAGGCTTGTGCTCCCTGATTTGCCCCTTCAGCCGGGCCCGCACTCCGGGGGCATGCTACATTGCAACATTGTCCATTGCGGGACAGGTTGCACCGACACTATAACATAGACACACGCATTAGTTACTGCCTTAGCAAGGCCAAAACTTAATCACGCCCAGATCCCCGGGTTGATGAACCACACCCCTATGCTGGACTGTCGTACGCCAGTCCACTCCGCTTACGCTCACAGGGGGGTACGACACAGCTACATGTCCCAGGTCTACCCCACTGCCTGAGGTGACATGGTTGCATCCGCTGTACACAACACAATGTTATGTGGTAGGACCCGGGGCCCTCATGCATACATAATGACCACTCGGACACACTCAGATAGTTTGTGGAACTGGCTACGGGCACGTGCACCAGGCCCCTTTAATTGCCAGGGTCACATGTCCAGTGACGCCTGTGCTGGATGGGTGTGGGGTGAGTGTTAGCCAGCCCTCAGGGAGTGGTTGGTGCTGGCAAAAACTACAACAGTGATCTGACACTCAGAAGTTCAAAGTTCAAACAGCAAGGGTCCATGACTTGAGCTGCACAGAGTTAGTGGCCCCGGATGCACTGCGGCCGGCACAGGCACACTGCCACGGGACGGTGACTTGCGGTGCACTGAGGTAGGGCACCGAGAGCTGAGTGGGTCCTCGACGATGTCCAAGGTGAATGTCGCAGAGTGTTTTGGGGGACAGTGGAAGGTGTTCTTCCAGGCCATGATGCAGAGGGGAGAACCAAGCAGAAATAGGCAATATGGAGGAGATGAATCCTACAGACTCATTCTTAACATAACAGGTGTATTTGTATCAGTATCAGCTACATGATGATGAAGACAACCCCCAGGCCATATACTCAGATGCCACCAAAGTTAAACCAGAGAGAGTCCATGAATTTCGGGGCCCAGAGTAAGTGGCACCAGAGCTAAAAATGGATGCAGTCGGTGATGAGGGCTGAACAATGACATAAACTCTGCCATAAATAAATCAAGGCTCAGTTTCAAATGTGTGACCTACTCGACCGCAGTGTAGGCCGGAGGCAGCGGTCAGCAGGGGCCCATAGCCACGTGTCGTTGGCCTTCGATGCACAGAGTTAGTGGCACCAGAGCAGTTGTTGGTAGTGTTCGATCACCTCTGTAACGATGATCCTTTTTTCCTCCGGACTGAACCACGTCTTACTCCTCTCCTTGCGTATAATGATATAAACTCTGCCATGAAGAAATCAAGACTCAGTTCCAAATGTGTGACCTACTCAACTGCAGTGTAGGCCCGAAGGCAGTAGTCAGCAAGGGACCACAGACAGGTGTCATGCGAATGCTATGCACAGAGTTGGTGGCACCATATCGAATGTCCCTTAACATATGAACTTGGCCATCATGATATCAAGACTCAGTTCCAAATGTGTGACCTACTGGACCGCAGTGTAGGCTGGAGGCAGTGGTCAGCAAGGGCCAGCGCTGTTCAGCCAGCTCCTCCTGGAACTCTCACACACAACGTTGGAATGGCATGTGGTGATGATTTGTGGTTGACGGAGGCAGAAGCACCAGAGCTGAGCGTGTGTGCAGCCTGCAACAATGCCATGTCCTGCCTGGTCTGGAGGGGATTGGATTAGTGTGAGGCCTGCTGGACCGCAGTGTAGGTCGAAGGCAGTAGTCAGCAAGGACCCACAGACACGTGTCGTTGGAATGCGATGCACAGAGTCAGTGGCAGCAGAGCAGTTGATGGTAGTGTTAGATCACCTACGTAGCGAGGATCCTTTTTCCCTCCGGACTGAACCGCGTCTTCCTCTTACTCCTCTCCTTGCGTACAATGATATGAACTCTGCTATTAATAAATCAAGACTCAGTTCCAAATGTGTGACCTACTCGGCCGATGGAGTACGTCAACGAGAAAGGAGTGCTGGGGGCCTGTGTCGCGGAAGCCGTGATGGTCTGAGAAGGCTGCCAAGGTCACGGGCCTGGGGCTTGGAGCTTGCACAGGCACGTGGTGGGCCCTCTTTGACACATGCCGGTGTCGGTAGGTGAGCAGTGTGGCCTGGTTGCGCAGTGGCGGCCAAGACAGGTCTGGGGACCTCCATCCTGGGGTGCAGCAGGCACAAATTATCACAGGCACCGCCGCTCACTGCATCGGCCTCGTGGCGGGGTGAGAGGCGCCACGCTGGCAGACACGTTGGTCATTCCGGAAGAGGACCACGCGCAGAGCAACAGGCTTTTTATTCACACCCCTACACAGGCTTGGCGTACGCCGGGCCAGCCCACTCCGCTCACGCTTACAGGGGGGACGTAACAAGCTACATTTTCGCGTTCTTCCCCGCTGCCTGGGGTATCATGGTTGCGTCCACTGTTCACTACACTCCAAACACCAGCAGTATATGTCGACATGGACATGTCTGTGGTCTGCATACTGCAGTCTGTCCAGCACATCCACGCCACACTTGGCATTATGTACATTCTCATTCATGGGTCACTTGCCTCCTTCGCACATGCCTGGTTCCCACCTCTCTCCACATTCTCCTATTGTGTGGCTGAGGTGCCATGCCGTTGATGGCTCGTGTACATGGCTAGCCCAGGTTACCACAGTAAGTTGTGCTGTCGTGTCTGGTAGGTGGGCATGTGGTTTGGCATGTTGTATGTGAGTTTGTGACGGGTGCATTCACAGAGTTGTGAGTTGCATGATTGTGGAGTTGAGGTGTGTGGTGTGTTCATTTGGTACTTACCAACGAGCATTGCATTTGCGTATGTGCCAGCCTCAAAACGCTGGTTGATGATGGACTGTCAGAAGATGAAGGAATCATGCACACTGCCTGGGTAGTTGGCGACGACATTGGTGAAAGTCCCCGGTGGTCCACTATTGCCTGCACATTGATGGAATGCGTGTGCTTCCTGTTACGGTAATTGTGTGCAGTGGAGTACATGTGTCCAGTCGATTGCCTCCAACACGTGCGGAAAGCCAGCTATGGCGTAGAAGCCTTGCTTGGTCTCCAGCTGTTCCAGCGCAGTCTGTGGGAAGTAAAGGTGCTGGGGTACCAAGGTGATGATGGCATCCAAGACAGGTGTGCGGAACTTGGATAGGGCTGGCTGTGAGACTCCTCTGACTCTGGCAGTTGTTCGCTGGAAGGTCCCAGAGGCCAACAGGCGCAGCACAGCCAGTAGCTTTGTCTGCAGAGGGATGTTGGTTGTCCGTTGTGTTGGTACCGTCAGCCTGTGGACAATGAGGGTCAGGATGCGAAGGATGGTTGTCCTTTTAAGCCTGTAGTGGGCAATGACATCCTCTGGTGTTAGGTCTGCTGAATAGACTCCAGGATATTCAGAATGCGGCCGCCAGGCTGCTCTTGGGAATCGCTAAGAGGAGCAGCGTGCGTGAACATCTCCTCGTACTCCACTGGCTTCCCGTGGCAGATCGGGTTAAATTTAAATCCCTGGTCATTGCACATCGAGCCCTCTACGGTTGTGGGCCTGCCTATTTACAAAAGCGGTTTTCCTTTTATGTCCCGCTGAGACAACTGCGCTCTTCAGCTCTACTTCTTGCCAGGGTGCCCCGCTTCATTCGTTACAAGATGGGCGGCTGCTCCTTGGCTGTCAAGGCTACCCAGGATTGGAATGTCCTTCTGTTTCCATTGCGCAATACTCAAGACCCGTTATCCTTCAAGAAACTTTTAAAAACTCACCCGTTTCCGTAATTGTTGGTGGTGTAGTTCAGTGACTCCTCTTGGATCCGCACTCCTCGGAGTAGCTATTGCGCGTTATAAGAGTACATAACATAACATAACATAACAGATGGTGGGTGGAATCAGCACAGAGAAATTAATTCCAGCAATATTCTAAGAAATAATGAAGGGATTTTTAGATTTGCATGAAAACTAGGCACTAAGCTAATTAAAGAAATGCTGATTCTCTATATTGCTAAAACAGTTGCCGCAGCTATACATAGTGCAGGAATTTGGTGGGGGAAACAATACAACACTGCAAAAGCGAGAGAAGACGTTTTTGAAAAGACTTCCTGCAGTACCACACTCAACTTCAGAGACCATTATACACATAGAAGTGGGGCTTCAATTTTTATAGGATATAATACAGTCCAAACCACTACTTTTATGGCACTCAATGTGGTCTCAAACTGAGACTCCGTTTACAAACACAATCCATACAGATTGTTTAGCGTTGGACCAGACACATAAAATTCCTTGGATAATAAATAGTAAAAAGTCAATAAAGGAATTTGATAAGGATCTTTGGAAATCTCCAGAGAATATACCACAGTTTCCTAAAATAGACCTTAATGACCCTGTTTTTTAATTGACTGCACAGAAAAGAATCATGGGTGACCAAACAAAATACACTGTGATGGGTTTTATATCAATTTTTGGCACATGCATCAACGTAGGCTTTTGCCATTCCTTAATTGCGATTATTAAGGAATCGCAATTAAGGAATTGCAAAAGCCTATGCATGTAGGAATCACTATAAAAATAGTGATTCCTACACATTCTTTAATTGCGACTCGCAAATTGCGAGTCGCAATTAAGGAATGCCGTCCCATTGATTCCTATGAGCCTCCAGGCCCATAGGAATGAATTGGAGATTGCATGAGCAATTTGCGAGTACCAGTAGGTACTCGCAAATTGCTCATGCAATTTCAAAGGTGCAAGGGTGCAAGGGTGCAAGGGTGTCAAAATGACACCCTATTGCACCCCTGAAATTGATCTGTGCACATATGTTGCACACACACATGCCCTAAGGGCATGTGTGTGCGCAACATGAAACTTTGAAAAATGCACAAAAGTGCATTTTTCAAACTTTTTGCAAATTACCATGAAGTTCAACTTCATGGTAATATGCTCCCCTATTAGCGAAATCGCAATTTTTTTTACTTTAATGCATTGCATTTAAGGAATATCAATTTGGGATTCCTTAAATGCAATCGCAATTTAAGTAATCGCAATTTAGAGATTCCTTTAATTGTGATTTTTGCATTTGGGATGATGCATCCCAAATGCAAAAATACCGGTCGCAAAGGGGCAGATTCTCAGAATCTGCCTGTTTGCGACCGGTTTTTCCTTTGATGCATGTGCCTGTATATAAATATCCAGGGCTCCAATATTAAATTAGTTTTGTCCCCAATGTGTACCATAGATATCTCCTAACCTGATTCATCGTTTTTATAACTCAATATATTGCTGCATTCCGGAAGAGAGGTGGGTGCGGTCACAAAAACTGGAAATGTCCCTTTGACAACAGATCTGCAGTCAACCTTGCACCTGGTACTTTTCTGTAGATTTTACCTTGTATATAGGAAACAATATTTAAAACCATTATTTTTAAGAGAACATTTGCATGACTATCTGGAGGCATTTCAGTATTTGTTTGACATAAAAAAATGTCACTGTATGTTTTAATGTAGCAAAGATTTTTATCGACATTCTGTAGACAAGTAAATCCTTGTTTTAGCTGGAAACTGAATGTGTCTAGCTGTTGTAATTTTTTATTTCTATAGAACGAACGTTATCTGAAGTTTGTTGTTGCAACCAGACTGTTGGGGTCCTTTTAGAAACTTTGAAAAGATCCTACATTAATAAAGGTATCCCTCGTTATTGTACACAGCACTTTTATATAAAATTTGATGCTGCCAAGAGACCATAGGGATTTTCTATAATTTTTAAGATCCTTTTGACCTAATAGAGTTATTACCCGCTACTGCATACAGCACTTCAATGTTGTAATACTGCAGATAATTCTTTTATTAATAAGAACATGTGTATTTTTGTTCTATTGGTATATCCACTCTTAAACACAGATATTCTGATATAGTTATTATACTTCTATGTCACTGAGATGTCTTTTGTGATGCAATGTAGTTTTAATGATTATAATCTAATGATGCTTTAATGTTTTTTTAAAATTATAAACTGATTAAAGTTTAAACTGACTCACTAACACAGAACAAATGAGAGTCAATTTCAGTTCCTGTATGATTGAAGTTGCCTGTGCATGGGAAACAACTGCCTCAAGCTCAACTCAGACAAGACGGAAGTTCTTTGGTGCGTTACTCAACTCAACTGCTGGTTTTTGTCCCGGTGGACTCTGCAATCAGAAGCCTCACCTGCCCCTACTACTCATGCAAAGAACCTAGGGATTGTCAATTATCTATATACATTATAGATTGTCTTCTCCAAACAGATTATTTATGTCTCTGACTTGTTATGTTATGTTAGAAACATGTAGTGAAGCGAATCACCACCCGAAGGGGTATCTCGGTGCTTGAGCGCAAATCAGGTTAAAGAGGAGAGTCCCAGAATCAGAAAGCCAGGTCTTAAGAAGCTTTTTGAAGCAAGCTAAATCCAAGCAGGCCCGAAAGTACAAAGGCCGTCTCTTCCAGAGGTGGGGGTCAAGATGGGAAAAAGATTGGCTGCCATATTTAACTACATGAGTACGCGGTAATGGTAACCACCGAGAAACTTTTCTGAGCAAGCACATGATTCTAAAGCAGGCATCACAGGTGGAGCCTACTCACGATCTCACAGAGAGGTTCTTGTCAATGAGGATGCCGAGGTTTTCTGCCACCTTTTTATGGTGAGGGGTTGCACCCAGTTTGGACTGCCACCAATCGTTCGACCAATACACGTGGGCCTTGCTGAACAGCAGGATCTCTGTTTTATCACAGTTCCGCTGCTGGCAATTTATTGACATCCAGGAAGCAACTTTCCTCATGTATTCCCCAAATATACTTTTTGTGAATTTTGGATTAGGACCCACGGAGATGATCATTTGAGGGTCATCTGCGTATGAGATTACTTCAAAGCCACAGGATCTAACCACTTGAGCTAACGGGGCTACATATATGTTGAAGAGCGTCGGGCTCAAAGAAGAGCCCTGCGGTACCCCTTTGTCTAAGGACATGGAGCGGGATTTAAAAGGTCCCAAATGTATTGTCTGAGTCCTAGTGCTAAGGAAGTTTTGGAGTCACCATAGAGCTTTTCCACAGACACCAATCTCGGTAAGCATCTCGACCATAATGAAATGTGAGATAGTGTCAAATGCTGCAGATAAGTCGAGTAGCACCAACATGGAAGGAAGACCATCATCTAGGGAAAGTCTGATGGTGTCCAGTACTGCCACCAGTGTGATTTCTATACAATGTGAGACTCTAAAACCTGATAGGGAAGAGTCTAAGACGGAGTTGGCTTCCAAGTAGAGGGAAAGCTGTTTATTTGCTATGGTTTACAAATTTTTGCTGAGATAAAGGAGAAGCGATATAGGTCTGTAGTTAGCGGGCTCAAGGGGATTCACATTCACTTATTTTTAAATGGGCCTGACTTGTGCTGTTTTCCAGGCTACTGGTAGAGTAGAAGAGCTAAGTGAAAGGTTAAACAGTGAGGTGATGGCTGGAGGGAGAGTGGTGGCAAGGGTCACCATGATGTATGAAAGGGAGAGGTCCTGATTTGATTTTGTTCATCGTCTCAAAAACTTGTACCAAAGTAATGGATTTGAATTCCTAAAGAGTGGTTGGGGGATTTACAATTTGGGAGGTAGTAGGGGAGGTTTCTGTTTGTGCGGAACGTGAGAAAGACTTTGATAAATAATCACAACTTTCGCCATAAAATGGTCTGCAAGGGAATTGCATAATTTCTGAGAGGTCAGGACTGTGGACATACAAGCAGTGGGATTCATGAACTTGTTTAAGACATTAAACAGTTCTTTGGCTGAGTACCTCATGTTGTCTAACCTATTGAGAATGTGGGACTTTCGGGATCCTCTAAACTTTTTACGATATCTACTTAGTGCATATATATATGCAGTTTATGGGGTAAAATGTAGAAATGCGCCATCTTCTCTCCAATTTTCTACAAGACGATTTCTCCTGTCGAAATTCCAATGAAAACTAAGGGGAGTGAGACTTCTTAGAGTTGAAGTGGCATGGTTTGCGGGGGCAGCAACTATATCTAGGCCTGAGAAATATAATACTGAAAATCCATAAGAGACGGTTGATATGAGTGTTCTTAATGGCGTACTAGCTGGAGAAAAAAAAGATGTAAAAGAGGAATTGAAAACTTTCTTCCAGGGCCTTGACTTTTTTAAACCTCCGTTCTTAAAGCCAGGCAGTTTCCCTTTGATAGGGACTTGAAAATTAATAGAAAAATGGTCAGGCCAGACTAAAGGAACTGGGGAGTCCACCTGGAGATACGAGGCATTAGAAAAACGAGACCTAAGGTATGCCCTGCTCTGTGTATGAGGTTATTTACTTTCCAACATCCTCAGATTAGGGAGCAGAAATGGCGTCTCTGTGTCTGATCCTAGTTTCTCATGGAAGTTAAAATCACCCACTAGCAGAGAATTGTTAGAGGCAAGCACGTGAGGGGCAAGATAATCAGTCAATTTGTGGCTGAAGTCTTGTTTAGGTCCAGGAGGGCGGTAAACTAAGGCACCCTTCAATGATTTACCAGGTAGAGTTTCCAAATTGAAGATATAGAGTTCTACCCAGTCTGCACGAAGGGTGTCCACCAAAGTGACTTTACCTGGGTCGCAAAATGCATTAGCAACTCCGCCCCTTTTTTTGTCTCCCTATTCAGCATTTTGCCTTGAAAAACTATAGGAATACAGGAAGGAGATGATGAATGAAGCCATTCTTCTGCCTCAGTATCTTACACATGCTGAGGAAAATCTTCCCTCTTCTACCAGGCTTGGCCAAAAAGACAGTGGTAGTCTTGCTTCTCACTTCTCTAGTGATTAGCTTATGGAAATGTAGTCTATTTGGGACTTCCAGACTGCCTTCTGCATCAGTTGTAAATTATGCGAAACTCAGCCGCCAAACTCATTCTTATCCTCCCAGCAACTGCTTCTGTTTTTTCCAATCTTTCCACTCTTTATTGGCTCCCAGTGGAAATAATTCTGTCAATTTAAAGCTCAATGTTTTACTCAGGGATCCTTCTACAAACTGGCCCTGCATATCTTAGGGGGAAGATCACCAGTTATCTTCCTTCACACCCTCTAAGATCATCTTCTACTCTTGTGCTAACCATAACATTTCTTTGGAAAGCTTGGTCTTGTCCCTCGCACCCACACTCTGGACCCGGCTTCCATTTCATCTTAAATCCATCTCTGAGTCCCATTCTTTGAGCAAAAAAAAATTAAAACTTGCCTGTTTCAGCAACAACTATGGCCCTCTGGGTCCTCCTTTCTGCATCTTCTTCATCCCTACCCATTCTATTTTCTTCAGTCCCTTGGTTCCAATGGCAGAATGCCCTCAGGGATATTTGTGTGATTTACCAGTTTTTAACATAACAAAGCAACGTATCGTAACATAACATAGCAAATTGATTATCAGTAATTTCATTCCGAAATTGTATAATAATTGAATTGTTGTAAGTGAAAAACGTTGATTCTTCTTTGTTTTGAAAATTGTGTGGTATTTTGAGGAATTTTCTAGTCACATGCTCTCGCCCTGCTGACATTAAACTATTAATTAATCCCTTTTCTTAGACTGGTAGTGGAAAGCCGTATCTAAACTCCATAAAATATTGTTTTTTTTAAACTTTCACCTCCAGCCTTGGGTATATTTCAGTTGTTGATTTTGTAGTACTTTTTCCAGGAGTTGTAATTATTTGTAATTTGGACCTTTCTTTGGGTTTTCATTTTACTCATTTTTAGTTACATTTGAAAATGGAATCATATGAAGCTACTCCGAATTGAGGCGCACCCTAGGAGTACACAGTCATGTGACTATGAGATGCTGCTCAAGCCTGTGTTTCTTTCTACCAAATGAGCTGTATCATTTCCCCAAGTCGTGAACATTGTTTATTGTATGCGAACTTTAACACGGATTGAAGTTTATGTAGAAAAAACATAAATCTAAAGGTGTTATCCTTTCAATGTTACAATTTGTAACACGTAGGAATTTTTGTCCTGCATTTCACAAGTTTTTTGTAGCTTAATGTTGCAAACCAAACGGATTCTAAAATTTGTGTTTATTTTATGATATTTGACTGAATGTAAGTTAGTGTATATATACTGATACTTTGTTTTCCTTTTTCTTTTGTGGTTAGGGATGAATGATTTTTAGGAGATTTTTCTTTTTTTTAAATATATTTTAGAGAACCTTTTGGGTTATTAATTTATCTCAAGTGAGAAGCTTTATACATTGATAAGTTTAGGGACAGTATTTTGTATGTTTTGGTAAAGTGTAGGTTTTACATTTATTTACTTGAAGGACTTCTATAGTGCAAACACCTAGTCACGAGGGCAGTGGAGTGCTTTGTGGGTGACTTTAAAAAAAGCTTGATAACACACTCATAGTCCAAAACGTTATAAGAGAAAATATGGTTGCAATATTAAAGACCTGGGAAGGCCAGATAGAAAAGGTAAAGTCGGAAGAAGTGTGTTTTCAAATTCTTAGAGAATGTGAGAAGATTGGATTTTTTTCAGATATCATCAAGAAAGGAGTTCCACGGTAACAGAACTATGCAATATAAGGGTTGTGTTGGGGCTATCATTTTTCTGGCAATAAGAATTTTCAGGGTTAGCAAATTTTATTTTTGGTATTATGCTCTCCAGCAGTGAATTAGACTTTGTTATGCTGCTAAGATGGTACGCCAGTATGTATTGCCTTGTGTGCTATACAATCTATTGGGGATTCAATTCTGTCTTCCAGAGGGAGACACTGGAGATGTTTTAAGAAAGGGGTGATGTGATCTCATTTTTTGACTCCTGTAATTATTCGGAAAGTGCTGTGCAGGATCACTGATCACTGTAAGAGGTGCGGTCGGAGAGCTTTGGAAGACCTACCAAGACTGCATTTCCTCAATCAAGATGTGTGCAAGAGTCTGAACTGCTTATCTGATCTGAAGACTGTGTGAGGGATGGATGCTTTGAGCTTTCTGAGTAAGTGGAGTTGGTAGGATCCACATGTATTAGTCATTTAAGAGGCTTGGTCGATGGTAAATCTGACCTATACCAAGAAATTGGAGAGTGAAGCCTTTTATGAACTTGGAGTTGGTGGATCATTAGTGAAAAAAATATATGAATTCTGGTTTGGTAAGATTAATGACGAGAAAAATTAAGGGAATTCAGTTGGTTAGTTTTTCTGTTAGCTTTTTAGAGTTTTTCTACAGGAAAAATAGGAGACTCTTAGGTATGACTGAGAATCACCAGCATATATATGTATTTGGATATCTTTGTCTGATAGAATTGAACAGATGAAATGAAGGAATCAAGCGTTAATTAGTCTCCATGGGAGTATTGCAGGTTCAAAATAGTGAATTTTTACAAATGCAGATCTTGCTGAAAAAAATTATTAAAAGCAGTTTAAAACTGTTCCTTCTATTCACATTTTTAATACTAGCAAGAGTGTCTTGTTGTTTAAGGTATTGAATGCTGCTAGGAAGTGGAGCAGCACTTCTTCATCTGGAATTTCCAGGGTGTCAATAAGTATTTGGATTGTGGTAGTGTGGGATAGTAATCCCAATTGGCTGGCATGCAACCAAAAAAAAACAATACATTATTGGTTAATCAGTACCTTTTCTTTTAAAAAGGAAAAATACATGTTTTAGCTACACTCTACTAAATACTGCTCATTAAATTGCAAATATGTACATCAGGTTGCTGAAAACACCTTTAGTGACGCCCTCATGTCATTACACTCCTAGTGGGTCCTGAACCCTATAATCATAATAATAAGGAGGTGTAATTATTTATAAGGAGGGACACTAGAATTATGTGGCTGAGGAGAACTAGATAATGCAGCAGGGTTGACTAAATTAAGCAGCAAGAAAATTACATTTTGGAGACCGAATTCGGCACACTTTGTGATAGTACTACTTTATAATTGTGTAATATTTTCACATGTTAATGCTGTCTGGCAAAGGTTTTATCTCTTAGTACAGATTTATAATCCAAATACAGTAATAAGCAACACAAAGATGAGAAGTCAACCTTTGTGTAGGACGGTGGTGGTGATGCGGGCTAGGCGTGATTGAGGAATATATTTGTTGAACTGTACTGCAAATTTAATTGTACGGCTTGTTTATTTTTTTATTTTCTGTTCCGTTTTGTCTTAGAAAATCAATAAACAAAGTTGATAAAAAAGAACCTTTGTGTAGGACATTCCACTCCGTGACAGATCACTGTGATTGTAGTAACTTTTGATCCATTTGAGCTAGAAACAGTATTTCTTTTTGTTAAAATCTGCAGATGAATCAGCAGATAATTAATTATGTGGCAGATTCATAATTATGCGTAAACAATGCGGCTGTAGACTCGCGTAATTCAAGTGGCTCCTTTTATAAGGCCGGCCTACTGGCTTTGGCAGGGGATCACTACATCACTATCTATAAGACAAGCTTATTGGCTTTGTTAAGGGGTTACATTACTAACAATAACCACATGTTCTCCTTCAACAACATGCCACTATTATAACCAATGGGAACAGTACCCAAACATATCATAATGATTATATGCATCGCAATATTCATTAATAATCATTGTCAATAAGACATTTTCAATTTTAAATTAGGTAACAGAGTCATTCTTCACTTTCTGCAGATTAAATAATGTAGCCATCGGACCAACCACTAGGCTTTCCCCCTCTCTTGAGATAAAGAGTAAAAGCTCCAGCCCAGAGTGCTTTGAAAATGATGAAACCTTCTCTTAGGGTCATGGGCATCAGACTCCAGGAGACTTAGAGTTGATTTTTTAAAAACAAGTTCTGGGGACCGCTGCACCCTCTGAAGCCCCTCCCACCAATACTGTTATTTCACCTAGGTGGTGCCTCTGCCCCTCCGTGGGCCACCACAAATACATGCAACAATGCTAAACAATCCTCTCGTTGCATTATGGGGCATTCCCCTCCTGTTTTTCAAATAAAAAAAAAAAAGCGTCAGGCCCCGGGGGATGGGGTCCCTGAGGCCCAAAATGGTTTAGGGAAGGGTGGTCACGCAGCCCCCTTCCCTAAAAATAGCAACAAAAGAAATCTGGCAAATCGCCGAGGCCCCACCCCCTTTCTCCACTACTATGCAAAGGCGCCTCCTGCCAAGCTCCTGGTTAGGTGGTGAGGTCTCCTCGGATATTGAGGGTCCTTAGGGGCCAAGAAGACCATCTGTTACCTCCAGTTAGCCCCACACAGTGGGATTGCTGAGAGGTGGTCGGAAGGCAATGCACCCTTTCTCCAGTGAGACCCACACAGCTGGATTGCCGAGAGGGCATCAGAGGGCATGCCCCCTTTCTCCACCACTCTGCCCTCCTGTACCCGCTGTAATGCCTACACAGCGGGATTCCTAAGAGCTGGATGTAGGCCCAGCCCCTTTCTCTACCACTCTGCAAACATGATAACTAGTAAAACAAAACATAAATATTCACTGAAAAAACTAAAGGTTACAGGTAAGTTATAGTTAGGAATTAGCATTTAAAAAAACCCTTAGAAATTCACTGAAAAAAACAAAGGTTATAGGGACATTAAAGTAAGGTTCAGAATTCACTCATACAAAACTAGTGAAATTCGGCAATTATAGTTACTTGAGCTGACTATAACTTACGCCCCTGCAATGCACTGCTTATGACCTCACATATTACATCTCTCATGACATGGTCAGTGACATCACTGATGATATCATTCACAGAACCACCCACACACCTACTCACACCCAATACAACCTCTTGAACACCCACTCACACACCCATACAACAGACATACTTATTCACAGACCTATACCAGTACTCAGACACCCACTCACTCCCCATAGAGCCACTCACAGACCTACTCCCTCACTTATACAACCACTCACACAACCATTCACTCACCCATATAGCCACTCATACAACCAGTTGCTCACCCACACATGCAGCCACATAACCACTCACTCACCTATAGAACTACTCACACACCCACTTATTTACCTATAGAGTCAAACACCCGCTCACGCACCTAATCAGCCTCTCAACACAGCCACTCACTCACCCATAGAAGCACTCACACACACGCTCACTCACACAACCACTTACATACCCATTCACACAGTCATACAAGCACTCACACATTCCTGTACTCACCCATACAGCCATTCACACAGACACTCACTGTCCAATACAGTCACTCAGCCACGAAGTCAATTAACAAAACACTTACTCAAACAGCCTCTCACTCACCCATATAGCCACTTACACACCCAGTCACTTACTCATACAGCCATTCAGACTCCACTCACTCATCCATATAGTCACTACACACCTACTTACACATTGATATAACCACTAATACCGTTACTCACCCACCCATACATCCACTGGCACACCTACTCACTCAACAATACAGCCACTCACACAGCATCTCACTCACCCACACAGCTACTTACACAACCACTAATACAGCCACTCACACTCCCATACATACAAGGATACATACAGCCACACAGTCACTCACATGATATATATTAAAAGTAGTATCACTCATTAGCAGTACACCTAGTATACTACTTTACGTTTTATAGTACATTAGGATATATGTTTAACAATCATAAACTCCTACAAAATACTTACACTCACTGAATGGTGTCATAAGGGATGTCATCAGTGATGCCATTTGAGATGTCATCAGTGATGTCACTGACAATGTCATGATTGATGTAATATGTGAGGTCATAAGCAGTGCATTGCAGGGGCCTAAGTTATAGTTAGCTCAGGTAACTATAACTGCTGAATTTCACTGGTTTTATATGAGTGAAATCTGACCTTAAGTATAACATCCCTGTAACCTTTGGTTTTTTCAGTAAATATATATATGGGGCGGACACGTGTCTGCATAATTTATGGAACAATAAATCCTACCATGTATCCATAAACCCACCTATTTGGATTTTTGTTGGAGTGTTTGCCTGCTTGAGGTCCGGACCTGCTGTTTTCTTCCTCCTCTGTACGCATTGGAACCTACTATAGGTGTTCAATGAAAGCTCGATGTGACTACACATCCCAGCATGCTGTATGAAGAAATCAAATACGCAGTTGAACCCATGAGGGGTTTTTCAACCAATCAGCATGCAGTATAAACAGCGCTCTAATGCGTACAGGAGAAATGCCTCTGATGAAGTGGTACGTTGGCCACAGAAATGTGTCAGGCAATACAACGAACTTGGATGGCTGAGGCGGGCTGAACCGTGATGCCGAATGGCTGACGCACTGTCGAGTGCATCTTGAGAAGCTTTGGCGTTTGTTGGATACAAAAAAAAAAGTATATATATATATATATATATATATATATATATATATATATATATATATATATATATATATATATATATATATATATATATGCAACACCATACACTTCTCCTCCAGGAAGTATACACGGACACCAGGGATATTTGCAGTTTATCAAATTGGTTTAATGGACTGCACAAACAACGCGTTTCAGCTTTCGCCTTGTTCACGTTACAATGACGTTTTTTTGTATAAAGTTAAATACAGTTCCTGTGCACAAAAATAAACAAAATAAACAACAGACTCTTAGCACCAGAGAATGTGTAGAGTGGCAAATTGGTAAACTTGGTGGCCATCTTAGCCTAGTGCAGAAGATCAAACAAAGGGTATCAGTTACCCAGTAGCATTTCGAAAATTACACTTCATGCTTAAAAAGTTAGTACCCAAATTTTGTATATACAAAGTAAATGAACATATCCACTGCCGAATTACATCGTGATTGAAAAAGCATTGTCATGTTATAAATATAACATAAAGACGTGTATTCAGCCCTAGTGGGCGTGCTTTCATGAATGATTTCTAATGAAATGATAAACAATCACTAAATTATATAATTTCGTAAAGGATATGCAAACAATCTCGCCCCAGTGGGAATACTGAAAGAGTAAATTGATGCTTGAGATATACATCGAAGTTCTGCAGTACCACAGCATAATTCAATATCATTCTCTGTGTTTTTTCCTTTTGTAATGTACTAAAACTTTTATTTTTCGTTTTCAGAGAATGATATTGAATTATGCTGTGGTACTGCAGAACTTCGATGTATATCTCAAGCATCAATTTACTCTTACAGTATGCCCACTGGGGCGAGATTGTTTGCATATCCTTTACGAAATTATATAATTTAGTGATTGTTTATCATTTCATTAGAAATCATTCATGAAAGCACGCCCACTAGGGCTGAATACACGTCTTTATGTTATATTTATAACATGACAATGCTTTTTCAATCACGATGTAATTCGGCAGTGGATATGTTCATTTACTTTGTATATACAAAATTTGGGTACTAACTTTTTAAGCATGAAGTGTAATTTTTGAAATGCTACTGGGTAACTGATACCCTTTGTTTGATCTTCTGCACTAGGCTAAGATGGCCGCCAAGTTTACCAATTTGCCACTCTACACATTCTCTGGTGCTAAGAGTCTGTTGTTTATTTTGTTTATTTTTGTGCACAGGAACTGTATTTAACTTTATACAAAAAAACGTCATTGTAACGTGAACAAGGCGAAAGCTGAAACGCGTTGTTTGTGCAGTCCATTAAACCAATTTGATAAACTGCAAATATCCCTGGTGTCCGTGTATACTTCCTGGAGGAGAAGTGTATGGTGTTGCATAATTGGGGTTGCCGATTACCCCCACACGGACCGCCCAGCAGACAGCCTTCGTCTTTATCGGGACGGGTGTTTTTTTACATATATATATATATATTATCTACTGGCGGTCGCAAGTAGATAGTTATAGTTAGGACCGAGTTCCCATAGGAAATCTGAAAATTCTATTTTGAATAACTTTGGCGCCGGTTGACTTATCTTCGTGAAATTTTCAAAACTAATGGGGCGCTCCGCTCAGCTCCTACCCTGAAAGTCTCGGGTGATTTGTCAAGCGGGGGCTGAGAAAAAAGGGGGGTCCCAAAACACTTTTTCCCCATGCATTTTCCCATAGGACCCGAACGGCTGAACAGAATTACATGAAATTTGGCAAAGAGGTAGTCCTCAGGTCAGGCATGTGCCTTTTGCATGTATGGTGTCAATCTGTTCAGTAGTTCCTGAGAAAATTGCAGTTAAAAGTACATAAATATCTATATGCGCGCACCGTGCGCGCACGGTGCGCGCACCAAATGTCCGCGAACGTAATTCTGATTGGTGGTTAGATGTCAGTCAACATTCCAATCGGTCGAAATCAGGAAGTGTCGGACGCCATTTTATGTGTGACAGTGAAAAAGAAAGGTGGAGAACGTGAAAAGGGGGCAGGGTAGAGAGTTCCTGACCCCCTAGCCTTTGTCAGGGGTCCCTGAAGGACCCCGAAGGGTGAAAAAAACATTTTATTTTTTTTCCAAAAATCGCGGGGTGCACGCACGGTGCGCGCACCGTAAAAAACCCTTAAAAAAACAAAAACATTTTAAACTGTTTATAAGTTTATAGAAGATATTAACTATGCTGTTCAACTTTATCCAAATTCTAAATCAAAGCTGAGCCATTCCATATTAAAGGATACAGTCAATCTATAACTATATACATAGGTAGTTTATTGTAAAATAAATATATAAAAAATATAATAATACATACATAAATTAGCATTTAAAAAACCTAACAAATTCACTAAAAAAACAATAGGTTTCACACACGTTATAGTTAGAAATTAGCATTTAAAAAACCTTGCAAATTCACTTAAAAAACCATAGGTTTCACACACGTTATAGTTAGGAATTAGCATTTAAAAAACCTTGCAAATTCACTGAAAAAACCATAGGTTTCACACACGTTATAGTTAGGAATTAGCATTTAATAAACCTTGCAAATTCACTGAAACAACCATAGGTTTCACACACGTTATAGTTAGCTGGACATTTCACTCGTACAAAACCATTAAAATTCCCCCGTTATAGTTAATTCAGCTAACTATAACTCGCTCGACCGCAATCCACTGCTGATGACGTCACATATTACATCACTGTATTCACTAAGATACTGTGAATAAGTCAGTTATACAATTAATTTTACCAAACAAAACATCCATTTAGACACTTATTTACCCATTTATTCTTCCATTAACCTTTAGATATACATATATAAAAATATTTATTTTTCAGAAAGACACATATTCACAGGATGATGTCATCAGTGATGTCATTTGAGATGTCATCAGTGATGTCATGAGTGATGTCACTGACCATGTCATGAGTGATGTAATATGTGACGTCATCAGCAGTGGACTGCGGTCGCGCGAGTTATAGTTAGCTGAACTAACTATAACGGGGGAATTTCAATGGTTTTGTACGAGTGTAATGTCCAGCTAACTATAACATGTGTGAAACCTATGGTTTTTTCAGTGAATTTGCAAGGTTTTTTAAATGCTAATTCCTAACTATAACGTGTGTGAAACCTATGGTTTTTTCAGTGAATATATATATATATATAAACTAAAGAGATAACTCAACAGCACTATTAACTACATTTTACATTAAAAACGGATTTATTCAAAAAACAGTAAATCATTTTAAAATTGATTTCTCTCAAGGTTAAATAAAAAAAGAAATTCCCAACTAAAGTATTTTTATTATACATTAATGAGCATTAAAAGTGGTGTATAGAATTAATTCAATGTAATTTACTTAGTTAATAAAATCGAGTGTTAGATTTTTTAATGCAAAAAGTGATATTAAAATATTTTATAATTAAATTAAAAATGTGCTGCTCATCTGCTAACCAATATCTCCCACTGGGGTGCCTTCACAGCATGTTTGTTGACTCCAGTTCTTGGGAGGAAGTTCCACCTATGCTTCCTGGTTTCTTGCTGCGCCGCGAGGGGGAGCTATCGCACTCCACGACTGCTGGGGTCTACATGTTCCATAATCCCCTCTTAGATCTACACCTACTCCAACATTTATTTATTTAGGAGTTTTATATAGTGCTGGCCAGACCCGAAGGTATCGGAGCGCTTTCCAACATTCGTAACGGGGAAATCACACAATATAGCAGTAGTATACATATTGACTCCTGGCGCATCAGAAGGATCGGCACGCTGTACAACATTAAGAGCAAGGAAGTAACATAAAATTGCAGTAGTGTGCATCTTGACTCTAGCCGAGCCTCATTTATGGAGGGGAATAGAGGGAGGAGTTGGGATGAGGATGAGGAAGAAGTCTTAATGACAAAGTGTTTCTGTGCTGCCATGTGCACGCTTGTGTGCTAGGGTGGCAGCTATCCATTTGGGAGAGAGCGATTGAGGAAGAGGTCTTTGAGCTGTCTTTAGAATTTTGGAAAGAAGGGGGTAGTCCTGATGTGGACTGGGATGGAGTTCCAGATTTTGGGCGCATTGCCAGAGAAGGATCGAGATGCGTTTTTTTGTTTGCGAGTTTTCAGAGGGATGAGGAGTAGAGTGTTGGAGCTTCTGAGGCTCCTTGTCTGACCGGCCTTCTTGAGTTTGGAGGCCAGGTAGGTGGGTTTCCCTGTGTGCAGGGCTTTGTGCGTGAGGCAGGCAGTTCTGAAGTTGGCACACATTTCGATGGGGAGCCATTTTAGTTAATCTGAGGGGAGCTAAGTGAGATTTTGCTTTACATGTGAGGGCTGCCTTCCTGTAGTATAGTCTGGACAGCACCAGGGATTGAGTAGCTTGTTTGAGGTCATTAGGCGGGATGAAGGGTTTTATTTTGTTGAGTAGTTTCAGGTTGATGAAGGCGCTCTTTGTGGTGCTCTTTTTTTTTTTTTTTTTTTTTTTTTTTTTTTTTTAGTTTTTATTGAACAATAATTCGATTACAAGCACGGGCCTACAACCACCAGGGCCGGCCGCTAAGTACAGAATGAAATATACATTTATCAAAGCTGCAGTCGGTTCCCGGGGCTCGGCCCCGTAGTGACTCCGGATAGTTCTAAAGAAACAGGAGACTTAAATCCAACAAACACAAAAAACTAAAAGAAAAACAAAAGGCGAGGCATAAAGACAAACAGTGCAGGTCAGGCTTCCTCCGGGGAACTCCAGTTCAGACCATTAAGCAGCACGCGAAAGGAAGGAGTACCGGGAGGCTGGGGACGGGGGGGGGGCCAAGGGAAATGAACGTCCATATGTAGTCATTCCAAAAGGTGCCCGGAACCGTCAAGGGTCAGGGGGACATGGCGATATCGGTGTCCACCAGGGGGGGCGTACAGATACCCCCGCGATATGCATTCCATTGCCCCCAGATTCTGCCCCATGCCCCCGGCTTACCACGGGCAACATACACAGTCTTCTCCCTGAACATACACCAGTCCATATTCTCCTTCCATACTGACACGGTGGGCGGCCGCTGGGCACCCCAAAGCTGCGCTATATCTCTCTTGGCAATCATGTTCCCCAGGGCCGCCCACCGAGTCTGAGCCGCGCTATAATCATTGGGCTCCCACACATTCAGGACACAGCGACGCACCTCCGGCAGCAGCACAACCCCAGTGACCTGTCCCATAACCGTATGTACCCGGCGCCAGTAGTCCGCCACCTCGCGGCACTCCCACAGGATATGGAGAAAGGTGGCGCTGAGCCCACAACCCCGCTTACAGAGCCCATCGTCGGAATATCCCATCGAGACCAAGCGAGGACCCGTCACATACACCCGGTGAAGAATCTTAAGCTGTACCAACCGGAGACGGGCTGGAATGGCGACCTCCTTGGGGGACGACAGTGCAGACTGCCAGTCCTCGTCGTCCAATTCCACCCCATCCCCCGTCCAAGCCTCCCGAAGGCGCACCAAGAGGTCAGCCCGATGATTAATCAGTTTCTTATAAATTAAAGAAATAGTACTGTCAGGGACATGTCCGTCAAGTATGCGGTCCTCGAGGGGCGAGGAAACCGGGATCTTGGTCCCCTCTCCAAAGACCGAAAGCAGGGTGTGTCGAACCTGGGCATAGCGGAAGAACTCCCTGTCCGTAAGCTCATATTCGGCCTGAAGAGCCGCGAAAGTCTTAACCGCGCCCTTATGCCACAGGTCTCCCACTTTGCTGATACCAATCGTATCCCACTGGTCAAATCCCTTCGTAGTCCAGAGGCTCCCCAGGCGATCGGAGGCAAACAAAGGAGTAGCACATGTCAGTCGCTCACTCCAGCCCGTGGCCGCAGTGGCAGCCCTCCAGGTCCGCACCGCAATCTTAGTAGGACCCGTAAGGGTCCGGCCAGCCGAGCGGGAGTAAAGCGCCCTGTTATAGTCCCCGCCGGGAAGCAGGAACTTGTCCATCTCATACGCCGGATTCAGGCCAGGCGCATACGTGGCATGGTTGATGGCCGAAAGCTGCGCGGCCCAATAATACCTGCGAATGTCGGGAAGCGCGATGCCCCCGTCGTACCAGGGGAGAGTAAGCTTAGCAAGAGCAATACGCGCCCGCCCGTCCCACACCAGTCTCCTCTGCAGGCTCTCCACCTCCCGAAAGTAGGCCACTGGGATGACGTCGAAGGAATTCTGGAGTGCATAGAGGAACCTGGGAAGGGACATCATTTTGAACAGCGCGGCCCGACCCAGCGGGGACAGGGGCAGCCTGCACCACCGGGCCGTGTCCTCCCGCAATCGCCGAAGCGGACGCAGGAGATTCTGCTCATAGCGAGCCACCGGGTCCAGCGAAACGTATATCCCCAGGTACTTAAAGCCGCTCAGAGATACCTGGATCGGAAGCCGAGGCGGCAGGAGAGGAGGACCACCGGAGATCGGATAGACGCAGGATTTAGACCAATTGATCGTGAGACCCGAATTATTCCCAAAGGAAGTCAGAACGTCAAAGAGGACGTTGAGCGACTGCCGCGGTGAGGTGAGATATAGGAGAATATCGTCCGCATACAGCGAAACCCGATCTTCAAAGCCCGGGGCCCACCGGATCCCTCTAAGCGAGGGCTCCCAGCGGAGCCAAGCCGCGAGTGGCTCCAGGGCGAGAGCAAAGAGCAAAGGGGACAACGGGCATCCCTGCCTCGTGCCCCTGCCGAGGGCAAAGGGCCGAGAGACCCGCCCATTAACCACCACCTGAGCCATGGGTCCCGTGTAAAGAAGCTTAACCCAGCCAATAAATCCTTCCCCAAATCCAAATTTAGCCAAGACAGCCCAGAGGAATGGCCACTCGATGGTGTCAAAAGCCATCGTGGCATCCAAAGAAACCAGCACGGCCGGTTCGGAGAGGAGCTCCGCCCTGGCAAGGGCGCCGTGAAGACGCCGCAAGTTAAGAGCGGTGTTACGATGCGGGATGAATCCGCATTGGTCCGGATGAATAAGATCGCACACGACGCTCAACAGACGATTGGCAAGGACTTTCGCCAGGATCTTAGGCTCCGCATTTAGCAGTGAAATAGGCCGGTAAGAAGTACAGCGGTCTCGCGGCTTGTCCTCCTTGGGGATAACGACTATCGTGGCCAAACGCTGGTCGGCCGGGAGGGAACCCGCCGCCAGAGACTCACGAAACATGCGACTGAGGAAGGGCGCAAGCTTGTCAGGGCGCAATTTGTATAGCTCAATGGGCAGACCGTTGGGACCCATAGCCTTGCCCGAGCGAAGGGAGCGGATCGCGGTCGCTATTTCATCCGCCGACAAGGGGGCGTCCAGCCGCTCACGGTCCTCAACGGACAGGCCGGGCAAGGCGATATCCTTCAGTAGAAGGCGAGAGTCGTCCTCATCCCTGTCAGTCACTGGGGAGTACACAGCCCGGAGGTGGTCGGCAAAACATTCCACAATCTCGTCAGGCTCCGTCACACACACACCATCCGCAGCACGCAACTCCGGGACCACACGATTCACTCTCTCCTTCCTGTCCAGCCACGCGATCAACTTTCCCGCCTTGTCCCCGGCATCGTACAGTCGACCCTGCTGCTCCCTATACATAGTTTTGGCCGCGTCAGTGACCAGGGACCTATATTCAAACTGTTTCAGGCTGAGGGCATGGAGCCCGTCCGGAGTGACATTCGCCTCCAAGGCCGACTCCAGCCCCAAGATGTCAGTCTCCAGCCTCACCACTGCCTCACTCTTGACCCTCTTAGCCACCACTATCTGGGAAAGGGCGTGTCCACGGATCACAGTTTTAAAGGCTTCCCACAGGGACATTGCAGACGACACCGACCCCTCGTTATCCAGGAAGTATTGGTCCATAGCCTTGACCAGGCTGTCACGAGTCGTAGGGTCTCGCAGGTACCATGGGTTAATGGGAGCGGTCCGCCCTGCAGACCGCGGCCCGGTGTCAAAAAGAAGCCACAGCGGAGAATGGTCGGAGATACCCCGCGCTAGGTGCCTGACCTCACGAATCCGACCAGTCTGCGCCGCGGGCATAAGGAAATAGTCTAACCTAGAGAGACTCCCATGCGCCCCCGAGTGAAAGGTGAATTGACATTGGGTCGGATGCATTAATCTCCAACTATCCACCAGGCCGAAGGTCTCCAGCATCCCACCCAGCCATGCCTGGGCAGCGGGGAGGGTCCTTGGTGGGTGACGATCCAGTTCACCCGAAACCACAGAATTAAAGTCCCCGCCCATGAGCAGGAGGCTGTCAGGAAGGTCAAGCAGCATTCGACCCAAGTCAGTGAAGGTGGAGTTCTGGAGGCCCGGGGGGACGTAAACTGAAACCAGGGCAAGGGGCTGCCCCTCCCACCTCCCAATCAAGCACACATAGCGCCCTCTGTCATCCGAGACTATCTTAGTGATCTCCACCGGAAGTGAGGTTCGCAGGAGAATGCCCACCCCCCTGGAACCAGTTGTGAAACCAGAATGGGCCACGAGGCGGTATCCCCCCCTGTTCATTGCATGACAAACATTGCCAACCAGATGCGTCTCCTGGAGAAACACCACATCCGGAGTCAAACGACGCAAATATTGCAGTACTACACCCCGCTTGATACGGTCCCCCAACCCATTGACGTTCCATGACATAAGCCTCAACCCGTCCCCCCCCATCCCCCCCAATAGATCAAGGGTCCCCCAGCCTGCAGCACAGTTCCCAAATGTGGACAAAAATCAGTACCTCGCCCTGTAAACAAAAAACACACAGCAAAACAACCCCTCCTCCCCCCCAACCCCACCCCAGGACCAACTCCCCCCACCCTGCACCCCTGCGGGCCAAAAAACCCCCCCAACTTGCAGTGTGCCTGTCGCCCCTCTAACCCCATTCTACGAAAAGACCCCAGAGGAGGTAAGGGACCCGTCCCCGCCCGCCCCCCTCACTGGTCCTGGTTAAACACAATATGCAAATGAAATAAGACCCGACTGTACAGTGCAAAACGGCAAAATCAAGGACCAAAAGTCATTATAAAGGGGACCCGTCACCCGCGGTGCCCGCAGAGGGTCCGGGACGGCCACCTCCGTCCGGCAGAGAGTCCAGCCAGTCACTTGCAGCCACAGGAGAGTCAAAAAAGGCTGTCCGATCCCCATGTTCCACTCGGAGTTTTGCAGGGTAGAGCATCGAATACTTTAGGCCCAGCTCGCGGAGACGACGCTTCACCCCCTGGAATCCCATCCGTTGTTTCTGGACCAGTTGCGTGAAGTCCGGATAAAAATTGATGGTCGAGTTCTCATAACGAACCGGGCCGTGGGTCCGTGAGGCCTGCAGAATAGCGTCGCGGTCCCTGTAGTAGAACAGTTTGGCCACGATAGGCCTCGGGGGGGCCCCCGGCCGTGGCCGACCGCCCGGAACTCGATGGGCCCGCTCCACGGCAAAGAACTTACTTAGGCCAGCCGGGGACAACTGTTTCAGGATAAGTTCCTCGACCACGAGGTCGACCGGGCGGCCGTCGGAGGACTCCGGTACACCTATGACGCGGATGTTGTTGCGTCGGGCCCGTCCCTCGAAGTCCTCAAGCCGCCGGGCCATATGATCGTTGACCACCCTGATGTCTCCGAGCGCGGCCCGCAGATCCGACACCTCCGCACCGAGGGTGGAGGTCCGTGTGTCGAGAGCCTGGACCCTCTCGTTAGTTTTGGAGAGGTCGGCCCGGATCAGGGTGACATCAATCGCGACAGTGTCAATCTTACGGGCCAGGGCCTCATATTGCGTCGCGATGGTTTCCCTAATGCCATCAATGGCGCCCATAATGTCCTGCAGGGATAGTTCCGTAGAGACGGTCGCGCCTCCCTCCGCAATATCCGAGGGGGGACCAGCAGCGCCAGAGGGCCCCCTGCCCTGGGTGTATCGGTCCATGTTATTGCTCTGGACTGCTCCCCCGCGGAGGGAAGCCTTGGTCTTGCGGCCCTCGGGACCCCCTTTGCCCCCCATGTGAACACGGTCACTCAAGGGGACCTCCAATCAAGAGGTGTAAGGGCACCAGCAAGAAGACCACAAAATGTCGGTATAGGGGGTCCGAGGCGATAGGCACTCTAGTGGCAGGTGAAAGAAAACCTCATTCAGAGGCCCAGGAAGCACCTCACCACCCCGAGCGCACCCCCCTGCCGGTCTCCTGAAGTGCAAAACCGAAACCGAAAGTGGTGGATCGGCAGCTGGCACCGCGCTGAAGCCGCTGTTGTTCAATTGCAGCCCGGCCCCTCGGGTCACCTTCACCCCGGTCACCTCCGTCGGGTGGGTCCCAAAAGTTCCGACGGCGACAACTCAGGATTCCCAGGTCCGATTTGAGTTTTGAAAAGAGATATATGCTCAGCTGGTCTCTATCTCCCAGATTCCATAAGCCACGTCAGGATATTCTCAGGATAGATTCCGAGGAGCAGAGAGGGTCCGGGGAGCCCTGTGCTCACGCGACCATCTTGGATGCGCGCTAGGCTCCTCCTCCTTTGTGGTGCTCTTGATGTGTTTCACCATGTCTAATTTTGGGTCTAGGGTGATTCCCAGTGATTTTACGGAGTCAGCCAGGGTGAGATTGTCGTTGAGAGCATCAATAGCTTTTAGCCATTCTGCAATTTGTAGGTTCTCCTCTTTGATGGAAATGAGGAGGATTTCCGTTTTCTCTTGGTTGAGTTTCAGATGGTTTAGTGTTAGTCAGTGTTGGACTTCTCTTAGAGTGTCATTGAGTCTCCGAATGACGTCAATGGAGAAGGTTTCAAGGTAGATCTGGGTGTCGTCTGCATAGAGGTGGGAGGGGATGTTGTTGTTTTTTAGTATGGTGGTGAGGGGTTCCATGTAGATGTTGAAAAGTTGTGGGGCAAAAACTGATCCTTGGGGGACACCCCTGCTGACGGGGCGTAGGTCAGACGAGAAGTTTTTGATTTTTATTCTTTGGGTGCAGTTCTGGAGAAAGGAGGTGAACCAGTGTAGGACCACCTCTTCTACTCCTACCCTTTCTTGAAGTACTTTAATGAGTAGCTTATAGTCAACCATGTTGAAGGCTGCCGGTAGGTCCAGGAGTATGAGAAGGCAGCATTGGTCTGTATCGAGTGACTTGTGTACGTCTTCTATGACATTAAGGATCGCTGTCTCTGTACTGCAGCTTTTCCTAAAACCCAATTGGTGGGGGTCTAAAAGGTTGGTGCTGTCCATGTGTTGAGTCAGTTAGAAGAGAACACATCTTTCCAGGATTTTGGCTAGGAGAGGGAGATTGGAGACGAGTCTGACGTTGTTCAGATCATTGGTGTCCAGGCTTGGTTTTTTCAGTAATGGCGTGACTTGGCCGACTTTGAGGCATTCATGTATGACTCTGGTTCCAGGGTGCTGTTTATGATCTTGGTCCAGAGTGGGGCTAGGGAGAGTTTTAGCTTTTTGGACAGTTGAGCAGGTATAGGATCCAAGGCGTGTGATGAGGGTTTGGAGGTGGAGATCAGTTTGACTATCTCTGCTTCAGAGATGTGGTTGAAGGATTTCCGGTGCTTTGGGGGGTGCTTGGATGTGATATCTTCTGTCCCTGGGGGCGAGCTACTGTGGGGGGGACTGAGATTATTGTCCAGGGAGAGCTCAATCTTGGTGATTTTGTCATTAAAGAAGTTGGCGAAGTTATCACACTGGTCTTTGGAGGCCTGAACTGAGGATGTCAGGGGCTTGGAAGTTTGTTGCCTAATGAGGCTGAAGAGTTCTTTGGGCCTGTTTTTTGCGTTGTCTAGAGCATTGCAGAAGAAGGAACTTTTTTTGTTCTTGATGTGTTTTTTGTATTTCCTGCGTGCTGATTTGAGTTGATCGCGGAGGATTGTGGACGGGTTGTTTCGCCAGAGTCTTTCTGCAGCTCTTAGTTGTCTTCTTTCGGAGTTGATATCTGTGTTAAACCAGGATCTAGAAGGAGTGTTCCTGACTCTTTTTTGTTTCAAGGGGGCTAGTTGGTCCAGAATGGAAGTCAAAGTTGTGTTGTAGTGAGAGGTGAGTTCTGTTGGGGAGAGATCACCTGTGTGGATGGGAAGGAGAGAGCTTACCCTTTCCTCCAGGTCGGCCAGGGGAATCTGAGTTAGATTTCTCACCCAGTGGGGGTCCTGCATCAGGGGCTGGCATAGGGTCATTTGGTTGATGTGGAATAGGATGATGTGGTGGTTGGACCAATCAACGGGCAGGATGTGGTCGATCATGACTGTGTCGGGTTGAGCAATAATAGCATCCAGGATTGATCCTTTGTTATGGGTTTCTTCTGATCAGTGTTGGGTAAGATTGTTGTTGTGTAGAAGTTTGTTCAAGGATTGGATCAACAAGTTGTTTTTCTCATTCTAGTGTAGGTTGAGGTCGCCTGGAAATAATTTGTTGGAGTCCCGGAGTGAGCATTGAGTTATCAGGTCGAACAGGTGTTCTCCGAAAGCGATGGTGTTACCTGGCGGATGGTTTAGGAGATGGCTGGATAGTGTTTTGCTGTCACTTGTCTTAATGTTGGCGGTTAGACATTCAAAAGTGTTGTAAGTGAAGGCATCAGTTTCCGTCTCGGAGATATTGTTCTTGTGTATGATTGCTATGCCCCCTCCTCGCTGATTTTTTCTGTCTTTGTTGATGATTACAAAGCCTGGTGGCACAAGCATGTCCATGATTGAGGAAAAGAACTCGTTTAGCCATGTTTCGGTGATGAACTATGTCGTGGATAAGGATGGTTTCTGCCAGCTCTGTGGCATGTCTGGTAGCTGATCTGCAGTTTATAAGCATGCAGTTGGTGGTGGTCCCCCCGCTTTTGTGTTCTTTCATTAGGGGGGCCCTGGGAATATTTGTGAGGAAGGCTGGGGGTCTTGAAGATCTGGGTGGGGAGCGGTCTCTTCTAAGTTCAGTGATGACCCAGATCTTGGACTTAGGTGAGGCAGTAGAGGAAGTGTCATATGAGGAGGCAAGAACTAACGCTTCACTCGTGGACAGTGCAGCTCTTGTTCTTTTGGGTCTCGGTGTTTGTTTCAAGAGGGGGGTTGAGTTCCAACTAGGCCATAGAACCTTGGAAGGCCATTGATGTTTGGTGTTGGTAGCTGTGGGAGTTGGGTGAGAGCGTTAGCTAGGCTCTTGGAGTGTGGTGAGGTTCCATAGTATTTCGTTGCGGCCCAGTATTACAGTTTCTAGCTTGCTTTCCAGCAGAGCGAGAAGCTGCGTCGTCACCCCAGGGGGGCGGGCGTGGGTGTTCTGGGTAGGATCGTCCAGAGAAGGAGAGAGTTTTTCATTGCTGTACTGGCCTTTGGTGTTCGTGTTGCCTGAGTTATCTCTATGGGTAGCCATGGGCCTGGGTTGTAGAGAATCACGTCGGGGTTCAAGCGGCTGCCTCTTGCGAGTGGGTGGAGAGAGGGAGTTAGGAGTCGCTGACTGAGGGTTGGGGTCACTAGTTGTTTGTTGGGGGTGGTAGCATGAGGAGGGAAGGGGTAGGTGACGGGCGGCAGGGAGTTGGGGGGCCTCATTTGCAATGAATCTCCGGTTTGTTTTGGAAGGGGGGTATGTGATGTGCATGTTTAGTGCGGGGAGGACGGAGGGGCGGTTGGTGTCCAAGGGGGAAAGGTTGGTGTTGTTGGCAAAGGGCGGGGGATTGGTTTGTAATATCTCCTGGCGGGTCAGTCTATCAGGGGATAGGGAGTAAGTCTGGTGGGGTGACGTGTGTTTGAGGGGGCGTTGCGTAGCAAGTGGAATAGGGAGTCGAATGCATCTAGGTTGTCGTTGTTGGCTTGGATCATGACTGTGCCGTTGGAGTAGATGGTCACAGAGGTGTTGCCACTACGCATGGGGTGGTTGGGGATTGAGATCGTCAGTTTGCAGCTGTAGGGAGTGTTGGTTGTTTTGGATATGTGGAGATGTGATCTGAGAATGGTGTCCCAATTTTCCAGTCTTTAAGTATGGAAAATGAGATCCATTTTCAGTTGGCCTTTGGAGGAGCAGTGGTATATGTTCGCGAATAGTGTTTCTGGGTGTTGTCTAATGAGTCTGTGTTTGAAGTTTCTTTTCACTTTAGGAGAGAGGTTGGGGGGGAATGATGGAGAAGGAGTTCGGGCCATGGGGTTTTAGGTAATTTGGTGTGGAGGGGTTGAGGGAGGTTGAAGTGGCAGGTGGCATTTTGTCTTGGTTGGAAGGGAGGAAGGCTCCTCAGCGCTCTACTCAGAGAGTCAGGCTTATTACCAAGACCCGCTTTTTCTTGCTGAGATTATGTGTTCAGCATTCGCACCTACGGCCTGAGTTAACTGGACACAGTTAGGTCGGAGTGGTAACCCTCAGCGGACTCCCCAGACAGAGGATAAAGGGGGAGTAGAGGTGGTTAAGAACAGGGTGTCGGGGCTTGATCCAACTTTTGGTGGCTTGGGTCCAGATGTATGCGATGCCAATAGTGCTATTTAAGCGTGTCAAGAGTCCCGCTGTGCTGAGGAACACTCAGCTCATCTGCTTGCCAAAGTCTGCCGCTGGGGTGTCTTCACAGCTTGTTTGTGGACTCCAACTCTTGGGGGAAGCTTCTCGTGTTATCCCTGGTTTCTTGCTGCAGCGTGAGGTAGAGCCATTGCGGTCCGCAATCGCTGCGGACTACATGTTTTATAATCCCCTCTTGGATCTACACCTACTCCTACACCTGAAACAAGTAGCACTATTTAAGCGTGTCAAGAGTCCCGCTGCATGGGACACACATGGTTCGCACCCAGGCGAAGCATGGGCCAAGGGCGGGCCCGTCCTACTTCCGTCAGCGACCGAAAGAGGCTGGGTTGCCCACCCCCTAACATCACCCTTCAAATAACATGATGAGCAAGTCTTTATATTTTTTCAATTCCTTGTGCATCTGTTTATTCCCAGCAATGGGTGGCCACGCAGTGTGGAGACCGCAGTGAGACTGTAGAGACCTTGCATCAATACCTTGGCATTTAATAAGGGATTACCCCCAGCCTAAATATTTGAATTTTAATAGTCCAGTCTCTGACTCCTGGGGGGACGTGCTGCCAATTGTGTGCTGTCTAACTGTTTGGGCCTCTCTCATCATCAGCCCTGGACTTTTGCTGAAAGGGGTGCACTGATTTGCACCTACATGAATAATAGGGTGAGCAAGTTTTATACTACTACAATTCCTTGTGTATCTGATTACTCACAATGACGGGGGGCCACACAGTGTGCAGACTGTAGTGGGATTGTATTTACATTGCAATAATACCTCTGCTTTAACAAGGGATTACCTCCAACCTAAATAGCTGGATTTTAATAGCCAAGTTTGGGACTTTTGTGTTTCCCAGTAGTGTTCAAATGGGGAAGCGGAAATGCATAGGGGCCCCAGTTGACCTCTCCACCCCCTAAGCCCACAACAATTAATCAAATGCTGCAGAGGGTGATAAGGGTAGTGACCACGGAAAATGACCTGGTGGAGAGGAGGCTCTCATTGGGTCCAGGAGTCCCGCCATTGCCAACTGCCTCTGATTAAGTTGATGTAAATGGCACCCCCAAGGCCGCGATAAGTATGGTAGATAAGGGCATTGATCCAACAATTGTTGCACTTATTGGAGACTGTTCCTTGGAGGATGGCTGTGAGGATACAGAACGTGTAACCAAAAAGAGGCAGAGGGCCACCCGAATCAAGTTAAAATTGGGAGAGCATGTTGACCCTCTGTTTACCAGTAATGCATCCGCCCAGACAACTTGCACCTCTATAGTTCCAACCAGATGGAGTTCTGACTCACCACCAAGTTGGACGACACAACTAGTGGTGGAAATAGTCGAAAAAGCTAGGGACATCTTGACCACTGAACTCACTCCAATTTTTACGTACCTTACAACATTGGAGAAAATCTGTACAGACTTTTCTAGCCTTCACCACAAACACAGAGGAATGCGACAGTTGGTGGTATCATCACAAGTAATTCAAATGCAACCTCTAAGAGTCCTGTCCCGCTACATTATAGTAGGGGCCCCTCCTTGACTCCTGCTCCCAATGTATCTGTGCGATTATCGAGAAACAACTCAGCAAACCCTGGCCGACACATGGTTGCAAGCCAAAGAGAATATTTTGCAAGCCAGTTGGGTGGCCAAGGGAATTCCACACGAGGTGAATGAGCTCAGAGCCATAAGCCCCCACCCATCCACTTACCCCCACATGCTGCCCATACGTGACAATTATATCAGGTGTTCCAGAATTGCCGGCGTGACAGAGAGAAACGCTGTTTGAATTGGCCGATAAATGTCTGAATTGGCAAGTGAGAAACAAGAATTTCCTGGTTTCACTGGCACATAACATTCTCTTCACACATCAAGTTGGGTGGATTGGGCAGAGTCGGGTAGATTGCCCAGGGCACTGGGTTATCATAAACTTTAGGGACCCAAATTTGATGGGAAGATTGCTGGCTGAGAAAGCTTATAGACTGGATGGAGCTTCGAAAATTGTTCTCTTGCCACTAGGGTATTTTTTTAAGCACAGCTTTCTAACTTGCAACAACAATCCCCATTTGCTATCCCTACAGCACCCCATAGAAAAGAATACACCAATGGGCAACACTGCTATGATATGACTTACAGTGTCCCCATTACAAACTGATTACACGCACTGGAGAGCGTCGACTGACTCAAAATGTGGCAGAGGGCCCCCAGGTTGTTCACTTGTTGGGAAAGGGCACTGACCTTCATGAGGCTGGGCATTCTAATAACGGAAGAGGGAGAAAGGTTTCCTCCAAACATCAACCTGACAGAGAATGGCCCCAAGTTCATCAACCTAGTGTGTTATCTCGTATTCTCCCCGATGGCCCCAATCTAACCAATCAAGCAGGCCTTCTGACCCAGGTCAGAGTGTTAACTACATGTTATCCACCTAGTTCCTCGGCCAACTGTTTTTATCCAATAGTTGACCTATCTTCCCTTGTTAGCAACCCGGGGCCTAATACAGCTAGTAGACACACCAGTACGGGTATGGCTAATGATAGGGCCTCCAATCTAGATCAAATAGACTAAGGAGAGCCGTCACTGCCTGGGGTGACTGAGGTGAATTTACCCGTCGTACAACCCAATCATATAGCATGGTTGCTCTCCTTGAATGTAGCAAGCCTAGGTTCCAAAATTGACTGTCCAGAATGGGGGTGCTTCATTGACCAGTACGATGTCTGTCATTTTCAAGAAACCTGCAAATCGTCAAAGCGCAAAAAGCAGGCATTGTCTTCTTCAGTAAAAATGCAATCGTAAGGGGGGGTAGGGGTAGACCTGCGGGGTGATTGACCACTTGGGTAGGCACACATTTATGGTGTACAGTGGAGTCGGTAGCGATAGCATCAGATGACAACCTCTTTTTTTCATCCCAGGTAGAAGTTTTTATTTATGATATCTACTCAAGACCCATGGGTAATGGACAGGAATTCCCAATTGTGGGAGCTCAGTAGCACATAAGGCAGCTCTACCAGGGGAAGCCCAGAAAATAGTGAGAGGTGACTTTAACTGTCAATCCTAGCCCCTGGATGTCAGTACCAACGATTAGTCACAGGTGGAGGACAGAGCGTGGGCAGTCCAGGATCTAGCGCTGCTACCCATTAAAAAATGGGCACCCACTGACCATACAAATCAATTCTCTAACTCTAAACCAGTTTTTTTTGCGCTTGCAATGGAAGAACCCCATCTGACAGGGAAGCGAGGCACACATTTAATCGCACTGGGTGTGCAAGTCTTTTAGACTACATCCTAGTTGATGTTAGACTGCGGCCTTACGTTATTGATATGAGAATAGTGCCAAGATGTGATAGCGACCACAACACCCTTGCTCAAGATATAAATCTCCCAATCGTTAAAACTACTGCCACACGGCCAAATCAGTTTGATGGAAGGCAGCAACTGCCAACAAATACACGCAGAATTAAGTGAAGTGTACACAAGAAACTGTCAAAGATATTTATCAGATGGTTGGAAGAAGCCTGGGTGGAGGCGTGGCTACGCAGCGTAGTGCGATGGCCACAAGGTAAAGTTGTTCCGTGTAATCTGTCTCCCTCCCGTTTATCCGCCACATAGATCCGATCCCTGAGATGGGATTTCATTGAAGGAAGGTGTACCGACCCTAGCAAGCCAAATCCCGAGGCTGTGAGACTTTCGCTACCAAAGTTACAGCCACCACCAGTAAGGGCCTTGTTTGGAGTTGAGGCTGGGCCGCCGAGTAAACGCTGGGGCCGGGGGAGTCGCGACGCACGGCGGCCTGTGCCTGGCGCGACCCCGGTGCTCGTGCCTGTGCGGGTCGCATTGCTCTGAGTGAGGAGCAACAACCGGCAACACAGCACCCCTCCGGACGTGATAAGAGGCAGACAAGGCTCAGGACCAACAGCGGATAAACCACTGAGTTGAGGCCGGTACTGTGACTTTGCGGCCCCACCTTGGGGTATCGCAGCTTTGGAGGGGACATGCTGCTGAGAAGGTAGAGGTTTGAGGCAAGCAGGAGACCTGTGGCGCTAGCTCTGGCCCTGGGGCGATCCCCGGATACAATCGAGGCCCAAATATTTACCAAGGGAGGGACTAGTGTGACCTCAATCTGTTCAAGTCAGGTCCCGGGACATTCCCCGCAGCTTGCTTGGGCCCGGGCACTGATAGGCCTAAAGACCGGAGGGATATCCAAATTGCAACCATAGCGCTTGGACGACAGCCTACTCCTAAGCTTTGGCGGTGGGGGAGAGGGGCCCCATAGACGCCATCGAGAGAGGTACACAGACTGGAGGCACCTTGAGTGACAATTACTAAGGCATTACTAAGGCGTTGAACGATCCATTCCCGCCTTCCAGAAACCATTGGCAGTGACACAGAGGGGGGGCCCTGTTTGCTTCTTCCCCAACACACAGTCCGGTGGGACCCGAGGGGCTCGGAGTCCTATGGAGACACACTCCCTTGCCAATCTGACGGCAAAATGTAGTGAGCAGCACCCCCGCGCCTCACCGGCCAAGAACGAACCAGTGTCCAAGTCAGAGCGGGACAAGATGTTTGGGGCAAGGGGTCCCAAAGTAACCCAGCAAAATAAACCGGACCGCTATGCACTCCCTAAGGTGACGCTTCAGGACCAGCAGTCCCGAGACAAATCGGTGGGGGGCACGGAGGGAGATACCCCTGAACTCTGTCTTAAAGATGTCATGGAAGCGATCACCGGGGTCAGAGCATCACTAGAGCAGAAAATGGACTCAAGCTCTTCGGAAGTAATGCTCATCAGGGCAGACCTCACAAAACTCAGCAAAAAAGTCAAACAAGCCGAGATTACAATGGCAAGTATAGTTGATGATACCTCACACCTACAAAACGAAATTCAAGACTTGCAAACTTTTTGAAAATTTGCCGAAAGCAAGTTGGACGACTATGAGGGACGCACCAGGTGCAACAACATTCCCATTCTTGGGGTACCAGAGAAGGCGGAGGGGCAAACTACGGCTCTTTTCGTTGAGAAAAGTGGGGTTGAAGGTGCACACCTTTTTTTAAAATCTATTGCAACTTGATTTTTGTTGTTAACTAAGATAACAGGTGCTACAGTACTGTATCCGCTGTCAAAACGGATCACTTAAACAATGAAGCAAGAAAGTGTAGTAGGAAAACCTACTAGGTACCATGCACTGTTCACTCGGTTTGTATACTGCAAACCCAACATTAAAGTCAATAAACAAGATTAAGAAATTCAACGTAGCAACATTAACTATAGTTTATACATTAATTCATACAGCGAATATAAATCCTTAATGTTCACAATGTAACACAAAATGAAATTGCTTAGAATTCCTTAGCATTAATCAGTCTTAATGCAATGTGCAAATCCATGAATAGATACAAAACATGCAAGAACATAACATTTCTAATTTTGATCCATCCAAGTTTTTAGAGTGCGGCCCGATGCATTTTGGGACAAACAGGTCCCTTCGTCAGGGGCAAACCTACAACAAATATTATGAGATTACTCAAGGTGGTTGATTTGTGACAGGTGGAGAGTATTAGCTCAACAGCTGTTAGTATGATGCTTTCGTGGTCAGTCACAAGCAATTGTGGTAAACACTGTTAGTTTGCTCAGATGAGGTGCACTAATTGCAGTAGTGAAAACACCCAATGTGCAGTAAAATCTGAAGATTAATAAAGTTATGGTGAAGAACACTAAGAGGTGCGTGCCGAAACAGATGCCAACTATCAGGTGCTCAAACAGAAAAAACAAAACCAGAGAGAAAGGGAACCAAATGAAAAAATAAATGGGGAACTCACCATTCCTCGTGGTGAGTTACAATGGTAAACGAACGTGTAAAGCGGGATTCAATAGCCCTGGCGAAAGAAATGAAAGTGATGTGGCCGGGTTAACAGCAATGACGATGTGTGTAATCTAGATGTGCTGAAGAAACTAATCTGGACTTGAACACTCACCAAGGTTGTTATAGGAATGGTCAAAGAGCTGCTGTTACTTGCGAGCACTTGTGGGGAGATGTGTACCCATAACGTCTGCAATTAAAAGAAAAAAATAACTGAAAAGTCGAACGATGTAACGGTGGATGCCGTACGGGAAACTTGTGGAAAAAAACCAAGGTCTTACCAGAAATGGTCTGGAAATGTCCAGGACGTTCGTGTAGTCAGCGTGTAACTGACGAGAGGACGCGTACGGTTTAAACCCAGAGACTAACAGGAAGTTGTCAAGTCATGTGATTAGAGTGAAAACTGATGACGCACTGTCAGTAGTTTAAATGGAAGATCAAAAACTACTACAGTGGGGAAAAAATAAACGTACTAATAAAATTTTAAAAAACGAAAAAAGAGAAAGTTAGGATAGAAAACGCGAGATTACAGCTAACGATAATGTGTGGGTACCTCAGAGGAACAAGAAATGCCACTGGATACAGATAAATGACAATCAGGTATGTAGCGAGGAAAAACCAGCAGACTCGCCTAGAAAAGGTATATAAGTAGTGTTCAAAGGTAAGGCGTGATGAGCAAAGCACAAGACAAAGACTAAATATATATATTAGAAATATACAAAAAAATGTCGCTTGGGGGAAAGAATGGGAAGTGAAGGGATATGATGGAGAAACACATGAAAATGAAATGTACTCGCGATAAGTTGTCAGGCATATAACTAGTGTTAGAAAGGGGGGAGAAAACTCAGTGGTACCAGAAGGTAAAATGCTGAGGGGCAAAGCAGAACACCATCACCTTTGTTAGACAAATAGATCAATAATAACAGTGAATAGAGTCGTGATGAAGGTGTATAACCTCGTGAGAGGTACAAATCAGTTGTGTGACACGGAATGATGCCCTTAGGGCTAAATGACCGTTTGGACATGAACTGTTTTCTATGAATTCTTTGTCTTTGCTACATGCTTTTGTATATATGATTAGGACCATTGTTTCTGTGTCTATAATTGAGGTATTAATTGTGATACATTCCATGTCACACAACTGATTTGTACCTCTCACGAGGTTATACACCTTCATCACGACTAAATTCACTGTTATTATTGATCTATTTGTCTAACAAAGGTGATGGTTTTCTGCTTTGCCCCTCAGCATTTTACCTTCTGGTACCACTGAGTTTCTCCCCCCTTTCTAGCACTAGTTATATGCCTGACAACTTATCGCGAGTACATTTCATTTTCATGTGTGTCTCCATCATATCCCTTCACTTCCCATTCTTTCCCCCAAGCGACATTTATTTGTTTATTTCCAATATATATATTTAGTCTTTGTCTTGTGCTTTGCTCATCGCGCCTCACCTTTGAACACTACTTATATGTCTTTTCTAGGCGGGTCTGCTGTTTTTTCCTCACTGCATCCCTGATTGTCATTTATCTGTATCCAGTGGCATTTCTTGTTCCTCTGAGGTACCCACACATTATCGTTATCTGTAATCTTGCGTTTTCTATCCTAACTTTCTCTTTTTTTTGTTTTTTACGAATTCATTAGTACGGTTATTTTTTCCCCACTGTAGTAGTTTTTGATCTTCCATTTAAACTACTGACAGTGCGTCAACAGTTTTTACTCTAATCACATGACTTGACAACTTCCTGTTAGTCTCTGGGTTTAAACCGTACGCGTCCTCTCGTCAGTTACACGCTGACTACAGAACATACACACGCACCGACAATACGAACGTCCTGGACATTTCCAGACCATTTCTGGTAAGACCTTGTTTTTTTTCCACCAGTTTCCCGTACGGCATCCACCGTTATATCGTTCGACTTTTCAGTTCGTTTTTTCTTTTAATTGCATACGTTATGGGTACACGTCTCTCCACAAGTGCTCGCAAGTAACAGCAGCTCTTTGACCATTCCTATAACAACCTTGGTGAGTGTTCACGTCCAGATTAGTTTCTTCAGCACATCTAGGTTACACACATCATCATTGCTGGTAACCCGGCCACATCACTTTCATTTCTTTCGCCAGGGCTATTGAATCCCGCTTTACACGTTCGTTTACCATTGTACTCACCACGAGGAATGGTGAGTTTCCCATTTATTTTTTCATTTGGTTCCCTTTCTCTCAGGTTCTTTTTCTGTTTGAGCACCTGATAGTTGGCATCTGTTTCGGCACGCACCTCTTAGTGTTCTTCACCATAACTTTATTAATCTTCAGATTTTACTGCACATTGGTGTTTTCACTACTGCAATTGGTGCACCTCATCTGAGCAAACTGACAGTGTTTACCACAATTGCTTGTGACTGACCACGAAAGCATCATACTAACAGCTGTTGAGCTAATACTCTCCACCTGTCACAAATCAACCACCTTGAGTAATCTCATAATATTTGTTGTAGGTTTGCCCCTGACGAAGGGACCTGTTTGTCCAGAAATGCATCGGGCCGCACTCTAAAAACTTGGATGAATCAAAATTAGAAATTTTATGTTCTTGCATTTCTTGGATCTATTCATGGATTTGCACATTGCATTAAGACTGATTAATGCTAAGGAATTCTCAGCAATTTCATTTTGTGTTACATTGTGAACATTATGAATTTATATTCGCTGTATGAACTCAAGTATAAACTATAGTTATTGTTACTATGTTGAATTTCTTAATCTTGTTTATTGACTTTAATGTTGGGTTTGCAGTATACAAACCAAGTGAACAGTGCATGGTACCTAGTAGGTTTCCCTACTACACTTTCTTTCTTTTCGTCACGGACCTTATTCTTAACCACCTTCAACCTAAAGGCCTGTCAAAATTCTTTGTCATTGAGAGGGCACACAGAGTTCCCGGTAGGCGACCGAAACCCGGAGCACCTCCTCGTCCAATACTAGCCAGGTTACTCAATTTTCGTGACAGAGATGTCATACTGCAGAACACCAGGGTGGCCCCCCACTTCACTATGAGAATGCCGAGATTGCCTTCTTCCCTAATTTTACGCAAGCTGTGCAGAAACAGAGACAATCTTTTCTTGCTATCAAAAAGAAACTTAGAGAAAAAGGTGTGAAATATGCAATGCTGTTCCCAGCCCGGCTCCGGGTGGAGGCTGACGGAAAGCCTGGTTCTTTGACTTTCCAGAGGCTGCTTCTGAGTGGTTGGAGGGGTGGAGGGGGGCTAAAGAACATAATTCTCGCTGGGACGCTGGCCACATCGAGTCATAAAATGAAACACAATACCACTTGATGGAGCTACTGAGCATTCACCCAGTCGAACTTTATCTGCGCTACCAACAGGAACAGGTATTTCAAACTATGGCAGACGCTAGCTGGTTGGTCGCCTCACATTACTTATGAGCAAGATCCTGTGACTCGGCCCCTCTCGGGTTGTTAGATAGCATTGTATGTAATGGGGGGTCAGAAAACTTGAGCACCGCATATCCCACTTTTCTACTTTTAGTTCACAAGTTGGGCGACAGGCACTCTGCATTTTTTATTTCATGGGCACTTTCGAGCCCAGAGTGCAGGGGAGCAGGGAGGGGGTAGTTGGGTTGGGGGATTTGAGTTTGTTCATGTTTTTGTTGAATCGGCAAGTATAATGTGCACCTTTCAAGAGCATTACACGAATTATACAGGTTATAATGAGTACGCTCTGGGAAAAGAGAATTAAGATATTGAGTTGGAATGTCAACGGTCTTGGGGATAAGGTTAAACGCTGTGTGGTGCTACAATACATCAGACGGCAAGCCCCAGATGTTATCCTGCTCCAAGTGACACACTTGGTGGGCAACTCCTGTAAGGCGTTAAACAGGTGGGGTTATAAACTAGTGGCCCATTCAGGTTTCACCACCGGCTCCAGGTGGGTGGGCATAATGCTGAGGAACTCCTTCCCCTTCTCCGTATACTCCGCTTGGTCAGATGACTGGGGTCGATACATCGCGATCACGGGACAATGGGAGGGCAACACGCTCACATCAGTCTATGTGTCGCCTGGCTTGCAGAGTAGCACCTTTAAGGATTTGGGCTCAATACTACTCTCGTTCCCGTTACGGCTTCTGGTGGTGGGCGGGGACTTTAATTCAGTAGTTTCTGGCACTCTGGACCGACACCCACCCAAAAACTCGGGCCTTCGTATCGATGGCTGCCTGACTTTCTGGAGGCCCTGGGTCTAGCGGATACGTGGAGAGCCTAACACCCAGATTATATCCAGCACACTTTTCATTCAGGGGCTTACAACAGTCTCTCCTGTCTAGATTATCTCCTTGTCCCCGCTTCTCAAGTTGCAAACGTTCAAGAAGTCAGACACATGGTCCACGGCATTTCCGAGCACTCCCCGGTATGGGCTCAATTGGTCGTGGATCAGAAGAGGGTGGGTAAAATCGCCCCTATAAATCCATGGTATCTCCGTAACCCAGCAATCTGGAAAACCCTACTCCAAGCCTTTGACCACTACTTTCAAGACAACGAAGGGTCAGTCAAATCCCCCCAGACCCTATGGGAGGCATTTAAACAGTTATAAGGGGGCAGGCACTCCCCCTGATAGCAGGGACGTGAAAGGAGAAATTGAAGGAGCTAGTGAGGTAGAAAACGAAGTGCTCCGGATGGAGGAAGACTTGGGTGAGAAAGTCACTCCGTATAAGTTACATACCTTGCAACTTAAGAGGGATGAATATAAAGGGATAGCTACTGACAGGGCCAAAGCTAAGGGCAGGGAACAAGAAGGCAGGATATATGACCTCGGGGACAAGGCAGGGAAACTAATTGCATGATTGGACAAGAAAGAGTTGGCAAGCAGACTGGTGCCAGAGTTGATCGATGAGAACGGACAGACCATCACTGGCCCCCAAAATATTGTTGATAAATTTGCTGCTCACTACAGCACAATTTGCCGCACGAGCACACCGTACACCAAAAGCGATTCCCAATTACTACTCCAAGACATAACACTCCCCACCCTGCAGGCAGAGGACCAGAGCCTATTAGAGAGTGATTTCACTAATGACAAGATAGCACAAGCGATCAGGAGTCTCCACTCAGGAAGGGCCCTAGGTCCTAATGGCCTGCCTATCGAGCTCTATAAATTAAGACCCGATAAACCAGCCCCGTACCTGTGTGCTATGTTTGAGGAGAGCAGGAGGGTGGGGATGCTCCCACTGGACCAGAGAATAACGACACTGGTCACCATCCATAAAGAAGGCAAACCCAAACATGATTGTGCCTCCTATAGGCCCATCTCCCTGCTCAATGCGGAGCCCAAAAGATTAGCTAAACTTCTTGCGAATCGCCTAGTTAAAGTAATAAGTAGACTGGTGCATCCGGAACAGTCAGGCTTTATGCCCCACCGCAACATGGCATTAAACCTGCGTAGAGTGCATGGCGTAAAGGGGAGACTAGCCACAATTCAGGAGGCAGCAATAATAGTTTCACTAGATGCCACCATGGCATTTGACACCATTGAATGGCTGTACCTTTTTGCAGTAATAACAAAGATGGGGTTTGGTCCTAGCTTTTTTCAATGGGTCAGACTCCTTTGCTCGGAACCTCTAGCCCAAGTGGTGGTCAATAACAAAAAATCTGAAGTGTTTGCCATGGGCCTCGGGACCCGCCAGGGTTGTCCGCTGTCCCCCTCCTCTTTGTCCTTGCCTTGGAGCCACTAGCGGCTTGGATTCGTAGGGATCCAGTGATACGTGGATTGCGATGGTCGGCTACATGGGAGGACCGTATTTCCCTGTATGCAGACGACATTCTACTGTTTTTAGCCTTCCCCAGAATGTCACTCAGCAGGGTGTTAGATATTTTTGCAACCTTTGGCAGAAACTCAGGGTACTCAATCAACTGGAGTAAGTCTCTACTATATGTCCTCAGCGGGGCCCCGCCTCCCCCACCCAAAGACTGCCCAATACAAATCACTACAGTAGGCTTTCAATATCTGGGTATTTTTGTCACCCCAGATCATAACCTCTGATTCGATCACAACTTGCTCCCACCCTTACAAAGGTTGAAGCGTGATATACTTAGATGGAGGGCGCTCCCGCTGTCGCTGCTGGGCAGAGCAGCACTCTTTAAAATGATGTTGCTGCTGCGCTTCCTTTACGCACTACAAAACTACCCTGACGTGGTTACCGCACGATATTTCAGGGAGATAGAGAGTCTGCAGAGGGATTTACTGTGGAATGGGCAACCCCATTTAGCATTCAATAAACTCACCCTAAATTGGTATGATGGAGGGATCTGGCTTCCAGACCTCAAAAAATACTATTGGGCTGCCCACCTTGATCCGGGATTTGCCATGGATAGATGGCTGCTGTCGGGAGGGAACTATAACAGGACGCTATACTCAAAAACCCAGCGCCCCCCCCTGACGGGGCCGACTAAACATTTGGTTCAAATCTGGCACGCGCCAAACTGAAACCTGGGGTGGGAGCAGAAACTTACGCTGGCAACTCCCCTATGGGATACCGAGACACTAGGTAATTTGTGGACATCGAAAGGGTTCGACAAATGGGATCTAATCGGAATCTCAAGAATAGGGGACTTATGGTCAAAGGGCGACGTGATAACGTTCGCCTCCCTACAACAAAAACATGACCTAGCCAACACAGAATACTTTAGATATCTGCAAGTACGTCACGCTCTACAGACACACCTACCAAAAGGGTCCTCCCCTCCAGAGTCCTCCCCCTTGAAGACAGGCTGCTCGACGGCTACTTACCAACAAAAGCCATATCACTGACTTATAAGAAATTGCTTAACAATTCTATAGACCCCCTCCAGCAATTACGAGGGAAGTGGGAGAGAGACGGCCTAGAATTAGATGACAAGGAATGGCGGGAGGCAGTCGCCTCCCTATGGGAAATAGCGATTTCCGCCAGGCTGAGACTTGTCCAACTCAAAATATTACATAGAGTTTACATCACCGGGCCCAGTTTGGTCCACATGGGGAAAACAGAAACAGGAGATTGTAGAAGGCGGTGCGGGCGGGAGGGCACTTTCATGCACATACTATGGGAATGTGACCACATTCAGTAGTATTGGCGCAAAATACACGATATCCTGAGTCATGTACTCGCACTCACTATTCGCCCCAAAGCGAAAAGATGCCTACTAAATGTATGGGAGCCAACGGACCTGAATAGTAAAAGTAAGCTCTGGGTCACCTTAGGTCTAATGATAGCAAAGAGAAACATTGCGCAATTGTGGGGGACCGCACATCCACCCAAAGCAAAAGCCTGGAAGGCGGACATGGACTGGTGCATGTTCAGGGTAAAAACGGTATACGTGGCACGGGGATGCCCCAAAAAGTGGTCCTCAATTTGGAACAACTGGAACGATTACCGAGGTAATATCTGAAACCCCCCAAGTGCCCCCTTTTTTGACGATCCACCAACACCATAAATGATGTATTTCCTGATGTGTGATCATTTTATGTCTGTAACACTTGTGATTATCAATGTAATTGTGACTTACCTCCTCTCTGCTGTAAGCTGATTTACCAACTCAATGTGTTTATTAAAAATAATTATTTTTAAAAAAAATGTAGGAGCTAAGAGGACGCCCTATGGTTCAATTAGCATCTGAAAGAGGCCAAAGGTGCACTATAACTGCAATTAAGTTTCAGGACAGAGGCCAAATCCAAGTTACAAGAGCCAAATATAAAAAGATAGTTAAAAATGCAAAGAAGGAGTAGGCTCGAGGAAGATGGGAGTCCCTACTCGTTGCTGTCAAAAGTAACAACCATACTACCTTTTGGAACATAGGAGCCACAGGGAATGGCGAAGATATTTCCAACATAGAAAATAACATAGCTGCAGGCATTTTGAAAACCACACTGCACTCCCCAGGAGATCCACAGTAACCCCCATGATCAGGAGACAAATTAAGGCAGGTGTAGAAGCAGCATGTGCTGATGGGGGGCACCCACCTATAACCAGTAATGAAGTCATCTTGGCTATTAAAATGATTGTCCCCCCTATAGCTCCAGGCATCAATAAAATACCCAGTGACTTATTTTTGTCAGGGATCGATGTTTGAGGACAATATTTTTTGCTAATTTTTAATGCTATACTGTAAGAGAAGCCCATTCCCCATTCTTGGGCTGGGGCCATATTAATAACTATATACAAAAACGTCTCCTCCCTTCCCCCAACTAATTATAGACCCATCAGTCTTATCAACTCTGTCAAAAAATTATTTTGAAGAGTCATTTTGGGAAGATTACAAGTGTGAATGGAGGCGAATTAGATTTTAAACCCCCTACAAGTAGGCTTTCAAAGTTACATCCCTACTGTCAACCAATTGTTTAGGTTGCAGCTTCTCTACTGAAAAATCATTTCCTTTGAGGAGAGTAGGCTCTACATGGTCTTTGGACATCTAAGATCGGCCTTCGATCTACTTCCCACACAAATTCTTTGAAAAGTCTTGTCTGAGCTGGGTGTTCCATTGTATCTCTGCTCAATCCTAGAAAGATTTCATGAGCGAAACTGTGCTCAGGTTCACTGTGGTAGGTTAGGGGAAGTAACTGAGCCATTCCCTGTCAACAGAGGAGTAAAGCGAGGCTGCGTGCTTGTGCTAACACTTTATACGTTGTGTATAAATGACCTTGTAGCCCAGCTGAATCTGTGCGACAGTGATGCCCCAAGATTAGACAATATGAAGGTGCCAGCTCTAATGTTCGATGTCGACACTCTTCGTCTTTCCAAGTTGCCCATGGGCATTCAGACAATCTTAGATATATTCAGTAGCTTTTATGCACAGAGGGGTTTGGAAATAAATGTTGACAAAACAAAGTATATGGTGTTTAATCCATGCCGCTCAACACAACCCAATCCTAACTTAAAGAGGATTCCATTTGAGTGGGTCCACACATTTAAGTACTTGCAGTTCACCCTCACTGAACGTAATGATTGGTCAGCACATACTTCCAAACAAAGACTTAAAAATGGAACGAGACATTGGTGGTCTGCTGAAGGTTTCACAAGAATCTTTTTTTAGGTCTGTCTTCCCAGTATTGCAGATTTATGCACTGAAATCGCTGGGTTCTGTACTTTATGGAGTGGAGCTCTGGGGACACAAGGCCATTAATGCCTTGCTTCTTGTAGAGAACCAATTCCTGATGAAGTTGTTAAACCTCCCAGTAAGTACCCCACTGATCCCACTAAGGCTGTATATGGAGACCAGACCAATTTCTAAAGGGATTGCCATCAGGCCCCTAATGTACTAGAAAAGAATCTGGACAACCCCAGAGTTATCCACATATTGTCGTAGGCTGGTAGAGATACTTGCCATGCAGGGGGCAGGAGACTTACCCTGGACTAAATATGTTAGGGATACCCTCCAATGTATGGGAAAAACGGACTGTTGGAGAACCCGGTGGAGGCTTGTAGCCACATTTCTAAACTATAACTTAAAGTGAGCTATAAGAATTAAAAACTAGGCACTCTTTAAACAAGCTCAACTTTGTGTGTATTTGCTAATGACTTTATACAACACAAAGACTATTTTAAAGTTTAAGACTTCCTAGATGAAATAGAACCAATCTTGGCCAGAAAGCTCTATGTTCTACTTAGACATGGGCCCCTCCCCTTGTGAACATATACCCACAGATGGGCTTGAGTAAACAAAGCAAAGGAGTAGGACTGCCCGTCCTGCAGTTTGCCACTGAAACCTTGGCCCATGTCCTTTTTTTGCCCAGAGTCTAGGTTCGCAAGAGCAAAATGGTTAATTCCCATCTGTAGGAACCTGGGAACTGCTTGGCATGTGGAGGTGCTTTGAATTCTTAAAACTGATACCACCCAACATATTGTATTTGCAGTTTCTAAGTATTTACATGCAATATGGTGAATAAGGCGCAAACATGTTTCGCTGCTGGCTACAGTTAACATCCCATAGACCTGCGTCTTGCACTAAGCTACTGAATTATAACATACCGTTTATGTACTTATTGTTGTGTTATTTTGGTGTATGTCAATATATGGTGCCCAGGCATGCATTTTTAAATTGTATATCTTTTTTAAATGGTGCAAGGTGGCTTTTAACATTCTTCTTTAAATTAATTTTAATGTATATATTCTTTTTTTTATCTTTTTTGTACTGTATCATGTTGCAATTATTTGATTGATTGTATTTTGTTGTGTAATGCCGAAAGAAAGAATATTGACTAGAATGAAAAACATGCCCTATTTTTGTAGATTCGTTGACATTAAATTATAACATTAAATTATTTGTATTTCTATTTTTAACTATTTAAACTCATTTAATGTCATATAACATTATTTCTATGGGGTTTTATGTTGAGTCCCTAACTCCATTAACTTCTATGGGAGGGTGTTGCAGTACCAGTGGTTGGCCATATTTGGTGCTGGACTTACTCCGCTCTGATCTGTAGTACTTTAGTACCGTTTTGGCCCGCATTGTGACAGTAATAACTTTAGAAATGCAATTTGTGAATAGGAATGGGTTTACTCTTAAGTGGGTGGGTAGATGCAAGGTCGAACTGGCCTATATGGCAATCAAGCAGTGCCCGACGGGCTAGTCTGACAGATCAGCATGTTGACAGTTGATTGGCTGTTTGTGTGCCTGTTCTATGACCTGGTGGGCTGGTTTTTAATGTTGAATTCCCTGATATTACCAAGAGCATAGCTTCAGGTGCGTGTTTGGGGTGTGACACCTCCCAAATAAATTAATTCGTGGCTTGGTAGTTGTATCTGGGGGCCCTGACTGGGGTCTGTTTGCCTGTGTCGGATTCTCTCATGGAACAAAAATAAAAGACAAATCAGTGATCTTTGATGTCAAACAGGAGAGAGAGACAGAGATATACATCATGGTGGGACTCTGTGCACTTTAATTTGGACCCTGGGCAAGCGGACACTTATCCTAAGGAATCTTGTGCCTGGACCTAATCGTTGTATTTGCCACCACTGTTCGCCGGACCCGCTTCGCGGGTCCCGCTTCACGGACAAATCAGCGGAGTACCTGTAGTTTCCTCGGCAGCTGGGGAGGTTTGTGGCAGTACAGCAGGGCTGCGAGCGTTACCGCAGGGATTCCATCTCCCAGGAGTCCCTGCCTGGCCAATAGCTGACACCTGGCCCGCTCTCCCTGCAAGCCACGCCCCCAGCGTACCGGCTGCATTTAAAAACATCCTCTTTCCCTGGTGCTGGTGGGACTCTGTGCACTTTAATTTGGACACTGGGCAAGCGGACACTTATCCTAAGGAATCTTGTGCCTGGACCTAATCGTTGTATTCGCCACCACTGTTCGCTGGACCCGCTTTGCGGGTCCCGCTTCACGGACAAATCAGCGGAGTACCTGTAGTTTCCTCGGCAGCTGGGGAGGTTTGTGGCAGTACAGCAGGGCTGCGAGCGTTACCGCAGGGATTCCATCTCCCAGGAGTCCCTGCCTGGCCAATAGCTGACACCTGGCCCGCTCTCCCTGCAAGCCACGCCCCCAGCGTACCGGCTGCATTTAAAAACATCCTCTTTCCCTGGTGCTGGTGGGACTCTGTGCGCTTTAATTTGGACCCTGGGCAAGCGGACACTTATCCTAAGGAATCTTGTGCCTGGACCTAATCGTTGTATTCGCCACCACTGTTCGCCGGACCCGCTTCGCGGGTCCTGCTTCACGGACAAATCAGCGGAGTACCTGTAGTTTCCTCGGCAGCTGGGGAGGTTTGTGGCAGTACAGCAGGGCTGCGAGCGTTACCGCAGGGACTCCATCTCCCAGGAGTCCCTGCCTGGCCAATAGCTGACACCTGGCCCGCTCTCCCTGCAAGCCACGCCCCCAGCGTATACGTACTTAATCTCGCTCACGTCCGCGAACGCGGGTCGCGCGCGGGTCGAAGCCCAGAGCGAAGCCCGGGCAAAGGGCGGGCAGTCTGTGGTAGTCCGGGGCTGTCCTGGGCCGGGTCGGGCCACCTCCCTGACAACAACACTTCCATTGTCAGACATATAGAGGTTTATTGATATTATTATCATTATTATCTGGCTACCACTAAAGCCTGTGTTAATGTCCACCCGTTCAGGGAAGAGCCTCAGGAGAGGAGGAGAGGGTGGAGCCAGTTGTATTGTAGGCACTATGGATCAGTTTATTACACGGGTAGCTGCTGTCATAGAGAAGGAGATTGTAATGACAGAGCGGCGTCTCTCCTAAGAACTTCCTCTATCGAAACGGTCCTCATTGGGTTCCCTGGCGTTTGTTACCTCGCCTGTATGCAGTTCAGATCCCCTCTCAATCACACCCCCTCCACTGGAGCATTTACGGGTTGCATCTTTGAGGGCCAGTATAGATAGGTTGGAGAGCTTGGCAGCCATATCTATTCCCCCTCCTGTTGATAGCAGTAGTTCTGACCCATGCTCCAGTGAACTCCCTGTCCGCGTTATCACTCCTACTATCCAAGTTAATATCCCTCAGCCACCTGTCATACCACTGACGGTATCCAAGAATGTAACTTACACCAAAAGGAAAAGGATTGCTAGCCCACGAAAAGGCAGATTCTCAAAACTTCTTAAGAGACCAAGGAAGTATGGTGCCAGGGGAATAGGAACTAAAGCGGGTGAGGGGTTGGGCATGAAAAACCCCGGGATGGATAAGGGGGTGACCACTCAGGCCTCATGATTGAGGAAACGTGTAGATCTAACATCAGACTGTCATTTAGCTCCACCTAATGATTTTGTAACAATTACACAATTTGAAGATCTGATGATAACATTATTGTCCCCGATTGTAGAGAGAGTAAAAGGGTTGGGAGAGAGGTTGGATAGATTCGAACAAGCAACCTTGGATAATTTCTTCTCTCTAAAAACCCTTATCAAACTGCACTCTAAAATCAGGGTGGATGGACAGGGAGGGGATAGTGGCACCCGGATGTTTCCTGCATCCACACAGGCCACACCTACTGCCTCTAACACGGCAAACTCTGTAAATATGTTGGCTGTGGCTAATGTACCTGCTGTACAGGTTGCGGATACCTCAGGCAGTGCTAGTCAATTAGGCCTAGCACAACCGAGTGTACCTAAGCCTCTTAAAGTCCAGGTAAAGAAGCCTATCCGGGCTGAGCTGCCGGGTAGGAAGGGACCTCCTAAATATAAGGGAACCTCAAATGGGATTGCCAAAGGCAATGGTCCCGATCAAGCCCACTCGCCCAGAACTTGTATTAACCTCCTCAGAGAAACCCAGCCAGAAGAATCTTCCCCCAAAGCGGCTCCAACTTTTCCACCGATGAATTTGCCCCCCGAGTGCCACCCGTATGTCGCCATACTTACTAACGTACCCACCTTGAAGGATGATCATTATGAATCCCACCAGGCTTTAAAAAAGACCAATTGGCCTCTTCCTAGGGGTCTAGATGGGTTGATCCTAGGAGTGAGAAGGGTAGGGTGGGTAGGTTATGGTCGTAAGCACCTAGAAGGAGACTGTGTGGTGGTAAACTTCAAAGACAATAGGGTTGCTCAAACCATTTGCAATCAAAAGTATGTTGCTGGGGGGGCAAGCATTGGTGTAGTAGATTTAACTTATTTTTACCCTAGGACAGCAGCAAACTATAATGGTTTACATTTTGGTGGGGGTTGGAGCAATAACCCTATTTATCCCGAGAATCCTGTCATCCCTCAATTATCCCAACCGGTGGTCTGGCCCGGGTCTTATGGGGAGCTGTCGGGATATTGAACCGACACTTGCCATAGGGTGGCCTTCAGGGTCCTTAGCCCAGGTGATGTTCCTGTGCCAAAAGAGTTGGGTGAAAGCAATGCCATTCTTCCCTCTCAGTTAGACGAAGCCACTAACCAACCTCAGGATATTAACCCGCTCGCTGGTAGACTAAGTGGGGGCAGTAGATTAAGTTTTATAGATTTGACGGAGGGGGCACTAAACACCGAGCCCCGCAGGGAGCCGGTTGTGGCGGATCCAGACTTTAAGAATTTTAGCTGGAACGTTGCGGGTATCTCGAGGAAGCTGGGATTACCAGACTGGAACGCCCTTGTGGAGGGTTACTCCATTTGCATTTTTCAAAAGACATGGTGCAGGGAGCCCTGCCATAAGGTAGGGTATTCGACATATTTTGTTCCCGTTGTCCCCCCTGTTTTAGGGAAGGGACGCCCTTCGGGTGGTCTCCTCATATGGGTTGATGTCGCACTTGATTGTCAGGCGGTTCAGCACCCCACCAACTCTCCCGATCTCCTTAATATTACTATAAAGGGTGCACGGGGTGGCCTCCTCCTGGATATCTTTAACATCTACGCCAGAGGGACGAAGGGTGGCATACAATCATCCACAATATCCTTATTAGAAGGTCTGCTCAGGCAGCGCCCCAATAAATCTCGCATCTTGGTGGCAGGAGACCTGAATTGTACGTTCGAGCCTTTGGGCTTGGATGATACATTGGGAAGTGGTGAGGAGGACTCCAGGAGGGGGATTCCTGCCCTAGCGCTGCCCCCTATCAAGAGGTGGACCCAAGTGGCGGTACAGATTAATTCCCTCAACATGCAATTTGACCTTAGGGCTGTTAATGGGAGGTCAAAGTCTGACTTAGTGGGAGCTCATACTTATAATAAGCCGAATCACACGTCTAGAATAGATTATATTCTTCTTGACGTAAGTCTATGGAGCATCCTGAAGGATATGGTGATCATACCGACAACTGAGAGCGATCATAATCTCCTCTCACTCGCCCTCTATCCCCAGTGGTTAACTGATAAGGGGGGATTACCATCTTATATAGCTCCAAACCCCCACGAAGTTTTTCCATCCAATTGTGGTAGACGACTGAAGTGGGCTAAGCTTATCATGTCCGAAGAGAAAGTGGCAGGTATAGGGGCACTCCTGGCTGCAGCACAGTGCAAATTGGAGTCGCTGACCCAATCGCCAGAGGAGGTCACGCTGACCTTCTGCGACTTAACTAGGGCGCTGAGCAACTTGTTTATTCTCCCTAGCTTGGCTACGCGTGCTAATAACAGGAAGTTGCTGCCCAAAACGCAGGGTTGGTTTACAAAAAAATGCAGAGTTAAGAAAAAAGCGCTGGTAGGGGCTGTTAAATCTAAATCCCAGGTTGCAATTAGGATCGCAAGGAAAGAATACTTCCAGACCTTAAAGGTAGCAAAAAGAGAGGGGGAGGAGAAGTTCTGGGCGGACCTCTTGGCAGCAAGCTTGGACAGGAATGCTAGGGGATTTTGGAGTTTGGTAAGAACCAGGGATAGGCCTGTTGGCACATTGCTGACATGTAATATCCCAGCTCAGAATTGGTTTAGCCACTTCTTGTCCCTCTATACCCCTGCTGAGGGGGTCCTTAATGACTCCTTTGCTCTGTTGGTCGAGGCAAGGGACACTGAAGTCGATGCCTTTACTGACAGAGAAGTGGAGGTCGTAATCAAGTCCCTGGTCCCCCTAAAAGCTGCTGGGCCTGACGGGATACCCGGTGACTTGTTACGTGCCAATCCCAAGCAATGGGGGAAGTTGGTTTCCACTCTACTGAATGCTATTATGGGGGGAGCATCTGTACCTGAATCCTGGAAGTTGTCCCGATATTCAAGAAGGGATGTCGGGTCAACCCCGCTAACTATAGGCCTATAAGCCTTATTGATTCAACTCAAAAGGTGGCAGGGAAGGTGATTCTGGGGACTATCCTCCAATGGGTGGATGAAAATAAGATCTTGTCAGTTTTCCAGGCTGGTTTTCGCTCTGGAACCGGGACCATTGAGCAAGCCTTCAGACTGGCGCTCCTGTATTGGAAGGTGGTGGTGCTGGGCAAGGGCAGTCTCTATTTGGCCTTTATCGACCTCAAGACTGCCTTTGACCTGGTACCTAGGGAGGAACTATGGAGGGTCTTGCAGGGGTTGGGGGTGCCTTCTTATATCCTATCACTCCTGATAAAACTGCACACAGGCAATTACGCGCAGGTGAGGTGGGGTAAGAATGGGGAGAAAACTGATAGAATTCCAGTGGGCAGGGGTGTCCGCCAGGGATGTGTGCTACCTCCCACTCTATTCTCTCTCTATGTGAATGGTGTGGTTGAGTATCTGCTACAAGAACCTGCTGATGCACCCTCCCTGGCGGGCACTCGGATCCCCACACTGCTCTTTGCAGATGATACCCTCCTCATTGCAAAGACCCCCCAGGGCCTCCAAAAACTTCTTAACCGCTTCCAGGAGTTCTGTTCCCTTAGGAGATTGGTGATCAATGTTGACAAGACCAAATATATGATCATGAATCCTCCTAGGAAACTGGGGCGCCTCCCGGTCTTGAACTCTGCTCACTTGGAGAGGGTTTCAGAGTTTGACTACCTGGGAATCCGCCTTAGCGACTCTATGAGTTGGACCCCGCACATTCACAAGATGCTCCTTAATCATAAAAGGGTGGGTGGTGTGTTGCTTAGGGAACATCGTTCTTCCACAAAACAATTTATTGCCCCAGCTGTGGAGATCTATGAAGCTAGAGGGGTTAGTGCTGCCTTGTATGGGGCGGAGTTGTGGGGCACAAGCAATCTCGATGTACTTGCAAAATCGGAGAGCAAATTCTTGAAAGAATTGATGGCTCTCCCTTTGAGCACACCCACAGTTCCAGTGTTGCTGGATCTAGGCTGCAGATCAATTGCGGACCAAGCTCGACTTCGTCCCCTGCTCCTGTGGGCCCGCTTGTGGAGGGTGCCCGAATTAGCCTCCTATGCGGAGGGACTGTCCGAGGTGATGTCAATGGGGGGCTGGTATAGGATAAAATGGTTGAGGGACGTTAAACATCTTCTGGGGGAGTTGGGCTTAGGTGAAGCTTGGGTTACTCAATCTGCCCCTCCTAAAGCCACTTTAAAGAAATTGTATTGGGATTGGGTTTCGTCCAAACTCATTGTCGATCCACGCCTATGTAAATCAACTGTAGCCTTTTTGAGGATTAAAGACGTGGTAGCTTACGAACCCTATCTCGACATGATTTCTATTCCATTTGATAGGGCTTTATATTTTAAATTTAGAGTAGGGATCCTACCTGTAGGTGACCTGGTATCCCGGTGGAAATTGTCCCCCTAGCCCTCCCCCTTTTGTGCCCTCTGCTCCACGCAGGTCGAGACGGTGGCACATATTCTTTTTGAATGCCCTGACTATTGCTCTCCCAGGAGGCGCTGGCTCAAACCACTTTGTAGACAGTTGGGAACTCGCCATCACACAGTGGCTCTACGCATTCTATTGTCCGACACATCCACTTTGGTGGTTTGTGGTGTGTCTACATTTTTAAAGTGGACTTGGTTGATTCGTGCAAAAAGGCTTTCCGTATCAATTTAATTCTGATTTTTAACTGTATTAATTGTATTTACTAAGTTATTGTCTTTTACCTTCTTTTTTTCTGGGAAAGTGTTTTACCTGTTGTTTTCTTTAACTGTTGAATTGCTTTTAAGATATTTTATGTATCAAAATAAAGCCTATCAATCAATCAATACATCTAGTTGCTGAATTTTAAAATATAAAACCGGATAATCTGGAATTAATACCAGCTTCCCTGTTTGTCCAAATTGTGAGATCCGAGGCAAACTTTTATTTCACAGAGCCTCCTTTTTATTTAGTATCAAATGGGAGCACTTTTAAAAACTTGAGTTCAGGATGTACACTGTACAAGCACCACTTATGTTTAATCCAATAGACTATAATATTACTCCAATTATAGTAAGAATCTAGGCATGTATATGACTACTTACTTGCTCTTAGTTCACTTATTACTTTTTCGTTGACGACGAGCCATTCATGTTTTTAAGTTCATGTTTAAAAACTATAACTTTAAATAAATGTCTATCTAAGAAGTGATACAATTTGATTTATTATGGTGAAATGCTTCTGCTTGTTAAAAAAAATACTATTTTGAATTTGGAAGAGTCTGTATCATATTTTTTATATTCTGTTGTTGCACGATGAACATGCCAAACTTTTTCATGGCTTGGCTCGTGCATGGACTCTTAGAGCCAAGGCAGACCGTTGACTTGGTGCTGGCTCAGCTCACCCTATTGATTTGCTGGAGCGCCTATCTCTATTTACAACTCAGAATTAGTACATGATGCTGTTAGTCATTGATAAAATGATTTGTAAAAGGTGAGGACTGGAAACATGGAACTCTGCCCACCTGCACCAATTTGAGAACTGCGCCATGAAGGCTTCTTGTAGGAGAGGCGAAGAAGAGTGTGCCCAGTTGTGGAAATGTAAAATCTGAATCTCTCGTTTTTTGATTAAGCTATGCTTCATCCATTCTCACCCCTGCCCTACTTTCAGTCTGGTTCTCTTCTTGACACCGCATCTGTATAAACATTAGTTAAAGAATTGCAGGTTGGGACCAGGGTTGGATTGGGATCAAAAATCGGCCCGGGCACACCAAAAAAAGTGGCCCACATTTGAGCATTGCCTTTCCGCAAAACACTGCTTCAACGAAGTTTTATGAAAATAACGGGGGTGGGGGCATGTTTTATTAACTTCACTTAGATGAAAAAAAATGCCCAGATTAGTTCACACTGCTGAAGCACACATGAATGCAAGTGACTGGAGACCACTTCTGCTCAGGCCCCCTGCCCCGCTCAATCAACATACAGCGAGAGAAAGGGAGTGACACCTCTGCCCATCTGCCTCTAGAAAGGCCACTCAGGCACCCACTGGGCCACTGGTGGCATCCAAAAAGCACAGACAACCCCCAGGCTGCCCAAAAAAGCAGCCCACAGCTGGAATTTGCTACCGGCCCTTCGGCCATTTCCCGAGGGCCCGCGTTATCAATCCAACGCTGGTTGGGACATTGTAGGCTGTGTAAACATGCAGAGTCAGCTTTCTCGAAGGTTTTCAGGCAATAGTTGATCCTTAAGGAAAGTCTACTCAGAATAGCACATTTTGTTGTTCAGTCTTAAAATATAGAAATTGCACAAGACACCGAGGTTGTCAGATTCTTGCTTTAGCTCATTTGTGTGTTCTTTCCAAAGTTCTATTTACCTCTGTGCGTTCCTTGTTTGTGATCTTTCCTATAAAAACCCATGTAGCCATTGTTCAAGTGTGCTCCTTCCTTGAGTAACTCCATGGTGCTCATTGGATGGAGACCCATTCTGAATGCTTAATAAATTACCTATGGTTTGTACTTCGTTCCACTGTTTCCTCCCTACTTGAGAAGGACCCGTGGCAAGAGTGGTGACCCTGCACCAAGCAGATTAAAATTAATCTGTTCCACACTGTGAAAATACCTTTGAAATGAGTGGTCCCAGGGCAGGGACTCCACACTGTTGTGTTCTACGTGGCCATAGTCATGAGTTCCCTGGGCGAACTACCCATCCCAGGTGGGACGGGTAGATGTGTAGTTTTAGAGGGGTTGTTTGAGGTGTGACACCCCAAATTCATTCTTGGCTTGGTAGACGGGTCTGGGGACCCTGAGTCAGGTTAAGATCTGTGTTAGTTTTTCCACATAATTTTTTATTTCACTAAGAGCTTTTAACTTGTTTATTTTTTGGAGCAGAAACTAAGATATGTATAGTGACTAGTTTACCAAAAAATAGTAAATCTGCACCCATAGAAGTGCTCCATGAATGGATGAAAATGTACTACTTATTCTTTTTAATTCACAAACAGGCAGTAGTAGGCTTGGAAAGCTTCATCAGTCTCAGGTTTCAAGGCATAATACTGTCAAACACCCAAAAGGTGATGGGATGAACCAGTGGCACTTTCTCAAGGTAGCATTCCAACCCATCATTTTTTGCCCACTATGCCACTCCAGACAGAGTCCCACCTGTTCCAAAAAAGTACTGACCTCGTTCCTCGTGGAATCAATCCATCCCGAACCTCGTACTGACCTAGTTCCTCATGGAATCATACATCCCGAACTTCGTCATCTCACCCCATACCCTTCAGCCACTCCTTTGTTAGTTGGGAAATATGAGATTCACACCCACGAATCTCACTGACTAAGATACACTCCTGGATATTACCACGGACATTGCTTACAGCCGGCTCAAATCCATGCAGTCTTCCATACCTTTCAAAACACTTACACAGAGTGTCTTTACAAGTAAAAAACTGCCCCGGTTTGCAAACATGGGAAACTGTTTTCCGGGCATGGCAGTGGACGTCCCCCTTAATGTTGTGACATGTTCGCATGTATTTCACAGGCAACTGTGAAAATAGAAATATAATGTTTGCGCGGAGATCATTGTTCCTTTTCTTGCGGTACACATCCATTGAGGACGTTGTAGAATATTTTTTATTACTAAATGCATTGCTTTTTTCTTAAAACCTTGCTTGATAAAATGCACGCCAAGAAATGTTTTGTTTTACAAATGTAGCGGTCAGATGTTTTATTTAATATTTCATGAGCGCACTTACTGGTCGTGATGTCTTTGCAGCTTTTAGAGTTAGGCGGTTGAGCATATTTTTGGAAAGAGCATTTTGAGAGAATCATACTTTCAAGAGGTAGATGCCAACACAATCCTGTCGTCTCTTTTAATTTTATACTCTGGTTGTACATGAAGATTACGTATGTATCTGTTAAATATTCTGAATGGGCAACAAAACCTGAAAAAAATAACTTAAGGCTTAAATATTTACATTTAAAGCTTGCATTGTTGATATTGAAAGAATGACTCTTCACTTCTTATATGCAGAACTAGACATTGTTGATGTTTTCGGCCTCGGATAGATAAAGAGCTGATATAAGTCAGTTAGCACTAGACTGGAGACGCTGTCGGGGCGAAACTGTGAGCTTTGCATTTCTCTCAGCTTCTTTGAAGTAGCTTTCGAAAACTGTAGATTGATTCTATAGCACGACGCTCTCAACCCTAGCAGCAATCATCTTTTATCTCTCCCTACTGACGTGTCCTGCCTCTCAGGTGTGAAAACTACATCTCCCATCAGCCCTGCTCCGCTGCGCACCTGGCGCAGGCGCCCTCGCTCTGTGTTGTGGCGTCGTTCGCTTTCGGTTTGCCGGGGAGGCTGAGAAGCGCACCGGCGAATTCCGGTTTATCTATACTTTTGAGCTACTAGGAGACCTGATATCAGTGACATCGCGGGGGCAGTAATCCCCGTTGGGAGGCAGAGGGCTGCCATGGACCCGGACTCGGTGATGCAGGAGAAGGCATTGAAGTTTATGGTGAGAAAACGGGACGTTACAGGGTGGAGCGGGGGCTCGCGAAGATGTAGTTGGAGAAAGGTAGGGATGGTCGGTGTGAATGAAGATGGTAGCGCCGCCTGTAAAAGCGTAGGGACAGTTAGGGTGGTTATCATCAGCCGTTTTAGTGATGGGTGGACGGTAGATGGGTACCACAACCGCCATCTTGCTTGGATGCTGATGTTGCTGTTATTGCCAATGGAATGATGGGTAAGAATTGACGGAGAAAAGCAGTGACATTTGGAGGCCCCAGATGTGCATTAGGAAGCGTCCACAGAGATGTACTTGCACTTTCCTTACTAGGGACAAGTGACAAAAGTGCATCTGCTTACGTCCAGAAAATAATTATTTTCTTATTCTTTATGCCTGCAAGTCGCCTCTGCCACGCAGGTGCGTTGAGGTAAAGAGGAAGAGATGTACAATTTTCCATTTCAGTGCACCAGGTTTGTCTTTTAAATTTGTCTTATCTTACTTTGTGGGGAGTGTTGCTTCATTGCTTTTTAACTTTGAAATCTTGTGACCTTTGAAGTCCTACAACTTTTTCTGGAGTCTTTCATCTTTTCTATGGAATCACGAATTTTGCGTATCAGTGCTTTTGAGTTTTGTAACTTTGAAGGATTATGTCTGGTGGCTCTTGATTTTTGTAAGCTCACAACTTTGTAGTCTTTTCAACTTCCGAGCGCATGACTTGAAAGTCACACAACTTTGAATGCTGGTGACTTTGGAGACTGTCAACGTTGAATGGAATTTTTGGACCTAGAAGAGTCCTGATTCTGCTGCCTGTTGACGTTCTGTCTATTTGCCTTGACAAGCCAGCTGTTTGATACTGTAGCCTGGTGACTACACAATTTGCTGATTGACCTTATATGTATACAGTTGACTCTGCAGTAGGCCTGGGTGGAGTTTCCGGAGTTCCGCTCTGAGGAACTCCATGAAGTGACAAAAAAATTCTGACGTGCTACATGGAGTTCCATAAGCGGCGGAGTGCATTAAGTTGCGCTTCTTGTGCATATTTTTAGTGCCGGGTGTTTGTCCCAAGCTGGAAAATCAGCACGGACTGCACCATGCGCAGCGCATGAGGGAGCTGCTTCTCTCTGCCACTTGAGTAGATGGTCTATTTGAGTGGCAGCTTCCTCAACATAAATGGAAGGTTTCTCAATGCGAGCAGTGGTGGCCATCTGCGACAGCCCGAGTTGAGAAATCTCACCGGGAGGTGGTCTGGAGTAAGATTTTCCTCACTCGCACTCACCAACTTAACGTTGGCGGGCGAGGAAAAAACTGCGCTCTGCTGATTTTTTTCAGAACTCCGCGCGCTACGCTTAGTGGGAAAAGCTCAGCAAGTGGAATTTACACCCAGGCCTACTCTGCAGGTTGATAACGGTTGTTTTCCTGAATCCACAGTCGGTTTCAGTTGTAAATTACTTCAGAAACCCTTATGCCTCATTTGCTTTTTAAGGTTATCATGTCTTCTGTTCTTGTCAGAAGATAATGCCTGTTCCTACTTTTATACTGGTACACACAACTTTGAAAATAGGAAGAGCTTAAAATCTGCAGCAGCCTCTTTTTTAACTTTAGATAGGCACTATTTCGATTTTTTTTAAACAAGCACCAAATTAATTCAATGGATAAATGGTTAGACTTTGGTGGCTCAAGAGAGAAATGCTTATGTTAAAATTGAAAAATATTGTAAATGGGATATTTTACTGGAGAGTTCAATGTGCAGGCTTATTACCAAACACAAAGTGTGAAAAACAATATATACATATATGTATGTAAAACAGAGGCGCAGTCACGTCTCAGAAGTTAAGGTTGACGCTGCACTCCACACCCCATATAAAATCTTGTTTTGTACCCTTAATAAATTTAACTCCTCCTAACCAACCTGAAACCAAACTATATGCAACTTAAAAAAATACCTTGGAAGGAGAACTTGCTACTCGCTCCTCATTGAGCCTCCATCGCCTAGCTCTGGATTTGAGGGGTTACTGTCCCCTAAATCCTCTAGCATTGCAGAAATGTGGAGTTGTGGAGGCAACATTTTCATAAAACTCCCTTCACCTTGCTCATGTGAGGGGGGATTTGTTCGCTCCCGTGGGCTTTGCCCAAGGATGAGACTGGCTGCCTAAAAATTCCCCCCTGACCTGCAGCAGCGTTCTGCTCACAGGTGATTATTTCACCTTTTGTCTGATCCCTTTTGTAACTAGGAACTTTAATTGGTGAGGGGGTGATATCCAGTGCTTCGTTTCTGATATTGTGTATAAAAGATGATATTTTTTTAAATCTGTAGAAAGCCAAAAAACGCTTTGAAGAATAGGCAATTCATATAAACATATTGAGGCTTTCTATTTTGGGGCTAAATAAAGTCTTTTTAACAGTTTCCCAAGACAAATATGTTTGCTTTTTAACAAATTATTTAGATGGAATGAGAGGAATAGGAGATCCATAGGACGTCCACCCGGCATTAATAATTTATAATCAATAGACCCTAACTGATGAGAAAGGTAAAGTATATTAATAATTTCAAAAAGTGACTGGCCTCTGAATTGAGGTCAAAAGAACGCAATCCCTCACCCGCTGACATTGGTGTCATGCTTCTTACTTACTTTAGTAGTCAGTCTCTGATATTCATGTATGGTCATATAAACGCAATCCAAATACAAATGGTGGTCCGCCATCTTGTAAAGCGGTGGTCGATTAACTTTGAGTAAATATTTAATATCGTTCCCCTGTATTCTTTCTACATCTATAAATGGTAAACAAATGGGCGACCACTCTAGTATTATGAGCGAGTGACCTAATTTACTAAATAGTGTCTGAGGTAGAAAAACATATATCCATCTCTGCATGTGTGGGCTATTGCATTCCTGTCTAAACTTAGTGAAAGTTTTCAGGAAGCCGTTTTTGAGTACATCATCAACATACAGTATTTTGTCCATTTTCCATAATGATCAGCTGATTTCTCCCTTCTTCCATTGTAATGTCAGAGTTGCACCATAATGGGGCTTTATAGTTTATATGTTGCAGAATCTTAAGCAGTTTGTGAGCCGTTTGCCATGCATAATGGGCACTGAATATAATAGGGTTGATAGATGGCGTCATGTGTGGTTGATACTTATAGTATGTTGACAGCCCCCCGTCCCTGTTTTCAGGATATACCTCTCTATCTAGACTTATAACAGTGTTTCACTGTGTTTTCATCTTGTATATTAAATGGGCCACTCCATACGAGGCAAATGAAGTCCGCTAATATACATTGTTGCATTTAATTTTGAACTTTTTAACCTGGGTGTCTTTTCTCCTCATACAAACTGTATAATAGCTTTTAAAAAATCCTATAGTAGTATTTTTTTGGACCACTTGTGGTAAAATACCGAATACAAAATTGAATTTGGGGGCTATTTAATTTTTATACTTTATCCTGTTAAGATAATCTGAGGTTGGCCCATTTCCAAAAGTCTTTTTTTGTTTTTTGCAGCACAGGGGAAATAATATTGTGGATCATACTTTGAAGTCTTTGATTTATACAGATCCCTAAATACTTCAATTGGTTGTCTTTACATTTAAAAGGTAGGGTCCGTATAGACCTTTGTGTGGTGGTTGAAGGCAGTGGTAAAGCCTTACACTTAGACTAATTTGTCTTGTACCCTAAAATACTTGAGGAGTCCTTGTAACTTTACCAGGACCTCTGCTGATGCAGACAGGCAAAACAGAGACATTTCTATATAGTCTGTATAATATAATGTCTTGTGTTCCCCTGCTATAGGCATTATAAACATAATCTGGTTGTTCTTTCGTATTGCACTAGTGAAAGGTTCCAGTACTGTTAAAAATAGGAAAGATGGCAGCAGGCATCCCTATCTAGTTCCCCGGTGATCCTGAAATTATGGGGAGCAGTCTTCCCCCCCCAATTAATCGAGGCAGGTGAATTGATACATCCCTTTAAACAAAATGATATAATTCTGGCAGGTTTCCATTCCTTCCATTGTGCGAAACAAGTAACCTTGTCTACTTGATCAACTGCCTTCTCGGCTTCTAAAGATAAGAGATCTTTTTAGTCAAGGTCATCTTTCAACTGCCATAATATGTGTGATAGGTTGTGCAGGTGGTTAGCTGAGGAGCGACCCGGCACAAATGCCATCTGGGTAGGCTGAATCAATGGAGGCAGGAATTTCTTCAACAGTTCGCCAGGATTTTAGCATCTGCATTTATAAGCAAAGTGGGCCTGTAATGTGAGCATTCTACAGTATCCCTGCCCGGTTTAGGAATTAATACTATTCTAGCCTCGATAAATTCATCCTTCATGTAGACATTCTACAGAGCCTCTTTGAATACTGAGGCTAATAGAGGGACAAAAAATGGTTTAGAAACATACAATTCAATGAGAAATCCAGATTCCCCAATGAGTTTATTTAAGGCCATACCATGAATTGCTTTCTCAATCTCTTCCACCAAGACATTTAATTCCATTGTGTTCCATCACCAGTTGAAGGTGTGGCAACCTCTGGAGGAATTCAGTTTTTTCTACTAACCCAGGTCATTCATCTGACGTGTATAGAGTCTCATAAGTCTTGAGTCGATTGATTATATCAGCAGCTTTATTAGTAGTTCCTCTCCACTATTATGTATTGTTCTGTATGATTTGGCTTCTCTAAGTTGTGCAGCCAGCAATTGCCCGCTTTTTCCCCTTTCTTGCAATGTCTTTGATGTAACATGAAAAGGGACTTTTTTCCTTCCGTATTGTATAACTCATTTAATTCAGTTTTAGTTTAACAAAATGCCACCTGTACTTCTTCTTCTCAGAGTTTGAATTTATGTCTCCAGTTGTATTCCAGTCACAGTTGCATGTTTCTTTGCAGTGGCTGTGCTCCACAACAGTGCTCCTCTGATACAAGCCTTCTCTGCTCCCACAATGTCTGTGCAGAGGACACCATCACTTTATACTCGTCAATAGACTATTTCACATGGGAAGGGAGACGTTCCTTCTCCCTTAGTTCTTTAAATTTGGAGATATTCATTCATCAGAAACCAAATGGAGGAGCAGTCAAGTCTAATTATATTTGGTTACCTATGAGGTCATGATCAGATGCACCAACTTGAATAATGGAAGCTCCTCCTAATTTTCTGGTTAAATTGATTGAGTAATCAGTTCCAATGTGGGAACCGTGACAACAAGAAGTGAATGTATAGACCCTCTCTTGTGGATGTAACAGTCTCCAAGGTTCAACAAAGGCATAGTCCTGTGCCATATCCTTCAGGATATTTCTGTCTTTCTCATTTTGTTAGTTGAGTTTCCTGGGCCGATCCAGAATCTGGTCTGTAGTGACAATTAATCCTTTCAAGACTTTTGTCTTACTGAAAGAATTGAGTAACCTGGATACAGTGGAAAGGAAGGCAGACTTCTCGTCTGTCTGGGCATATATCGATCCCACAATTATGTGTGTCTTCTAAATTAGGAGCTTGGCAAGAATGTATTTCCCCCCAGCATCTGATACCGTTTGCAGTACTTTGATCAGTAATTATTTGTGTATCTATATTGCTGCAACCTTTTTCTGTGGATCACCGGAGAATCACAAGGGGTGTCTGCTTTTGGCTGTACAGGCATGTAGTACTTGTCCCTCTCAGTCACTCTGTAACTTATCACCCTCTTCTGACGACAGGTGCATCTCTTGTATTAATGGTAAATCCGGCCATCGCCGGCCCTAAAATGTGAGTATTTTCTTTCGTTTTGGGAAATGTTAGGCTATTAACATTAAGGGATGTGTTGTAATGGTAAAGTAAGTCCAGGTAGCTGTAGTGTAGATTGTAGAAGATCATTTATTATGACTTAGTCACAGGCTGACAAGATGCTAAGTTTCAGGTAAGTGTAAAGAAAATGACCCCATACAGGAGCAGCCTCCCTGTTGCTCAGCCTGAATACTCCAACTGACTCTCAGCACCTCACCAGACACCCAGGCATTCCATGACATCACCAAGCATTCAGCATTCCACTACATCACCAAGCACTCCAGCACTCATCATGGCTGAGCTTCTTTGTACTGGAGACTAAGGGTGGCGTCACTGCACTCAGCCAGTCAGTACTTAACAACATCTTCTCAAGTAAGAAATTTGTGTCTTTAAAGGCCTGGGTGCCCACTTCTTTATCAAATATTTAAAAAAATTTCTGAACCGGAGTCTTCCGAAATAGCTCTTTATGTTTAAATTTCTCTATTGATTTTCAACGTAACAGTAATACAATACTTGCATTTAAGTGCAGTTATAAGTCCCATCTAAGTGGGATGGCATAAATAAGAAAGGGAAAAAAATAGAACAAAAAGGGGCACGTTTCCCTTCCCCAACCCCCCTTCCCCCCCATCTTTCTGAGGCATGGAGATCTGTGCTATGTGCCTAGGGTCTCACCCCCGGTCTCACTGGTGATGTCCCAAAAATCGTATGTACACTAAGATTTTGCCTCTTCTTGTGGGGCTGCCTATTATGGGTCTGCTAGTCGCAACAGTCTCCGGTATCTAGGGCAAGTGAGTTCCTTAAACTTGGAAGTCAGGAGTGACAGAAAGGGCCACCAGAGGTCCTGGAGCGAGGCTCCCAGATTAAACAGCGAGAGGGAGATCCTCTCCATCCCCAGTATGCCCCATAGCCTATGGAGCCATGCCAGGTAAGTAGGGGGGGTGGTTGTCCCCCAGTGAGTTAGGATGTTTTGGAGAGCTGCTCCTAGTGCTAATGCTATATGCTGACCCCTTCGCGATCTCAGAGGGAAGGTGAACGGGTTGGGAAGACCTAATAGGGTGTATGCGGTAAAGTGGGTAAGTTAAGTCTCGAAATGAGTGTGAATATTGCCTAATACCTGTGACCAATAGCTTGAGATACTGGGGCATTCCCACAGGAGGTGAGTCAAGGTACCCAGCGAACCGCATGCTCTCCAGCATTGGGGGCTTCGTACAGGGTTACCTCTGTGGAGCCTCTGTGGGGTGAGATACCAATAGGTTACAATGTTTGTTGCAGTCTCAATATTAGCCATGCTACAGGCTGTGTGGCTGGCTCTGTAGTAACTATCCATCAACTCCTTCTGCGATAGCGTCCTGCCCAGCTCCTACTCCCATCTCAGCTGTCCCGGGTATTTATCTGTCCTAGGGGTGCGTCTAAGAAATCTCTAGAGGTCTGTTATAAGGCGTGAATCCGTGTGTTTCGTCACCAGCCATTTCTCAAATGGCTTGAGGGCCATCTGAGCCCCATCCCGAACCCCAGTCTGCATAATCCAGTGCTGAATTTGGTGGTAGTGAAAGCGTCCCCCCTCCGTGAGGTTCTGTTGTGTGCAGAAATCTTCAAACGATAAGGGTCCTTCGACATCGAAGAAGTTGCCAATGGACCGGCATCCCTCTTTTGTCCACTGGGCATATGCTCCTGTATCCAGACCGGGAGTAAATGCGGGCTTGTGCACTATAGGAGTTAGTGGAGACAGGAACGTCGTAAGCCCACGGGATGTGGCCACTCTGTCCCAGGCTGATAAGGCAGCGTGTGTGACTTTCAATAGATATAAGTTGCGGGGCCGTGCCTCCTTTGTAAGGAAGGGGATCACCCAAAGGGACTGACCAACCAGGTCTTTGTCCATAACCAACAGCGCTTCTCGGACTCTGGTCTTGACCACTCAACCAAGGGTGTCAATTGCACCGCCCAATAATAGTCCTGTAAATTTGGGATGGCTAATCCACCTTCCGTTGGGGTCTGTAGAATAGTTCCCTGTGTGATCTTTGTCTCTGGTCACGCCAGATAAAACGCTCCAAGTTTCGCTGCATAGAATGCAACACCCCTGGAGAAGGGGCCAACGGAAGGGTCTGAAAAAGAAATAGTATCTTGGGTAAAATTGACATCTGTATCGCCGCTATGCGGTCCACCCACAACAGCGAATACGGTCTCCATCTGCGGAGACATTCCCGTATGTGCCGCAGTAGTGTTGTATAATTCAATGAGGTGGTGGGTTGTGTGTTTGCTGAGAGTACTAAATAGGGGATGGTCTCCTGGGCCCATTGAATATGGTGTGTGCGGTTGAGTACCTCTATTGTGTCAATGGAGAGGGAAAGACTGTGAGCTTGCGACTTGTGGACGTTGACCTTAAATCCCAATACTTGCGCAAACTGTTCTAATTCTGCCATAAGGGCAGGAAGGGAGGCCCTGGGGTTCTCCAAAGTGGCAACTACGTCGTCCGCATATAAGCTGAGCTTGTGTTCCTCACCCCCAAACACCACCCCTGTAATCGAGGGATCACTACACACCCTTTGGGCCATAGGCTCCATGTAGATGGCGAATAAGAGTGATGATAGCGGACAGCCCTGTCGTGTCCCCTGCTGAATAGGAAAGGGGTCCGATGTGAGGCCATTCACTCGGACGGAGGCAGTGGGGTTGGTGTAGCTACTTAGGACCCAGCCTATAAATCTGGCAGGCTGAAGTGGCACATGGTCGCTGTTAGATAGGGCCAGTGCACCCTATGAAACGCCTTCTCTGCATCTATAGAGAGAATCATGCGCTCCGCATCAAAACGCTCAGCTTTGTCGATGATGTATAGAAGGCATTTGGTGTTATCGGAGCACTGCCGACCAGGGACAAAGCCCGACTGGTCCGGGTCTATCAAGCCCAATAGAGGGAGGGAGAGGCACTGCACCAGGATTCCCGTGAACAGTTCTAGGTCCACATTGAGGAGGGAAATGGGCTGATAGGACGCGCATTGCCGCTTGTCCTTCCCTGGTTTAGGTATGACTGTGACTTACGCCTCTAGCATCGTGAATGGGATTGAGGAGGAGAGCCCAATTGAATCATACACCCTCACAAGGACCGGGCCAGCGTGGAGCAGAATGTTTTATAAAACAAATGGGATGGAAAGCCATCCGGGCCTGGGGATTTGAACAGTTTTTGTTTGGAGATGGCCGAGATCACCTCCTCCGATTTGATCGGGAATTCGAGCTCTTCGGCCTGGTCAGGGGTTAGTTTGGTGGTATTCACGCTGTTTAGGTACTGGGCAGGGCCATCATCAGAAAGTTCTAATGCTCCATATAAGGAAGCGTAATACTGCTGGAATGATTCTGCAGTGGCTTATCTTAAGGGTCACAGTCATCTAATTGGGTGTATAGGGGAGCAGAGAAAAGCTAGGCATCGGATAATGACCGCATTGGCCACCCACTTTGCGGTTCAGTGGGTATTGTGTGGTGGTGATCTGGTTCCTGAAGGGCCTCCCCGAACAGTAAGCTGCGCGTCTGGGGGAGGAGGAGACCTAAATAATTCCATAACATTACAAACAAAACATAACAAGAACAGGTGAACAGAGTAATAGTCCTGGGTGAAAAACCACATGAGTGAGCGTGAGACGTCAGCAGGACCCATTCCGCTCCTCGTCCCGCCCGGTCCCCTTCTATTAAAATGACCAGGAGTGCTAAAACTCAATTCCTCTGGATTCAAGGCCAGTCCCACCCAGCTTAATCGTGCAGCTTCTTAATCTGGGTTGACAGTGTCTTCTCCCAGTCAAGCAATGACCACCTTCCGTTCCCTGGTGATGGTTTCCGGGTCCGGCCAGAGGCGAAGCGATGTCTGACCTACCCTCTGCCATCTTTTCGCTCTCGGGGATCTGTTCTTGGTATCGGCCTGCGCAGGATCGCTCTGGACGTGCTCTGGCAAGTTCAATAGCTGTTTGGCCTCCTGCAACGATGGGATGTGTTGTCTTGCCGTCCCATTTAAAGATTAACCTGAAGGGTTGACCTCAAGAATAGGGGACCTCGATGGAGCACAAGTGAGCTGTGATCGGCCTGAACTCTCTCCTCTTTTGCAGTGTGGAGGTTGCTAAATCCTGAAATAAGAGGGGCCAGGAACCCTGGAACTCGATGGATCACTTGTCTCGGGCCTCTCGGAGAATTTGATCCTTGAGCTGAAAATCATGGACACACATAAGTATGTCTGCCGGGGGGGCTGGGGCCGCTCTCCTCGGGCCCACCCTGTGTGCTCGATCTAACTTGATCCACTGGTCTTGCGGGGCTCCCAGAATGAAGGGGATTTGTATGTTCTGGCGGGAGCGGTTTTTAAGATCCTCCGTATGCGCCTGAAGATCCGGTGTTGATCCTTCAGACGAAGGACCTCCTGTTGAAGCTGGTCTATTTCCTATCCCTTGAGGAGGCCTGTGTCTCTAGCATTTCTACTCCGTCTCCCACCGAGTCCAGGTCCCTCTGAACCTTCCTAATCTCTTGGAATAGTTCCTTTTTCATAGTATGCAAATCATCCTTCAGGGAGGCAAACAAAGTTTCAAGGAAGGAGCGTGTCACTCGGGCCTCGGCATCTCCTGATTCTGGGCCCGTTGAGCTCCCTGGCGCAGAGGGGGTCCCGTATGCGTTAGCGGTGTTAGACTTGAGAAGGAGATCTTTAACAGAACATTGCTTCTTGGTTTTATTTGATGCCATTTCCAGACCGCTCAGTGCCTTCCACTTGGTCGCCTAAGCACGTCGGTGTCTTGGCCAGTGCTATATCCTTCTGTAAAGTGTGTTGTGTCTCCTGGGTCCCTACCCCTGTCCGACACTCCCTCGAGGCACACCAAATCTAGGTGTAGGTCTCCAGTGCCCGTTTCACTTCCAGGCCCCCTAGTCCCTCCACTCAGTTCAGGCAGTCGGCGAGCGGCCCGGCCCCAGTGATCCTGTTCACAAAGTTGGGCGCCAATGCAGCCAGATTGCGATTCAGGCTGTTTCTTTGTCCCTTAGGGCCAGTACCAATCCCACCAGTTCAACTCAAGCACCGGCCTCTCAGACACCACCAGTCCAGGTCGGGCCTTAGGGCGACTGGACCCAAATAGCTACTATCGTAATCTAATTTACAGAGCCAGGGGAGGCCGCCACCAGACCAGTTCTATGCTTCTGGGCCAGTCTAAGGGGACAGTCCTCCCTCTCCCCGCACATTCTCCCTCCCCCTGCCCGCTAGGCCTGGTTCCGTTTATTCAACCCCTGAGGCCTGGCTTGACTCTTATTCCTTATAGCAGGGTCCGGGAGGCCTCCGCAGCTGGCAGGATTCGTCGTCCCCCTCTCACCCCCTTCAGCACTGACCTTCTCTTCCAGGTGTCGGTCGAGGGGTGGGGAGCAACCCAGCCCACTTTTTGCGGCCCGCCGCCCCTCTCAGTCTAGGGTCCGGCCGGTCGCACCATCGTGGGTCAGCCTCTTCTGCACCTCTGGCCCCAGAGTCCATGGGAGCCAATCCCCGGCCAGGCCGGGTCCAGGCTAGCCGGTCGCCACTCTGGGGAGGACACTGCGTCAGAGGGCCGCGCACCAGCCGTCTCACCAGGATGCTCAGTCAGCTCCGGCCGTAACTTCTCACCACAGCTGGGCGGCGACCGCGCCTATTTGCCAGCCGTCGATCTTTTCTCAACCTTACTTGGTCAGTATTCTAGGTCACCGCCATTACAGCCGGGATCGCGTGCGTGGGTGCATGTAATAGGGCTGCCGTGAGGGAAGGGAGCAGCACACACTCTTTCCTTGTGCTAGTTTGTAGTCTCTCGGCCCAGCCGCCTGCCACAATTGTCCAGGCCTCGTGGGCCTCCTGCCCCCGACCCAGGAGTCAGGCACCAGCTACCGGGGGCACTGCATGGTGGCTTCCCCACCGCCGTGCGTACCTCCTGCGTGTCTGCTGGGGTGTGGGGGGGGAAGGCTAGGTCCAGCTCCTCCGGCCCCAGCGTTTGTTGCTGCTTGGGCTCACGATCTTCTCCTCCGTCTCTGGTTGTCAGGTGCGCACTCCAGGCTTGCTGCACCTCCGTGGGTGGCTCCAGTCTGCCAGAACCCGACCGGTTCACTCCCAACCAGGGGTGGGAGGTCGCCCGGCCCGATGCCACCCACCACCAGTCGCAGCCCAACTATAGCTCTGCGCTGCCCGGGGCTGGCTGCAGTGACTGAGCGATGGCAGAACCTCCTTCCCTGTCGCTGTCTCGACTCGAGCCGGGTTCAGCTCCGCAGGCTCCTAGTAGTGTTGTCAGGTAGGGGGGTAAGGCCTTGGGGCTTCGCCTGGTCTGCTGCACAATGCTATGTCGATGGGGCCCAGTCGGCGGGATGGAGCGACGATCAGACACGTCCTACTTAGTCGCCATCTTGGCCACGCCCCCAAAATAGCTCTTTAATGGTAATTTATATCAAATTTACAACCAGTCATCGAAGGAGGAAGAAAATCAAACAAGCCCCCCCATCTCCCACAACTACATATGTCCCCACATTCCTGGTCGTCTTATGACTCTTTTCACTGCACATGGTCCCACCCCAAATACCGTACCCTACTCCAGGCTCATCTAGTACAGTATCTCAAGGGAAAGATCTCCTAATGACCACAGTCAGTTCACAGTTTAAGTGGTGATCTATATTTGTCTCACAGTGTTGTTTCTTATCATTGCCTCTGTTTACTTCCCTGTGACCATTTCTTTGTCATCCTTCCCCAATGGAATCTCTGCTCAAATTAATTGTCTCCAAATCCATCCAACCTTTTGGCTATCTTATCTCGAGCATCTATTTCGAAGGTGCATCCTCCATATTAATAATACCAGCATTTGTAAAGTGCGCAGCTACCTCAGTCGAGGTGTCCCGGCGCTGTGGGCCATCGGGAAGATTAAGCGAGCTATTACCCAGAGTCCCAAGGTGCTGGGAAAACCTGCCACCGGCATCGGGGATCGAACCGTGAGCCCCCGTGTTCCGGAGTCAGCCACCCTGGCCGCTGCACCACACCACTATCCCTTTAGTACAGTTCTCCCAGGAATCTCTCCATGCCCTCCGTTTTGTCATACTCTGTTGTACGTCTGTTGACTGTGATCAACATTATTTCAGGTTCCAGGAGTCCACACTAAATCTGCTTCTTACGCACAATGGGCCAGAGAGCTAGAAAGTGTTTTTTTGTAGCTGGTGTCATAGGAAAAGTCTGGCAAGAAATACACCTGGGTATTTTGGAATTGGTGTGGACCATGTTTTTTCGCCGTCATGACCCATCTTGCTTGTTGATGCCTTTTAACATCAGGCTAAGATTCATCCTGGTAGTGGATTGGTGCTGCAGTTAGGGGATCGTTTTCAGTGTGTGTGTTGGAATTATAAGGGTGGATCATATGTTATATTTAATAGGTTCAGGATTCAAGTACGCAGGAATGATTTCATGTCGGCTTTCTCAGGCCGTTTAAGTATCCCAGAAATCTGCACATTGTTCCTGCCGCTACTGTCATCAAAGTCAATTGTCTTCCTATGCAGCCTTCACAGTTCTTAGCCGCCATACCGTTGCTTGTCCATTCTCCTTTCCATTTCAGAAAGTGTATTTTCTATTGTTAGAAATTGTTTCTGGAATTATGTTACCTCCCCTCTGAGAGACTGGACTTCCGTAGTTGTAGATGCTACAGCCGAATTCTCTCAACCTATGGAAACTTTAATATCTATTGGTTCTTTCAGCAATTTGGTCAGGGCTGATTCTGATATCTCTGAGTAGTTAGACATACCTGTATCTTGAGACTTCCATTTTAACTGATTGGCTTCTGCTTCCGAAAAGAGGAGTTGTTGCATGTGTTTGGATTTTGACATGAGCGTTTCAGAGAAGCAGTGTTTGTCGATCTGAGATGTTTGCCCCTGTTGAATTCTTCTGTGCATAAATCGAGAACGCAGTCCAGCTGTACTGATCACATTGTTGTGTCCAATGTAAAGAACGGCACTGGAGACTGTAGAGATCACTGCTTCTGCACAGTGGTGGTAAAATATAAAATCATACGTCTAATTTGGTGAGAGCATGGAGAGATCCAAACAGACTTGCACATCCGGGTATTAACTAGTCAGAGATTTTATCTTGTATTTAGTTAATGAGGAACATCAAAAGCTTGAGTTAATTCATCGTAATGAATATTTGTAGGTGTTTGTGACCGATGTGGGGGGAGATTATGTGAGTTTTGTGAGAAAACTTTATATGTTACATGGTTTTCAAACCTTCTTCAAGATCGCCGCCATGGATGGAAGAGCTGAGTCCTCAGTTTGTTTTCATGACTGAGCCTTGCATTTCTCTCTCTTACCAGGTTGGCCTCCCACTGATATCCTCTTTCTGCTATTCCTTCAGCGCATCTCAGACCTCTAGTGTCAGCAACAGGTAAAGTGTGATGTCTATAAGGTGAATGACTAAAATGGGTGTTTTCTTGTACGGCTTGCTTTCTTTGGCAGAAGCCTGGTTCTGGCTGTTACTTCAAGGGCTAGGTGTGGTTAGAGTTGTAAATCTCAAATCCCATGGTCTGGGCAATCTGGGAGTATCCAGCAGCCATAATATCGTTTCTGACCTCTATGGTTGTCTCTGATGGTTGCATAGATGGCAACCTGTCACCCAGATTGCCTCTGGTCGATATTTCGCCCTCCTTTTGCTGTATTCTCACGTCCCCAGTGGCATGGGCCCCAGCCTTTCCCTTGGAAATATGCAGCTCATGGCTTAGGACCCTACAGCTCTGTGGGAACTTTAAGGAGATGCTGCCATGCTTGTCAGCGTCAAACCCTGCCTCCACCAAAGTGCTTCTGAAAGTAATGGAAGCTCATTCAAACCATCATTCATGTGGTTTGTTTAGGAGTTTGCCCGATGATGAAGCATGGTCCCAAGATCGGTGTGGTACAACTTGCTTCCTGTTTTTAGGGGGTCACTATGTGGCCCTGATTCACAGACCAGTCACTGTTTGAAAATATTAATATACTTTACTTTTCTTGTCTGTTAAGTTTGTTTTTTCAAGGAAGATTTACATTTTGAAATGAATAACTTAGAAAAATATTTCACTTTTGGTGCATCCTGTTTAGCCCATAAACAACTGTTAGCTCTTTATAGGTTACAATATATAGTATTTTTATTTACCTTCTTGGTTCCCATATATACTAGCTGACTTGATTCCCCTTTGAATAGACGCGAAGAGTACTTACTATTTACAACATGGTTAGGGGTAGACATTAGGATAGACGTTGAACAATTTATTTTATAACCTGAGAAGCAGCCAGGTTTGTCAAACAGTTCTATTTATAAAGATATTCATAGTTCAGGATTAGATAGTGTATGACGCAAATCATTTGAAAACAATAAACATTTGGATTCTTCTAATTCTATTTTAATTCCTTGGATGTTCATATGGGACCACACTGCTAGGTCTCAAATTGAGTAACAAAGCCGAGTTGGCAATCTTGTTCAGTGCTTCTTCCTGTCTGGACCGGCCGACTTTCCAGGTTGCACTTCTAATACAGTTTGTTTTACTTAAGAGGCAGAAACTGGATTATCCAAGAAATGCTTACTGCTGTCCTTAGGGATGGAAAAAATCAAATCTTTTAAAAATGAGCTCTTATTTTAAGAAAGAGTAACATTACCATTTATATGCTTTATCAAGTGGATGAAATGAATGATCTGCTGTTACAGGTTGCAGGCTAAAACTTTGCTACATTTCTCACTACCTTCCATGTGTTTAGTTTTTCTTCTTTGAAATGGTTCATCTTGTCTAGTTTATATTTGTAACAATATGTTGTCGTTCAGACTTTCAAATTTAAGTTTCTACTCTTTATTCATTTTGGCTGATTCTCTCATTAACATTCTTCTGCCAGGTGTGTTGTAAGACCGTCCACACTATCTTTGTTAGACTTCATGTACTCTAGAATTTCTGTTCTAGCACTGTAGATCTTGTCTAATTGAAGACACTATCAACTCAATTTGCTCATGATCAGATCATATAATGGTAAGTACATTTGTCACAGATTTCTTTCTTTCTTTTATTTAGTATTAAACACAAAACAAACAATGCATTCCCCTCGAACGATTCAGCAGCAGTATCTTAAACAATGTGCTATTGCATTGCATTCGATGGACTGTCGGGCTTAGTGTTTCAGTAACAAGGTGATTTATATGATGGTGTTGTGCTCACCCCAACAGTGAGCAACTCACATCATGAGAAATATGTCTGTGCAAACAAAAGAGCAGAGTTATTTCCTTCAGGAGGTGTAGCAGCCAGCTCCATCATATCCATATGCAATTTATGTATCAGCCGGGTGCACCCGGTTGTCCTCAGCATCGTTTGGGGTGTCTTTGGCCCAGAAGGCCAAGTATGTACAGGAGGGGCCCCAGATATCTTTTAGTCGTGATCCAATATGTCTGTTAGCCAGCATTTCAGCTCCATCCCTAGAGCAATGCAACATATCCCTCAGCCAATAGTAACCTCATCCCGATAAGCTTGCTCATGCTATCCAGTGTCCCCCTTTGCAAAACCCAGGGAAGCCACTAGTGGACCCTGGACACCGTGCTGCCTGTCACCTCCTCAGTGCACTAAAAAACTGTGACCCAAAACCTTACAAACTCAGGGCATCGCCAGACCAGGTGGAGGAAGGCTGCTTCTACACCACCACATTGCACACACCGGAAGTTGTGCTGCAGGCCCATTTTAAACAGTTGATGAGACGTGGAGTACAGTCTATTTCAGAGACATAATAGGTAGCAGGCGTAATCTGTAATTACGTGATAACGTTCAAAGCATCAGCGCCACTGCTTATCTATCATTTCCATCCCTAATGCAGTTTACCAGTCATTCCTAGCTCTAGGCTTAATCACAAAAGCTGTTTGTTGCATGATTGAGTATAGTCGTATGATCACCCATTTGAGGGAAGCCATATGAATGATACAGTCCAGCGCTCGCATGCTCTGGGTATGTCCTATGTATTGTGGAGCCTATAATCACGGAGTATGCTAGCGTTGTGCACTCTAGGACAGCCTGAATATCAAGCAGCACGATAAAGCTACCATAAGGGTATAGATTAGCTTGATATATTTCACCTGACGCTGGACCCGTGCATACATAGTTATGTTATATTGATTTGTATAGTGCATTAGTCATCCAAGATGGTATCCAGGCTCTTGGGCTTGTGTGTAGGTTTGTGGCTCCAAGGTGCTTATACGAAGAGCCAGGTCTTCAGCATCTTGCGGAACTCAGTAATGCCTCCCCTCGGGCATGTTGGCTCAGTGCAGATCATCGTGGCCCTCGGAATGTGCTTGCATTGTCAGCCTCTACTGCAACATGTGCTTGGCACTGCATCGGGTGGAACCATTGATGAATGTACTGTACTTGTGCCCAGTAAAAATAAAAACTCCAGCACCCTGTGCAAAGGTTAAGGTCAGCACCTTCCAAGCCACTCTCAACTGTTTCCCTGCTCATGTCAACCTGACCATGATCTAAGATGGTCAACGAGTGCTCTCATCCATAAGATGGGAATGTTCACAAAGAGATAAAGAAACCTAGACGAAACCACCATTTTGCTGATCACAATTTTCCCCGCCATGGATAGGGACCAGCCAGTCCACATCAAGACCCTCTCCTCCAGCCATGAAACAGCCCTACCATCGTTTTCCAGCCAGATCACCTCCATATCTCCATTAACCCAAAACCCCAAGTATTTAACCGCAGTTCTCTCCCACTTCTGAGGAAACTCTGTATAGAAAGTAAGTTTAGCAGAAGTCAATGTAAAGATCACTGTTTTGGACCAGTTTACACTGATGCCAGTAATGCTGCCAAATCTGAGGAATTCATGCAAAATAGGCACACGGTTGACATGCGGATCTTTAACATAAGCAGTTATGCCTTCTGCATACGTCAACACCACTATTCTCCGTGCCGTGTAATTTAGCCCCCGCTCGGCATGCTGCTGCCGCAGACGGAATGCAAGTGCTTCCATAGCTCTGGCATATAGAATCGGGGACAGCAAGCAGCTCCACTAGATGCCTCCAATGATCAAGAATTAGGATGAGACAGTGCCGTTCACCCATATTCATGCAGTAGGTTGCGCCATACAGCAGCCGAATCCACTGGATCAGAGTAGGGCTAAAGCCGATCCTGCTGGGGAGGGCAAACTAGTATGGCCATTCCAACAAATTAAATGGCTTTGCAGAATCCAAGAACGTTGCCTCAGCCCAAAGTTTTACATTAAGTGAATGGAGGAGGGCGAATATGGTTCGTAGACTGTGGGCAGTAAATCATCCTGGCGCGATCCCAAATTGGTCCAGTCGAACAATACTGGGGAAAAGAGGGAGAATTCTAACCACAACTGATTTGGTCAATATTTTATTGCCAATAGTAATCATAGAGCATGGCCTGTAAGAATCACAAAGGTTAGCAGGTCTACCAGGTTTTAGGATTATCACAATGAGCACCTCCCTGACTGACTGGGAGGCACATCCAGTACCTCTAGCCTCATGATACATAGCTAGTAGATGAGAAGCAATCTCTTCCACGTATTCCTTGTAAAACTGGTCTGTCAGCCCGTCCAAGCCAGAGCCTTATTTCCAGACAAACGTCTGATTATACAAATGATATTTTCCTAGTCAAATGGGAAATTTGTCAAAGTTCATTCTTAAGTCTGATTTATGATCTGGGCACAAGAAAGTATAATCACAGTCTGTGACATGAATGAGTTTCCAGACATCTGTTAGCCCTGAAAAATTGAAGAATCTTCGAAGCACTCACTTGATAAAGTTACAGCTGTCTAGAATGACAGGATCCACTTCAAATAGTTCACCATGGATGAAATTAAAGTGACCTGCAATTATTATATTAGTGCTTTGCTGGGCAATTAAAGTGTCTCCATTTTTGCACAGCATTGATGTTAAGTGTTGATATGAAAAATATAGTTTTGTTAGGATAATTTCTCTTTCCTCTGTCATGGTTTTCACGATTATGTGCGTCCACCTCTATTTTGATTTCAGTATGATGAACTTTTGGTTACAGTGAAAAGGAATGCTAACTCCGCAAGACGTTTTGGAAAAGCAGCTGTGCAGTTCTAATCCAGTCACTTCTTTCCACAAGCGCTTGGTTAACTAATTAGATGTGTTTCATGTAAGTGTACTACATCTGGCATGGCATAGCATGGCATTCACGCAGGGAGGCACATGTTGTGCCCCCCTGTGTGCATCCACAAGGTGAGGTACAGCTTGCCTCATCACCACTGTTTTCATGGAGGAAAGACCACCATGAAATCAGTGGCAGTGATGAAAGTCGTAATATGCTTATTGGGACCGCGGTGGGCCCACCAAGCATATAAATGCCTCTGGATCGCCGCGCCACCGCCAGGGAACGGCTGTTCCCTGGTGCAGTCGGCGGACCCAGGGATGCACGACCACTAGGGTCGTAATGTGGTGGTTGCAAGACCAGCACCAGCGCACCACCACAAGTCTGGCGGTCCTCGGTCTGCCAGACTCGTAATTTGGCCCTCAGTGTGATAAAAGAGTTCTTACATTATCACTAGCTGCTTCGTGGAATTCTTCATTGGCATTGTTACTTTGTGCAACCAATTATTTTTGTTCCTTGAAAGGGTGAGAGATTATGGCAAATGGTTCAATCAACGCATGCCTAGACAACCAATGATAGGTATCATTCTTAATTGAAATATGTATTCTCAAACAAATTGTCCTCTTGGAGAGTCATACATACACTATCGCTGTTTCTCTTCTGGGTACCTTTGTTAAAATAATGTACTTTTAACCTGGGAATTGATCCAATTTTGTGTAAGCCATACCTACTCCTAACTAGAATTTGAGTGTTAGGGCCCAATACAGACTTTGGTGGAGAGGATACTCCGTTGCAACAGCGACGAAGAACCCTCTCCGCAAAAGCAAAGTTCCGCCCTCCTCTTTTAAGGGTTGGGTGGAACTTCAGTATGTAGATGGGAAAGGCTACTCTGTCTACACTGCCTATATGTACCTCCAATGGCCCGACTGAGTAAGGGCCATCAGAGGTTTGGCCATGTGTGAACAAATGGCCAGTTTTCACTGTCCAGCATGCCAGCTGAAACCTAGTAGTAACAGACAGAGAAACTGCAAAATGACCCCATGCTACGTGAGAAATGTCCCATGGCGAGGGGGTCATTCTGTTTTTTTTATTTTCAAAAAGAATGTCTTGCTTTGGTATTTTCTTTTTGAAAATAGAAAAAAATGTTGAAAGTTTGACATGTTGATGTAGCCGTCCATCAAACTTTCAATGAGTTTACAGAAATCACTGTGACTGCGGTTCCTGTAAATGCAAGAGATGTCAGCTGGTCATCTCAAAATTTGGCGGGCGGGTACTCTTTCAGGGCAATGGAATACTTTACTCTGTCATCCTAACGGAGTAAATTCCCATTTGCCTAAGTCAAAATTAAGCCATTAGTCTGCAAAAGAGTATAGAGGTGACCACTGTAGCCTATTAACTGTGTGCTGGCTTCTCATCATTAGTACGCTGCACTGGTAGAAAGTAGGAGACCATAGACTAATGGTTGGTGGATATGTAGTCTCTCTCTACCGAAACCTGTCCAGGATGTTGGTGGTGGGCCGCCTCAACACTGAAACGCACATCTTGTTCTTTCCCATGAGTGTTAAGGTAGGTACTGGGTATCTGTGTGGTTACTTTTATGTGGGTGTTTGTGTTTTTGTGTATGTGCTCCCAATAACAGTACTTAGAATGGAATTGTTGAATAGGTGCTTCTAATAACATCCCTTAGAATGGAATTTTTAAAAAGTGACTTTGATACATCACTGCTTTTAAATTGGTGTGTCTTGGAACAGGTTAAAATAAGAAGAATTTCAAATCTTTTGGACTAATTTTAAGTCAGAGTTGACATGTTTCCTTGCCTCCATTCATAAATATTACAGCAGATTTATCAACACCATGATCCAAAGGCACTGGTATGGGTTGTCGGTGTCAAAGGAAGTATTATGTCTTTTTGCATTGCCCCCCTCACACACACACACTTCTAGCAAGGTTCCTTAACTGGGCCACAAACAATAAATCTGAGTATCTGTTTTGTCCACTCCTGGCATTTGGAAGCCCTATCATTGAAGGGACAAGGAGGAGTATGTCCACTTTGTGAAGTCACTGTGAATTTCTGGGTGTTTTTTATTTCAGTTTCTGTAAATTCAAAATGATGGCTCAAATCTCATAGCTAGAAGAAAAAGTCTCAACAGTCTTACCCAAACCTCTTCTCTTTTCTCAAAATCTTGGTTCATTTGACTTGTCAATCATATACCATTGGTGGCGTCATAGAAAGAATGTTGACTTATGCACACAGCAGTGACAGTAAAGTTGTCATTTATCCAATTTAATGGCTTCAAAGCCTTTACTGTGCATGGAGAATATTGAGGAATGTATGTGCTTTACAGAACATTAGAGGTGCACTAGTTGCAAAGCATTGTACATGTGGTTGTGAGTTTGTGTCCTGCCCATTTTTTATTTGCAAAAATAGGCTCAAACTTGGAGTGACACTTTCTGATTCATGATGGACCAACCAATTCATACCCACACAGGATAGTTTGTATTATCATTGTTTTAAGTGAAGTTAATTCTAATGGATCTACACCAGAAATACTTTGGTGCCACTTATCAATAATTGCATTGAATTGGATAACACGTTAGGAATCACATGCCTGCACAACGTTTGGACTGTTTGTTTGCAATTTTTCTCTTGCCCCATAAGTTATGTTCTTCAAGATGTGTGACATTCCAATCCGCATCCAAAAGCTCTTGCCAATACACTCAGCAAAATGTTCTCCCTTCAGTCTTCCAATCCAGTGTATATTGTCCTAATACACTAAACTCTTAGACGGTCAGAATTAAATGACTCTCAGAAACGTGCTTCCTTTTTTAGCATCCCTCGTTCGATAACAAAAGCATTTAAGGCAAGCCTAGTATCTGGGTACAGGCCTCTTTCTATGCCCTCACTTTGGGGCATCCTCATTAAGCATCATTGGTTCTCCTAGAAATGTAGCACGAACACCACACACAGCACGATCTAGGCGCTGTAGCTAAACAGCTTCCGATTATTAGAAAGGAATTTTCTTAGTAAATTTGTTCTCCCTTTATTAGGAATTAACATAATATTGTTCAAGTGAAATGTTCTCTTCCATTGTGCGACATGGCTGTCCCTTTAAACTTCAGTTGCGTTGACACTGATCCAAGTTTAACTTCTGCTATGGGATTTATCTTTTTACTTGTGCTAATGTACTTTCTCATGATTGAAATAATTAGATCAGCAGGCTTTGAAAAACAAATTGCTTTACTAATGGCAAAGTTTTTTACTTTGTGATTTTGTATACTACTAAAAGGCTGTGCTACCTTTGTTACAAAATATTCAGAATGTTAGCAAAAATAAATCTCAAAGTCCAAAACTTGACAGCCTTGATAGCGGAGTAAGTTAATGGAGCATAGAGGGCTCTTCTGAAACATATTCTCTCCTTCACCCTCAGAACCTATGGAGGTAACAACTATGATGTGATCCTTGACCTGCCACATCCATTCAGGGATTCAGACGACTGGAGGATTTGAACAGATGTTCAGAGTAACAAAGCTGTAGATGTGGACAGTGTTGTGCTCGAGCCATTTTTATTGTTGAGTGTTCTAGATTTGTTATGTGCTGACATTGTAGAATGGTTAGGCATTTGTGATATGGAGCTGCCTGCTGGCGGTTGTGTCTACATTGCCTTGCTGTCAGAGCGGGTTTAAGTTGAGAATACACCTAAGAAGAATCTTTCTTTTTTACAGCTATTCTTTACAACAGAGGGCTGATATTCAAGAACTGAAACCAGTGGCCAAATAGTCAGTGACAACAGGGACTGTGATGAACAGAGAGACAAAAGGGGAGAGAGTGCATCTGGGCCAAGCCTCCTTTGACAGATTGGGGGCGTGGAGTCTCCAGAAAATTTAAGATTGGCAAAGTGTTACTTTAGCCTAAGCTCATAGACTCAGAAGTCCATGCCCAAATGGTGATCATCTGTGATTGGATTCTGAGCTCTGAGACCTTCCGAACACTTAATTTCATGCTGGCAGGGCATCACAGAAAGCCACAAGAAGGTGCCAACACAAAAGACCTCTGCTTGTCAGAAAATGGGATAGTGTTTTGCTAATAATCCTGCAGAAGATACACACAACAGTCTGACAAAGCAGTCCGAGGCCACCAGTCACAAGACTGCTTTCAGCAAGCTGAAGGAGGAGATTAGCTGGAATCTGTGGTCGTAAGGTGTGTCCCAGAAGTGGTAATCAGTTCTGTTTCTGTAGCCCAGGTCTATATTCCTTGCCAGTTACTAAGTCACAACTGCGTGGTGGGATAAAGTGTGCTTGAGACTGAGCTTTATGTCCTTTCCTTCTGCATGCACTTTTCCACTACTGGCTATCTCCAAATTGGAAAACTTTAAAATCTTAGGACCCACTTGTTCCAGGATGCATGGGTTTACCTTGGGATCAGGCCAATGTGTGACAACAGCAAGCTACGTACTCCACATTGCTTTCTGGACACATTGCCCCACGGAAATCACACCAAAATGACCAGTAGCTCAGAGTCTGGGCACAGCCACACTTCCCCCACTGATCACCAATACTGGTTGATGTAACTGTTCCAGGCTAGTTTTAAAGAACATGCAGTGACAAATAAGTGTAAACACCCCACCAGCTGCAGTGTTTCAGACACTGTCTCTGCCTGGGCTCGGCACGTCACCATGCATGCTCTCCTTCTCTCTCTCTCCCCTTCAGTTTGTCTGGCCTCATAAGGCAGTAGCTTATGGTCACCGGTGCAAGGGCCCTGCTTTCAACCCCTTTCTCTTCCACTAGGGAGCTCAACACTATGGATCCGCCCACTCAGTCACCATGGGCTGTGATCTCGGATCACCACAGTCATCTCGTTATCTGCCCCTAGTTTCAACCAGTATGTCACTCTGAACCTTATAGCTTCACCAATGTCTATCACTGTCTCTTCAGATCTGAAACCTAGGTCATGCAGCAGGTCTAAGTAGGGCTTTGACGGAGCAGGGTTTTCTATACCTTGATCTTCGGGTGTAATCATTAAATAATCCCTCCCACAGGTTGTATGGACTTTGATCGTCGACATGGAGAAGCAAGGAGTAAATATCTACACTTCGTCAGTACCATTAAATTGTAAATTACTTCTTGTTCAGTTAATAAAGAGAATTTTGAGGAAGTTAAAAGTTTTATCGTTTCAATGTCTCAGGTTTCTCAATTTCTATTCAATATGAGTTAAACTTTTAAGCATGATCATTAGAAATAAACATAGTCCAATAATTGATTTTTCAATATAAGGTAAAATAATACATTAGTCAAAATAATAGTAATTATTGTTATAATGCAAAAAGCGTGTTCGATAAAGGAACATTTCCATACTAAGTTAAACTGCAATAATGAGACAAAAAGTGTCAGTTCAGATACCCAATAAAGAGTTCTGGTTAGAGGACCAGTGCTCAAGCATAAATAAAGCCTTTGCATGTTGAGCTGGAAAGGATTCCCAGCTATGAATCAGTAGACAATCAGAAATTAATCTGGCAAGTCTTCCATAAACATAGACTGTTGCAAAAGATGCAAGTGAGAATAAACCCTCCTAAAGAAGACTATCCTCTAACCGGAAGAATGTCCTCTACCCTAGGAACATGCACCAATACAAGCACACACTTTCTATGTTGCAACATGTTATTTTTCTTCTTCGCTGATGACCACTAGAATTTCAGTAAACTCCTGGGAAGAGATTAACTCTCAATCTTCACACACTCAGACAATATGCCTTAGATGCTAGTCTTTGAAAACTTACATTGCTCACTTTCTGTGGTCCAGACTGTTCTTCTCATGACTCATTCTTCCTGTTACCTCCTCTCCTTGCACTGAGAGCCGCACTATCAGCTGTCTAATACTAAACAAGTGGATATTCTCTAACTAACAGAAAGCTTCTGGAAAAATACAACATCTGCAACAAAGAGAAAGAGAACATCTTGTGCAACATTTTAAAAACAGGCCTTCAAGTGTCAAGCATTATTTTCTGTTTACATGGTATTGTCAGTTAAGCTAACTTAAACCAGCACTTATTTATTTCACATCCAGTCTTATAAACTATAAGCATGACTGTCTAGTACGAAATCTTTGCATTTAAATTAATATATGTTGAATGTAAACTTTTGCACATTTTAATAAATGTGTTTTTGTCTACAAATAAAATTCGCCTATGCAGTTCAGAGGATAACCAATCCACGCTCTGTTCCATGTCTGTCCTGGTCTCGAATCTAACCATTTATGTAATATAAAAGAAACTGAGATTTGACATTCTTGCAGCTGTGAACCCTTTGAGTAAGTATTTTTGTGGTATTCATTCTCAATAGGTCTTTGGGGGCTTTTGTTTGTAGCCTAGAGTTAATTAAAGAGTACTGTAAGCTTTAGTGCCCTCCCTTCATTCATTGTCATGCGCTTACCTTAACATTGCACTTTCTGGTAAGCTGTGTGCCCCTTATCCCGACACGCTCATGGACACAACTTCAGACGTGTTGTAGGACTGAAACTTGACAGATAGTTGTGACAGAACGGTGAAAGAACAGTTTGGAACCAGGAGAAATGCTGTCTGGTTTTCCATGCTCTCTTATTTTTCTGTAGTATGCTGTTCTACAAAGTGCTTCAAACTGAGATTATATTAAATCCTCTGTGCGTGCTGTGACAGTTTTTTTTTGTCAACCAGGTGATTTGTGGATGAGTCTACCTTCATATACTGTGTATTGTAGCTGCTGTTTATATGAGCACTGCATGGTATTTATTTTTCACTAATCCAAACAGGAATGTATGAATGGATGTATGTTTTTGATTTTTGAACATTTCCATTTTTTTATTGACTTTTTACAACTCTGCTAAGTCCATTAATGAAAAAAGTTGTCAACACTTTCTATAGTTTATGCATTGATCGAACCACACATAGGAAATAGTGTAATAGTGTTTTAGGATGTTGTTAAGTTTTAGAAGTGTTTTCTAACGCCTTTTTTAACTACAACGAAAAATCTTTTTTCTTGAGCGGCATTCAGTTTTATAGCCTGTTACAGTCTCTGTAACAATCATTTTTGGAGTCTGAACGTTTTATTTCGAAGAATCCATTTATGTGTAACTATAATGTGAAAGCTTAATTAAGAAACAGTTTTAGTTAAGAAAGATCCCAAAAATGACTAACTTCAACTGTAATTGTGTATTTTATTTCTCTATTGACTTTGGTCTTTTTGTGTCCATAAAACAATATTTAGTCATTTCCGAGGTTTATTGTTGAAGCAAGCTTCATCTACAAATGTGTTAACCACTTCATTGCCCTCATAATGTATTTTTGCATTAGGTTCCCACTACTGTAAATATGCATTGTTGTGTCAATTGTGCGCTCCCTAACCAGCCACGTCTGACAAGTAAAATCAGAGAGATTTCAATCCTGGGGTCTCTGAAAGATATATGTGGGCTTAGTAACCAGATCCCAACTATTTTTGTTGGTCATTTCTGGTTCCTGCTTTGAATAAGATATGTAGCAAGGAAGGAAGAAACTGCTTCTCCGGCAATGTTAGGCAGTTTGGTTGGCTACAAACAACAGGTCAGTGTCAGACTCTTTGCATTTAAATTTCTCGGGACCGCCAAGCCATATTAAATTTGAGATTGTGAATGTTCTCTTATAACCAAGACACGAGGTACTCACTCTGCAATGGAGAGTTGGCATCTCACTCCTGTTCGATTTTCTGAGGTAACTTACTTGAGCTGTGAAGGATTAGATCAATGGTAGTGGTGTTGCGGTTGAGACCAGATACTATATACAGTGGTTGCAGAAAAGATACCCTGTTCTGCTGGGGTTCTTACTTTAAAAAAAAAAAAAAAAGAACAATGACTTACTGACACCTTAAATATATAAATCTATGCACAGTGCAAACATCGTCCCAAACAGTTGAACCCACGAAAATCAGTAAAGCAACAAAACATATATAAAATACAGTTTCAAAACTAGGAAACCGAATTACACCCAATATAAATTGGTCACAAAATCAGGATTCAAGCACAGTAAAAAGTGAGTGTGCAAGGAAATATGGTAACTAGAATGGGAAGCCTGCTTTTCCTCCAGTTTAGGGTTAGGGATGGACTGTGTTGAAACTAGTTAGTCGAGGTTAATGGGCTTTAATTGTCAGTTGTTGCCTTTTGCTGCTGGTGTTTTGGGCCCATGTTTTGTTAGGGCCCACATCTGAGAGCTGAGTACAGCCGTTTATCACATGGCACTTAGGTAACAAAGCAAACACAAGGACATGATGGACGGAGCGCTGAAACTTTTCAGACACTCACCCCCAGTCACAGATCTGGGTTGAATCCATCATTGTTCTTTAGCTCACTTTGCCACCCCAGTTCAGACCCAGCTATAGACAAATCAGTCTTGACCCTGTGCCTCATGTTAACAGTCCAGCCCGAACTGCCAAGCCAGGTCTTCCCTGGAACCGGAAACAAGCATCCTGGGACCGGTTTCGGGGTAACAACCCACATCAGCCAGGCTAGCTTGTATCCAGTGGCAAAGTGAGCAAGGGACCCACGTCTGGGCATACCCTGCCAACTTAGGGTGATCAAAGCAAACCGAAGGACATAATGGATGGTGCGCTGAAACTTTTCAGACACTCGCCCCCAGTCACAGATCTGGGTGGATTCCACCGTCATTCTTTGGCTCACTTCGCCAACCCAGTTAAGACCCAGCTGTATGCAAATCAGTCTTTACCCTGTGCCTCATGGGAACAGTCCAGCCTGAACTGCCAAGCCAGGTCTTCTCTGGACTGGAAACAAGCATCCTGGGACCGGTTTCGGGGTAACAACCCACATCAGCCAGGCTAGCTTAAGGTAACAAGGCAGAGCATTCCACAGCTTTCTCAGGGAAGTAATAAGGGGTAGTAGCCACTCGGTATTCAGCTGAGCCAAAAATAACATTTCAAAGCACTACATATTCAGGTAATGCTTTTACATTGAAAAGATAAAAGTGCTTTATTGTGGTCAGAGCTAAATGTTACTCATGAAAATATAAATGTTCACAGACAAATCACGAACAAAGAAAAGCAGGTTATCACAATAAACAATTTCTACCTGTTGGCTTTCGAATAGAGTTTTCATTATCAATAAACCAATGCCTTTTGATCTAGCAACAGGTTTTCACAGCAAAGAAGTCAGTGCTTATTATGCTTATACAGTGAGTTTTCACTACTAATAAGCCACAACCTATTGGCTTCAAATTGGATTGTATGGTAGCAATCATAGGCAAACGTACAAGTTCTCTGACTGTCTTAATGGAAGGGGCAACCAAACTCAATTCCTGGTCTTAATTGTGAGTGTACGATTTGTTTTGTTTTGTAGAGTAATGGGACTTTCAAGTCCAGACCTGGTTACCACCTTATCTAGTGTGCACGCATGCACAAAAAACAACCAAGGCAAGAGGAGAGGGTGATCTCGGTCTCACAGAGTGCCTGCAAGCAAGGCGGACACCAGCAGGTGCTCCACTGTCCATGGAAAGTGGCTCACTCCAACAGTTCCTCTCATTCTCATCATACGTCTGCATTGTTCTGGCTTGCATTGGCTTTGTTGGTTCTTTTTCATACCCTATCTCAAAACTCCCTGAAAATGAGTAGAACTGCCCATCCTGTTTAAAAAAAGGAGTTCTGCCTCAGTGGACAGAAAATCCAAGGCCAGGAGTCTGAAGTAGGACTAAAGAGAGAGGCAGTGTCCATTCGCTGGAATCACCTAGCCTAACACTGAAAAAACTGCAATATTTCTGAAACTGCTAAATGAGGTTGAAGTGCGAAGCTGGGGAACCGGGTCTGATTCTCGGCAGGGACGCTCAACATCCTGTTATTCTGAGGAAATCACTTAATTTCCCTGTGCCTAACAAAAATGAATGTGTCCATCTGTAACGAAACTGGTGCTCATGTAAAGCCCTCTGATACCTTCGGGTCGTGTTCGCACTAAATAAAACTCCAAAAACCGGGTGCTAAGTATTTTAGAAGCAACACCCTTACTGGGTGTTATCAGAGAGCCTGGGGAGCGTGGTTAGGTTTTCCAGTGCTCGACCCACCCTATAGGTATGCTGTCGGCCACAGAGAAGCTCCACAAAGGGGTGCTTTATTGTCAAATATGTCCTTAACCACTGAGGAGATTGTGCTCTGCTTTGCAAGGTTCAGTTTTTGTTGGTGGAATCTAGCAACACACTTTATAATCTCTAAACTGGGGGGTAGAACAAAGCACCCTTAAGGTATTTTGGGGGCTGCCAGAGGAGTCGCACACTGGAGGTCCGAGACAGAAGCTTGCCACAAGGATTCTGTAGAGCTGCTTCTCCTGATTAGCCTCACAGTGTTGGTGGTAGTTCTTAGTCCTGCCTGCAAAGATGTATTCTCCACTTTTAGATGGATTCCTCATGCCTTGGTATATTTCAAGAGCCCCTCTGCACAGCGAATTGGTCTCTATTCCCTCAAACCAAAACCAATGAGAGGGGATAGGAATGGTTATGTGGGAAAGGCCCCAATTTCCTGAACTGATATACATAAATCAAAAGTGGAGGTTGTCTCCCAAAACAAGCAGTTACTATGCCCTGCTCTTAGTGCTCTACAACAGGAGGGGGCATTTTGATATTCTCTATGCATAACTACTGCTCAGATGATATGTGTTAGGAGTACAAGGGTCTTAGAGATCGTGATGAAATCTGCACATCTTGCGAAGCAGATGAAAAATGTCGACCTACAATATATACACACTGGCTCAGTAAATGCCTCATCATGTCACATTATGTTTTTAACCATAGCACAGGGCCCCTCTTACTAAAGAATTGGGTTGCGGTTCCCTGGAGATATATTTAATGTCTTCTGTCCTAAGATCCCACTAAGAACATAGATAATATGTCAAAGTGCCCCCTCCCATTGTGAGGTTGAGCCCACCTGGAGGTGAGTACCTCACCAAGTGAGGACCTGAAGATGAAGCAGGCCGCATGATTAGCATGTGTGTGAGGGTTCTATAAGAACACATATAGTGTGCTTGGTGTGCACTAAGGAGCAGTGCATAGTGACTGCTCATTTCCCTCATAGCAGGTTAAGATTATACAGCAGTGTTATAACTCAAGTCCCAAACAGAGCTCCTAGTCATGAGATAAGTGGTCTGAAGATCCCTGAGGGATGTAGCCCAGCAATCACCTGAATCCAGCAGGCAATCTTACTTTCAGGCAGTTGTCACCTCTCCTTGCAGGGCCCTATGCCAGTTCTGTCTGCCAAATAAAAAGAGATCATTGCTACCCCGACCTGGGTTTCTACCGAGGATTTTCCCCTGCCTGGCAGTCATAGATGTGAACTGCAGAGCTGCTCTCTCTTTTTGGTTGATTCTGGTTTGGGGTATTAGTAGATTTTGGGTAGGCTCTCCTATCCACAGTGCTCTGATCTTCAGAAGCAGCTGGGAGATGGTGTGCAATTGGGTGTGTCCTAGTAGAATGTGAAACCAAGCAACAAGAGGGAGAGGCATTCCCTTCAACCCACAACAAAAAACTGTCTACAGTAGCAGCCCTAGAAAAAGAGAAACTGAAACATATTAGTACTGATTTTCTACTTCAACAAAAGATCACCCCCATCCTCCAAGTAACTTCAGTGGGAGGTCTGTGGATTGTTCTAAGTCCTGGTCTTAGTGAACAAAGAACCTGAGTCATTAAGTTACCACTAACCTGTATATCTGAATTCTTCTGAAGGAATGAAGTGAAACCTGTCAGACTCCTTCCCCCATCAACAGTGCTCAACACATCCAAGAATGGGCTTGATGTTGATGATGAAGAGTGGGGAAGTGGGCTAGGTATATGATAAAAGTATGCAAGAGGCATTGGCTTGTAACCACAGCGTTCGTCTCATTAAATGGAGGTGTTAATTCACAGGGGATGCCTGATTCTCTCCTTGTTCTTCCAATGGAATTGATTTTGTATGGTTCCTAAAAAAATAGAAGGGTGAAATCTATGTAGCCGAATGAGAAGAGTCACTGTAAGAAAACTCAGCAAGGGTGAGGCTTCCACTTAGTTGGTGTTACACGGGTGGTGAGTAAGTATTGTATGAGCTGTTCCTTTACTTGATTTACATGGTCCATTTGGACATCGTTCTAGAATGTGGGGCAGAACTTTCCTGAAAACTGAGACCTATGGTAGGAAATATTGGCAGCAGAACCCCCATGTAGTCATAAAATCTGTTGAATTAAAATATCTGCTTATTCTTTGGCACTGGGTATCTCACGAAGTAGAAGGAAATGTGCCACTTTGGTTAATAGATCCATTATGAGCAAAATGTTGGTCTGGTCACAAACTGAAGGCAAATCTGTTACAAAGTCCATGTTCATAGTTTACCAAGTGGAAGGCGGCACAGGTAAATGCTGTTGCTGTCCAGTAGGATGAGAATGCATGCTTTTATTACGATTGTACATTGTGCTATTCTAGACAAATGCCTGTTCATCCTATGTCTGGGTTTCCCACCAAAACCAAGGCTAGAAGAGTTTAACGCTCTCCTGAATGAACATCTGTGAGGGATGCAGAATGAGACCTGAATGTCCATGCTGGTGTGGAGTAGGCACATTCAAGAACCTCTTTTCAATTACAGAATCTTTAATATTGTTTTGGGGACCTTAAGGGAATCTACAATGACAGAAACAGAGTGGACCTCATCAAGAAATTTGTCTGAAGTTATTGCATCTATTGTGTTGCCTTTCTGGAGAATTGGCAAGGCAGTACTGTTCTGTGGTTCATCATCAATCCTGGACAAATCATCCACTTTGGCATTTTTTGCTGGCCTATATATTATGACAAAGGCAATCTCGCTGAAAAACAACATCCAGCTCAATTGTCTGGGAGACAGTGCTCTTGTTCAGTGTAGAAGTTGCAGGTTTATGTGGTCTAACTAAATAGTCCCAGTATGACAGGCCCCTATTATGCCTCCAGTCGTGGATGGCTGCTTTGATAGCTAATAGCTCCTTCTCCTTGATGGTGTATTTGTGGTAAGCCCGATGTTGCTTTTTGGAGAAAAATGCCACAGTACCACGTTGTTCGGTCTCGGGGCTTCGTTGGTACAATACTCCACCCCCCCCCCCTCCATTTGCAAATTGAGAAGCATCATCCTCCAACACATAGGAAGAGCAGGATCTGGGTGTCTGAGGCCAGGTGCTAAGTTGAAACCATCTTTCAACCTTTGGAATGGGGCTTCTGCATCTTATGTTTGGGGGAAAAAAGCACTCTTTGCTGAAGGAGAAGGGTTCTAGGAGATACAATATTAGGGAAGTAAGCAAAATGCTTGTAGAAATTTCCAAATACTATGCTTTGATCTTCCGTGATGCAAAGAGGGTGAATGTCAATAAAAAATAGCATTGGCATTACTTTGGTCCATTTGTTTGCCTGTCTGGATAATAAAGAAAGCTAGAATTTCAACATTTGTAGTGGGGAAAATTTATTTTTCAAGCATGGCAAAAATAAATGGCTGATGGTATGCGGGCATACAAATCTGCAGTACAGCAAGTCAACAGAAGTTCAGCTTGGCCTTTTTTAATAGGTCTAAATGAATCCTTTTTCATTAAACATCAGCACCTAACTATTTGGCTGTGTTTCATCTACACACATGTGGGTTCTGACATTAATGGTTCTCAAGAGACATTCAGTTGTTTCATGCACAAATACAAGGACAGGGAGAAACCCATCCGGAACAACGCAGGCAGAGGAACTTTATTTATGACCGGTTGGCAGGTAAAGCATACTGCCAATCAAGATGCTGTTACAATAATCAAGTTTTCTCATTTTCAAGGTATTGATGTAGAAGTTAGTTGCCTGGAAAGGGCAGTAGTTGCAGATGATTAGATCCAACCAGCAAACCAACATCCCTGTCAAAGGATGGTTAGTATGTTTAGGGAGATGTAGTGGTGTTTGGCATGAGATTTGGGGCAGAGAACCCAGGGTAATATTGCTCTAGAAAAGTCAGTCTTGAGCTTGTGTTCATTTCATCACAGAACACATTGATGCTCTTATCTACACTGTAATACTCATGTTTGTTGTTTTCATAATTTGGTGCTTCATCTTGAGCAAGCAGCTTATTTCACACGTTTGAGCGCCACGTTGACTTGGTGGTTTTAATGTATACCGTCTATAACGGTCTGTATTTGAACAACTTGAAAATGCTCAATATTCAGACTGTGTGCTTTCTGTAGACCTCGACCCACATAAGTCTCCAGGTTTTAAGTAAGTCACTGTTCTCATTTTCGTCATAGATTTTTTTAAAAGATGTCTCAGTTGCTCACACACCAAAACACTGTCTTGTGTATGTTTATGAAGGTCTCTTCTCATACGCGGTCTGAATTTTTAGTGAGCCCTGAATTTCAGACATTTGTAGTCTGGACACTATGGCTGTGATGGGGCTCATTATCAAGTATTCCATGGCTTTCTTACTTGCCCCTTCATGTGGAACTCAGTAGCCAGTGTCCTAAGGTTCCTCGCTTTTGAATTGCCTTGATATCACCAGTAGTACTTCCTGATTTGGACGGAAGCCTGCAACCCAACTCTGGTACTGTTTGTGGCAAACTCTAGCATTGCAACAAAATACCACACCTCAAATACTGCACTGCCAATAACAGCACCTAATAATGTCTTCTTGAAATCAAGAGTCAGATTGACCCCTCTCTCTTCATATCAGAAAGAGGTCAGAGACTATCCTTGACATCTTGTGGATGGAAGTAGCAGTCTGCCACTTAGTGCTACAGTCTTTTTTTTTCTTTGATTCTATGATCAAATAAGTGTTAAAAGACCAAAGTTTTCTTCTGTTTCCAATGATTACTACCTGACTCCACATTGACTGAATGCAAGCTGCATCACCTTGCTTTTAAAAACTATTCTTGCCATGGTCTTCAGTTTGCAGCAAGTTGGCTTTCATATATTTCCCTTTGATTATCTTCATGTTCTTTGTGATAGGAGACTTTGGTCATATACATGTATGGACCATCGTGGCATGGACCTATGTCAGTCACTAAAGCCACAAGGGTGAATCACTGATGTTGTTGCTGCTATGAATGCTGGCATTCTGAACAAAGCAAACTGAAGGAGGTGCTGGATGGAGCGCTGAAACTTTTCAGACACTCGCCCCCAGTAACAGATTTGGGTTAAATCCATCATTGTTCTTTAGCTCACTTCACCACCCCAGTGCAGACCCAGCCATATACAAATCAGCGTTGACCCTGTTTCTCATGGGAACAGTCCAGCCCGAACTGCCAAGCCAGGCCTTCCCTGGACTGGAAACCAGCATCCTGGGACCGGTTTTGGGGTAACACCCCATATCAGCAAGGCTAGCATAAATCCAGTGGCAAATTGCTCGCTCTGACACTGGATTCAAGCTAGCCTGGCTGATGAGTAATACTCCAAATCCGCTCCCAGAATGCTTGTTTCAAGTCCAGGGAGGAACTGGCCTGGCATTTCGGGCTGGACTGTTTCCTTAAGGAACAGGGTCAGGACTGATTTGCCTATGGCTGGGTCCAAACTGGGGTGGCAGTGTGAGCAAAAGAGCAATGGGTTAAAACTAGATTTGTGACTGGGGGTGAGTGGTTGAAAAGTTTCAGCATTGCGTCCATCATCTTGTTGTGTCTGCATTTTGAACAAAGGCAGATCTGCACTCTTGAAGCATGTACATGTAATTTACATGGTATCAGACTATCCTTAGAGCACTGGATCCAAAATGCTGTACTGGTATAAGATAGTGAAGAGGTATCCACCAGTTTGTCAGCAGCCACATCATGACTGCTTTTCTTAAGCTAAAGTGATCATCCACGTCCTGTAAAGTGGAATCAAGTGAGTTCTAAAACTTGACAGCTTAGATTGAGAAGGATATTGTTTCAGGGATTCTGTTTGGAAACAGAACGGAGCCTGGGATCACAGGACATCAGAATGTAGGGACTGAGTCACCATACCACATCAGTACCTATGGGCCCAAGTCCGACTAGCTCACAGTGCCCCACCTGCCCTCCTAACCTTCCCAGAGGAATAGGTGAAATGGCAAACTAGGACACAAAAATGTAGTCCCCAAGGGAACGGTGGAAACAGATAATCTCACTTTTTTATTTTAAGTTTTATATAGCGCGAACATGACCCGAATCGGGTATCAGAGCGCTTTACATAGCACCAGTTGCGTTACATTAGGACACATTCATTTTTGTTGTTGTTAGGCAGGGGGAGATTAAGTGATTTGCCCAGAATCACAGGATGTTCAGCGTCATTACCGAGACTCGAATCCAGTTCCCCAGATTCGAGGTCGGCCGCCCTAGCCGTTAGGCCAACTCCTCTCCCCTTTTGTTTTCTCACTCTTGCATGCCCATAATAAACAAAAGAAAAACTTGAGGAAAGTTTACAATATGTATTGCAACTATCGTGCTCTATCATATTGTCATCATCATCATTAAGTAAGCACAGGAATATATCAGTGTTCTCTGGAATTAGCACCAGACCCCATACCTGGCATTTGTAGGTAGGTGGTCTGTTTTTCAGGTCGTACATGGTTGGTGCACCCATTCCAGCACCTTTCCCCTCTGCTAGAATTATCCTTCCTATTTTCTAAAGGCAAGTTCTGGTTCATATTATAAGAAGTGTTATGTTGGAAAACAGCATCTGTGCCTCTGTGTTGTGTCTAAACATTAGTTGATGTTCTAATCGAACTCAGAAAACCAGAACACCATGTTGTTTGACCTTGTACGAAATGTTCAGACTGAATGCAGAGAAGAAAAACTGAATAATAATAACATGCAGAGTATATTTTTAAAATAATGTCACAGCAGAAAGCAAAAGCAGCCTAAAATGTGTAGTTAGGCAAAAAAAAGGGAGAACCAAAGTGGGCCTTAAAGGGAACTTACTACACCTCTTGCTTGGCCAGGAAAGTAACAATAGCGACTAACTAAATAGTAAGAGGTAGAAGCATAAGGCAAGAAAATTCAATACTTTCTTAATAAACATGGATAATAATAATAAAAAATAACATAGCAATTTCGAAAATGTAGCCAAATTAAAGTGAGACGGAGGCACCCAGGATTTCTGCCACAAGTTCAATGGAAAGTGAATCCAGAATGGTCTTTGTCTATACAGACGACGATTCCGCAACAGCCCTGTTAAAAAGTTCCAGAGAACAAACCTGATCCTCGTTATCAGCCAATGCTGAGGAAGTAGCCGGGCATGTTATTTGAGCCCAAGCTCGGTGTTCCATGTGCCAAAGCACCCTTCTCCAGTAAAGGTAGTGGCCCATACTTCGCCTCCTGAAGCAGCCGTCAGTTCATGGGACAGCTCTGAGCATGGGTCTTTATAGAATCCTTCAACAGGTTTATGTCCCACAAGAACCAGCATCCACAGAACTAGATAAAGATCCAGTGGCCACTCAAGGGGGCACCACAGGCAATGAAACACAGGTTGTACGCAGGTAAACCAGGCGGGTCGGTCGGAATGAGAATGAGCAGTCCGCTTCCAGTTCCTGGAACAAGGAGATTACGTGATTACGGCACAGCTGGACCGGTGGTAGTTGCAGTGAACTTCAAAATGGAACATTCATTATTGAGAAGCAAAAATAGAACTAAAATGCTGCAAATGAGGAATAACACCAACAGTATGCCTCTGAACACACTGGAAAATAGGGAATGAATAAAAGCTGTTATCACTCCAATGTTTTTCTGGAATGAACTGAATAGTCCAGTCCAAATAACTTAAAAAAGAGAGCTTTTTTGGCAGTATTAGACGCATTAAATATTCGGTGGACTAACTCTCTGAAATGCAATGGGAGATTGGTGTTTAACAAGGACTGTATTTCAGTGAATGGCCTTGCTGCTTGAAATTCAGATGTTTCTCGAGCAGATGTTAATGCTACATCTTTTTGAAGGAATAGTGCTTTGAGTCTGCTTAGCTTGTTAAAATCTGCCTTCAAAGTTGAAATTGAAGTCCACAATGAGCTATCCTCACACCCCTGAGTGGCAGGGAAGAGCATGTTATTACAGCTGTTCAGTATCTCAGAGACCGATAAAAAAATATATATGATCCCGGCCTTCATTCAGCAACAGTCCTGGTCACAACATTAAATAACTTTCATTTAAAAGGACTGTAATGAGGGGGAAACTTGAGGGGGCTGGTATTCCTCTTAGATACGAGGCCAAATTCACTACTCATGCATTAAATGCGCCATGAATTGTAGCGTGCTTACAAACGAGTGAATGTCTGACAGAAGAGTCCCATTCCTCTCCAGTAAAGAAGACTTCTTTGTTGGCTCATTCACAACAATAGGAAAATGTGAGTGACCATAACTCATGAATGAAGCTTCCTCCTAGGGTTTCATATCTCCCGGTAGGGAAATGTTTCATGCAAGCTGTGAACTGAAATGTTGAAATTGGCAAAGATATTACCCCGTGTATTAACGAAACAGCGGAAGGTATTTCTGCTATTTTGAATGGGAGCTGTTTTAACTTCTTGAGATGTAACATTGTGTATGTGGCATCTTTTTCAGGCATGTGTCGCTGTTTACATGTCATAGTGAAAGGCAAGAATAGCTGAGTTGAATTAAGGTAATGCCATGGGATGCAACCATTTTTGAGAATTTGAAGTGTCCAACCAAACTTGCATGATAGATCTAAGCTGACTTTGCCCATGATACAATGAAGACATGTCACTTTGCATGATATCAATTACACTTGACACAATGTTATTAAAATTGTAAATGCGAGAAGACACTGTATTAATATTTTTGGCAACAACAGCAAGCACGTTATCCAATTTATCTTGATCAATTTGTCTTAAATGTGTGGCACCTTCCATTTGTGATCATTTCCAAATTTCATTATGTGGCATGACTAAATCTTTTGGAACGCCAAGACTTTGGACCCAATAAAACATCAGATAAGTCCATGTCTTCTAATAGGAGAGAAACATGTTGCTTTACTGCAGACAGTGTGGAATGTTCCAACCATTGTTGACAAAGGTTCCCCACTGAATAGATGGTAACAATATCTGAATGCTGAGAATGGTAATAACGGGGGTCGGGCCTGCTTGCTTTAAAGCCCAGTGTGGAATTAAAAAACGAGCATAACAACCATTTGTGTCCACTGGCCACAATAACCAATCATGAGGACCTGAAAGTGTGGAATAAAATTTACCATTCTGTAACATACTATCACGTTATTCTTCAGTGCAATTTGTCAAATGTTGCCAATTATCAAATCAAGCAATAGAAAGAATGTTAGAGGCATTCATATCTTTGATTTTTTAATGCAGGCTCAGAACAAGGTGTCTGTCCCGCGAACTTTCCATGGTGTGGCACCCCAAATGGATTTCATGTCAATGGTATCCTTCCAATAATTATAGCCTTTTACAGCTAATTGTGTGACAAACGAATCAGTAAATATTAGCTTAGTTTGTGTAAGCATATATTTCTCTGATGGTGTAGGGACTACTTTGAAATAATATGACATATCCAGAAAAATATGTGTATTTATCCTGACATGTTTTTGAGCTCCCTTGTGGGGGAGTGGGACAATGTTCTCATTGTGTGTAATCAAAATGTGTTCATTGAATATTAGCTCAATGTAAATAGTGATGTCCATAATAATGGTAACAGAGCATTTCACCATAATTAGCAGAATTTCGATGCAGATCCTCTGATTCAGAAACAGTATAGTGTTCCAACTGCGAGAGCATGGAGTTTACAGTTTCAGCACCCCAATCTTTATAATGTAACCCATGTACAATTACATCACCCATTGAAACCCTAAATACATAAGGAATCTGCAGTTTTTCCATAGGACTGAATATATCATAAGGTACTTTATCCCAAACAATTCCATCTGTTACTGTGAAGGCTGAAATGTTCACAAGGGACAAGTCCTTTTTTTTTTTTAGCTTACGTGAAGATAAGTGAGGAGTTAACACCTCATCGACAAGTTCTGTGGCAGAGCGTTCTGAAAGATATTGGCCATTAATCAGCAAGAAAAAAACAATAACAAATGTAATCCATAGGAATAGAAAAACCAAGGAAAGTGTTATCCAAACATATCCAAGGCGGGACCAGATCAGTGTGTTTCAGCCATGAAAAGAAAACACAAGAATTTGTAGGTAAAGTGCCCACAACGGGAGAATTGTCAAGCGTCGGAAGAAAAATCATGTGGACCCAAATAATAACCCGAAGCAGTTTGTTGAAAAACTGGTATCACATGTACAGTAACAGAACTGGAAAATCTAAAAGAGGTGGATCAATAAAAACATCAGCCGGAGTAGTAAGTGCAGTACTAACTTCAGTCGTGCTGCTGGAAGTTTTAGCAGTGTTGGGAATCAACTGAAGTTCATTTTCCGCCCCTCCCGCCCCCCACGCCAGCGGGGGAGAAACAGCTTCGGTGGTGCTCACTAGCTGCTGAGGAATTTCCTGTATGGTAGCGAGAGAAGTTAGGGGAACTACTAAGGACTCCTCGTGGCCTCCTGTTCAGAGTCAGCCACATGATGTAACTTGATGTGATCAATGGAGACAAAGCGATTGTCTTTGGCGCTAGCAAGCGGTGGCAGGATTACAGTTCTTGTACCTTGAATGCCAAGGACTGGCACCAGTGCTCGGTATGATGGGCCAAACTCCTTTTTACCGCAAATGTCTTGTGGATGAGGGCCCCAACTTGTGGAATCCAGCCAGAAGTTTCTAGTTTATCCTTAATTCCAGCAGAGGCAGACGTATTCAACTGTTCGTTGGACAGGTTGCCACATACGTTTTGTAGATCCTGTAAGACAGCACAACGGTCATTTATGTCAAAGGGCGTGGCTTCCGCCACAATGTCTGAACTGTCAAGGACTGGAACATACATTTTGCTGCAAAAGAGGACCTCATATGGGGTCCTACCACCCAGAGATCATTTAGAAAGATTAAGTGCTCGTAGCGCTTATAGGTTGTGGTTCCAACTACACCCTGTGACTAATACTCTAGCCGTTAACAACTGCTTTAAGTCACGGTTCAAACCTCTCTACAACAGAATTGTCCTTGAGCCGATATGGAGAAGAATAATGCACCTCCACACCCAAGGAAGCCATAGTATTCCAATACGCTTTTGAAGCGAAAGCCGGGCCAAGGTCTGAGTGGAATACTGTGCATGAATATGTTCTGATAAAGCCTTGCATGTCTTTAATAACAGTGTGAGCACCAGCCGAATGTTGTGGCCAAACTGAGGAAAAGGTTATATAATATGAACATAAGTGCAGACATTTTTTTTTTAATCCACCTTAATTTGTACAACGTTGTCTGAGGAATTTTCCATGTACGTCGTGACATTGCACATTTTTTCTTTTTCTCCATGTCCTTGGAAAAGTACCAAGTGGTTGTTAGAATAATTACACTTTGTCAATCATTTGTGCTTCTCTGAGATGAAGAGCCTCACTGGTTTTTGTTTCCATTCAATTTGCAATTAGTGATGGTATCTTGTAAATGTAGTGTGGTTAGCTATTCTTTCTGTATGTATAACTGGAAGGGAATTTCCAATGGATTAGGGGAGGGGAGTGAAGTCTGTATGTTGTTTGAAGTATAGTGTAAATATGAAAGAAGAATTCCTTTAGTTCATTACCTTCACATAACCGGCTTTTCCTTGTTGGTTTTGTATCCGCTTAAGCGTGAATAAACTGATTTGTTTTACCTCCGCTTCCCTGACCTCCTTTGAATATCAAAGTGGACAAGAGGTGCGTTTCTCCACAAATGGCGCCCGAATGTGGGGCCTCTACTTGGGAAATCCAACAGCGTTTGTGTCTGTGGCTGAGGTGACACGACCCGAGGCTGACGGATTGCTGGGGCCCCTGCTAATGCTAGTCCCGAACTGCTGTACATCAGGAACAGGATCTCCCCGGCAGAGGTTCCAAACTGGCCAAGCGAAAAGTGGCAGAATTGCAGAGTACAGAGGTTCGGACGTCTTCAGCAAATACCTGCTGAGATTGTTCGGAGTTATTTTGTAACAGGCGTTTTGAATTATTGATTAGTTTTTGGTATTGAGAATTTTATTGCATTATATTGGTTGGGTTTCAGGTTGTACCTGATAAATAGGCCTGTATTGATTGTATTGGTAAGTTTTCTCATTTAGATGATCTTTGACTTTAAGGCACAATGAGCAAACTAACGAAATATATTTCACGGTGTCGTCGTTGCTGTTTCATGAGGCAACGCCTGGATGAGTCCCAACCAGTCCCAGTTTAGGTTTGTCCTGCATGGAAGATAATGACAAATATGGGATAGATGTGAACTTGTGGAACAAACAATGGCATCGATATACTAAGGGATTTGAGGATTTGAGATGGCTGCTGGATGGTTTATTTGATCTAGATAAAATTCAATATCTGCCGCAATGTTTGTTTGAGAAAAAGGTCAGACAAGCAATGTGAGACCGTTTTTATAAATGAGAAAAACATGCTACAAGGTTAGTAATTAAAGAACAAAAAGAGAAGGAACGAGAACAGAAAAAGGGAGTGTTGCAGAAAGCCAAAGCATATGATCAATTGAAACAAACTGAAAGTATTGAATGTATGGACAGAGAGTTTAGAATGGCCACTAACAAGATATATGTGACACAAGAGAAAGAACATGTGGACAAGGATGAGGTTTTAAAGAGACTATTGGAGAATCCCCACCATATGTTCTAAATGTTCCCATTCCTGCCGCACAGGCACAAAATGTACCACTACAGATGGGTCAGCAGGGAAAGGCATCTCTACTACCCATTCCAAATGTACCAATCCTTCCTGCCCCATTACCAGGTCAGCAACTGCATGTCCCACCCAGACCAAGATTTAATCCGTCCGCTGTTCAACAGCAGTCACAAGCAGGATAAGCGATACCTGCACCAAATGTATTGACTACCCCTCAGGTACATTTTTTACCACGGCTAGTGACTGGACAAACCCCTTCTGCATCCCAATGTGCTGGAGATTTGCCTATACTTGATTTTATTATTGCTAAATTGCTATGAATAATACCAAGGAAGATGTAAATTGGGATAAAATAACAGCTTGTAAATAAAAACCTACAGAAGAAGTCTCAGACTATTTCACTAGGATGGAGGAAATGTTCAGCGCTCATAGTGGTCAGGATTTGGCAACTGTCACAGGGAAAAGAATGTTTGCTGAATAATTTGATGAAAGAATTAGGAGAGTTAATTAAAGTATCCGAGAGCACCTGGCCAACTAAAGTACCTGCAGATCTTTGGGTAATGGCTACATATTATGAGAAATACCAGAAAATAAGTAAAGTAAAGAATGATAAGAAAATGAAAGAAGTAAAAACAAAGGTTTTGAGACAGTAAGCATTCCCAGACGGGGAAGACTAAGGGGTATGGGAAATGTGAGGGGAGGTGGATGTGCGAGAGGGGGTGGCAGAGCCTCATCAGCTCCTGCGCAGCAACACAGAGCAGGATTAGGCCAAAAACAGTGTGACTATTGCTTTCAACAGGGTTATTGGAAGGATGAATGCCCTAGCCTACAAGGCCAAGCAATTGTGGCAAGAGGAAGAGGTGGTTCAATGCCAAGGGGTACAGGGAGTGGTGGCACACATAGGCAAGATTTCACCCAGCGTCAGAATGACAATAGACGCCAGAATTATTTTGATAGTCAACAAGTTGACAGAAGTTTTTATACTGAAGGTTTTATTGAAATTGATTACAATACCTTTGAGTATTCACAATAGGACAGCAATGGAAATGGTGGGAATAGGGTCATGATTCCAGTTAATCAAGCAGGTCCATATGTCACCATGGATATAGATGGTAAAGTATGCGACTTCCTTGTTGATGCAGGTGCCACTCGCACCTCTGTGGCTCATGACCAATTTCCAGGGGCTCCCCTCTCCTGCAGAATGCATACATCAGTGGGATTCTCAGGTATCCCCATCCAGCGCCCCATCTCCAAACCCCTAGATGTTACTTACTATAGGTCCCTTCATCACCTCTGTCCCATTTGTGCTCACTAAAAAGTCTGCTCAGAACTTATTAGGGCTTGACCTATTGAAAAGACTGAATGCTAACATTTATTATTCTCCTGATGGTGTCTTTATTTCAATAGCTTCTGAGAATTTTAGCAAATGTTTTACAATGACAGATGTTACTCACCACCTGAATTACAGGCAATTGATAAAATGGTCTGGGCATCAGGAGATAATGATGTTGGTAAAATGGACAAACATCCCATAGTAATTACTGTTAAAAAAGGTGTTCCCTTAGCCCGCATTCCTCAATACAAAATATCCTGGGAGGGAGAGGAAGGTGTCAAAGAGGTTATCTCTGATTTAATACATAAAGGGATAATAAAAGAAACACAACGCAGCCCATATAATAGTCCTATACTTCCTGTTCTTAAAAAACCCACAGAGACAATCCCTGATAAATATAGATTAGTGATTGATCTAGGAGCTACTAATAAAAGTGTAGTACCCCAATATCCTGTTGTTCCTGACATGAATTCTATTTTTACCATGATTCTGTCTTCAGCCAAATATTTTACTGTGCTTGATTTAAAAAATGCATTTATAGTGTGCCCATTGCTAAAGGAAGTCAATAATTGTGTTTCATTTCTATTCAAAGGGTGTTCCCTCAAACGTATGCGCGCTCCTCAAGGGTATAAAGAAAACCTTAGTATATATAGTCAAGCTTTGAAATTACAATTAGATCTTTTTACCCCCTCAAAAGGGTCTGTATTACTCCATTACATTGATGATTTATTAATTGCCTCAGATACAGAGGAAGGTTGTAAGGAGACAACAGTTAATGTGTTACATCATTTAGCACTCTTAGAACATAAAGTGTCCTTATCTAAAATGCAATATTGTCAACAGGAGGTTGCTTATTTAGGTCACCTCCTGTCAAAGGGGGGTAGAAGACTGTACCCACAAAGGAATGGTTTGATACAGAAAATGAAACGTCCCCAGACCCAATCTGATGTTCACACCTTTATAGGTATGGCTTCCTTTTGCAGGCAGTGAATACCTAATTTCTCTTTAACTGCAAAACCTTTGATTACTCTAACATCTAAGAATATTAGTAACCCACTCCCTTGGACAGGTGAGAGTGAGCATGCTTTTCAACAACTAAAAAACGCTTTATGCAATGCACCTGCTTTTGGTAACCCTGATTATTCTAAGGAATTTTGTTTGTTTGTCCATGAGTAAGATGGCTGTGGTCTATCTGTTTTAACACAATCCCATGGGGGGGGGAGGGAATAAACCTTTTGCTTATTTTTCCTCCACATTGGATCCAGTAGCTAAGGCTTTGCCAAATTGTTTGCGCTCAGTAGCAGCTGCTGCTGTTGCAGTCAGACAATCTGAAATATACTTCCTAGGTCACAATTTGACAGTTATGGTACCCCACGGTGTGGATGCACTTCTAAACAAAACTCAGACCCAACACCTGACCATTGCAATTTTAACAGGGTATGAGTTAACACTTTCTGGTCCAAATATAATTCTGAAACTTTGCAATGTTTTGAACCCAGCCACAATGCTACCCCTCCCCGTGATTCAGGGGAAGAGCACCATGATTTTGTGTTCACCACTGAAGAGACCAAGGGATGGGTAGACCTAACAGATACTCCCATATCTGACCCACAGGGAGAGTTGTCTGTGGATGGTTCATGTTTCAAATTACCGGATGGTACAAACACTGCTGCATATGCCATCACCACTTTGAAAACAGTGGTAGAGTCATGTACAATTCCGCAAATGTCAGCACAAGCAGCAGAAGTAATTGCCCTTACACGGACATGTTAATTGAGTAAAGATCTGATTGTAAATATTTATACTGATAGCCAGTACGCCTTTGGTGTTGCTCATTCATTTGGGCGATTATGGATAGAAAGAGCCTTTTTAACCTCTCATGGTACTAAGATAAAACATGGGGAATTAATAGTGAAGTTATTGGTTGTTCTGATGTTACCAAAAAGAGTTGCCATTGTTAAATGCAGTGCCCATAAAAAGTTTATTGATGAGGTAGGTCAGGGAAATGCTTCTGCAGATGAAACAGCCAAGCAAACAGCCAGATCTGAATATAGTTCAATGTATGTTACAGGACCAGCTAGAGGGGTCTCTGAAGTACCAATGTTTCATAATACCTTAGAATGTGTTAGAGAGATACAACAGGAAGCTACCATGGAAGAGAGGCATGGCAGATGTATGGTAGATTAGATGATACCAGATGATGGATTGATCTGTCAGAGAAACAAAGATGGATGCTTCCTAATTGTTATGGTAACACTGTTGTTAGTATGGCACATAGCCCGGCTCACATTAGTGCCAAAGGAATAGTGGCAACATTAGACCACGTATGGCTCAACAAATTGATTCCCATGGTGGCAGAGTCCCATGTCAAAAGATGCATGATATTTGCTACTTATAATCCAAGAAAGGGTACCCCAATCCCGACAGGCTATTTTGCACCTCCAGGTATGCTCTTTGAAGTCATGCAAATGGATTTCATAGAAATGGAACCAGTGGCAAGCTTAAGTATGTCTTAGTGGTGGTTTGCACCTTTAGTAGGTGCGTGGAGGCTTACCCTCTATGAGATAACAGCCCTAAGTACTACAAAAGTACTCCTGAATGAGTACTTCTCAAGATTTGGTTTGCCCAGAGTACTCTGGAGCGACAATGGGTCACATTTCATTGGCCAAGTGATGGACCTGGTCTTCAAAGGCTTGCGGGTAAGGCAAACGTTTCATGCTGCCCACCATCCACATGCTGCAGGCCTAGTGTAAAGATACAATTGTATCTTGAAAGGAAAACTGGGAAAGATATGTGCGGAAACAAAATTAAAATGGCCAGATGCTTTGCCCATAGCTTTTTTTTCAATGCGCAATACTGAACACTTGAAAATGGGGTTATCTCCATTTCAAGTAGTCATGGGGAGGCCTGCAAATGTATGGGGTGTACCATTAAAAACAAATTGTGAAATCGAATATCCACTGCTTGTTGGTTATTGTGACCAATTGAGTAAAGAATTGCATTTGATTCACAGGTGAAGGCCAGTCTCCCTCGTCGTCTTGAAGGTTCAGGTCATAATCTGGATCCTTGAGACTGGGTCTTCACCCGTCACTTTCAGAGGAAATCCAGTCTTGAGCCACGCTGGAAAGGACCAATGCAAGTGCTACTTGCCACTCAGAGTGCTGTAAATGGGACACAAACACTGGGTCCATGCTAGCCACATTAAGAAAACTCCATTGCCTTTGTTCTATGATCAATGTGTGAAGCGAGGAATTTCTGATTTGGAAAGTGAACAAATTCCACAGCAAGTATCTTTTAATGATAGTGAGCTGATTGAAGAAGGAGAAGTAGCGCATCCGCTGTTCAACTTCAATCCGGTTGAGTTCAAATTGATACCAATACCTCTATTTGAGCATCGGGATTGTGATTCGCCTAGGTATAATTTGAGTCCTAGGACTGTAAAAAAACCATAGACTTTGAATGAAAAAACTATCTCTGGAGAGATAGCAACCCATGCCGGTGGGCAAGACTGCCAACATCTGGACCTGCACATAAGCTTGCCAGTGAGGCTTTGAAGTAAAGGACACTAGGAACTCTTGATGTTCTTTGGTAGAATAGATAGGGATATTTAGGAGGCCTTAGCCATGTAAATTTGCTTTTGGCTGTTAGATTTTTTTGATATGTTTCTCTTTTTGGAAAAGAAAAAATGGAGAATGATCTGAGCATAGAGACAAATATTAGAAGAAGCATCACTTATCAAGAACAGGTATTTTGTACATCACACACACATATTACAATATGTTTACAAGTAGGAGTATTGAACTGAGACCGTTTAGGAAATCATCCTCTGATTTATGGCAGGAGGTAAAAACTCCAGATTCTGGTATACAACAATTTTGGACCAAGAAAGTGAAAATTATTGTGCTTCTGTGTCTTCTGATAATAATATTAGGAATGCTAGGGTTGTTCTGGTGGTTAGAAGAAAACCACCCAGTCTCTAAATCAATGACATCAGTCACCACACCAATACCAGAGCATCAGTACATAACCCTTGCTACCATAAGCAAGCACAACGCGTGCAATATGTGAATAATACATTCATTCAGGTTTTACATAATGCCCATCTTGAATATAATGCTACAGATTGTTGGGATATGTGGTTTCCTGCCATCTTCAGTCAAAAGGAAGGCACCTCTTATTCCTCTACCTTTATCCTATAATAGGTCTTGTAGTGCCAGGTGGGAATTGAATTTTGCTTCTTATATCAAAGTTACTAATAAAGCAGTACAGAGCCAGCTTAGGGATCACCTTTATTATCTATGCTGGCCACATGCTGTTAGAATCTATGGCACTGTGGAGGAGAAGGAATTTATAGGCTATGATAACTCCTCTGTCATTTTCCTTTAATTAGAGAAAACTGTCCAAGGTGGCTATGATACCCATACCTGTGCATGCCCATAACGCCCCCTTTTGTGTTCAAGGTGAAGGGCCTCTTGCTGTTGGGAATGGTATTTGCTCCCATACAGTGATATTAAATTGCACTAGTTCTCCATCATTTGTGGCTTCACTAAACAAATATTTTGTTTGTGGTAATCAGGCTTATGTCTGGCTCCCTAAAGGATGGTCAGGCAGATGCTATATTGCATTTATTATTCCTCCCACTTACCTTGCACCATCTGATTATCACAGGACACATCGACTTAATAAACGGGAAGTACAGGTTGACCAGACAGATACCACGCTGCAGCAATTGTACCTTTTTGGGGTCCTATGGCCAATAGTGTACAGGTGCACCGATTGATCAGAGTAGTAGAAGCTGTTATTAATGAGAATGCTGGTGCACATTACTGTAGAAATACAAGCTACCCATCTTGTTTCCCTTCAAAACCGGATTGTAGTAGACATTCTTTTAGCAGAGAAGGGGGATATGACAATTAATTGGTAACTCCTGCTGTGTATATATCCCAGATAACGCCGTAATGTGAATTTGGCCATTCAAAAACCTCATAAAATTGCTGCTGAAATACTTCAGATACTGGAGACTGGACTTGGTCAGGTTGGTTTAGAGAAGTACTGCTCACATGGGGTTAGAAACTATTAGTGATAGCATTGGTTATAGATGGGATTATTTTAAAGTGCTGTCTATGTGTGAATTGTCTTCCCGTGTGTTGCAGTATGCTCCTTTCAGCCTGTTAGTACCCTCACAGATTAGCCTTCTCACAAAAGCCTATTTGTTGCTTATTTTCTCTGTTAACAATCCTATAATGGAGAATATCTGAAAATTAAGTACTGTCATAATATGAGGGGCCAATTCAAATGATCTATTACTGATTCTATAGGTTAATGATAGCAGAGAATTGGTAAATGTTGAGCTCATGTTCTAGGACCATTTGAGGAAAAGGTTATATAATATGAATATGAGTGCATACATTTTTTTTAATCCACCTGACATTGTACAACGTTGTCTGAGGAATTTTCCATGTACGTCCTGACATAGTACTTTCTTTTTTTTTCTCCATGTCCTTGGAAAAGTATCTAGTGGTTGTTGGAATTATTACACTTTGTTAATCATTTGTGCTTCTCTGAGATGGAAAGCCACACTGTTTTTTGTTTCCATTCAATTTGCAATTAGTGATGGTATCTTGAAAATGTAGTGTGGTTAGCTATTCTTTCTGTATATATAACTGGAAGGAAATTTCCAATGGATTAGGGGATGGGAGTGAAGTCTTTAGGCAGATTTGTTTGAAGTATAGTATAAATATGAAAGGAGACTTCTTTTAGTTGTTCATTATTTTCACGGAACAGGTTTTTCTTTGTTGGTTTTGCATCTGCTTAAGCGTGAATAAACTGATCCGTTTTTCCTCTGACTCCCTATACTCCTTTGAATTTAAAGTGGACAAGAGGTGCGTTTCTCCACAAAACCCAGAGGAACCAAGAGAAAAAATCAACTGCAATTAAGATAAATTTAAACACAGTACCCGAAATAAGAGGACCACAGTGGTCCAAATAAATGCAACTGAAAGGTTTGTTTGATATCAACAGGTGTGTCTGCTTACTACAATATGCTAACATTGGCAGCATTTTGTATGTGAGAGATTGTCAGGATTTTGACTTCTAAATACCACAGGAAGCATGGTGGCAATACTTTGATCAGAGAATGGGGGCTGTTGCAGTGGAAATCAATTGTTGTGCAAAGCTGCAGTGTATAAGCCCTTCTGTTAGACAACTGTTACATTATAAAATGTATATAGAGAGCACAGTATAGAAAAGTTTTGCCATATTTGGTAATATCACATTTAACTTATCCTAATTTTTGTGTATTGCTCTAGTTGGTCTTAACATGTCAGTGATGGAGGAACAAAAAGTAGAACGAAAAATGTCCTAGGCATCGTAACAGAATGTTTAAATTCTATTAAAGACGGTCTTGCGGCGGATCAAAATGGCCGCAAGTTAGAGCGGCTCCGAGACCCTCCCGTCCTACCCCACAGATCCGCCACACATATCCGAAATTCATATGTGAAATCCGCAACCGGAAAGCAAGCGGTACCTTATGGTGTTCCCCTGAGCGGCATCGGAGCTTGTGATCCGGAGATATCTGCGTCGGCAGGTCGGGGCCTTCACCTGCAGAGACCGTGGAGTCGAGTGTGGAGGCCCGCTGCCGGAGACACCGTTGGCGTCGGCGTGGCCCCCAACCTCGGAGGATCGCAAATCCTGACCGAGGACTCGGGGAGCTGCCCTGGTGCCCCCCCCCCCTGGGGAGTCGGTGGAGAGGCGATAGATGCGTGTGTAGCGGTGAAAATAAGATCGCTGGCGTGATAAGACCGGATCGATCGCCGAGCGCGGAGGAGGGAAGTGGTGATCCCGTCAGCTGATGGTGTTGGCGCTCGAGCGGCTGCTGCGGCGCCTGGGGAGAACTACGGCCCCATCTCTATCTGCTTTCCCCTCGGACACTGTTACATGCGAGGCGTGTGAAGGAGTACACAGCCATAGCTTGCAGGTATTTCAATTGGATGCTGGGTCGGGGGCATGCAGATACTCTTGGAAGCAGTGCGCGGTGACGGCCGCGACTGCACTTATTACAGCGGAGACCCCGGGGGTCCTAACTGAATTGCTGGCAGCCCATGAAATATAGTGTGCGAATGTGGTTGGGTGAGATTCTAGACATGGCCAGGACATGGCCATAGCTACAACTCGGGCGGTGCCTCTTGGATCTTCACCTTGGTGTCACCGGTGGATCGAACACCTCTTCACTGACACACTGCCGATGGGGATACCAAGGGCCGTGTCTGACAACCAGCCCGCTCCCCAGCTCCCCACTGGCGCCTCCTCGACCGGGTGGCTGAGGCTGCCCATTCTTGCTCTGTGTCTGTCCATTGGGGTTGTCAGCTCTCTTATGCTAGGGGAGACACAGGATCCTATTGTGGAGCCTATTTGTGAGACCACCTCCTGGATCCGGCGGTCAGCCGAAATTAACGCTTTGACTGGAGACATCGCCCCTGCGACGGCGGGGCATTGGGCGGCCTTCTTGCCGCTGTCTGCGTGTCTATGCAGTGGGCCACGCACCCTCTGAGAGGACATCCAAGGAACTGCACCGGTGGCGACCCCATCCCCCGACCAGTCTGATGTCTCATCCAATCACCGAGAAAGGGACTGGACATGGCCACAGCTAAGAGCGCCCAAGGGTCCCAGCAGGCCAAGCCAGACCGCTATACCTGCCCGACGGACCTTGCTGAGCGAAGGGGGACTAGTGAGAAACCGCAGGGTGGCTCTGAGCAGGACTCTACTGAACCAACAATGAAAGACTTAATGGCAGCTATCATGGGGATCCGCACATCTATTGACTCTCTCTCCTCAGAAGTGACATTGATAAGAGCAGATCTCACGAAACAGAGAGAAAGTCAAACAGCTAGAAGTGACTACCGCCAGCCTTGTGGAGGATACCGCGAAACTTCAAACGAACATCGGGGAACTTCGGACGTTCCGCCAGTATGCAGAGGACAAACTGGACGATTACGAAGGACGTCTGAGACGCAATAATATCCGCATTCTTGGCGTACCAGAAAAAACGGAGGGTCCCTCTGCTGACCTGTTCAATGAGGAACTGATCACCAAGAAACTGCAACCAAAGGGCCTTTCCAACCTATTTGTCATTGAGAGGGCCCATAGAGTGCCGGGGGGTCGCCCAAGGCCAGGGCCCCCCCCCCTCGCCCAATACTGGCTCGTCTACTCAACTATCGGGATAGGGACACTATCCTACAGGCAGCGAGGGTTGCGCCACCGCTCCGATTGGACAATTCTGAAATCACCTTCTTTCCCGACTTCACCCGAGCAGTGCAGATGCGGAGGCGATCCTTCCTTGATGTTAAGCGCAGACTGAGGGACAAGGGTCTCAAATACGCCATGCTCTTTCCAGCATGTCTGAGAGTGGAACTGGATGGAAAAACGCGATTTTTCGACCTCCCGGAGATGGCCTCTGACTGGCTAGATGGCCTTAGAACCTCGCCGGAAAAGAACTCCACTGAGGGCTGATTTGTTATACGACATTATGTGGATTGCCCCCATATTATTGAGACCACATTGCTTTCGCAGGGGTTCCGTTCCATAACCCCACTAGGAGGGGCTTGTTTCACCATCAATGGGAGTACAGCGTAAGAAGGAAATTAAAATCTTAAATTGGAATGTTAATGGATTGGGGGACAAGATCAAAAGAAGTGTTGTAGTGCAATACATTAAGAGACTATCGCCAGACATTGTGTTGCTGCAGGAAACACATCTCATCGGTAACACATGCAAAGCAATGCACAGAGGGTGGCCCATGCAGGCTTCACGTCTAGTTCAAGGGGAGTTGGGATCATGCAAAAAAAATCGTTTCCTTTTTCCCTCAACTCCTCCCTTACAGACGACCGGGGCAGGTATGTTGGAGTCACGGGCTCCTGGGAGGGAAGGCTAATCTCCTTTCTTTCGATATATGCCCCGCTGGGGATGCAGGGCATAACATTCACTGACCTAAGTGCTGAACTCCTTAAGCTCCCTGACAGACAACTAGTGCTCGGGGGGGACTTTAATTCAGTAGTGTCAGGCGCTCTAGATAGACATCCCCCTCGCATAACTCCCCAAGCTGCGCAAGCATTCCCCTGCTTTATGGAAGCAATGGGGCTAATGGATGGCTGGCGGACATACAACCCAGACAAGATACAACACACCTTTCATTCCGGAGCACACAACAGCCTATCCCGTCTGGATTACATACTAGTCCCGGCATCGCAAATCGCTGACCTTCACGAAATCCGGCACCTGGCCAGAGGCATCTCTGATCACTTCCCGCTATGGGCTCATGTAGTTATCAACCAAACTCAAGTGGGACAAATTGCCCCGGTCAACCCCTGGTATTTTAAAAACCCCAACATTCGGAAAGGCCTCATTAAAGGCATTGACAACTATTTTCTAGAGAATGATCACACAGTTGAGTCCCCCCAAATACTGTGGGAAGCCTTTAAAACTGTAATCCGAGGGCAGGCCCTTTCCCTGGTTGCGGGTTCCAAAAAGGATAAGATGAAAGAAACCTCCGATATAGAACAGGAGCTGTATCAACTAGAGCATGACACTACCTCAGACCCCACACCTGAAGCACTTCACTCCCTCCGTCTACGACAAGATGAATACCGAGCCTTGGTCACCGACCGGGCTAAATTAATGGGACAGAATAGGCTGGGACGGATATATGACTGGGGAGATAAGGCGGGTAAACTGCTAGCCTGGTTGGACAAAAGGGAACAATCCAGCAGGCTGGTACCGGAGCTTAAAGGACCGGATAGATCCTCAGTGACGGACCCGCAGGAGATAGCCAACCACTTTGCGGCATACTTCCAACTAGTATACAGCTCAGTTGCACCATATCCTGAGACAGACTTTATTGACCTCATAAAAGACGTCTCCCTCCTGACATTATCAGACTCAGATCAGGCATTCCATGACAGTGTGCTCACGGCAGACGAAATAGCTACAGCCATACAGGCGCTACGCTCAGGAAAAGCCCTGGGCCCGAATGGCATTCCAATTGAGCTTTACAAACTTCGACCAGATAAATTGGCCCCATACCTCAAATCTATGTACGATGAAAGCCTCGAGCAGGGCGTATTGCCACCTGACCAGAGGATAGCCACCATAGTCACTATCCACAAGGCAGGAAAACCCAAGGCTGAGTGCGCTTCCTATCGACCAATTTCGCTACTGAATGCGGAACCCAAGATTCTGGCCAAAGTACTAGCCACTAGACTGATCAAAGTAATAAGTGACCTTGTACACCCAGATCAATCGGGGTTCATGCCCAAACGAAACACTGCCCTCAACCTGTGAAGACTGCACGGGGTCTTGGGCAGAGTACCGACAATTCGGGAAGACGCCATTGTAGTTTCCCTAGATGCCACCATGGCCTTTGACACTCTGGAGTGGCCCTATCTTTTCGCGGTCCTTTCCAAGCTAGGATTTGGGCCGAATTTTTGCCGCTGGGTGCGACTGCTATACAGCACGCCAATGGCTCAGATAGTAGTAAACAACAAGAAGTCGGAGCCATTTACACTCAGCAGAGGGACCCGTCAGGGGTGCCCCCTTCCCCCCCTGCTCTTCGCCCTGGCCCTTGAACCACTCGCGGAATGGATCCGCAAAGATGTTATGATTCGCGGCATTCGCTGGTCGACCGAATGGGAGGACCGAATATCCTTATATGCGGATGATATTCTCCTCTATCTCACGTCCCCGAAAAGATCCTTAATAGCAGCCTTTGATATTCTAGATGTTTTTGGGAGGTATTCTGGGTTTCGCATCAACTGGCAGAAATCGCTCTTGTATGTCCTGTTGGGGACTACTCCCCCTCTACCCAGTAACTGCCCTATTCCCGTAGACTCCGAGGGCTTCAAATACTTGGGCATATTTATTTCTCTCGACCCATTGGCCCGGTACTCACGCAATCTGCTCCCCCCACTGCAACGGCTCAGAAGCTAAATAACACACTGGAAGTCACTCCCGCTTTCACTCTTGGGCAAGGCGGCATTGTTCAAGATGATGTCACTACCCCGGTTTTTATATGCACTACAGAACTCGGCTGACCTTGTCCCGAACTCCTATTTTAAAGAAGTCAAAGGGCTCCTCAGAGATCTCTTATGGGGATGGAGACCGCGTATTGCTCTAAAAAAACTTACACTTGGCTGGTATGATGGGGGAATAGGCTTGCCGGACATTAAAAAGTGTTACTGGGCCGCCCACCTTATAGCTGTTAACCACTGCACGTATGGCCGCCCTGATAACCCAGGGTACCAAATGGATCGCTGGCTTTTGTCCACCGGGACCTACTTGAGGACATTATATTCAACGCCCATCAAATACCCACTGATGGGCCCTACTGGCCACACAGTCAAAATCTGGCATTCTGCTACTAAATCACTAGGCTGGCAAAACAAGCTCACCCTGGCCACACCACTGTGGGATTCGCAAAAGCTTGGCTATATGGGGAACACAAAAGGGTTTGATAAATGGGACTTGATAGGTATTTCTCAAGTCAAAGACCTTTGGGGTGAAGGAGGTGTTAAAACCTTCAACGCTCTCCGAACACAATATGCCCTGGCAGACACTGAATATTATCGGTATCTTCAAATCAGACACTCACTGCTAGCATCAATCCCAGAAGGTACGACCCCACCAGACACCTCCCCGCTAGAAGACAGATTGCTCGATGGACATCTGCCCGACAGAGCCATCTCTCTGACGTATCGTAAACTTATTAATAATGTCGCAGACCCACAGTTGAAACTGAGAGACACATGGACTGAGGATGGGATAGAATTAGATGATGAAACCTGGCAGGAAGCGATCTCCTCTCCTAGAACGGTCGCTATCTCAGCACGACTCCGATTGGTACAGCTGAAGATCCTCCACAGAATCTATGTAAAGGGTCCGCAGCTGGTCCGAATGGGGGGCCTAACAGATGGCTCATGCAGAAGGGAATGCACGCAAATAGGCACATTCATACACATACTGTGGCACTGTGAGCATATACAGGAATACTGGCGCAATATCTACAAGATTATGAGTGAAGTGCTGGGGGCGGAGATCAGGCCGGAAGCGCCCAGGTGCCTCCTAAACATCTGGGAACCCACCGACCTCACCACTTATACAAGGAACTGGGTAACGCTCGGATGCATGATTGCCAAGAGAAATATCGCTCAGCTTTGGGGTGCCCCACAACCGCCCACAGTTACAGCTTGGGAGAAAGATTTGGACTGGTGCATGTTAAGCGAAAAGACAGTATACATCGCCCGTGGTTGCCCCCGCAAGTGGTCTAAGACTTGGTCCCCCTGGAATACATACCGGGGCGGGATATGTACCCCTCCCCAAGTAGCCGATGATGATGATTCCCCATCCCCGTGACTTCCAATATAACCGAATTGTTGTACTCTCTGTAACTTGATTTCAATGTAACCCTTAAGTCGGCTCTGTAAATTTTATACCTGTATGTCGAGACTGTTTAATAAAAGAAAAAAAGATTTAAAAAAAATAATAATTCTATTAAAGACACGTAGGCGAGGATTAGGCTTGACTTTCTTCTCTTTTATTCACCAGCAGCCTTTAACATTACATGATTTCAACAATAAACTACATTTCCCATAAGTGATTGGGAAAGAAGAAAACAGCCCATCCAATCAGGATGCTGCACTTCCATATAACAATCCCTGGAGATTCTCTATCCCCCTCTTTCTTCCTCCAAACACAGCTATCTTCTCCAAAATTCACTCTTGTTTATTGGAGTCTGCTCCTGAGAACAAAAGCATAGTGTAAGATGTCTGTTTTTAGATGATCAGGATAAAATTCTCAATCAATAGAGTGGAAATATCAATTTAAACATGTCTAAGAAGCTAAATCATAATAAATCATCATATGCATGAATTACATACATTTAAATTACCTCAGCAAAACGAAAGCCTCATATTCCTTCAGGTGGGTATGCTAACCATGTTAGAAGAGCGGGTGGGCTTAGCCTCACCTCTGTGTCCTTAATAGAATGTAAACTTTCCGTTACGATAGCTAGGACATTTTTCGTTCTATGGCAGGAGATGGAGGCGAGGACAAGGCTAGTTTAAAGCTTTTCCACCACTATAGTTGCCAGATTTTAGACTGGTTTAAAGTAAAACAGAATCTGAAGACCGGTCTGCTGCATTGAGGATGTCCTCTAGTCTAGCTTACAAACAAAAAGGCATTAGACACCATTGCCCCTGTCACAGAGTGAGCCCCAAACCAGGAGGGATCAGTACCAGTCTCTTGCATCGTCCATTTGACCCATCTGGCAATAGTAGGGAAATAAATCGCTTTGAGGTTTAGTGAGCGTGATCAACAATTGCCTCTCTCCGTGAGGACACAGGTCCTCTGTCATAGCCTCATACACCTTTAATTGCTTTAACAACAAACATAATTTTGGAACACCTGGAAATTTTAGGTATGACACAGTCTTTGAATTACTCTTTGTTATTACAGCAATATGAAAAGTCACCCCTTCTGGGGTGAATACTCTACCTAAGGACTGTTATATGGAAGGGCAGCGTCCTTATTTGATGGACTGTTTTCTTCTTTCCCAAAGACTTATGGGAAATGTAGTTTATTGTTGAAATCTTATAATGTTAAAGCTAGTGAAGAAAAGTGAAGAACATCAAGCCTAATCCTCGCCTCCGGGTCCTGCAACAGAATTGAGTGTGTTACAATCTTTGCGATATTTATCTTTAACGAGTGTGTACCTTTTAAGCATACCTGGTGTGTTTGATTTACAACATTCCTACCATGCTGTTCAAATCCTCAGTGAGCTACATTATTGGCTTTACTGCTCTTGAAGAAAATACTGTTTAATTCATTTTATATAGTCGTCCTTCAGTTGCTATCTGCTAAGGTTTCTCTCCTGATCTTGTTCAAAATGTGCATGTTTTTCCTAACAAACTGTTTTTGAGAAAGGACACAGTGTTTAATTGATGGATTTTTGGACTTTCTACATGGATTAGATAGTATCAAATTTGAATCCAAACTCTACAGAAGCCACATAGTTGCGAATTTTTGACATTAATTGACATATTTTCATTTATTATGAATGCCTTGAGGTTTTTATTGATCTGCTCCCTGTTCCAATTCTTTTTTACATGTGAGATATTGAAGAATAGACCAACTATTACCGTCTAGAATCTGTGGGTTTCCAAGCCCCTATCATCACACTAGAGATATTTGTGCATCTTCATCTAACTTACTAATTCACTGCAAGTGAACTTTACCTGCATTCCTGGAAATCTCCTTTTAGGTCGAGTCTGGGCAGCGCATGCACTGCTGCAAGGCATGCAGTAGTGAAGAATGGACTTGAAGCCACGCCCCCTCTCTGCCCTTATTTGTAATTGGCTTGTGTCATTGTCCTTTGTAAAGGCTGGCTTACGATTCATTATTAGGCTTGTTAGTCCCTCCTTGGTACCACCTTATCTGCATTTGTTACCTCCCATAACGACTGGACCTTTTACTTGTCTTGTTACGTGGTCTGTTTTATCTTGCGTCTGAGCACTATTTTATTTAATGATTTGTCCCTATTCCACCCACTACCTCGCAGTACGCTGCCCTCTTTTATTTTATTTACTACTGGCGGTCCACTTTAACTATTGCGGACGCGTTTTTAAAATTTATTTATTTTAGCAGCGCCGTCCGCTTTAAGTATAGTGGCCGCGCTTGTCTACTAGCGCCCATGCTGCGCTTTGACATTCATAGAGGCCGCACCCCTTTCTTTACACGAACCGCTTCTAAAGAAAGGTGTGCACCCGACGTAAAGTGAAGCGGTACAAAAGGGGGTGGTGATGGACAGAGCATCAGAACCAATCAAACACTCACACCCAGTCAACAGATCTGGGTTTGATCCATCACCGTTCTTTAGCCCACTCTGCCACCCCAGTTCAGACATGGCCATATGCAAATCAGTCTGACCCTGTGCCTCATGGGAACAGTCCAGCCCGAACTGCCAAGCCATGCCTTCCCTGGACCGGAAACAAGCTTCCTAGGACCGGTTTCTGGCATTTCAGCCGTCTTCAGCCAGGCTTGCTTGAATCCAGTGGCAAAGTGAGCAAGGGACTCACGTCTGAGCATACCCTGCCAACTTATGGCGAACAAAGCGGTACAAAAGGGGGTGGTGATGGACGGAGCATCAGAACCAATCAAACACTCACACCCAGTCAACAGATCTGGGTTTGATCCATCACCGCTTGCAATGTTCAACACTCCGTCCATCATTTACTTTGGTTTTTGCTTTGTTCGCCATAAGTTGGCAGGGTATGCTCAGACGTGAGTCCCTTGCTCACTTTGCCACTGGATTCAAGCAAGCCTGGCTGAAGACGGCTGAAATGCCAGAAACCGGTCCTAGGAAGCTTGTTTCCGGTCCAGGCAAGACTTGGCTTGGCAGTTCGGGCTGGGCTGTTCCCATGAGGCACAGGGTCAGACTGATTTGCATATGGCCATGTCTGAACTGGGGTGGCAGAGTGGGCTAAAGAATGGTGATGAATTAAACCCAGATCAGTTGACTGGGGGTGAGTGCTTGCAATGTTCAACACTCCGTCCATCATTTACTTTGGTTTTTGCTTTGTTCGCCATAAGTTGGCAGGGTATGCTCAGACGTGAGTCCCTTGCTCACTTTGCCACTGGATTCAAGCAAGCCTGGCTGAAGACGGCTGAAATGCCAGAAACCGGTCCTAGGAAGCTTGTTTCCGGTCCAGGGAAGACATGGCTTGGCAGTTCGGGCTGGGCTGTTCCCATGAGGCACAGGGTCAGACTGATTTGCATATGGCCATGTCTGAACTGGGGTGGCAGAGTGGGCTAAAGAATGGTGATGGATTAAACCCAGATCAGTTGACTGGGGGTGAGTGCTTGCAATGTTCAACACTCCGTCCATCATTTACTTTGGTTTTTGCTTTGTTCGCCATAAGTTGGCAGGGTATGCTCAGACGTGAGTCCCTTGCTCACTTTGCCACTGGATTCAAGCAAGCCTGGCTGAAGACGGCTGAAATGCCAGAAACCGCTCCTAGGAAGCTTGTTTCCGGTCCAGGGAAGACATGGCTTGGCAGTTCGGGCTGGGCTGTTCCCATGAGGCACAGGGTCAGACTGATTTGCATATGGCCATGTCTGAACTGGGGTGGCAGAGTGGGCTAAAGAATGGTGATGGATTAAACCCAGATCAGTTGACTGGGGGTGAGTGCTTGCAATGTTCAACACTCCGTCCATCATTTACTTTGGTTTTTGCTTTGTTCGCCATAAGTTGGCAGGGTATGCTCAGTCGTGAGTCCCTTGCTCACTTTGCCACTGGATTCAAGCAAGCCTGGCTGAAGACGGCTGAAATGCCAGAAACCGGTCCTAGGAAGCTTGTTTCCGGTCCAGGGAAGACATGGCTTGGCAGTTCGGGCTGGGCTGTTCCCATGAGGCACAGGGTCAGACTGATTTGCATATGGCCATGTCTGAACTGGGGTTGCAGAGTGGGCTAAAGAATGGTGATGGATTAAACCCAGATCAGTTGACTGGGGGTGAGTGCTTGCAATGTTCAACACTCCGTCCATCATTTACTTTGGTTTTTTCGACGTAAAGTGAAAGCGCCGCATGGGCGCTTTTACCAAGAAAATAATCTGTTTGTCAACTTGACGAACAGATGCTTTTTTTGGTCAAAGCCCCCATGCTGTGGTTTCACTTTAATGTCGGACACGCTCCTTTCTTTAGACGCGGCTTGGAAAGGGGCGTGGCCTTCATGAATGTGAAAGCGCCGCATGGGTGCTAGTAAAAAAGCTAATATTTGCAATGCAATTGGTTTCGCATTTGCAAGAGTTTAAGCTATTGCACTGCAATAGCTTAAACTCTCGTAAATGCGAGACCTGTTGCTTTGCAAATGCTTGTTATAAGGTATTTTTAATAAGTAGCAAGGTGAATTCTACCAAAAAGCAGATATGAAACAGAATGAAGATTGCCAGCATTGTTCAGGCGGTATTAATATTTAGTTTAATAGGCATTGTATCTACAAATAAAGCCTGCATTTCTATTATAACTCTGTGTGAATTGTACTTCCTAATGAGACAAGTGTGTAAAGAAGGAAGGACAGCTGAAGCTGGGCATTTGCATGCCGATGTTGTTTTGTACCTCGAGCTTGGATGGTGCAGAACAGTTTACTTGTTTAACAAGGAAGAGCTGAAATGTATTTATTGTGTCTGGTAGCATTTTGAAACAAGCATTTGCAATGCAATAGGTCTCGCATTAGTGAGAGTTTGAGCTCTTGGCATTGAAAATGACAATGCCTTTTATGTATGTGTTTTAAAAACTTGCAAGCGGTCGTAAACATGCACTTTTCTACCTTTAGTTGTTGCTTACGAGAACCAAGGCTGGCAGTAACTGCGCCTCGTTTACTGCCAGACTTGCTTGTCGTAAGGACTACAAGTACAAAGTGCTTATTTTCGCACCGCTTTCAGGTTTTCAAAACACATAAATTTACATTTACAATGCCAATAGCTCAAACTCTTGCAAATGCGAGACCTATTGCATTGCAAATGCTTATTCTTTCTGTAGTTCTCTCATCAGACTTGGGACCTTTTCACGGGTGCTGCTGGATGGGGCGAAGTGTTCATTCCACTCCCCAGAATTAACAATACTGGGTGTTATCTCCAGGGGTGCGAATTAATGGCGCTTGTAGGTTGTACCTTGGGAATCCCCTGAATAATTCTTCATCTCCCCTTCAGTTTGGCCCAAAGATTTGGACGGGGAAGCATGACAGGTTCACATTATATCCATAGACATTGTAAGCTCCAGTGGTTACCGGTCCCATAGGGCACTGCTGGGTACATCTAATGAGGCTGGTAGAGAGACATCGTGAGATGACCAATTACACTTTGAGTATCATTCTTGTGTCTCCTCTTTCTTTTCTCTGTCAGAAGAACTTCCATTCCCATTTCCAACTTCTCTGTTGCTCAGATGCCACAAGGTCCATTTTTAGAAACATCAACCGTTGTTGTTTCTGTCTAAAGGCAGGCTTGAATTACTCTAACATAGCAAACGTATCTATTACCAGAATTAACAATAAACAACTTGTGATCTGTCCCCCACACACCAATAAATGTCACCTCCCCAAAAAGGCAAAAAATGTACTTCTTTTGTCATATATAGTGACCGCTGGGGCAAGTGAGGATTTTGTTGAGCAGGTGAGAAACGCGGCTAGCCCGCGCACATCAATTTTAACCGTATTTTTTTAACTCTTAATATTTTATCTGCAAAATCCTCTATGAATGATATGAACATTCTATCTGCGGGTACCAGGACTTAGGCCCCAATGCAGATCCGTGACGCTAACATCATCTCGGGACGATAAAAGAAAATTATTTTTTGAACTGTCCATAAAATTAATGCCTAATTCTGCTCCCTGTGCATAATCACCTGCTATTTAGTATACAGCTAACTTTGCTCCTGCTTTTAATCTGCAAAAGTTTTTAAACGTGAACTCATCATTAGTTAATCCCCCGTCACTGCACAGTGGGAGCCCTACATCATCGCATTCGTTTAGAATAACTTCCTTTTAACCCTGTTGTATCAGAAAGTCGAAGTGACTTAAAACAGGCGCATTGATCTTGTGAAATTGTCGTCCAAAACGTAAAAGATACATATTAGATGGCGAATAACTACAAAAATACATTACGGCATAGACTGCTAATTAAAAATATTTTTCTTTTTTTTCGATCGGCGAGCCCCAGTAATTTTCAGCACCTATCATCAACAGCCTGAACGAAAGCTATTTTCCTGTAATCAGCTCCCTTGAGTCCGAGCGCTGAATATGTATGGAGAATAAGTGCGCTCTGTTGTACTACGAACTAACAGATTTGCAGGGCCTCAACTCCAGCCTGGCCTGCAGCAGCGCTGTCTAAACTACACAAACCTATGTAATTCTGCAGTGGTAAGGTGGGGGTCGTATGTATACAGACATCGCTGAGCACACGCTGGGGGCTCGAAAGAAATGACCCACATGCCTGACTGTCCCAATAAATGACCCACAGGCCTGACTGTCCCACTTGCCTCATTCACAAACAAAAATAGTTGGGGCACAACAACCCTCTGCCCCACCTTGAACAAAACGTGACCTTAGATTTACTTACCAGACGTGGGATGTATTATCACCATCACATGTTTTTTTCATAGAAGAGCCACATTTCAAGGACTGTAGATGAAACACGTGGCATAGTTTATGAGTCGATCTTATCAGACAAAGGTTATTCCGTGTCCCTGGTCTTTGTAAACACTTTCTAACAATCCGTCAGATTTACAACTTTTGTACCGGCAGTAAAAGCCCTTGCGAATTATTAACACTGCGTTTTCATTTTACAAAAATACGAACAAGCACACGAGTGGTGCGCGCGCCCGCACCACAGCAAGACATGTGGTTTCAATTATCATGCCCGTGTCTGAGCACCATAATTGAAACCACATGGTGGCGGTGCGGGTAACCGACACCAATAGGCCATGGGCGGAGCAATGCGCCCGCCTTTGGCCAATTGCGTGCTGTCTTTGTTAAAAAGACGCACGCAAAGGCCAATAGCGTGGCCCAAAAGGAAAAGCACACGCACAAGCGTGTGCGATTCCTAGGTCAGTTTTGAAACCCCCTACAAGAGGTCTCTCTCTGCGCGAGCAGTGCTGCGCACTGCAACGCTGGGCACGAGACCTAAAAACATTTTTCAGAATAAACCTATAATAAGTACAATGTCATGTATGTTTTTGACTATAGCAATGTGTGGGTGTATATAGGATCATTGGTGCTTTGTTACATAAGAACAGACTACTAACATTACAGCCACTGAGAATATTTCATAGTTGCATTAAATGATTTTGAAATTTGACAAACACAGAGGAAGTGTGGTGGGTACACTAGCAGTGAGTTTTCCACTTCAGATGGGCATGGCAAGTTGCACCACTTAGGCAAATGGCTATTGAGTTCCTATGGCGAGAGTTCAAGAACACTGCAAGATGAAAACCTGGATGCAGCACAGGCTGGAGAGGAGATTAGTATTCTTGGGGCTAAAGTTTGGAGCTGGGATTCAACAGGCATGGGTTTCAAACTGGAGTAGTGCTGTTGACCGCCTTAAAACATGAGTTACATGTATGTGTTATTTGTGTAGCCCAAAAATTATTCTGTGGGTTCGCGGGCTTCATCAGCATCTGAAGAGTAGGCTAGAACGAATTAGTTTAGTGCTAGGAAATACACAATATTTGTCATTGTAGTGTGTATTTATACAAATGATACGCATGCACAAACGTATAAACACTGTGACTCATGTTGAGGAGGAAAGATGTCAGGAAACATAGTAGCATTAATGGAATGACGGCTTAAACACCAGAGCCTGACGTGTAGTTCTGCAATGTCTCTAGGAATTCTTTTGGATGTAAAAACAAAAGAACACAAAAACAAAGAAACTGTTCTACAAAATGAACCACTCTAATAACTTTTTAGCTCACTGTGGACATTCCTGAGTAGAGAAAGAAACAACATCAGGAGGAGGCAGAAGCTGAATATTGCTTGAGAAGGAGCCGAGTATCATTTATGTACACCTGGTATACAGCTCTTTAGGTTCTCCGCGGAGATTAGAATGATCATGTAAGAGAGGAAAAGCACTGTTAAAAGGGCTGAGTCTTGACGTATCTCTCACTTGATGACAGTTGTGGAGTGGAATCGTCCCAATGTAATTCAACTTGGTGGGTGTGGTTTTCCAGAGCCACTTTTGCGTGCTGAGGTCACAAATCTGTTGCTAATTCCAAAGAGTCCGTAGATAAAGCCAAAGAAGTTTCCCTGGTCACAGGTTATGAATAATTCTTCCCTGATATTTAATAGTGTCTCGTTTATACAATATATGGTCAAAAGCCTCATTTAAAGTCAATTAGTAGGGCGTTTAGCTCCAGGTATGACGTTGGTTAGAGGTTGGGGACCATTTCTAGAGCCATTGCAATACAGCATACCCCAGAGATTGGTATGTTATTGGATATATTTTCAATATTGGCAGAGGGTTTCTTTAGTGTAGGAGTGATGATTGCATGTTTGAGTGATAGACCTCTTGGGAAGTGAGGTACTGATTACCTTGCTGATGAGCAGTGAAGCCTTATTTTGAGATCTCACCTAATGGCAAAGAGACCTATTATATTCTATACAGACTTATAATGGGCTTTGTGTGCCCACCTTGGATTTGATTGTTTGGTTTTCTTATCGATTTCAGTTACCTGCTCAAGCTATTTTTGTGTCTGTCTCATCATGTTTTGATTGGATGACAAGTATCCTTACACTGCTGAAACACATCCTTGTATTGCAGTACGACAGACTAGTTTCTCTCGCCCCCATCCGTGTCTTTCTGCTCACTCTGCTCCTTTGCTCTTGCTTGCGCTCTATATTAAAAAATATCAGGCCCCTCCACTGACCACTTGCTCTCCATCCTACTTTCACTTTGAGCGCCACCCACAACAGTATCAGCAGGTGGTCATAATAAAATTGCCTTTTAAACTATTTTAGTATGGCAATTCATGCATGTGAATGCGCCCATAGCGGCCACTTGCATTTTTTTTCTTTTGATGTATGAAAAATCATTCTTGTGCATTCTCCGTGCGTGCACAAATTGGAATTTCAAACATGTTAGGCAAAATACCAGTGGAATACATTTTGCCTGTGTGTAATTAACGCTATGGAACATACTGCTCAATGTTTAAGCTTCATACAGAATTTTACACTCTAAATGGAATTAGCTCCACAGTTGTAATCAGGAACTTAGAAAACTTGAATTGTAGACTTTTAGATCTGTCAGGTGGGACTGAGAGCAATACTTAAATACATCCAAGTTAATCCTGAGAAATAGCTAAAGACTTTGGGGTCTATTATAATGGCAGGTGGATCGCCACCGCCCATAAGGCGGTGGCGATCTGCCCGCCATTATCTTCCGCCCGCCTCCCATTTCCCCCTGCCATATCAGGATGGGGGGGGTCCCCGGCGGACGGAAAGACCATCTGGCGGTTTTCCGCCGGTCTCACAGGAGACTGGGCGGGAAAGGGGCCTAACATGGTGGCGGTGTCTGCAAGATATCGCCATCCATATTAGCATGCAGGCGGAGATGTGCCTTTCCATGGCGGTGTTGCCGCCATGGAAAGGCATGCGGTCTTCGCCTATGGGGGCCCGCAGTGGGCCCCCAGGTAGTGGGGGGGTGGGAGGTGCACATGGGGGGTACCCCCCTGCATTGGCATGGACAGAGTGGCAGGCACCGCACGGTGCCGGTCACCTTGTGCATGCCAATGCACAACGTGCATTCCCAGCATTGTGGCGGGCAGTGCTGTGAGCACTGCCCGCCACAATGCTGGGAATAGGGTTGCCACCGCCATGGTGGCGGTGGCATCCTAATTGCCGGTGCGGGACTGCCGCACCACTGGCGGCCGGTCTCAGCACCGCTCGTCTGCCCGCCATCCTAATAGGCCCCTTTGTTGGGGAGATTTTCACAGTGGGTTTAGAGACAATACACCCACCAGGAGATCTCAAGATGCTGCTGCTCTAGGAATTTCTTCTGAAGTATTCTCCAGGCCGTTATTAGGCCCAGCAGCAGCAATTGTACATTGCCTGTGGAGACATATAAGTGGGGCAGGAGAGGTCTGGCATCACCTCTATACCCAGAGGTAACTGGGACAAGACTGGCAAAAAATGAATCCAGTTAGTATTGTGATATGCAGAAGGACGTTTCCTTAAGTGAGTCCTAATGAGTGCTCATTGGACCAGCCACAGCCTCACTTGCATACAGGATGGGAGAAATTCCTGGTTTAATCTAGGAACCTACTTTCATCTTTGTTTTTCTTGGTGGATTAATCACCCAGACAATGTGATTGTGGTTTCAATAATGGTCTGTACAGACTAATGCACAGGCACCTTTTTGAGATTCATCCAATCTATAGTTATCCACCACCCCTTCCTCAGCATCAGGACTGACACCAAAGCTAATAGAACAACTTTTGTATTTTTAGTTCAACTGCTATTCATATTTCCTATAGGAGACAGCAGTGTCTTCAGCTAATTTGCACATAGGACACTGTCGATGGTGGAGTAGCGGTATGTCCATTTAAGAATTCAATTTTGCTTAAGTACCTGGGTTCACACCCTATGCATGTGTGTTCAATTTCCTCTGTGTAGTTTTGTGGAACTTTTGAATTTTTATCGCTTTTCTCCCTGAAACGTCTTGTGGTTTGCTTTTGCCAGATGCACCCAAATAACTCACTGCTTTCTGCGGCGTTGTTCTGCCTCTTCTCAATAAGAGAACTGCTATTAATGATAACACGAATGTCCCGTACAGCGACTGCTGGGAATCTTGAAGTACTGATTGTTGTGGGATCGGCTTACTTTTTTTTAATCCCAATGCTGTTTGTATATTACCTCGCCTATCCACTTGCTTTTTATTCATCAGTTCGGACATATCATTTAATTAATTTCATCCGAGTAATGGTAGCTTGTTTTCTATTTACCACTTATTACTGCAGTATTGCCGTTTGATAGTGCTATAAACAGCACTGTTCCTCAAGCTAAAGGTACTGGTAATACCAACCTCAAAAGGATCGAAAACTAAGTAAGCCCTGCAAGGATTTGAAACGACTATATTGTTGTTGTATGTAGATCTCAGCAGTAAGTACTTAATTAACTGCGTTTACTGCTTCCTTTGTCCCTTTTGCGTAGTAGAATATAGGGCCTCATCTGTCAAAAAATGTCTGTGTGTAAAAAGTAAATATAAGATTGCCTACCTAGGTTAAAGTAGTTTATGCGACAGGTCCAAATCTGTAAATCCACATCTATTCCCCAAAGGGAGGTGTAATTTGAAGCTTCACAGTTTGCAGTGATATGCACACCTAGGTCGTGGATACAACAGCACTATATTCATGCCCAGCTAAAATCACATACATGGACCTGTTAACTGGTCCCACACCGGAGACTCAAAATTACTAGTGAATCACAAAACCTGGAAAGGGATTCAACTCCCATTAAAAAAAAAAAAATTATGGACAGGCGCTCCATGCTGACACATTATAGTGTACAATTTAGTTAGCAATAGATTATTCATATGCTATAGCTTAATGGAAAGTGTATAGGTCATACCTGGGTTGTATTATTGTGTTTGGAATATACAGGCTGTTGATTTTTAGGTTTGTACCTGATGGTTCCCTTGGGGAGACTTGTGAAACAAATGTTACTCTATCCAGATTTCGCTGTGTCTTGATCCTACTTTGGGAGAGAATGAACACAGCAAAGTGGCAACGGTTGGCTCCACAGTACGGAACCCGTAAGAGAAAAGGCTGCTACAAGAGAGGCGCGGTTAAGTGCTCAGCAGGACGTACAGTAAATTGGAAGATTGCCATCTCTTCTTCTACTACTACTACTACAATGCCAAAGGAGATTTTGTGTGGTACTCTGGAGTGCTTTCGGGGCTTTGAAGTACATTTTTATGAAAGCAAAATCCCTGTACATTTGATATCTGAAAACTGAGGCCTGCACTTTGCAGTTTTTATTGAGCGACATTACATAAGCTGTAATCTTGTATTCTGTATACAATATTGTACAGTGTCCGTTGAGATAATCACAAAAGTGAATGCCCTGCCTCTAACAACCGCCCTGTCTCTGTCATGCAGTGTGCAAACCACATAATTTTAGCCCACCTTTTACCGCGTGAGGTCACCTTATTTATGTGTATTAATAAGCTCCATCCGTGCTCGGCAAACTATGAATAAGAAATAACCATGTGCATTGGCGTGCGCATCTGCTAGCAGTTTACAAACGTCACTTCATGTCTGCGTCCTCACAAACTACACCGGTGCACAGGTAAACAACTCTCTGAAGAAGCATAGCCATATGCGTCAGCATGCACCACTGTCATCACCCTCAATGTCTCACGCCGTGTGCTGTACCGGACTATCGCGCAATAAGTACACTCAACGCTGTTACTTGAAGTGTAAAAAGCCATTTATTAGGACATGGTTGCAACAGTTAAACTTTATTAACAGTACATAAAAGCAAAATATAACTTTTATCCTACAAGATAGACTTGTTCTCCCTTCCCCACTCTCAAAACCCTCTGACCTGTTTCACTCTTCCCCTTTCACTCAGTGACCTCCTTCATCTCTCCATTCTAAACTTCACTTTGCCCTCCAAGCATCCTCTCTCCACCCCTCCAAAGTACCGTATCGCCTATGCCCTGCAACCTGTCCTACACTGGCACGTTAAAAGCCATCAACACCTATACCCTTTGCCTACAACCTGTAGGGTGGGTGGGTGGACTAACTTTTCTATTTCTCCCGGTGGTGCTAGGTGTCAGGAAGAGGCCGAATCCTCCTCCCCTGACACCTTTATACCCTCCCTACTCCTGCCCCTTCTCCTACTCTTTTTAACCCCTCCCCACCTTGTCCTTCCAGCCATCGCACAAAGTGCCTTGGGGGAAGACTGGTCGCCGACTTTCACTTCCCCTGGGGCCAGGCATCGTGCAATAACTTCACTCCGCGCTGTTACTTGAAGCGTAAAAGGCCATTTATCAGGACAAGGTTACAACAGTTAAACTTTAATAACAATATATAAATGCAAAATATAACTTTTATCCTACAATACAGACTCACTCTTCCTTCCCCACTCTCAAAACCCTCTCATCTGTTTCACTCTTCCACTTTCACTCGGTGACCTCCTTCATCTCCCCATTCTCACTTTGACTTTGCCCTCCATGCATCCTCTCTTGAATTTCTTTAATTTCTCATTGCATCCCGCGCCCGCCATCAATCACCTGTCTACCCCCCCAAGGGGTGGATCCGCCCGTATGTGACTCACCACTCCTCCAAAGTACCGCCAACCAGGGAACCTCCGTAGGATGGTTACCTGCCCCACCCCAAAGATCCTGTGCACCTTTCGCCCTCTTTCAGTAGTCCCTGCGACACCGGATGGATTAATTCCACAACTTACTAACCACATCACGCATTTCCATCATATATTATGCATTCCCCAGTCACGAAATGTGTACCCCATCATCCCTGAACAAGGCCGCCTCTTCCTCCTTAAGTCCCACGTGTGCAAGAACCTTTATGTCTCTTGCCTGGCAAAAAAACCCTCATGGCCCTATTCAATTTCCTGCTGGCCTTTTCAATCACTGCATGCTTGACGGCACCCCCTCCATACTTTGCGAAGCACAAACTCAGTCCAAATTAAGCATGTTCCAGAAAAATTCCTCTTTATTGCCTCCAGATTCCTCTGCATGTGTTGGAGTAGTGTCAGTTCTGACAGACGCACTAGATCGTTCCCACCCCCAACCTTTTAACATCTTACTCAGAATCTCATCCTTGGTTGGATCAAAACCTAGATATAATTTGCTGTAGAAAGATATCCCAGCCAACTTTCCCGCAATTGTCGGATAAACCCTTATCCATGCAACATAAAACAAAACTCAAAACTCCCTGCTCAGCGTCCTGACGCGTAAGGCTGAGTGCATCTATGGATTGACCCAAAAAGTCCCCAAATACGGACCATGCCAGTCTGTAGCTCCAGCTTGTAGATTCCACCAGTGACCTCTCAACTAGGCCTATCATTCTCATTCCCCCCAGACCCAGATGTCGTCCGGCAGCTCTGTCTTGCATTATTTCGCTCTAGGCGCCAGTCCACGGAATCGCTGCCACTGCCAACGAGACAATGCATCTGCAATGTCATTGTTGGCCTCCAGCACATTCTTAGCTCAGAAGACAACACTCAGCCGCAAACACTTCAGCATGAACCTTCGCAACACCCTCAAATCCCTCGACTTTTGCCTGTTCACCAATTCCTCCACTGTAATATTATCCACATGGAATAGCACCATCCTGTTTTCGAGTTCCACACCTCATATAGCCAGTGCCACCAACAGTGGAAAAAACTCCAAGAAAGCAATATTTCGCCCCTGCTTCAACCAATGTGTTGTAAATTGACAAATGTTTTTTAATAATGTAAAAACAGTGTGTTCTGGCTAATCACTTTCAGTGAATTTTGTGGTATCATTGTTAAAACTTTTTAATAAACTCATTTTTATAAGCATTTCTTTTTAATATTGTTGGATTTTATATATTTACATTTTTTTCTCTTCACACATGATTTTGTACTTTAGCAACTTGGAATTGTATTGTCTTTGTACATTTAGATCACAGATTTAGTTTATCTGATTCACTAGTCTTAGGGTCTTTTCTTCAAACTTGGGAAAAGGGAACGTTTTCTCTTATGTTGGCCAACTCTATGCACACCATCGTCTGTCCCAGAACTGTCCAAAACCCAAAGATACTGCAGCGTCTGAAATGTTTTTAACCTGTGAGACCTTGTTCTCCTTCACAAAATCCAACGACACACCATTGAAATCAGCCAAAACCTTTTGCCACACCCCCAAATCTGCTCCGACCCCCAGCCAAATTCTCAACCTGTGGTGCAGCAACACTAGCCCTGAAATGGCCATGCCTACACACCAGCAAAACGTTCTCCCCGCTCTCACCACCCTACATGCAAAGTTCAGTAAACCCAGCAGCTTCTGCATTGCTCTAAGCTCAATCCTCCTCTCACCCACCACCTGTATCAGAAAAGCCTGAATGTCCTTCCCTTTTTTTAGGCAACCATGCCACTCAATGCACTGAGTCCAGTTCAATACCCAAAAAGTCAGTCTACAACTGGGCCCGGCTGTTTTTTGCAGTGCCAAGGGCACCCCAAAAGCCCGTGTTAATCTTTCGAAGTGTTGTAATGCCCTATCGCAATCCCCGGAGGCTCCCCTTCCTATGAACAAAAAATCATCCAAGTAATAAGATACCCCCCAGTGGCCACTGCTCTTCATGAATACCCACTGCAGAAATGTACAGAACGTTTCAAACAGGGCGCAGGAGATTGCGCAGCCCATTGGCAAGACTTTGTCCACAAAAATTGCCTCATCAAGTTGCATACCAAGTAGTGGAAATTCCTCTGGGTGTATGGGCAGTTAACAAAAGGCAGACTTGATGTCACATTTTGCCATTTTCGCTTCCTGACTACACACCTGCACCAGGCGGATGGCATCATCCACTGAGGCGTACAGCACCCTAGAGACTTCCTCTGCGATTAAATCATTGACTGACCCCCCTTCTGGCCAGGATAGGTGGTGAATCATTCTGAACTCCCTCCGGCTCCTTCTTGAGCACCACCCCCGTAGGTGAAATGATCAAGTTCTCCCAGGGCCAATCTGTAAATGGACCGGCAATCCTACCCTCCTCGACATCCTTTTTTGATTTTCCTGCTACCATCTGTGGCAATTCTCGATCTGATTTCAGGTTGTCTGCCCATCTACGCCCCCATGAACCCTGATATTCTACCCGAAAACCCTAGATAAAACCCCACTGTAGTCGTAGTGCCACCTCCCGGTCAGGATAAATCGAGAGCCACTGGCCCATGACTTCTACACTAACCGGGGTAGGGGCCCTTTGGCCCAGACTGCCACCGTCCTTTAGTGGCCTTCCACTGCTCTGCCGGGGTGGCCAATGTGAAACATTGTGTGAGTGGATTCCTCCCCCTGCACTTGGAGCATTCATGCTTAAACTTACATGGGTGCCTGGAACAGAAACCTTTGTAAAAGTTCCAACATGCCCCCATGGTGGCTCCTGTCTGCTTTGGTGTGAAACCTGATTCTCCTGTCCCAAAACTAGACCCTTCCTCTCCTTGATAGGTGGGTCGTGCCTGAAAGGACCGATGCATCACTGGCAGGCCGCTGGCCGTATGTATGGATGCCGAGGATTTTGTAGAGGACATCCACTGCATCCATAGCTCTTGATCTACTTCACCCCACGGTTTATCTGGGTTGATGCTGACCCAGGCCCTAAATTCCTCATCATAGCTCAGCCATGCAAAACCCCCAAAATGCATCTGTGCTTTATGGATAATATCCATGTATTTCAGCAAAGCAATCGCCCTATCCAAATGCCTCTCATAGTAAATGCAAGTGAAAAAACAAAAGATCAGCTGGGACGCACTCAAGTTAAACAGGTTTCAAACAAACGTTAAACAAATGATTCTAGATTGTTTTCTTAAGTGTGCACCCTGTGGGGGGGTTCTGCCCGGCCACCCGATTCAAAAGGAAAAGGACATGTGTCCCAGACACTGGATGCACTACTATGAACCACTGTGGTAGTGTAGACAGTTTCAAGTCAAGTCAAGTCAAGTCAAAGTATGCTTTATTCGAGGTTTCATCATAAAAGCAGAATACATATAACAAAAGAAAAGATAGAATTCATTCAAGTTTAAAATAGAATTAAATTTAACAACTATGTGATATCAGAATACAAGACATACTTGTTAGAATTTCTAACTTGGTTGACGATTCTCGTTTAAAACAAACATACTGTATCAATTGAAGAGTTAAAAATGATAAAAAGGTTTAAAATTATCTTGGTTAAAAATATTTGGTTAAAATAGGAAAGTACAGGTTTGAGGATTTAGGCACAATATCATAACAGAGAATAGTCAAGAGACTAGCAGTCTCTGTCTGATCGACCACGCCCATCCAAGATATTTTGCAGTAGCTATTGAAATCCACGTCAAAGAACTAGTGCGTATAATACGCAGGGCAGCAATACTACTAGTAGTCCCCAGATTTTTGCACATCGGAGATAACCAAATGCGTCTGGGGGCCAAATAGGCTTTACAAACAAATAAAAAATGACCAATAGTTTCTTTAGTAATGCCACATACAGGGCAGCTATCACAGGATCCACCTTCTAATTTAGCTACCAAATGTCTGAGGGGAAGTGCACCTGCTCTTAGCTGGAAAAAAAGCTTTCTTTCACCAGGTCTAGTTATGATATCCCAGTAGGGTTCCAGGCAAGGATACAGCTTAGCTTCTAAAAATCCTCCAGCCATAGACCCAACACTAAACTACTCCAATACCGAGAGGCTACCATCTCCCAGTATATTTCTTTCAGAGTACTTTTGGATGGGAAAGTTGCTCCCACAGGATCTTCCCAAAGCAAGCACATACCAAGCTCGGTCAGAGTTGTCTTAAGTGATTTAAGCCACCCAATTTTATGGAACACATCTGATTTGATAATGTCTAGGAACCCCTCAGCGTAATGGAAGAGCACTGGTGTCGTCCAAAGCCTTCGCCAATATAAAATCGGACGGAGCCTGGCCAAATCTGTAACTGCTCTTCTACCCAGATCATATTTAAGGGGTAACAACGGGGTGCTTTTAGGGACACCAGTTATTGCCCGAAAAAATTTGTTTTCCGAGTATTGGAGTGCAGCCACCTTCTCGAAGCCCCACAGCTCGGCCCCGTAAAGTGCAGAACCTAGGGCCTTCGCTTCGTATACCTGAAGTACAGGTTTTACTGGTTTAGTCAGAGATTTTCTGTGCTCTGAACTAATGGCACCGGACAATTGCCTATGTCTAAGTGTAGCAATATCTATATGCTGACGCCACCTATTATCACTAGATATGTGTAGACCTAGATAAGTAAAAGTCTTCACTACCTCTAGCGGACGGCCATTCATAGTGATTTTCGATTTGAAGCTACGGTGGGGGTTAAAAGTCATAAGTTTAGTTTTAGCCGTATTAACCTCTAGACCATACTCTCCACAAAAGTGATCAAAAATAGCCAAAGCACACTGCAGGCCGCTTGGGGTCTTAGATAAAATTAGCGTATCATCTGCAAACATTAAAATAGGTATTTTAGTGCCGGCTAAAGAGGGAGCATCCACCTTTGCAGAAAGCATACGGGCAACAACATCATTAATATACAATGTAAAAAGGACGGGAGCCATTGAGCATCCCTGTCGAACACCCCGTTCAACTGGGAAGTCCGCGGTCACCGAGCCCTGTCCCCCCCACTGAATCTTGGCGAAATTAGTTTTGTGAAGTCTCATTATCAATGATAATAATTCGCCTGGTAGACCCTGGTTCTTGAGAACCAGCCACAGTTTGGTCCGGGGAACCAGGTCGAAGGCAGCCCGCAGATCGACAAAAGCCGCATACAAGCTGCCCTCGCCCAGCACCACGGTCCGCCACTGCAGCAAGGTAAAACGAAAAACCTGGTCCACCGTGCTTGTGGATCGCCGGAATCCTGCCTGGAAGGGTGACAGGGCATTGGTCTCCTCGGCCCAATCAAGGAGCCTGTTGGCAATCACACGCCCCTCAACCTTTTGTATAGTGTCAATAAGGCTTATCGGTCTGTAATTACCCGGCTGCGACCGGTCGCCTTTCTTGAACACAGGTATTATTACTGCACCCTTCCAAGATGTCGGTATTACTGCACCCTGGGCAATAACATTAATAAGGAGATGTATGTACTTGCACCAGCGGTCTTTATCATTAATGAATACATCAGCTGGGACACCATCAAGTCCTGGGGCACGTCCACCAGACACTGAGCTAAGGGCCATCATAATTTCTTTGATACTGAAGAAATTATCTCTAAATTGGATTAAACTTATATCTGACCCAGTAACAGATATATTTGACTCAGCGTACTGATTTTTAAAAAATTTCACCCATTCATCTTCCGGAACGTTGTTATTTGGGGGCTCGGGAAAACCAGAACTACCCCAATTAACAATGCTCCAGAATAACCGGGAGTCTTTCCTATCACTAGCTGATTTTAGCTCAGACCAATGGTGCTCGTCCCAGGCTTTCTTAGCCTTTGATATGCTAGCTTTATATTCCTTTCTAGCAGATCGAATGGCAAGAGATTGCTTTCCCTTAATAGCCGTACGTAAAGCTAATCGTGCATTTCTACATTGGTCGTTGTACCACTTTGCGGGCTTCGGAGCTCTGATTCCTTTGTTTTTCACGGGTTTGAGGAAGTGATTTTTGATTGCACAGAAAAGGGAATCGTGAATGTCAACCACTCTGCCCAACCCGGAATTAGATGAATTTATGTGCTCAATAGCTAATATTGCTTTATCTACTTCGTCGCTAATATTAGCAATGGCCAGTTGGTTGGACGCAACATTTGCCCACCTTAATCTGCGCATATCATTAGTAGGCACAATCAGAGGAGGGGCAAGCTCAGTAGGGCCTATGGTCAAGTTGGAAGAAGACCACCATTTATGGACTGCGCACAGGGGGTTGTGGTCACTCTCACTCCTCCAAACAACCTCCATGTCGCAGATCCACCGCCACAGTTTAAGGCTACATATAACGTAGTCGATTCTACTTCTATGTCGCCCGTTATCAAAAGTACTGGTCCCATTTTTGTCACTTCGAGTCCTCCCATTTAGAGCTCTTAGGCCCTTTTCATAACAAAGGGCGTTCAAACTGATCACATCATCGGTCCAGCGCACAACCGATTTGAGCTCCAACTTAGGAACTCCCCATTGCCGATCTTCTGCGTCACCAAAAAAGTCATCTTCAATGACTAGGGGTTCAAATGTTCTATTGAAATCACCCGCAATGACTATATTATTGTTTAAAGAATGGATGTCAAGGAGACAGCCCAAGGCCGCTGGAACCTCGGATCTCCCACCCCTGCTACTCCTAGCATAAACATTGTAAATATCAAGCATTCCCAATTTGTCTAGGTTCAATCTAATTATTTGGATATCTCTATGGCTGGTGTCAATGACTTTGACAACTAGTTTTAAACTCTGTCGGACCCAAGTAGTTAGTCCACCCATAGGTCTCCCCTTTTGGCCTTTTAGTGCAGGCACAGAGAAATTCAAGTATCCCTGAGCAAAGGATGGTTCACATAACCAGGTCTCTTGGAATATACATAGATCAAAGTCATTGATAAAACAGAGGCAATCCTCGGATACCAATTTAGAGAGCAACCCTGCAATGTTCCACAAAAGTATCTTCCCTGAATTACCCCAGGTGTCGTCCGAAAGATTAATTAATGGCGGGCAATCAGGGGAGATAAGAGGATTAATACAGATACCAACACTTGCATCTGATGGTAAATTACTTGGCTCGTTGGGAGGGAAAGGCAAATCAGAAGATGGCTCTGGGATGTCTAATATTAAACCCTTGGGATGTTTGTGTCAATCCACATCCTTAAGATTTGCTAGGGCCTCATAACGGTTACCAAGGGAAATACCAAGATTGGGCTGATTGCAAAATAAAACCCCTGGATTAACAGTAGAGACTGATTGAGATCTTTGGTAAAAATAAGTCAGTTCCCAGGTAGAAATAAGAGACCTCACATTATTCGTATACCAGTTGAGAATGTGGCTGACGGCTCTGGGATCTCTGAAGTTGATTATTACAATGTCCCCGTTTATATTCTTAGGAGTATTTCCCGGCCAAGAAAGGCGCCGTACATGTAGAATTTCACCATTTATATACAAAGGAAGAGGGCGATTCTGACCAAGCCAGTGTATGACTTTGTTTTTTAGCTGCGAGTGGCCTTCAGCTGTCCCCTCCTTCAATATTGGGACGCCCGCGAGGACAACTACAAGTGGGACTGCTTCTGGTGGCAATTCTATTTTCGGACCCTTGCATTTCTTTACAATGGGAGATGGAATTCTACCTATTTTGTCACGTGTTGGATCTTTTTGAACTATGTCAGCTTCCCTCAGAGACTCTCTGTCTTTATTTAAAATAAAATGTTGCGGTGGTTTAGGAGAAACAGTTCTTCCTGTGCATTTATTGTTTAAATTATTGACACTTGTCTGGTTTTGAGGGATAAGCTTTAAAGATGATGCAATAGGGGATGGTACAACAGGTGCTATAATAGTAGGGGACTTAATTAGTTCCCTGTTATTACCTATTGACAGTTCAATATTATCCAGTCTTTTATCTATTGTTTTTAGCCTCTCAACAATAGGTAAAATAAGTGATCTAAATAGCTGTTCTGCATTACCCAAAACCTCCGCAATAGATATATCATTTGCAAAGCAAGGGACGGAAGTAACTGGGAGAGATGTTTTGTCAGAACAGGTTACACTGCCCTTGGCAGTTGGAACCGAGTCAGTGTAATGGCTTATTTTTTTCTTGCTCCTTAGCGACACACTGCCTCTCTTTCTCCTTTTACTAGGTGGAAGACCTAACAATTTGGGTTGCCCAGATGATTTATCCTTTTGAGGTGAGAGCCCAACAGCCTGGGGTGATGACTCAATTAGGAGCACTGGCTCGGGAACTGAGTCGGGGAGCAGAGGTGAAACAGTAGTAGGCTGGACATCGGTTGACTCTGATAAAAAAGTTGAATTTCGTGATGGAATTGGGAAATCATCATTACTAGAGTTAACTAAATAATCATTGTGAGAGTAGCAACTCTCAGATGGGGAAGTGACTAAATGCGAAGTGACCGCACAGAATGGCGTCTTTTTGATACGCTCAATAGAGCTACGACGCTTTGCCCTTAATTCAGCAAGGGCGACGTCCTTATCTATTCCCGGGTTGACCCTAATTAGGTAACTATCTAGGGTCCCCTTCTTAGTGACTCCAGCCATGAGTAGAATAATACCGCTGTGTTTTGATTTTTGGGTTGAGTTAAGCAAGATTAAGTACAATAGCTCGCTAGGGGAGGTACATGCAAACAGATAAAAGCAAAGGGGACAGTAAACGAAAGTAAATGCCAGCTCACGTAATCGTATGTCCGAACGAGCTGAATGAGAAAGTCAAGGGGGTGAGCCCGGCCCGGCCTGGTCTCCTTTGGCTCCTGAGGGCAGGCAGGTAGGATTACAGCTTTGAACGCACGAAGAGTGTTTAGGACGCCCGCTCAGCCAGAGGCCCAGGGGCAGTTTATAGCGCCTCCAGGCGCGAGAGTACAGGGGGCGGCTTCCTCTTCCGCCGCTGGGGATGCTGGGAGATGAAGTCTCCTCTTCCTCACGGCGGCCGCGATGGAGTGGCGGCAGCGGGAGGGAGACGGTCACCAGGCACGAGGATTGTGACCAGGCAGGTAGGATTACAGCTTTGAACGCACGAACAGTGTCTAGGACGCCCCTGGAGGGGTAGTGTCTCGTGTGACAACCCAATGGACTCCAATACTCCCTTCCAGGAGTCCACACAAAACAAAACAGAATGCTTCTTTGTCGGAGCTGTGTGTGAACACTCAAAGGTCCATAGTCTTACACTCTGTGTGAGTTCAGAAAAGCGGGAAGGCAAAGGCTTGCTAAGAGATGCACACCGTGGTACCAAGTTAAATGCAGAAATGAGGGGGTAGGTGTCGCTCCGCTGAGGGAAAGGCACAGTACTCAACCTTAGCCCAGGCGGGCACTAGGGATGTCAATGCGCTCTTACCTCCGAGCGCGGCGGGGGTCTCAGGGCACTCCACGCCCTTGATTGCACGACTTGCGGCAATATCACACCAGCCGAAGGCCCACGGAAGTCGTTGTCGGTACCGGAGGGTTTGTTAAGTGGAGCGGATGCCCCGGCTCCCCTCCTGAGCTCCGTAGCGCTTGTCAGCTGGATCCTCTCAGAAAATGCAGCTATGGCTGCCGAACACAGGAATTACAAACAAAACAGGACTGGGAGAAAGGCGACGTGACCGCGCGTACGTCTCCCAGCGTCTTCAGGTCCGTGGTGTGACGGGCTCTCAGTACGAGATTTTTAGCTTAACTGTGTATAAGCCACGTCCATAATTACATCGGCCACGCACCTAAGAGAGACCCCCCAGTTTTCTCATTCCACTTAAAACCCAGCTTTGGCCGTGTAAACAGCACAAGGTAAAAAAATGTTCAACGAAGTGTAACCATAATTCTAAAATTGTCCGTAATCAATAACTCAGTGTCAATGTCCATAGCAGAATAATCACTAGAACGCTGAATCTTGCTCAGTTGTTTTAATATTCAGACAAAAAGCATCTCAACAGAAAAATGGTCTTCATGGTGCTGAATTCAATAATAACAAATGATGATCAATCAATACGGCCGATCCTAATGCATTTCAGGCATTCACAATTACCCTTCATCATGGGAATCTACAAACATAGATGCCAAAATCAGTCATTTAAGTCATATACAGTAAATACATGGAAAAAATATGCAAGTTCGATCTCACACGTGAGCTGGACATCCAATGGATTAAACATATGGTGCAAAAAAGCAACTTAACAAAGTACAATGCAAACCTATAATAAACCTGGAGCCATATCCGTCATCACAAAAGAAAAGAAAAAAGGAAACCACATGCAACAACCAAAGATGCATCAGCTCGTGTCTTGGATACGTGTAATGTCACAAAAACTGCCTACGTACGTATGCTAATTAAAAGTGCATCAGGACATGCCATGCTAGAGTGTGAATTCTGGCCTAAATTAGGAAAGCAGAGGTCCAGTTTTCCATGTTAATGGGCACCCTTGGCCTCCCTGTAAACTCCCACTCCTCCTCTTTGGAGCCCTCCTTTGCTTGTATCTCTCTATGGAGTCATTTGAAAACATCGACATATTCATGTTTCCATATCCTGTTTTTGTTTTTTCTGACAGATGTGATCCCAATGGCATCGCCAGCCCCATGCATGGTAATTTTTTGTGATGCTTATCATCCGTTTTGTCCTCTTTCCCTTCAGTCCCTTCCACATTGCCCGTCTGGACACCTGCACCCACCAACCACCTATTTCCCTTTCTCCAATGCAGGCGCCGCAGCTGCACCTGTTTTTGTTGCCAAGTCCCTCACTGTCCTGTCACCCACACCCACAGATCATCAGGATTTCTTTTTAATGCCCTTGTCTCCCTCGTCCTATGCCGTCCACCAATCCCCATTACCTGAGAGTACGCCATGGACCTCCTTGTCCTTGCCCCGGCTGCTGTTCTTCTTCTCCGCGGACTTTGCCTTATTTTTTGGCTGCACTTGCCTCCTGTAAAACACCAATATTTCTGGTTACTTTCCACGCTGCCCCAGAGCGTCCTGTTGCCTCATCATCATCACGCAATTCTCCCTCTTCCCCCTCGTTGCTCTCATCTATGTAATCCAGCACAATTTCAGTCTCCCTCTCCATTGCACCCACACCTCGTCATACACCACGCTCTTCTGACCCTTAGCATTTGTGCCATTCTTTCCGGCACACTCCTTCGCTGCTGTGCTCACTGCGCGATCCCTCGCTGGAGGGTAGGCCGCCGCAGACCCACTGCGTCTTCCAGCCAGTGTCTCGGGCCGCCATGTGCCCTGCTGGCATCGCCTCCATCCTGCCGGCCTCACCCGTCGGTCTTGATCCCTCCCCTCTCCAGACTGCTCCAACCTGGGGGATCCTGTGCACCACGGGCCTCAACGTCATGCTGGCTGTCCCTCTCACCCTCTCCGGGGCCCGGCTATCTGAAACCCAGACCCATGTGCCCCCGCTGGCCCCCCACCTGTCTCAGGCACCCCCTCACCTGATGCACTAAATGGGGGGTCCCTTTCCCCTCCCCCACTTCCTGGCCTCACACATCCTGGCCCACCGCTCCTCAGACTCGTGATTAATGAGGCGCTGCTCCCTAATGCCCGCCTCCAGGTCCATACCCTCCCATCTGGGCAATGACGGGGGAAATATCCCCCTCCCCCTCCATCCATGTTCGGGCCCACCGCTTCTGACCCCTCCTCCCTGACTGTGGGCTCTGATGTACTCCCAGTGCCCTGGGCCCCAGCCCATCTGGACTTCTTTAATACTTGGTCCGGGCTGCCTATGTACCAGTCTGTATTGCTCCTAGGGGTGGCCTCCTAGATAGGACCAGAGGCCCGCCCTCACATGGAATCTCATTTTCCTTTGTGGCCTTGCCGTCGCCTGCATCATCAGGGAGCCGCCCAGGCAGGCTCTTTCTCCTGCCTCCGCGCTTTGCTCCAGATGCATCTTTCCTCTGGCTCCACCCACAGCCTCCGGACGCCTTTTCAGCATGTTGCGGCTCCGCTTGACATGCTGCCACCGCTGCCGCAACTCCCCTGGAGCTAACCGCGTGGGTCGGACCATGCCAACCCACACCTGATCTAATCACACGCCTCAGGAGATCCGGCCGGTCCGCTGGGCCCAACATGAGCAAAGCAGCCAGAACCGCTTCATTTTCAGGTGCCGCCATCGCAAAAACACCAGCCCCCAGAAGGTTGGCTCATTCTAAAACGCTGCAGTATCAGGTGGAATACAGCCACACTATCTCTCTCCCCAGGGCTATCTAGACTACTACGCCCAAACAGAAAATCCCACTAACTTTTGTATAACCTCTCAGGGGTGCTAGGTGTCAGGAAGAGGCCAAATCCTCCTCCCCGACACCTTTATACCCTCCCTACTCCCGCCCTGTGAGAAGCTGGTCTGGTACATGATGTCCACTAATGTAAGGGGTCACCTTGCACCAGTCCAGACGACCCTTATGGTGATTTGAGGTCTTAGACAACCTTAGAAAGCTCTCTAAGTGGTAGCTGTGGAGAGCAGCCTTCAGGCTTAGTCCAGAAGAGTGTAAAGCAGCTTGATTTACCAGAATGCGATCTTATAATATAAATTAAGTGAAAAAGAACCACACCAAGTATTTATAAAAATATGTATTTATTACATAATACTCTTTAGTACGTTCCAATATCTCCAACATGGAGATAAACACAGTGCACACAATCCGTTAGCAAAGAAACACAGTAAATAGCACAAAATACACAGTGGCCCAAGGGGGGACCAAACCATATACTAAGAAAGTGGTGTAAGAACCATGACTTGGTTCTAGACAAGGTCGATAGGACGTAGAAGTGCTAGGACTCCAAGGAACCACCCAAGATGAGTAGGTAGGACCCCACGGAGAGCGTGTGCAGTGTGGAAACACGACCGCGTGCTCCGTACAACTCTATGGGCAAGTCGCGTGGGATTTTTAAAGATTAAAGACCCTTCCCAGTGGACCCTGAAGAAACCCCGTGGAAGACAGAAGGTTGGAGAGCCACCCTACCTATGGATACCCTAGTACCCACGTTACCTACACCAGGTAAGCTGAGGGCATACGTGTGAAGTGGTGTTGTAAACCGCCGTCAAACCCAATGGAGGACTGCAGGAATGTGCTGCTGTGGAAGAAGGAAGAAGTGTCCAGTGGAATCTGAGGATGGATTCTTGATGAAAGGTACCTGCAAGCAGAGGGGACAGAGTCTGTCACTCAGGAGTGACCAGGAGATTTAGGAGACGAATGCCCTCCAATGTCCGGTGTTGCAGGATGGATGACGATGGCCTTGACTCTGCAGCTGTGAGGACCAGGTGACGCTGAGGAGGACCAGGAGCCGTGCACGAGCTGTCCCACGAAGGATGTCTAGTGCTGAGGGGCCGATGTCAGGCGGGAGCACCAACAGGCCTTGGCAAAGAAGGAGCAACGTTGGGACCAGCAAGGTCCAGGGGACTCACCAAAGGCAGGCAAGTCTGGGCAGGCCCGAGCAATCAGGGCAGCCCAAAAGAAACAAGTGTGACCCTCAAATGGATTCACAGGCCGAAGGTACTGGAGTCGTGAGAGGACCCCAAGCAGCTCACCAAAAGATGCAGGCCACAATGCACACAATGTGGTGTGGCTGAAGATTCTGGTAACTTGGACAGAAGCCAACAAGCCTTTGCTACTGCAAGTTGGATGCGGTGCACAGTGGTTTGGGTTTTGCAACCCCCACAAGGGATACTGGCCTCAAACTTGGTGTGAGGGCAGGGCAGGCCTCGGGAGCTGTGGAAAACCATCAACTGTGTTGCAGAGCCCACGGAGTCCAGAGGAGCTCTGGATCTGCAGACCTGTTGACTTAGTTGCGGTGCCTGCGAATGCAAGGGAGTGACTCCTTCACTCCAAGGGAGATTTCTTCAATTGTCTTTGATGCTTCACAGGCCTTGGAAGGTTCCTGTATGATGCACAGGCACAGACGATGCAGCAGACTGGAAGGTAGACGAAGTCAGGCCCAGATGAAGTCCAGCGAATTCCAGAGTGCCCAGACGGTAGAAGTACAGTGGTGTCTGATCTGAATCTTATCCCACGACGAATCTAGGGACCTACACCCAGGTAAGCCCTTAAGTACCCTAGGGAAAGGGTTGGGAAGATTCAGGGGACCCTCCCAGGTGAGTGTCTGGACAGGGGGGAGGTTACTCTATTGTCCTTTGTCCAGTTTCACGCTAGATTGGGAGTCAACGCTCACAGAACTAGTTTGAACTGGACTAAGCATGGGGACACCAAGTGTGCCCCTCATTCAGACTTTCTGGCTCTGGCAAGCACACCCACCCGGTCCCAATACACTAAATCCTGTCTGGGAGGTGGTCACACCTCCCTGTGACAGGATGCCTATTGTTCCACCTACCTCTGCTGGAGCTTGGCTCTGCAGCAGGAGGGCAGAATTGTGTCTCTGGCCGGCAGCAACCATTTTGTGCTGTCCAGGTCTCGAAGGTTGGCACCGGGAACACTGAGAGCCTAACAGAGGTCTCTTCCAGTGCTTGGAGTCATACCTCTCACGCCATTTACTGTGTGGGGGTATGATTCCAACATGTTTGCAGCCGTTTTCGAGATGGTCATCACGTAATTACGCGGTACCCCTCAATATAGTATATGGCTGCTTCACTGACAACTCGGGAGAATGGACTCCGTTGGCTGCAGGGGTTTCCTGCTTATGCAGGGGCACCCTCTCACTTAGAACCAAGCACCCTGCCTTCAGGATTGCAAAGGGCTGATATAGGGGTGACTTAGAGGTTTTAAGTACAGTGACCCTAGAGATAGGAAACCTATATCTTTAGTAAGTGATGCTAGCACCAGCTTACACAGGCTGCAATGGCAGGCCTTTAGTTAAATTTTGAATGGTCTCTCATTGGTGGAATAATACATGCTTCAGCCCATGGGAGACCTCTGGGGTTCCTATGCCCTGGGTATCTTAGTACCATATACTAGAGACCTATAGGGGTACCCCAGTATCCAATCTGGGATGTACCCAAGAACTGAACACAACAGGTTAGGGAGAAGCAGATAGACTGAGGTCCAGATTAGCAGGATGCCAGTCAGAATGGTCAAAAAAACTTAGCATCAGGCAAAAAGTGGAGGTAACCACAGAAGCAGATCCTACTTTCCTACACGCCCCTTCCCCTGTCCCCCCCCCCCACCTTGTCCTTCCGGGTATCGCACAAAGTGCCCTGGGGGAAGACTAGTCTGCGACCTTCACGTCCCCCGGGGGCCGGCATTGGATGCTTGACGTTACACAAAACATGACATGCTACTTCCTAGGTTGCCGAGCAATGCTTAAACTTACCCGCAACTGCAGGGCCCATCAAAGACTGCAGTAAATGAATAAATAAATAAAAAAGGAACTTGCAAATTGAAGAACTACATTAATATTATTACTTCTGTCTGAACTCAATGACATCCTTGGGATCCCATTGTTAACAGTGATCTCTCTTTTTATTTGAACTTATTTTCATTATTTTACCAAGCCCGGCAACAGTGTCCATTTTTAATATTTAAATGCATTATTTGAACTAACTCTACATTTCGTTTAAAGTGCTTGAAATTGCTTATTTATTGCTAAACCTAAAACGTCTCACGTCGCAACCACCACCATTCTTGCCCTATCTGGGAGAACCAGAAAACCTTTAAGTAAGTATGGGTGGGGTACCCCTTGAAAGAGTGAATATCTTTGAGTATTTGGGGATCACCCTCTCTGATGATCATTCATGGTAGCGCCATATAGTGAATCGGACTCTCCAACACAGGCAGATTACCTCTTCCAGCAGGCCTGTAGCAGCTCCGCTTCACATTTATGATTGCAAGGCAGTGGGCTCAGCACTTTATGGTGCTGAACTGTGGGGGTTTAAAAACCTGGATGGCCTCTTAACTATGGAGAACAAATTTCTGAGAGCCTTGGTTTCACTCCCCTTCACCCTCTCAGGTTGGACGTGGGCAGAACCTCTATCATCGAGAAGGCTAAGCTGCACCACCTTTTGTTCTGGTTGCACCTTAGGACTACTCCTGAGTTGCTCCCATATGCTGTTGCACTATCTGAGGTAATTGCCCTTGATCGCTTTAAGGAAATTGGTTGGCTCCACAAACTGAAATCTCTGTTCACTGCAATAGGGCTAGAGGGATTTTGAGATGCTAGGGATGCTGCACTGTTCCCTAGCAGGTCCCTAATTACGAAACAATACTGGAATTGGGTGGCCCAGTCTTCTTTAACTTACCAGCGATGGGGCCGTCTTACATCGGACTTTCTGGAGGTCAAACCAACAAGAGAATTTGAGCAATACCTGGAGGCCATAACTGTCCCGCTGGAGAGGAAACTCTACATGCAATTTAGATTTGGCTCCATTCCGGTGAATTCTCTCACAGTCTCCTGGCAAATGTGTGTTACTCTATCGGGGTTTTTCCCAGGATTTCCTTAGTTGATGAGTCGATAGGCCGTATACTTTTTGTGAGTCCACACTATCGATCCCCAAGATCAAGATGGTTAGCCCCTCTTTGTAAGCTGCTTGGCACCCTATGTCACCGAGAAGCACTGCGCATCTTAAAATCTGACACAAGTTTGCTGATAGCAACTGCGCAGACTAAGTTCCTCGGCAAGATGTGGGCTATCAGAAGATCCCTGCTGAAAATTGTTAATTGAGTATCATTTAAAAAAAAAACTTTTTTTATTGATTTTAATAAACAAACAAACAGTCGGCAAGTCATCAATAGTTGAGATATGGCATGATTATGTACATTCTTTCACAGGGGATATAGAACATATACAGTAGGCAATATTTGTGATGGATCAGATATTCAAGGTGACATGGTTACATTGTTGCGGAGAGCCTTTGGTGCAACACAAATCTCTCCTCTATAGGTGTTCCACTTAGCCCAGACTCAGTACCATTTTTGGGGGCACCCTCTTGCGACATAAACCGTTTTCTCACAGAACATGCACCAGTCAATGTTTCGCTTCCATGCTACAACAGTAGGGGTACCAGTCCTCCCCATAATTGAGCTATGTCTCTTTTGGCCACCGCAGCTCCTAGTGTGACCCACAGCTTCTCCGCCCCTCCCAGATCAGTGGGTTCCCAGACATTAAGGTGATTATCATTTTTTGATGTTCTAAGAGATCACTGTTTTAACTTTATAATGATTGCCTAGCTTTAACTCCTTACAGTTTATCTTTTACTAGAACTTTTAATATATCATTGTAAGCACCTTATCTCTTTTGTACTGTATGCATTTGCACTTCTATGGTCTGTGGATCGGGGAAAGAAGGATGGGGCTAATGCTATTTGCACTTGCATATTTCTTCCACACTGCTTCAATGTGCGCTTGAAAATAGAGCTATATTATCCTTGAGAGGTATCCATGAGTACCAGGCTGCACTGATTGAATTAGAATACAATCTGAGCGGCTGGTTCTCTTTTTTCATATTGAAATGTATAACTGTAATACTGGCATATACATGTATTTTATACTTTGCAAGTTTTTATCCACAGATGTATTGTCTTTTTACTAATTTATGTCGACATTCACTTAAAGTTTAATCTTGTAGTTTTATATATTGTGTATTGGCGATAAACTGTGAATGTGGAAAACTTTTATGGCATGTATGCCGAAATAAAGTATTTGATTGATTGATAAGTAAGTAAAAGTAAAACATTTTTTGTTTTGTTTCTAGTTATTTCAAACCATAACAACTGGACAAAGGAAATATAAATTATCCCCTGGGCCATAAAATCTCATTTGTCCAATCCAAGCAATCGTGGTATTCTTTAAGGACATATACAAAGACGGTTGATCATCAATATATACCTAGATGAAGATCCTTGCTGAGAATGAGCTCTACATTTGTCAACAATTGAGCCCAGCTAAGTAAAGAACATTATGTTTGATCAATTGGGCAGCTCTTAAAACCGAGACATTAACAACTAAATTTGATGTTTAGCGGATCAGCCGCTGCTCATCAGCAATTAGTTCCAGCTAGGTACAGTGCATTTGTGCTTTAAATTCGTATGAAATACTTTAAATTACCTACTTGAAAACATAAAAGTGTTGGTCGTCAACACGTGGATAGTAAAAATTCGTAACTGACCTTCATTAACACTAAAATAAAGTGCAATAATTTCTGAGTATTTGAAATAACTGAGGACGAGCTCCACCTTCATCAACACTAGGATAAAGTGCATTCAATTCTGAACATTTGCAGTAGCGGCTGCTACGGGGCAGTAGTGGTGGGGCGGATGGGGTGTTAAAAAAAGAAAAAATATAAGGCAAAAAAAAGCATAATTTCACTTATCTTCCCGGGGGCCACCTCTCCTCTGTCCTCTTTGGTCAACGAAGCAGGAAGCTCACAAGCTCCCAGACTCCCCTAGCCAATCCCAACGCGGCTGTCACCAGCATAATACCAGCATCGTAATTGGTCTGAGCGGTGTGGTTCGGCGCTCAGACAGGGACTGGGAGGCTGTTTTTCACGTTCTACACCCAGGCTGTGCAATACAGCTGGGTGGAGAACATGCTAAGTGCGCATGACTGTTTGGCCAGCCCAAGACGGCTGGCCAAACCGCCATGCGCAATTAAGAGAGTGCCTACCACTCCTCCCCCTGCTCTGTGGCCAGCACAGCCCCACCTACCCCTAAATAGAGCCAGTAGTGAAAAATAAAATGATAACATTGCATTATTATAATTTTAGTTTTCCTGTGAGGCGGCGCTCGGAAGAGCCGCTGCTGAACATTTAACGACTAATCACAGTATGAATGCAGCATTTGCAACATAGTTTGTTATTTTAGCAGCTCAGCATCTGCACAACAGCACTTGGCTCCAGCTAGGTAAAGTGGTTATGCTTTTAGATATTTTTGGACTTCTTCTAATTTTAATGTCTACAGTAACAACTGGAGCTAATATATAGTGATTCGGCCACCCTGCATCCTTTGATAGAGCGTTGTGCTTTAAATGATATTATGGCTTTAAGCAAAACTGTAATTGCCCAACAATCATCTCTTGGTCCAATAGTGCCACTTATATTAGCTAGCCTATAGTTCTCCTTCAAATAGGATAGTAAAGTGTACTGTGCAACAAGTGCCATGGGCTATTCTCACCTGGTATTAGGGAGGGAAAATTAACATTTTATCCAGAAACAGCACTTTTATTCATCATCGTTATAAGCTTCTCTGAGAAACTTTAGATACCTAACTGAAAGCTGTACATTAACCCTACTCAAGCACGACATACGACATGCAACAAAGGTTCTTGTCTGTAGTCACATAGTCTGCAATTGTGAGAAGCGGAACCTTTCAGGCGCCCATATTTATAGGCTTTAAGGGGGATTAATCCACATCTCAGTCTCATGAGTTCTTTTTATGGCTGAGCTCAAGCAGCTAGTTAGATAAGGTGCCTTCTCCAGGTCTTGATAAATAGCTGCACAGAAATCCACATGTGCCTTCAAAGCTAACTCCTGCTGATCAACCTCGCCAGATTGCATTTTTAGCAAGTATTTTTGCATACAATTTCGGCTAGAGAATTTGGTCAAGGACACTCTGGGCTCCCAAGAACTCTATTGCATACTTCACGTAGGCCTCCCATTGGAACTTTTCGTCAAGAACACTCAACCATATCAATTCCTTCAATGATCTAGAAAGTGCGGCCTTGAGCTCAACATAGTATCCTAGGAATCTTGCTTTGACCATCATTGATTGGTTACAGAGGCCAAATTCAAGTTGAATTGCATCAGTCACTTGAAAAAGATGTCTATAACAACAGGTTTGAGCTTTATCCAGCCATGTGGCTAGGCGGTCCTTAAATATCTGTGAGCTATAGGCCAATGTTGGCATAAACTTGGCATCGATAATGAGACACATTCCAGTATGGTCTGGGCCACTCATTTTATTTTTTTTTAACAGTTTTTGAAAGCTGATTATTACAGATGTTGAGATTCCTTTCAGTGCTGCGAGCTGAGCTTGATAAGAGCCATGCTGACTGAATTGGATGTCCATATACTTCATACTTGTTCTGGTTTTGCATGGTCCATAAAAAAATTAACTGGAGTAGCTGGAGGTGTGGCTTCGGGGCTTCAAGATGGCGGTCACACTCTAAGAGTGCTTCGGACCCCTCCGTCATCTGCCACCATCAGCCGCAGTGCCTGGCCATATCGACAGCATTGGTTCCTGTCTACCACCAGTAATGATTGGGGCAGCAGTGGAGCAATTTTGGTGACCAGAGAGGTTGTTGGTGCAACCTGCGTCCCTTGTTGAGCACCGACAAATGATCACGGCTTAGACGCTCTCTGCCCCACCTGTCCGAGCCCGCCTTCATGCATGTCCTGGGTGACACCGGAGCCCACAGAGCTGCCCTGCATAGGAAGATTCCATGCTCTGCCGTCAGTGAGGGAGGAACATAGCTTCATGTGAATAGCGGAGAAGAGTGTTGTGTCCACAGAGCCTGTGGGCATGAGGCTTGGAGGGGTGCTTGCCCGGCCTGGTCCTCCCCATGCCTGTACCCCGCATTGTGAGCGGCGGCCTTCCAGGGGACTGTTGACTGCCCAAGGATGCTGGGCCCTAGCGAGGCTCCCCGGTCGTCCCAGGGGCGAGATTGTTTCTGTAGGAGGGCCGACCCTGGGTGCGGACCTTTGCTGAGGCTCTGCATTGCCACAGGGACCCTTTGCTGCATTTCTGCCCCGTGCTGATGGCAAGACTCATCAGGTGAGGTGCAGGGGGCGTCCCGGCAGCCCGAGAGGCTCGGCGTGCCCCGCCGGCATTACTTCTGCCCACTTTGGCATGCTTTGGGGGGCAGCCCTGGAGGACTTGGCGTTTACCCGGACTCAATGCCCGGGTCCTGCTTCATATGCTCAGAGGGTGAGAGGCTCCCCCCTTTCGTGTCGTGGCTCACCCCAGTACCGAACAGATTAAGGAGTAGCTAGGTGTAGCATATAACCGCATGCAGGACTGGTGCGCTTTGGGGGGGACGCAGTGGACGTGGCCCTTCCACTGAGGTCTACTGGCTTGGAGGCATGGGCCTTTTTGGACTGTTCCGTCATCGCAGTTACCCCCCTGCCCCCTGGTGTTGTTGAGAGGTCTTGGCTGCGTGAGTCCTCCTCCCTGAGAAATTCTGTGGATCCTCTGTCCTCCCCTGGATGTCTGTGAGGTGATCCCCTGAATTCTACATTAGCTTCTATTCCAATTGACTGCGGGGGGACAGATTGGCATGCTTCATTTGACATTAGGTGCTATCTCGTACTTTCCTCCCTCATCCTAGCCGGGGTTTCTTATCATTCTATAACTTACCATTGTTTGCGTGGGCAAACTCGGGCACTGCAATGATCCTACATATAGGAGGGGTCCACCACTCCACACCTAACCTAGACATTTGAATTTGATTTTATGTACTAGTTATGGGGTGACAGATGTTTCATGGGGGGAAGTATGGGGTGGGGAAGGTTTGGGGGGGGTGAGAAATTCACTGTTAAGATGCATGCTCAATGCTATTGTTCTCATTTTTCTGTTTATTCTTTTCCTTCCTTAGTTTGTCACACTCATCTGACACTATGCTATAGGCAACAGGCTCAGCGTACTCATATGCCCCTTGCTGGGACTCCTCTCCTGTGGGTTCCCATGGAGTCTCATGATTTCTTCCTCCTATTTCTACTTTTGGGGAAAAACCCATCACATTGTGGATGTTACCCCACATGCCATTACAAAGCAAGCGTTACCACGCATGCATTGTAACAACGCATAGTCTTTACTACGCATTTTTTTAACAACGCATGTGCTTTTACCACGCATGCCTTCACATAAAATTTCATTGTAAAGGTATGTATGGTAGAAGCACATACGTTGTGAAGTAATATAGGCGATCCACATCGTTGTGAGGAAACAGAGGCTCTTCCGTTTCCTCACAATGATGTGCACTGCCCCTCAGACCGCAGAAACAAGGAACCAGGAGGAGAGAGAGGAACCACGAGGAGAGACAGGTAAGGGGAATTGGGCCTGGGGTAGGGGTTACTATTTTAGGGTAAAAGGGGGTCGTGGGGTCATGCAGGGAAGTGTTTTAGTGTAGGGAGAGGACTGGGGGTCAGGCGGAGGGTCCTGCAGGGGTAGTGTTTTAGGGTAGGATCGGGGTCGTGCAGGGTAGTGTTTTAGGGTAGGGAGAGGACTGGGGGTCAAGGGAGGGTCGTGCAGGGTTTGTGTTTTAGGGTAGGGAGAGGACTGGGGGTCGGGATGAGGGTCGTGTAGGGGTAGTGTTTTAGGCTTTAGGGTAGGGAGAAGACTTAGCGTCGGGGGAGGGTCATGCAGAGGGAGTGTTTTAGGGTTTAGGGTAGGTTTGGGGGTCGTGCAGGGTAGTGTTTTAGGGTAGGGAGAGGCCTGGGGGTCGGGGGAGGGTCATGCACTGGTAGTGTTTGAGGGCTTAGGATAGGGAGAGGATTGGGGCTTCGGTTTGGTGCAGGGGTAGTGGTTTAGGGTAGAGTCGGGGGGTCGAGTAGGGGTACTGATTTAGGGTAGGGCAGGGTAGTGTAACTTACCTTAGACACTTAGACGTTGAATGTCGGAACCTGGAAGAACCTACTAAGGCTGAAGAGGTGGTGAAAGCCATTGCATCAATGGCACCAGGGAAAACACCCGGCTCAACGGCTTCCCTACAGAATTTTCTCTGCAAAGTGACCCAAAAACTCTGCCGCACAACGCTGAGTTCCACAAGCGGCAAGTACATTAGGTTGCGCCATTCGCACTGATTTTCCCATGATGGAAAATCAGCTCAAATGACATCATGTGCAGCGCAAGAGGGGGCTGCTTCTTTCTGGCGCTCAAGTAGATTTTCTACTCGAGCGGCAGCTTCCTCAATGCAAATGGATGGTTTCTCTATTTGACCGGTCGTGACCATCCGCGACCGCCTGCGTTTAAAAATCTCGTTGGGAGATGATCTAGCATTCGATTTTCCCCGCTCGCAAACATAACGTTGGCGAGTGCGAGCGAGCAAAAAACTCTGCTCCACGGACCGCCGCATATTCCGCGGAGTGCGGAAAACTCCACGTTTGGAGCGGAGCTCACCGCTCAGGCCTAGCGGTTATACAAAAAGCTCCTCACCCATCGTCTTCTTGTGCGGACTGTCGCCCCATATCTCTTATAAACTGCAAAGTTAACATTTTTGCCACTGTTCTTGCCTCCCGTTTGCATAGGGTCTTGTGGTCCCTAATGAACTTGTACCAATGCGGCTTTATGCCTGCAAGGAACATGAGGCATTGCCTGAGACGCCTCCATGTGGCGCTGGCGCAACACCATTTCCTCCCTCCTCCTTTGGCGCTGTTACTAATTGATTCTGAAAAGGCTTGTGATACCGTTGACTGTACCTGGCGGCCGTGATGCAGATGGCAGGATTCGGACCCAGATTCCGCGGCCTTGCACAAGTCTTTTATTCTAACCTGACAGACAAAATCCTGGTCAAGGAGCGGTTTCGGATGAGTCTCCTATAAGGCGTGGCACCCGCCAGGGCTGTTCCCTCTCCATTTCTCATTGGCCATTGAACCCCTTGCAAGACTTTTCTGTTGTGATGCCCAGGAGCAAGGTTGGAGATAGATGGCAGGGCATGAGGACCACATTGCGCAGTATGTAGACAACATCTTCTTGTATCTGGCAAACCCGGCTGTCAGCAGACCGCGATGACTCTGGATCCTAAGCCTTTTTGCAGACTCATCCAGGCTGTGGGTCAAACCCGCGAAATCGGTGTTGGTGCCTTTGGCTCCCATGCGTGACTGTATGGATTGGCAAACGTCCATTCCTATACAGGTGAGTTCCGTAAATTCAGATGTCAAAAGCGCCAAAAGGGGAGCCCAAAGTTGGTGAAAGGAGGCCCCAGGGTTGGTCAAAGAGAGAAATCTTTTCCATCCCTAGAATGGACCATAGCTTGTGTAGCCAGCCTAGGCGTGTGGGAACTGTAGTGGAGCCCCAGTGTGTTAGAATGTTCTGAACTGCCGCACCTAGGGTTAGGGCCATTTGTTTGCCTCTCCTAGAATGAAGTGGGAAGGTGATGGCGTTGGGAAGGCCAAGGAGGATGTATGCTGGGAATCTCGGGATCTGTGTATCAAAGCAGGAATCGATCTCATCTCAGATTTGAGGCCAATATGTCCCCAGTGTAGGGCAGTCCCAGAGCAAGTGGGTAAGAGTACCTGGCATGCCGCAACCTCTCCAGCACAACGGGCTACGTGAGGGATTACCCCTATGGAGCCTTACAGGAGTTAAATACCAGTAGGTGGCCAGTTTAGTAGCCGTTTCAATAGAGGTGTCCTTCTATTCTTTCAATGAGAGTTCCCTTCCCAGTTCACCCTCCCAACGCAATTGGCCTGGGGATTTCCCAGTGTCTGAAGAGTTCCTTGTGAATTTATACAGATATGACGTCAAACGTGCGTCGCTGTGTCTAGTAATTAACCATTTCTCGAACGGCGTGAGCAATCTCTCCGCCCCATCCCGCACCCCCCCCCCTGCAGCACCCAGTGCCGTATCTGTAGATAATGATAGCGCTCCGTTTCGGAAATCCCGTGATCGGTACGGAAATCTACGAAAGGGCATGGGCCTGAAAGATCAAAGAAATGTTCTATAGAGCGAGTAGCTTCCGTCGTCCAGTGATGAAATTCCCCATAGTCAAGGCCGGGTGAGACATCTGGGTTCTGTACAATGGGCGTAATGGGAGATAGGAAAGTTGTGAGTCCCCTAGCGGATGCCATTCTGTCCCAAGCTAACATGATGGGCCGGATTACCTCTGATAAGTATAAGCTTCGATGTCGCCCCTTGCGAGGAAGAAAGTGAACCCCCCATAGTGATCAGGCTGCAAGTGCTCTGTCCATAAATAACCAGTGCTTCTCGGATTCAGAGCGTGACCACTCCACTAGTGCTCTCATCTGAGCCGCTCGCCAGTATGCCAACAGATCTGGAACCCCTAGTCCTCCCTCTGCCAGGTCCCTGTATGTGAGATCACGGCGCGTCCAAGCTCTTTGGTCGCACCAAATAAAGCGCTCTATGTCCCTCTGCAGAGCACGCATAACTCCGGCTGGAGGCATCAGCGGTAGGGTGTGGAAGATATAGAGAATTTGAGGCAGAAACACCATCTTTACAGCTGCTATCTGTCCCAGCCACGAGAGGGAGTGAGGGGTCCATCTACGGAGGGAGTCCTGCACTTGTTTCAAAAGTGTCGAATAATTCAACTGTCTAGTGATAGAGATGGTGGGGCCACTCAGAGACCTAGGTAGGTGATAGCGTCATGGACCCACTGGACCTGAAAAGTTCGCTCTAGGAGATCAAGCGTCTCGGGCTCTACGGAAAGGTTGCGCCTTATGCACATTTTTCTGAAAGCCCAAGGCCAGTGCAAATCTTGCCAATCCATCTAAGAATGCAGGTAGAGAATCCCGGGGGTGTTCCAGGGTTGCCACCACATCATCGGCATAGAGACAGAGTTTGTGCTCCGACACCCCAAAAAGCACCCCTCGAATGGATGGGTCATCCCGAATTCTTTGAGCCAGGGGCTCCATATAGAGGGCAAAAAGGAGTGGCGACAGCGGGCAGCCCTGTCTAGTCCATCTGCATATAGGGAAGGCCGCTGACGCCACACCGTTCACCCGAACCGTAGCTGTGGGGTTCGCATAGCTCTGAAAGAGCCAATCGATAAAGCGGTCCAGTAGGCCAAAATGAACCAGGGTCGCCCAAAGGTACGGGCAATGGACCCTGTCGAACGCCTTTTCTGCATCGACTGAAAGGATCATGCGTTCCGCCGGAAAGCGTTCGGAGCGGTCCATCAAATGGAGGAGTCATTTAGTATTATCAGAGCACTGTCGCCCGGGGACTAAACCTGATTGATCCGGATCTATCAGACCGGGGAGATGACAGGACAGTCTGGCCGCGAGGATACCCGTAAAAATTTTAAGTCAACATTAAGGAGGGATATTGGGCGATAGGAGCCGTAAAGACTAGTATCCTTCCCTGGCTTGGGAGTCACAGTTATTAAAGCCTCTTGCATGGAGGAAGGGAAGGAGGAAGCCGCCGCTGATCCGATGGAGTAAAAAACACGCGTTAGGAGCGGGGCTAATGTCCCACAGAACTTCTTATAAAAACCGGAGGTGAACCCATCAGGGCCCGGTGATTTATTGTGTTTTAGGCGCGCAATTGCCGAGATAACCTCTTCCAACCGAATGAGGGCCTCAAGGTCAGCTGTCTGGGATGGTAACAGTTTAAGTGGCCACTCCATGAAGGTACCGAATCGGTTCAGTCTCGGGCAAAACTTGAGCCATATATAACGTTTAATAGAACCGTCTAAATGCGTCTACAATCGAAGAGCCCTCGCTACACTGCTCCCCCCCCCGGATCCTGTATCAATGTCACTTTATGTGCTTGTCTTTGTGCTCAGAGGCGGTTTGCGAGGAGGCGCCCACATCGATCACCTCCTATATAGAAGGCATGCTTAAGGCACAGAGCTGCATACTCTGCTCGGTCAACATCTAACCCTGCAAGCTGTGCCCGAGCCACCTTTAGTAGTCTCCAGACCATAGGCGCTCCCGTTCGCTGGTGAATGCGCTCCAACTCAGTGACCTCCCCCATCGGGCGCTCACGCTTCTCCCGTCTGTCCCTATTGTCAGCTTACGCAATGCTAATGAAGACCCCTCTAATAACCACCTTCCTCGCTTCCCATAGAGTCTTCAAGGATATGTCAGGGGTGTCATTTAAGGCTAAGTAGTCTGCCATGTTCTGCTCAATTTGTTGGACCACTGAGGGACGCTGGAGCATATTCTCCCGAAGGCGCCAGAAACGGCGAGTAGTACGCCTTGGGGGCAAGGTCCGAGAGAGCCGCAGCACGGAGTGGGGTCAGACAAGGGGCGGGGGAGAATCTCCACTTCGTGGGTGCGCTGTGTGAGGGGGTCTGAAGTGAAGATATAGTCTTGTAGGCCCTGGTGTTCGGGTGTCTAAGTCCTCATATGTCAGTGAGCCCTGCTTCTGACAGTGAACGCTTACCTGCTTTGGATAAAGTCCCTGTCTGGCCCCATCTTTGTCCAGAGCGATCCATGTCCCCATCTAGGACCATGTTGAAGTCCCCTCCCAGCAAGACTGTCTGATCTGGCAAACCCGCGATGTCCTGAATTACCGTCTTTAAAAAACCCTCCTGTCCACTATTGGGAACATATACCGACGCTAGCACAAACGTGTGTGTGTCGAAGATGAAGGTATGGGCCAAAAACCTCCCTTTAATTTCCGCCTGTTTGCTAACCACATGCCCTGGACACCGGGAAGAGACCAAAATGGCAACCCCGGCAGTTTTGGAAGAGGCTGACGAGAACACCTGGAATGGGAACACCCCCGATCTTAGGTGATAGGTATCGGCAGGAAGTAGGTGCGTCTCCTGATGCGGGCACACATGGGTGCCTGATCATTCCAGGTAGGACAGAAGGGCTCGTCGCTTAGTGGGATTATTTAGCACTTTCACATTCAGGGACACGACCTGGATGTCAGGGGTCATAGGGATGGGAACCCCAACTTGTAGCTAACAGCACCGGTCTTGTGGGAATGGGAAGCACAAAGAGACCTGTGAAATGGGCCTGCATGAACATCAAAGGAGGAGCAAGCAACCCAATCAAAAGAAAAGAAGCGAAAAAGAAAACCCCAACCAACAATCATAACGAAGAAAACATTCATTGAAAGAGTTCGCAAATGTCCCAGGCAGTCTGCCTGTTATGAGACGTGGGATGGATAGCAGGAGCCCCCGCCTCCCCCCCCCCCTGCCCCGTGTCCAGCCATATCAGTCGGAGGAGTCTTATCAGCAAGCAAAGAACAAGGGAATCTGAGATATACGGCACCCAAGAAAGGCATAGGTCAGTCTGCGGGGTTGGAATCTTCGGACAGGGCCCGAAGGACTGCTGAGCGTTCTCTCACTGATGTTTTAAACGTTGATATAGACCTCTCCCCTCTGTTAATCCTCTTAGGAGTACTTACTGGTGCGGGACGGACACGTGCTTACCAAGCATTCTTGGGGGCGGCAATGTTGGTATCCAAATGCGATATTGCCACCGACTAGGAGAACTCTAGACCCCCGACCCTGGTGCAGTGGATGTGGGGTGAACTGGTGCGCTCAGATGGAGAAACTTATCTACGAGGCACGGGGATGCCCGGACAAGCATGCATAAGTATGGAGAAAGTAATATTGGACGATGGAGATGGACCTAATGTAAAAGGAGATATGTGATTACTGTTACGCAAAGATATGTGATTAAGCTACTTGTTGCCATTGTAATCCTCCAATGTCTGCTTTAAATTGAGGCTCTGTGTCAGTTCACTGTGACATGTTGCACCAGTTTTGTGTACAAAACAATAAAAATGTGTTTTTCAAAAACGAAACTTTGTTGATAGCTTTGGTTACACAGACCATGGTTTATGTTTTTTTAAGACTATTTGATAGCTTATTTTCCTTGCAGTATAATACTAAGGCATCCAAGGATTGTTGCAATCCCACCGCCATGTGGTCGAATATAATCGTATCAGCATACTGTAAGCACTAGATGTGAGTGCCTGCAAGCTTCCGTGTAAAGGCTGTCGTTTTGGCTAGTGCGATATTTATATTGGCCTAATAGAGATTAAATAGCATGGGCAACAGAATGCACCCCTGCTTTTGCCCTGTGTTGGTCCAGATCTTTTGCAATGCAAAGCCTGTTGGCAGAAATGTTTACTCTCATCCAAGTCTTTACATGTAAGCTCATTATAGCTCTCAGCAGATTTGCCGGAATGCCCAAGTTCTGCAGCTTTTGCCAGAGTCTGCACGATCAACTTCATCAAATGCAGTGGTATAGTCGATAAATGCTGCATAAAGCTGTGGGGCATCTTTGATGGTTGTGGCTTCAATCAGAGAGGCGAGGATAGCCATATTGTCCTCAGTGCCATGACCACGCCTAAATCTTGATTGTGTGGTGGGAATTATTGCTCTCAAGGTGACCCATTCTTTTAGATCTTCATTCAGGGCTTTGGCAAAGCACTTGCCATCGACATCAAGGAGTGCAATCAGCCTAAAATTGGTCGGGTGATTTGTACGGCCTATTTTTAGAATGGGAGTTAATATGGAACCTCTTCAGCTATCCGGCACATCATTTGTCGATATTCAGTACTTGAACAGAGGGCGTAATGAGGAAGCCCATTCTTCTTTTGCTATTTTAAATATGCTGGTGGGTAGCCAATTAGGCCCCGGGCTCCAGCTGGGCAAAATGAGGCAATTATTGGTTTATTATTATCTATGTCAAAGTATTTTCTTCCCCTTCCTCAAGATTTTCCCAGTGATGTCCAGTAATACAGGCAGACATGGGCACCATGCCTGTATCTTCGTAGTATACAGATCAGATATATATTCTACCCACTTGGTTTCCAAAATGCAAGGAGCTGCAATCTGGCTGATTCCTTTTGACGTTTCTGCACCAGTCTCCAAAATGTGATAGAATGTTTTTTCTGGGCATTGTAGAGTTCTTCCACTGTTTTTCCTCATTTTGTCTGGTAGTTTTCCATAATTTTGTTCTGTATGCCTTTCCTGCCTTCTATGTCTCAGCTATTAGTGAAGGATGATTTACTATTGACGCAGACCTTTCTTTCGTAAAAAAATTCAATTTACGCTTTAGGACTCTCAGCTAAGGGAGAGGGTTAACTGCTTGCCTATTTTTGACGTTACTGGACGTTTGAGCAAAACGGTTGAGTAGCTGCTTTGTGAAAACTGACCAGTGCATAGATGTCAGTAGCTGGTCCCTTACCCATCTGTATGGGGATTTCTTCCATTCCTCAGGTCTTTTACAGATATCCTAGTGGACCATTTTATTCTTCGAAGATCACATACTCTCTCCTGATCGTCAGTTGTTTTAGCTTGTGGAAACCTGCTATCTGACATAGACAGATAGAATGTAGAATAACCTTGCATTATTACTAACCAGACTGGATTGCACTTGAAAGCTGTTCACCCGGGTATATTTTCGAATGGAATCCCATATGTAATCAATTACTGAAGAGCTGGATTTTACAATGTGCGTGCATGCATCTGTGGCACTTCTACCATGTTTATGTAACCCTGTACATTGAGAGTGATAGCAGATTTCTTCCCTGCATTGTCCTTCTTGGCTTTTCCTAAAGAAATCTCTGGGATACGCCATGCATATCTTCCTCCTCCTGCCATATTGTGGTGTCTGATGTTTCTAGTAGGTGCATATTAAAGTTCCCAGCTAACGCCCACATGGCTTCTTCATGTTGTTGTTATAAAGGTATAATCGCTTTCAAAACTTCCCCAGCCAAAAGTCTTTTCTTTGGTTGTTTTAGGTTTATGCAAATCCTTCCGATGATGATTGGCATTACTTTCCAATAGTGTGTTTTATTTGCTGCAACTAATTTAACAAATTACTTGTTAGTTCTATCACCTCTAGTGCCAAAGATACTTTTATAAGAATTGAAACACTGCTGGAGACATGGGCCGCCTTTGGGGGAGGGTTCAGCAGTAGAGAAAAATTCAAAATGATCCTGCCATGTTGTTTCAGCAAGCTGCCATGTCTCTTGCAAACTAATTATTTCTTTTTTTTTAGACTAATTTCCCCAATGACTTCGGCGTTTGCAGTTAGATTGTTTAAGCCTTGGACATTCCATTAGCAGAATTGCTACATACACAAGTGGTTTAAAGAATCTTGTTGTTAGAGCCAGCATTATCATGTGTCCAGCATTGACTTGCCACTATTCAGTTCGTATTGAGTGTCAACCTGCACATTCTTTTAATTTCAACTAGGTGCTTCTTGATCATCTGGATTGTCTCTATTCCCATATTTGAGTTAACTGGGCCTTTTGGGCATCACAGAAAAGACAATCCCCCATTGTGCCAGGATTCTGGACTGTTCCTCTAAACGTCTTGCAATCTCAGCTTGTTGAAACATCACATTGGTTGCCTCCCTTGGAGGCTCCTTTGTCCCCGGTAAAAAGGCAATATATTTGAGATATTTAGACCTGGGAGGGCCATTATATGTTTAAGTATGTTGTTTCTATTCAGAATGTCTTCTTTCTCACAGGAGATATATTCTAGATGTAGTATTGGGGTCACATCATAGTTCTCTGCATCCTGCAGCTCATTTGTCTGTGTGCGGGAGAACAGGTGCTTCGCCAACACTTGTGTCCCCTCACAGACCTCCATCTAAGATCATAGCAGCATCAGAGCAGAGGATTCCCTCTGGTCCTGCATAATAGGCTGGACGCCAGTGGACAGTTGTACACAACACATCGGAGTACAATCTGTCCATCTATTCACACCGACCCTGGGCAAAGTTGTTGATATTAGTATGAAAATGTGTAGTTAATGGAGAGGATTGAGTACCGTTTGGTTGCGGCTTATCCTTGATGCCTGTGATGGGCACTGATCCAGGTAATCCTTTGACCTTGATTTGACTATTTAGGGATTGCAGATCTATTACTTGCTGTTCTCTAATAACCAGGGGAATCGAATTTCTTCCCCCTATATATTTAGCTGTTTTAATTGTGGGGTCATCCACAACTCTTAGAACATACATACACCCTCCGACATTGGTTTCCTTTGTTTGCAAAGCAGAAGCCATGGTCTTCTTTTTTAGCACTCCCCCTGTAATTTTATCTTGATGTTATCTTGATGTATGTTTTCCGCAGCTGTCTTCCCAGTTTGCACTATTTGCTATCTAATCCATTACAATATCAGATTGTTGGTATTTTGGGGAAGATTGTGTGTGATACCACATGTTAACATAATCTTATAGTATTTTTTTTTTGTCATTGTCTTGCTCCCAAATAGGGTATCCTCAAATATAGAAAATACTTTTTGAGCAGTTCTTAGCTAATGATTTATTTTTTTATGTAATTTTCACAAGCGTTTTTTATGTTTCGTTAAATGATAGTTAGCTCCACATTATTTAAACTTGATGAGCCTTCAGCTCGTCAGTTGATTTTACCTACATTATGTACTTGACCGGGAGAGACTGAAGTTCTAGCGAGTTGTTCCGTTGGGCACGGATGAGGTAAATGTTTGAACCTTGGTTAAGGTGTCACCAGGCCATCGGTATCTAGTTCCTTGGGAATTACTCTTGACCTGGGTTTAAAGTCTTTAGATATACACTTTCTGACCAGTTTTGATATTATACCCAGCAGGGCAGATATCTTCTCTAGTAGATGGGAGCAATAACATGGGTCTGCCGGTTTGTTCTTGGAATGTTGGGCTTTGACAATCAGAACATTTAGATTGTCTAATCGGATGTCAATGTCTCTGACATAAGTAGCCAATGACTGTTAAATGATTATTTGTGTTACTAGCTTGTCCGCATGCATTAGGGACACTTGGCTCCTAGTTGTTAGCGTTTTGTCCATTGCAGCCCACCATCCCAACACATTTCTCCCTGCATCCATGCTGTTAATCGTTTGGGAGTCAGGAGCTCCTTGCTTTATTTGGCATTGGGTTTCTAGACTTTTATTTGGCATTGAGTTTTTACTTATCTTCAATGCATGATAATCGGTGGTACTATTATCATGGGCCCCACCTTTGGCCAGGAAATCCTGTGGCCATCGTGTTGGATATGTTTACAATTGGTCTTGGTTTTAGGAGGTCAAACCGGACCATTGCGCTAAGAATGTCCTTATCTCCAATGTAGAATTCTTCTAGCTTTCCGAAGGAGTCTTCATCATTGTTCGCATTGTAACCAGACATATTTGGATCCCATTTGTTGAGATCCTCTAAGCTAGGCGCCCGGAGTGACTCATTGTTGCTGATGCTGGTACTAAAGGCGCTGATAATGTCATTGTTCTAATCGATCAGCTCTTTATCGCTGTTGGCGCTGCAGACCTCCTTACGTTCACATGGCTCATGAAGAGACCTCTCCGTTACCGAGTGTAAAGTTATTTGTACGGTTTCAGGGAATTGGATGGTCAACATTTTAATTTCTGTGGATAGAGGCCATAGTAGTTTTGCTTGCTGCGCCATAAGCAGATGGTCTGTGGCTTGGCATTCCTTCATACCATACAAACTACCTAGTTAATATATTATGTTCTCGATCCTTTGGGCATTCCCTTGAGGCTTTTGGTTCATGACCTCAATCGGGTTGCGCCGCTTCAGTTGTGTGTCTTTCTTGCCACCTACCATTTTGCCACCCCCTTTCACAGACAATTACACCATGTTTCCCTAATAATACTTTCTTATTCCCTCAAAAGTGGATACCTGCTTGTCAGTAGCCAAATTTATCAAAATGGAGGGTGACCTTGTAGGTGGTAAAGTGCTATGGCACTTGTAAGGGGGTAATTCCCCCTGTTTTCTTTTGCTGGGGACTGCCTTGGCCCTAGGGATGTAGCAAATGCAAGGGCACTCTTTGTGAATGATTTTTCAAAAATCTAGAGCCGACAATGAATACTGCGCAGGGATTTTGTCGCCATTTTGTGCTATTTAATTCTGACAGGTGTGGATGAAGTTGGGTGGTCACTGGAGAGAGAGAGAGGGCACTGCAGAGAATCCCCTAGTGTGGGTGAATGGAGTTCTTAGGTTTGCACTATTGGGAAAAACACTTCTCCGTTATTAGGGGAGTGAAATTACAGGCGTTTTTTTAGTAATCGGTCTTTGGCCTCCCCTGCTCGTCCCTTTAACCCTTTTAAAAGTGTGGGGGTGGGCACACTGTATATCTTAGGGGCTTGTGTCTGTTTTTTTTATAAGAGTCCCAGATTAATCTGGAAGTGTCACTGCTTTACAGAAGGGCATTGTCCCGAGCTGTTGCCTGAAATCTATAAAAATGTACCATAATTAGGGCTTTACTCTAAATGTATGCGTTTTACGTCTGGAGAAATCATATTTGCTATATTTCTTTGTTGGCGTATGAGATTGTGCATCAGTTTTTACTTTTTTCATGCATTCTTAAGTGGTAAAAATAATTTGACAAAAATATTATTTTTCTGGATATTGCAACATTAGTCTTTCCTCTTAAAAACATTCCACGCAATAAAATGGGTCTGCCTTTGCAGTTTTCACAGTACAGAGTACTTGCCATATTTTTGTTGTGATTAATGTCTGTGTTGTTATTCAGCAGGTTTATGTACCCAGTCCTGTTCCAAGCACAGATGGTTAGCGTAAATAGAAGCAAGCACTCGTCCAAAAAGTTATTTGTCGACTTTTGAAAACTGAAGTTGAAGAACGTTCTTTAGCTTGACATTGATCTATACAGGATACTAGCTTTTCAAGTGTGATATTGGTACTTTTTTCATTAACTGTATAAGAAAGTGCCTTGAAAGAGTGGGTACTGCGCAGAGTCTGATGTAGTTTGCAGTGGCAATTCCGGTCTACCAACAGCCCTCCCTCTAAAACAAAAATCTAAATTATCGTTCTACTGACCTACCAACTTTAAAATTAACCCTCACCCATCCAAAATAACTTACTTCTACAGTCTATTCCAAGAATGAGACACATTCAAACATTTGTAATTCTGTTTTGAATTGATTGGGAACATTTTGTTACATAATTTTCAAAAAAGTAGCCAAACAATTTACATACCGCCCACTTTGAACTAAAGCTCTGGCACCAATTAAGCGAAGCAAGTGAACCCAACCCACCCTAGAAGAGCTCCCTTGTATTTTACATTCACACATCTATCCATTCATCCATTCACCCTTTCATCTACCCACTGATATCCACTATTTTACCTTTACATACTCTCATTCATTAATTCTTTCATTCATCATTCAGTCTTTTCCCCATTCCACCCATCCACTCTGCCATCCATCCATCCACTCTGCCATCAATCCATCCACTCTGCCATCTATCGATCCAGTGGCGTAAAATAGGCCCCCGCAGCCCCTGCGGTGCGGGGTCCCCCCCCGAGTTGCCAGGCACCCCTCAGCACAGTACTCAGGCCTGAGTTCGCTGGATTAAATCTGGAGCGGGCCCCTCCATGTACCTGTGCCTTGACGCCCATTGGGCTATGTTTGCGCATGACAAGATCCCTTTTATTAGGGGGGGCCCCTGAACTTTCGTTACACCACTGTATCGATCCTTCCACTCTGCCAGACATCCAAGAATTCCTCCATCCATCATTCATTCACTATGCCAACCTTCCAGAATGCAATCCAAAGCATTTGTGTTTGTTTGCATGCGACTGCCCACAAAAATAAAAACTACAGATTTTTTCAAAGATTATTTTTCAGAGGCTGCAGACTGAAAAGTGCCTGAATCTAGTGGCTGAGTCGGGTGAGGCAAGCATAGGCCTGGCTGTTTAAAGAAACGTGTCATGGTTTAGGGAGCAACAGCTAGGATAGTGCTAGTCAAGTTACCATTTGCATGTTTCTCTATGGAGATCAGTTATGACTCCCTATGAAGGGCAAGGCAAAATCTTTAGTGGACGTAGAGGTTCTAGGAGGATGGATGCTGGGTGCTGGACCAGTGGGGTCTAGAGGGGTGTACTCTGAGTTACTTTGTTTTCTGTTTGACCCTGGAATTCAGTGTGTCAGTAACATACCTATAGAGAAAAATTGTGGCCTCCGTGTTACAGGTTGGCTCGGTGCCCCATTTCTGCTGAGACACATTTGGAGAATAGGTAATCCCTACCCAGATTCATTCTGCAATTGGAGTGAGATGGGTGCGGCTGTATTGCAGTTGAGTGCCCGTAGTGAAACGGGCACTGTGGAGGACTTGCCCTAGATCACCGACTTTGAGAAACAATGGAATGAGCTCTCTTGGCCTTGTGAGAGACACAGGCATCTGTTCTAACTGACCCAATTTCACCCCCTAATGCCTGTCACAGCCACACTTGAGATATTTATGTGATTGATGGAGGGCCATGCAGTACCTATCTGGGACTTTGCTGTCATGGTGAAGATTGGGATTGGATTCGGCATGAAGATTCACTTATGTTGTGCCTCCTAATAAGAATAATCAGAGAGCTATAGAGAAGAGGGACTTCTTCTCACCTTGTTCCACATTGACTCAGTGGCATTTGACATTGTTTGAGTAGATGACTGTTCCATATATCATAACTGTAATACAGGTAGAGGCCTTTCTGTACGATCTGCTAATGGATCTCAAGTCTACAACTAATGGTGTAGATTGTATGACATTGCTAACAGAGAGCTTTATGGAGGCTTTAAAAGACAAAACAGAGCAGATGAAACCTTAAGCCCAGGGTTTGCATGGCTTGGAGGACCAAGTTCAGTCACTGGGATTTGTCATTCAATGTTATGAGTCTTTTCAGAACTGCAAACATTAGGATTTATGTGGTTCTAAAATATTATGGGCATAATAATGCAAAGGCTCTTTTGTTTTTCTCATTGAAGGAGGGTGTTTTAGGTGATGACCTTAAGATTCTCATCAAATTTCCACAGAGTAAGATCCACCCACATGTCAAGGAAAGAAAACCCCAGATTCTGGCACCATTATTGATGTTCTTGCTGAATCTTTGCTAAGGCAGAGTTTGGCATGAGCAGCAGCCAGCAAAAGAGAATTGGCTCCTGGTTTTATTGTGCCCAATTCTTCCTCTAGGAAGATTGAGCCAGAGAAGCAAGATATTGGGGCCCTGGAAGTTTCAGTTTCTGTTTGTAAATGTTAACTGGTCTGATTTCACCACTGTTTTTTTGCCTGGTTACATGTGCAGAATTGCCTTTACTGCAATTAATGTTGTCCTTGTCCCCCTCTTTCTTGCTTCCCTTTCCATCTCCTGGCTTCAGTTCTCCCCCCCATGCCACCTGGGAGTGGGAGCCAGACGTGGTTATTACATATATATGTTGTTGAGAAAGCTTATGGAAAATTAGGGCATGTGATTTATTGAAAAGTAGGGCATGTGAGCCCCTTCTTTTTCATCACTGTGTGTGTTGGTCAGTAGACTTGTAAAACAAGTCCTGGCAAATCCCACATTTCTTGCTTTAGTGGCCTGTACCCTGCACTCTCATAGGAACCCCGCTTTACCTCCGGTGTACAGGGAATTGAAATAAGAACCAAGAAAGAGCATGTCCCTTCCTGTGCATTTGTTAGAGAGTTGACTTTGTAAAATCAGTTCTAATTGTGCTTGTGAAATATTTCAAAATGTAAAGATTTTTTTATGGTGTTTGTCATGAAGTTCTCGAAGTAAAACCCTCTTCAGTTTGCATTTCTTAGATTTCATAATGTAAAAATCCTTCCTATTTCATTTGTCAGAGTGTTCACCATGTAAAGTATCTGACAATGTTGCTTGGCATGTAGTTCTTATTGTAAAAACTATTTCTATTGTATTTGTCAGAGTGTTTACTAAGGGAAAGACCTTCCTGCTATACTCATCATGGAGTTACACCATACAGTCTCTTCCTACTGTAAGTGATCTGGAGTCTGCATTAACAATACCCCTGTCAGTTAGGAGCAATAGAACTAATCTTTTGGCACACTAACACGGTTATTTTCCAATCAAATGTTTTTGAAGAAAACATATGGGTAGAGCCACAGTCCTGCTCTTAGTACTGCTTCTATCAGGGTTTGTCAGAGGCGTTAACCAAAACTCTTGTCTACTGTAGTTATCTGTTGGAATCTATGTTAGAAAAATATTGTCCACAAGCTTTAACACAGTGTAATGAGAATCCACCCACAAAGTCCTATTGGGTTTAACATATGCCTTTCACAGTAAATAATTTGGGGCTACAGTTTTTTGTCATAACTGATCAGACCTATGGCATCTGACCTAACTTTTCCCAATGAACTAATCATACTACATCCTTGGTCATTGGCTTTACAGCATAATCTGCTCAGGCCTAACATATTAACTATTATGGGGAATAGAAGCACCCCTTTTCACTGGACGTGCACAACTTCTGTCTAATTAAATTGAGTAAGGAAGATGATCAACTGGTGGACTGAGCCTAAGACACTTTCTCAGTAGTGCTTGATTAAAGCTCCTTTTCAGTTGATTACAGAAGGTTTGTCGGCAGCTACACTTTTAGGCCAAAAACTGAAAGGGGTATGCCAACAGCAACAGACTTACACTGAACAACCTTTATGAAGGGGCAACACTGCTCTGCCTTCTCACAGCAGAGGCTTATTTGCTCACTCTTTGAGCTACTACTGGCATCCTTTGACTACTGCATGCTGCTTGTGAGTGACCCATGCTTGAGGTTTAAAGTTAAAAGTAGATGCACATTGGTCTTTTGTCTGAATCAAAGATGAAAGTCCAAGGTTTTACATTGAAGTCTGTGCTCAAGATGGTCAAGTGGGCTGCAGTATGCTGTCAAATTAATTTTAGTTTGCAGTCAGAAATAACTGTGACTGACAATTAAAGGGCCGGCCGAATGGGGGCGTTTCTGGATCTGACAAGATAAATGTGTTAGTTTGTCTGCTTTTCCAGAGAACATAAACATTATTCAAACTGACAATTATGTTATTTATCTGCTATTCTGAAACAACTCACCTCTTTCACCAGTGAACAGGCTGTACCTAATTCATAAGCTGATGCACTGAAAAGAAATGGTGTGCCCCCTGAATATCGAATCAACAATTTCAATGGGACAGAATATCGAAGATATCATTTTGAAAATAAAATAGGCAAGTCTAGATTTTCTGTACCTAACTCTGCATATATTTACCTATGTGAAGCATATATCTTCAAAGTACCTAGATGTGGGGTTAGAAATAGTACATTTATACTTCCCTATATGCACTTTTCAATATTTTGTCCCTCAATATTCTGTCCTCAGTATTAGTATGTGACGGTATTGTCGATATTCAGTAGTGTAATAAAAAAAAGGTCAAACTAGATGTTCTGCTGTATTAAGAGGCACTCCGTTGTAAGGGAAATTTTACTACTCTTACCTATTTATCATTTGTGCACCTGTAATGAGGTAGCACATCTTATGCTACAACTGTCATTTACTGTCCACCAGGCTCATCCTCTTTCTAAATGAGTTATTAATGGTAGAAGGGGCAATATCCGCTTCTGAAAATCTTTAATTAAGGGCACTTTTAATATGTGAGCCCAAACTGAGACAAACTCAAAACATTCTTAATGTCACAGCATGGATTAATGTTCTGGCCAACCAGAATAAGCAGCAATATTGGATTAACCATGTTAATTTGACTTTACGCAACCTAAACTAATCTGTGCAGAGAAAGAACATATTTTGATTACAAAACTCCTGCACCCATAGTGCATGTTCAGGCAGGCACTGCAGAACCTTTTATGAGAGTCGTTTCACCACAAGCATCCAGGAGTCTCTCGGTTTTGCCAGTGCTATTGCACAGAGCCATTTTAAAGACTCTACACTCTCCTTCCCCTGTCCCATATGCATATTCAGATGTAAAATAAGACCCTGAACTCCTGGTATAACACAGATAATGTTGAAAATCGGTGAATGAATCGTGTCATGGATTTCAAAGCCATCTTCCAGATAAGTGTTCGCTCAATGCTGGAGGAGTTGCAAACTCATTTCAATCCATGTTGCATTATTACGTTGTGAAAACTACACAGATTCAACCCTGCTGTCCACACCCCACTGATAATAGTGGTTTCCCATCCAACTAGCTTCTCTGACTGGGACAATACAAAACAGCTGCCCCTCACTGACATTTTATTTTAGAGATGGTCCAAACTATTGCTTCTTCAGTCTTCAGGATTCCAATAACAACCACTAACAGTAGAAAAATATGCAACAACCACATGACTTCAAAACTTAATAAATGCTTTTTTGACCACAGACGAGACAAATCTAAACCTTTGCAGTTATTACTTGTGTTAAAGAGTTGCCAGTGGATCAGACTACAGAAGATCCAGGTTTATCTAGATAGGTAGCAACTTCACTCCAATATGGAAAAACTATGGTGGTACAATGTTCACTAATGTTGGCCTGAGGTTTATCTTTGTTGAATGTGATGTATTCATTGGAATAAAGCATTAATGACTCTCTTCAAATTCTTCGACCGCGCTGTGTTCAAGGCTGTTAATTATGCTTATTTCTTATGATAATGTATTATTTGGGCATCGCAGAATAAATAGACACGTGCTTTTGTTCAATCTGTCAAACAAAATTAAATGAGCTAAAATGGGTAGATACATTTCATCGGTGAATAGGATTACATGTAGAGGATCCCAGTGACACCCTCTATTTCCCATACTTTGTGAATGCATATATGGGCTGCTGAAAGATGGGCATATCAATTGGTCTGTCAGCTTTATGGTGATGACACACAATTCATCTACACATGTCCGAGGCTTTAGGGAAGTTAGTTAAATCTTAATTAAATTAGAAGTGGTTTACGAACATAAAGGCTTTTACTTTTCCCCAGGATGAATATTCTGTGGAACTTGGAATGACTGCAAAAACCATGCAAGTAGCCAGTACACTGGATATTTACTTTCATTCCCATTTAACCCATACTCCCAAAAATAGTTAATTATCTAAAGAACTCAATTACTGTATGGAGTTTGTTCAGAACAATGTATAATTTAAATTAAACTGTCCTTCAGACATTAATTAACACTGTAGTATTGCCATGCATTTACTAAAGCAACTTTAAGTAGTTTAAATTACTGAAACGATTGCTAAAACATCAAAATGCAAAATATAGCAGTGAGAATAATCTTCCTAATAACAGGACAGTCATGCATAACCTGCACTGCACTGGCTACCAATTCAACACTTCTTGCAGACTGGCCTACATTTGGAAACTTTTCTGTGTTCCCACATTTCTGATAAAACTGTACCCCACTTGTGTGGTACGGTCTGTTGCCCTCGACCCGGGTGTATAGAAACGTGAGAGGCCCTCCCGCAAAGTACTTGGAGGCACCCCCCTTCTGGACTCACACAGGAGCTCTCAGGCAAGGTTACTGTGCAGAGAGAGCCCACTGGTGCTCAGGGGTCCCGGCACTGCGGGGGCCTGTGTTACGCCACTGCCCGCGACAAGTAACGCTCCAAAATGCCATGTAATGACATCCACATTTTGCCTTGATATTTGAACGATTCTAGAAATATTGGTATCTGTTGGTATGTTCTACCCCCACATCTGGTTCTGGAAGGTCTTCCCTCCCCCTGTCAATGATCTAAGCTGTCTGAGGCGACAACAGGCTGTTGTCAAGTTCCTTTGTGTGTTCTGGAAGCAAGACTCTTGAAGTGTAAGTGGGGCAGGGCACAGTTCCTCCAGAAATATCACCTGGTGTGTGGATCCCTTCAGAGGACATCGTCCGTTGAAAGGGGACATTGTACCCTTTCAAATTGTACCTCTCCTGCTTTGATCGGTGCTCAGGCGTTTGAGATGATGGTACTGACTTCTTTCAATTTCATTGTGATGTCGGTGCACACAGTGCGCTGATTGTCCTATAATAAAACAAATATCCATTGGATGTGAGAGAAGCTCTTCCTTAAAATCACGAGGCTATTTAAAAAAAAAAAAAAGAAGAAAATTCTTCCGGTTGCTTGCAGTGTGGAGGAAGAGATGTTGACATCTTCCGCATTACACGGTTTAAGGTTTTTTTTAGGCTGGATGCATTTGCTTGATAGGAATTGGCTGTTTGATCCCTTATCCAGGTGATTTCTGCTGCTAATGGGTTTGCTGGAGGGTGTTTATTGTAGGGGTTTCTTCTGGTCTTTTTTTTTGTGAATACATCATGTTAGATAAAACTTGTATGATGTCTGTACTTCTAACTTCTCTCAGGGTCAATAGCCAAGTGATTACAGTCCCCAAGGTCAAACAGAGTCTTGATGAAATTACTCTAGAAAAAGTAAATGGTAATCTTCAAAAAGCCCCTGAAGACATAGTTCCCGATATCAAATGTATGGATGTGGGACATCTGCCAAAAAGCAGGGGATGTCCCTTCCATCCTTTTTACAGTGTGTAGATGCCCTATATGCTCTAAATAGGATGGACACAATGTCTGCCACTTTCTGGCATATGAATTGGATCTGTCAAACTCTAATTTAGGCCATTAGTTGTTTCCGGTCTGTTATATCTTTATCTTTTATTTGCTCTTCCTGTTGTACTTATTTTTGTTTAAGAAAACTAAATTAAAAATCAGTCTGTACAGGACCAGAGGGTAAGGATTATGCTCTACTTCCTTTACTGCATAGACAACAGCAGCTAAGGGCAAAACCATACCCAAACCTAATTTCCCATATACCCAGGGAAATGAGATTTCAAGGATGTTATACATCACAACCCCTACATCCCTCAAAGTCTCTAGTAAGAGTTTCAACACATTCTTTCTTTGCAGCATGTGGCCAAGGTAGTTACTTCTGCTCCATTTGTTTAAGAGAGAGAGTTTAGAATGACATTATTTGATATTTGCTGTGTGTACTTGCTGTTTCCGGTGTTAACTGTATTCAGGCAAGAGCCGGAAGTGTATACATATTCATTGCATGCTTGACTGCCTCTGTGACTACTCGGTTTGGCAGAGACAGGACAATGGAGCTTATAGAAGCAGTAGGTCTCAATGATAGTGTGAGAAACAAATCTGCTTCTCTGTTTAGCTGAGGTGGGGCACCAAGGTTATATGTCACTACTACACCAGGCCTTTCCTGAGGAGGAGGAGTATGGCTTGCCTACAGCCCACTGTCTTTTCTTCTTTAGTACACTTTCTGTTTTAATGGTGCTTCTGGACATGACCACTGACCTTATCAGCTGCCCATATTACACTCCGTTTGCTGGTCTCTCTTGATCCTTTGAAATTCCTGCTTCTCGGCCCTGCAGTATACTGTCAGCTGTGTTGCTCAATTTCTACTTCAGTGAGAGAATACTTTTTTTGAGCCTCATTACATACAGCTCTCCTCAGCTAGAGGAAATGTTCCCTTTCAGAGGTATTGTTAGGCGCTAATGGGAATGGGGTGTTAGATAAAGTATAGTTGCCTAAGAAAAACATTGATACCCTATGTTTTTTTAAAAGGGCTGTATGTGGCATGGTTTATTCGACCAACTGTGGCTACTTTCAAGGCTGTGTTTAGACCAACCCACAAAAGGAGGTGTTAGTTTGTAGGACCACTGTTAATTTAAATCAGTTTTCCCTTCACAGTTGAGATCTGGAGGAGGAAGAATGCACCGCTGAGGGGGCTAGAAAACCCACAGGTGAACCTTCTCACTTCTCAACAAGCCTGCTACTACAAAAATGGAAAGAGGCGATTTTGCTGTTTGCAGGTTCCAGAGAAAGTTTTGTGGCATCCCCGTGTAGAACATTGGACAAAAGCCTGTTAATTTTTCAAAGAACGAGGAGGTCCTAATAAATCAGGAGATTAGGGGTTTAAAATACACAGGTGTTATTCAACCAAGGCATTTGACTGAAGGCTGCCTTCAGCAGTATTTTCCTGGTGATAAAATAAGGAAGGGATCTGAGGCCTGTGATTGGGTTGAGAGAATGAATGATTGGCAAGTATATACGCTTTCGAAGAGGAACGAAAGCCACATCCTTAGAGAACTGTTTATGGAAAATGTTTGAATGGTGAGACTACACCTAAAATGCACATATTTGATAGTGCACATGTATGAACTCTGCCAGAGGTTTCTCCAAGTTTTCTGGTAAGGATGCACCTATTAGATCAAAGTTCTCCCATTTGGTCTTTCAACTACTGAGTTCTAAAATCTTGAAAGATGACTCTTATTTTCTGCAGAGTAGCTCCTTCTTTAGAGGGAGAGAAACAGCATTGGTGTGCTCTTGAAATCAACAGATCTTTAGAAGAATCCAGCAAAATATGTGTAGATAGCAGTTGGCTGACAAAATCCAACACCTCAGAGTTCTTTTCTAACTTTCAGAAGTCCCTAATAATCTTAGATTGTAACAATGTGAACTATTTTCTAGTTCTTGAAGTCCTTTCTAAAGCAATTCATATTAAATCTATAAAAGTAAACAAATACAGTTTTGTAGTTTACTCAGATGTGTGTTATGACACTTCTCGTCATATATGGAAAGCAGATAGCTGAGAAATTTCACTCAGCAGGAACCCAGACACTGATGATTCAACCAAAAATGTGTGGTCTGGTCGTTTCTGTGCATTCCTGATATCACAGCAGGGAAAGGCTTAGTGTGATTTGGGATTCACAGAAAAGCACTACTCACACTCCTTTACCTGCAAAAATATTTGCGTGCAAAACCAAGGCACCAAAAGGTAGTACTGAAGGGGATCAGAGTGTGCAGGAAGATTCAGCAGATGATCTGCCTGGATAGGAGGTACCATGAGTTGGCTCTGGGAGGCTGACAAAAGAATAATGCATGTTCAGCGATTACGTAAACAAAGATTGAAGAGGTTCATGATTATGTCACTTTTTAGTAGAAAGCGGTTTGTGTATTCTCAGGCTCTGTCACTTGGGGAATATGCTGTAGTTAACTTTAATGTAAATGTCTAAAAAAATAGAGAATGAGAAATCCAGTTTTGGCATGGTTAAACCAATTGAATTTCCGTACTATTCTCTAGGAAGAAACTAGTTTTATTCAAGCTTTCGAAAATTGTCCTAGGATGGCACAGCCTCGCCGCAGCACACCCAGGACATACCGAGCTCCGGTACGAGTGCAGACCTTTTTTCCCACTTCATAGAGTCCTGCCCCCCACTTCTTAATTGTTTCCACACTATGGGACCTGTTGCCACCCCCTAGTGCAATTGCACATGTATCAGTATATTCAGGACCATGGGAATGTTAGTTTTGTTTGTACAATTTCTGCAACAATAAGGTTCGGGATGGGTTCTTCTCCCCCATTGTTTATTGAGGGGGATGGGTGGTGGGAGGGAGGGGTTTTGGAATGTTGTGTTCTTGTTTACCACGCTTTTGTTCAATTTACTCATTGTGGCAGGTACGCAGTAATCGCAGGGAGCAGAGTTAGCTCTTACTTCTGTGAAGCAAATTATTAATAATCTGCTGGTGCAGGGTCACCACTTCGCCACGGGTTCTTAACAAAGTGAGGAGGACTCGACACTGGAGCGAATTTCAAACCATAGGTCATTTATTAAGCATTCATGAATGGGTCTCCATCCGACAAGTACCATAGAAATACTCAAGGAGAGAGCACACTGAACGATGGTTACATGGGTTTTTATAGCAAGAGATCACAAACAAGGGACGCCCAGAGGTCCTAAGACTGAACAACAAGATATGCTATCTGAGTAGACTTTACTTGAGGTTTAACCATTCCCTGAAAACCCTTGAGCAGATTGCCAGTCTGTTCTTTTGCGCTTACTCTGCATGTTTACACAGCCTACAATGTCCCATCCTAGATTCTTTACCAATGTTTATACAGATGCGGTGTCAAGGATAGGACCAGGCTGAAAGCAGGGCAGAGGTTAAAATGGATAAGGTGCACAGCTTAATTAAACAAGCATTGGCATAGCCAATAGGTCTCGCCTTTGGGACTTTATAAGTGTTTAGCCATGCAACAGTTGATGTTGTTGCACCAAGGATATTGTGCTGCATAACTAAATACTTATAAGGTCCCAAAAGCGAGACCTATTGGGTATGCCAATGCTTGTTAAAGTTTCTAAGTGTATACTTTGTGGCTTTTCAGTATTGAACTGGAAGTTAAAAAATGCTGTGACATTTCAGAGTCTAGTGAAGAGACCCCGGAGTTCTTGTGCACTACCGAATAGTTTACAGATCTCACCAGCAGTACACTGGGAGTTTAGTGCCGTCTTTTCAGCAGTGGGAGGCTAGAAACGGAGCTGCCATTTAAGGTAGTGACGTCATCGATGCAGCTGACAATTCCCAGAAGTCAACCGACTACATTACAAGCAGGCAAACCTGCAAAGAGCTCAAACGCGAGCGCCTCTTTCATTTCCTATTATACTTCAGAGAAAGGCTTCATTCAGTCCCTCCCGTACTCATTCCCTTTTCATAGGGCCCGTTCGGGACGGTGTCTGGCCCGATCAGACCTCAGTCACCAGCGTCATTATCTCCCATAACTGCCACCAACAGTGGACAAAAATCTTCATGTCAGGATATGAAAAGTGTCTTTCAATTAAAAATGTGTTTTATCTTAGCACATCAAAAAATATCACTGCACTGAGAAGTATTTAGTAAACGTGAGAGGTTTTAAACATGAACTGAGAAATATTTCTGCCCCACCCTGATGACAATACGATCAGTCGACTAAGAGGCAAATCTGGAGTCAGTCTAGTGTACCCTGTAAGTGGGCTGGTTTCTTATTATACATGGAGCAAAAATTTAGCCCACCAAACAAGATAGATGTTTTTGTACAGCACACAATCCTAAAATCATGTATTTGAAGTTTCTCTAATATATGATAATAAACAAAGAATAGGCTTGGTGAAATAAAGTGTTTGTGTAGGATCACACAGTTTGGTCAAGCAGGGACGCTGGGATTGCCCCCCAGATTTTCAAGTTTCACACTATGCAGTTCAGCCACCAGATTCTGATTTCTTTCAGACTTTATCCCGGTCTGTAACGATAAGTAAAATGTGGCTATTGTGACTGCAGCACTACATCAGATCAGCTGCGAGACAACGGTCTACACTCGGGGCATGATTTCGGGATGGGATTTAGTGGAGAGTAGTCGGTAATGCTCAATCTTTCCTTGGCCTATTCCATAGCACAGTAAAGAAAGTAGACCAGTGAATTCTCCTCTGGTTTTAGCACCCAAATACTTGTCATTGCTTTAATTTATTGACGTGAAAGTGTCCCACATTTGGTAGTAGATTGTCACACATAGCAATACTGAAATAATAGAATTAGCCCGGGAAGCACTAAACAATACACACAATTCCATTTCAGGGGGGAACACTCAAAACTGCTTTCCCATGTGTCTCCCAACTAAGCCTTGCCTTTTGCAGCACCGGCTCTTGGCCCGAGATTGGTGAAAACTCCACCGGGGCATTGGTGCTGAGCCCGCGAATTCCAGATCGACGGGGTTGCTTACACCATGGAAGGCACAGTCAGAAGAAAGCTACAACAGGTACAACTTTGCCGAACAGAAATTCGAAGCTAAAGTACTCGGTGCCGCCGGAGAGGAAAGTAGGTAAGGCCAGCCGCAGCGCACGAGGCAAGTTATCAAAAGAAAATGGGACGTCACCCATGCCCCGCCCCAATGCATTTCGAACACTTGATGTCAATTACAGAAACCGATGCATAAATTATGCCCCGGTAGGCCAGCTCACCTGTGCAGAGACCTGATGCCGTCGATGCTGCCTTTGCTCGTCAGGCTCCGACCTTGCTGCAAAGCACAGGCCAATGAGAAGGACCCTGGATGTAGTGACCCAGGAAGTGATTTACCTGGAGGGGGTGGGGGGCCTGCATCTATAGCTATAGGATTGCTACGTAGCATACCGGTATGACCAGTATTTTTAGGTTCCTACCTGCAGGCTGGGACTGGCCTACAGGCCCATCAGGCAGAACTTGATGGGCTCGTCTGACAGGTCAGTGTGGGTGGGGCCAGTGTTTTGGAGGTGTGTGAGCCTGGTCTGATTGGCTAATACCCGCGACTGATATTTACAGTAAACAAACACACAAAGGCCATGTTAACAAGCGCACGCCTCGCGTGGCGGGATGGGGCCTTCTCGATTCCCTTGGGGGAGCGAGCAGTAAGGTGCGATGATTGGGACCATATGGCACCACCACATGGCGCTGCTCACTCCCGCAAGGGACTCTCCAGACGTGCATGCGTTGCCATTAGAAGCAATGCAACACGTGCACGTTTTTGCCCTCAAAGCTGTGCCGGCGGCTAAAGGTCTTTCCTAAGCAGCGCATGCGCGCTGCGTAGGCGAGACCTAAAAACGAAAGAATCAGATTTTACATTTCCACACTCCGACTTGGTTACATGACAACAGAGGGTAATTTAGCTTTCCATTCCAGATTAGTCTCGACCACATGGACCGTCCGAGGGTTAAACAACGCAAAGAACTGCAGACAAATTCTTAACTACCTGCAGCTTCATCACACAGATGTGGTATTCCTGCAGGAAACTCACTTGCCTAAGGCGGCATCGACACAATTTGCTAGGTCCTGGGGTCCACACAGATATTTCGCAAGTTACAGTACATACACTAGAGGCACGGCCATTTTAATCCACAAACGCTTGCCTTTTCAGCTCTTCCGGTCCCATTCAGATGGCGAGGGCAGACATACAATAGTGGAGGGGAACCTCATGGAGTGGCAGACAGCATTCGTCTGTATTTACGCGCCCAATGTAGAATTCCTCGAATTTTTCCACGACTTGTATACACAACTTCTGAGGCTAGAGGCAGACTACATATATATGGGCGGTGATTTTAACCTGTTACTAGAGCCCGCATGGGATAGTACATCGACTTCCCCTGCCACTAAACCTCAAGCCTGGCGGGTTCTTATGTCCGTATGCGAGGAGTTGGGACTTGTAGAGGCACTGCAGCCCGAAAGGCCTCATGTACACACACACATCTACCACTCGGCGCACCACAACACACTGACGAGATTGGATTTTTGGTTGGTATCCCCTAATCTAGTCGCTTGGTATGCGGACACTCAACACCTGCCCAGAACTCTATCTGGTCATTCTCTAGTAATCATGACACTCGCCCGGATGGTTGTGAAAGGCAATGGTGCTTCCCTAACCAAGCTTTACAGGACGAGGTCTTTCGAGCAGAGTTGCAAGAGGCAATAGATGAATATTTTGTATTGAATATCGGCTCAGTCCAAAATTGGTTCACACTATGGGAGGCCTTCAAGGGTTATACCATAGGGATTTGCATTTCAAAACACACTGGGATATTGAGAGATCTACGGCTTACGCTTACTAACATCGAACTACAGTTAATTACACTTGACCAAGACCAGGCCAGTAATCTGTTTCACTCCACAGATGTCCGCCGCTTGGCTCTATTGGCAGAGTTTAAGGAGTCTGCTGCCCGTGAAGCCCAATATTTGAGTAAATATGCTGTGGCATGGCGGTATGGTGAAGGTGACAGACCAGGGCGCACACTGGCGCGCCCTCCTGAGGCCTCCTTCAGGGTATTAGTACATCACCAGACTCCGGACAGAGCAGGGCAACATAGTCAATGGAATTTCTGATATCTGCAACTTATCCTAGATTACTATATAAACCTGTACACATCACGGACAGGGCACAATACTGAGGCTCAAACGGCGTATTTAGATGAAATAGCTTTGGCATGGCTAGACAAATCCTATCAGAAGTTTCTGGCGGAGCCCTTCTCCACAGAAGAAATTGTAAGTGCCATTGACGCTGTTAATGGGTCAACTGCCCCTGGACTAGACGGATTCACTGGCAATTTTTACAAGGCCTATAAAGACATCCTTGCACCCCATCTACTGGAAGTGTATGATGAGGCCCTGGAAGGGCAACTATTGCCGCCCACGTTACGTGAAGCCGTCATTATTTTGCTCCCTAAACCCGGCAAAGACCCACTATTGTGTGGCTCATATAGACCGCTTTCTTTGTTAAATTTAGGTGCTAAAATATTGCCGAAAATGGTAGCGCTAAGATTGTCACTTTTAATGGACAAGATTATTTCCCACGCACAATCGGGGCTTGTCCCCCATAGATCTACGGCATTAAATTTACGCATGATATTTGCAGTATTACACAGGATAAGTCCTGGTGTTCCTGCAGCGGCCATATTGCTTGATGCCGAAAAGGTGTTAGACTCCTTGGAGTGGCTCTTTTTTCTTGCAGTAATGCAACGGATGGGTATGCCGAAAGGATTTTTAAGTCTCATTGCACTACTATTTTTAAGTCTCATTGCACTATATATAGGGTACCATTTAGCCAGGCTCCGGCTAAATGGTACCCTATCTGTACAGTTCCAACTCTCTCGTGGCACCAGGCAGGGTTGTCCCTTGTCCCCACTTCTCTTCATCATTGCATTAGACCCACTGGTCTGACATTAACAGGAAAAACACCTACACAGGGGGCTCCAATTCAACATTGGCCCGTTGCTTGTTTCCTTATATGCCGACAATGTCTTGTATGTCCGCCACCCTCAGGAGAATCTTGAGGCACTAATTAGGGAAGTTATCCGTTTTGGGGGTTTTTCGGGCCTGGGCAAGTTGGAAATATTTCCATTGACACCGGCTATCACTAGATGGGAATGCCCCTTCCCCTTGACGTGGTGCGAAGATTCCACTAGATATTTGGGTATACGGATACACAGAGCAACGGATCAGATTATATTGGTAAATTATGGCCCTGCACTTAACATTTTAGAACAGCAGGTTGAGCGTTGGATAAAATTGCCCCTCTCAAATTCCTGTACTTGTTCCATAACATCCCCATCCCACTCCCCAACAGATTTTTCCGCATGATACGGTCCCATTTGATCAGATTGGTATGGGGGGCGCAGAGCTAGGATAAATTGGGATACTTTAACCCTCCCATATGAGCGGGGTGGCCTGGAAGTCCCTAATTTCCACGTTTATTATTTGGTAGCACAGTGTAGTTTTGCTCACTCCTGGTATCATCCGGATGCCAGAATACCTTATTCTAGACCAGAAGCTGACTTGGTACTTCCTACTCCACTCAAGATGACCCCGTGATATACAAACAGTCTCCACCACTATCTGGGCATGGCCAAAATTAGCTAAGATCACCGGTCATCGCTCCTTATACGCCTCCAATCTTCCTGCAATTAATAGTTTATGGCTACCCATCACAGCCGAAAAGCGTATACAATGGACACTAAACACATATTCCTTAGATACGACTGGGGACTTATTTCCAGGAGGCCACGTTTTCTCAAGCACTGAAGAGAATCGCTTTGTTAAAGCTTCCTTTATGGACCTCTTCGTCCTCGGGAGAATCCGCAGTGCTCTTAGGGCACAGATCCTGTAATTCCCATTGGAGCCTACTCCCTTCCCACCATTGTCCCTCCTGATTGCCAATGAAGATGGCACTCACCTCATATCCAAGTTGTATAGAACCACTATGGCGCTGATCCCGAGCAGAGACCGTAAGATATGCGGGTCCTGGGAACACGATTTAGGTCACGAAATAGATGATGATCATTGAGCTTTTTGCTGTACCCAGACTAAAGAAGTATCTATGAATAGTAAACACAAACTCTTACATTTAAAAAACAAATTTGGGCAGGCATACATGTGTCCTACTAAGATTCATGCTATTGATCTCACACATCCACACACTTGTCCAAAATATGAATCATACCACGGAGACTTCGCTCACATGACCTGGACGTGTCTCAAACTGGTTGATTATTAGAAGTAAGTGCATGCAATATTGTCAAACATGGTTACCCTCGAGCCTGCTCCCCTGCCGGAGGTGGCATTAATGGGATATGTTCGGAATGTTCCCAAAAAAGTCCGTAGATTTGTGACCATAGCCTTGCTGTTGGCCAAACGTGGATTGGCGCTATGGTGGGGCAGTAGAATGATTCCAACAACGAACGCTTGGATGAATAGTCTTATATATTGCAATACCAACTGTGATTTATTTGCTACTATATTGCCCCCGACGGCCAGGCTAAAGGATATATGGGGTCCGTTGAAAAACTATTTGCTTGAGCAGAGCCAAGTTGACTCCTCACAACCACACGATGGGATTGTCCCTACCGTAGTGGGTTGAGCTACTGTGGTATTGTATTGTGCATTCAGTTACATGAGAATGGTTTTGCAGTTTATGGTGCCTTATATCAAGGGGACTCCCTCGATCAATGATTACTGGTTGTTTTGTCTTTACATGCATGCTCTCAAATGTTATATGACCGAAATACTGCCTGTCCTTCTGGTAATTATCATTCTGCTGCAATGAGTACCTATTGGATATGTTTGTTAACGATTTCTTAAAATGGTAAATAAAGTTTAAAAAAATAAATAAATAAAAATAATAATTGTCCTTGGATAGCAGTGAGCGTTTTCTTCACCATCTGTGGCTTATAGAGGAATCATTTTTTTAATACGAATTTTGTGATAAGGACTGCAGCTTCAATAACTGATTAGCAAGACTGCTGGATTACAGTCCCTATTTTTATAGCCAATGAGTCAGTCAACAAGGTTTCGTATTTTGGCATAGTAATTGATGAGCCCTAAACAATTACAAGTATTGGAATGGCAGTTGCGCAAACTGCCCCATTTTAATAGGAGGTGAGTTCAACTTTTTATTTATGGTTAATTTAAATTTGTCAGACCTTAATGATTGTCAGAAAAAGAAAAATACTGCAGGAGCTTTTCAAGAATTTAGGGCCTGATTACGATGGCGGACAAACTTCAGTCCGTCTGCCATCGTTTCGTATTTGGGACCGCCCACCTACAAGATGGCGGTCCCACAGGGCAAATTACGATGTGACTGCCACCGTTGCGGTCGCATTGCCCGTGTTTAGTATTGCGGAGAGTGCTGGGCTCTGCAGCACTTGCCGTAGTACAAAACAAACACCCCCTACATATCCCTGCACTATGTGGCAGGCACCATGCGGTGCCTGCCACATGGTGCAGGGATATGTAGGGGGCACCTATGCCCCCCCTCCAAGTCCTGTGTCTGTGGGCCAGGAAGTAAGGGTGGCCCGCTAGGGGCCCCCAATGTCCCTTTCACCGCCATCAAAAAGGGCCGGCGGAAAGGAACCTCATAATGCCTACGGAGGCATCGCCATCATTGTAGGCATTACTCAGCCTCCGATGGACAGATGGGCTTCTTGAGCATGTCGGATCCGCGGTGGTCGGTCTTTCCGACCGCCACACAGCTGCCCGCCATCCAAATGTGGCGGGCGGTAAAGTTGTTTGAGATGGCGGGGAGACCGCCACTGACAGCCTTTCGGCGGCAGTCTCCCGCCATTGTAATCAGGCCCCAGTTCTGCAACATGGTTTGACTTACCTATGGTGACGTGATGACACAAAGGCCAATATTCATTCAAGATTTTATAAGGCCCCCCAGAACAGATTTTTTTTTACCTCCCTCTACCAGCGACCTGGGTGAGATGTCTGCCTGGCTGCTTCCAGACCACTTGACAGTAGTCTTACAACTTCGAATAGTGTCACAAGACATTCCAAAAACATTTAGATGGTTTCTGGATAAAACAATTTCATCCTCAGTAGATAATGTAAGAACCAACTGTGCTGAAATTAGAGATGTTTTCACTAACACAGCAATAGTTTGGGGGCATTTAAGGAAATAATCAGAGGACTTTTAATTTCAATTACATCTATTAAACCTAAGACTGAGGCCCAACAGCAATCATCACTTCAGTAAGAGCTCAATTATGGTCAGCATAACTTCCCACTTTAATTTTTACAAGTGGGAGCATTAAAAAATTAAACAAGAGGTTACTACTTGCTGAAAGAAATAGTAAATGTCAAGTCTGTTAGATATAAGATTTACAATGAAGGCTAAGACATAGGCCATTTCTTAGCTTAGTCAGCTTAAGAAATTAATAACCACAAATTAATTGCCAGTATCAGAGACCACCTGTTTATAATCAATTATCATGGCTTAATAATGCAGTTCAGGAATTCGTTTTTTCAAATGTATTGCACTATCATAAAACTTATGTTCTGACTTTTTAAAAAAGAAGCAGAAATTCAGAGCATTAGTAGCAATTTTTAATGAGAAAATTATCCCTGCAATTAAAAAACCATCTTACCGAATTAGAAACGCAGAAGGCCATACAAAAAGTACTGAATGGCAAAGCCCCAGGTGAGGATGGTTTGGGTCTGGAATGTTTCAGAACATACATTAGTAAGCTAGCTGTAGTGTTAACAGTACTATATAATTTAATATTCAGTGAATGCAAGAGTCTCTTAAATTTTCGAAATCTAGAAAATTAGCAGCAGAACAGGGATTGTATCTTCCAACAATAATGTTCAATACAGATTATAAATTCCTAACAAAAATAATAGCTAACTGCCTGAATTGAGTGGGTGCGTCTCAAATTCATCTGGACCCAATTTTTTATTTTTTTAACTGGATATTAGTTTTTCATGTAGAACTTAATATATAGGATCGAAATTGTGGATCTTGCTCTAATGCAGTGTTTCTTAACCTGTGACACGAAGGCCCCTGAGGGTCTGCAAGGCCTACTCAGGGGGTCTGTGACTGTTTACCAAATTAAATAATATTAAAATTAATGAAGTATAGAAATTGAAGCAAAATTGAAAACAAGCGTTTTTTCCATATGTGATTGTGAATTAAACTATTTAAATATTAGAGCTTTGTGTAGTGTATCCTTGTTTTTATATTTTTGTGTATTGTTTTGAGGTGCAAATATTAGAAATTTCTTAGGCTGTGGGTCCCCGGCTTCCAATGATGACTCAGTGAGGGTCAATGGATTACAGTAATATTTCAGTGGGGGTCCACAGAAGTGAAAATATTAAAAACTGCTGCTCTGACAGATACATTTCCGACAGCTTTAGGCTAGCAACCATGTGTGTTGAGAATTTCTTTTTAAATTCTAAGGAAAGTATAACTTTCCATTGCAACTCACAAGGTTGATTGTCTCACTTTCTGGAATCCTTAATATTTGTCAATGAACTGACAAGAGTTATTCCCTTAAAAGGGACAAGTCATGGATGCCCCCTTTCCTCAATTCTTTTCACACTTTGTATGGAACATTTGGCCTGGCACATTAGTTTTAAAGGAAGTATTCTAAAACTATTGGCTGAAATCTCTAAAGTAAACCTATATGCAGGTGATGTTTCTCTTTTCCCGAAGGTAGATTCACAAAATATTCAGTCTGCATTGGATGCTGTCAAAATGTATTGAAAGGTGGGAAGGTGTAGGATGAATTAAGGTAAGGCCGGCCCTTTGTTATTCAGTACTGCTAAGGAGGCTTTACCACCAATTTAGGCAGAACTATGTGATTAAACCAAATACTTATTTAGGAGTCCATTTTTCTGAATATTTCTTAGATCCTAATTATATCCCAATAGTCAGTAAAATAAAAAATCTGTTTCTTCATTTGGGGGATTTTCACATCTTGCTACATAGATAGGGTATGTCAGTTTTACTTCTGTCTCTTTTTTAAATTCTTACTATACCTTGTATACTTTGAAGTAGGTTTTTAATGAAAGTAGATTTTTCAGTTTGTGTGGCAAGAAACAGCCCAGAATAACAATGAATATTTAACATCTGCCAGGGGAAAATAGAAGTTTAGGTTTACCTTGCCGCAGTTTGTATTTAATGTAGACAATCTTTGACGTTTGCAATGGGCTTTGATTACAGCATCATAAAAAATGATTGCTGATTCGAATATATTGGATTTACTTACTTTCATTAAACTCCCAGGGTTCCAAAAAAGATTACATATAAGCCCCTTCATACTATTTGGTCCAAAAATAAGCGCCCTTTTAACTCTTGTTTAATATCCCTCATGTTCATATGGAAGCGTCCGTAGAGGAACATAGGTAGTTGTTACCAACTATTGCCAGAGGGTGTTAGAACTCTGAAAATAATTTGAAATAACGAAACAAGGTGACCTTTTATTCTGGAAATATTTTAAAGGATTTTAAGCCTTTAAGTCTGAAAGGCAGAGCAACATTAGCTAGTTTTATATGATCTGTTTGCAGTTGCGCAATATATTTTAGAATGTACCAGGAGAAGAAATTGCAAGTTCTCACTTCTTGGAGTGCATTGAGAGGGGCAAATTCCCATTGATTATTACTTTTCAATGGATGGATGTTGTATATAACCCTTAGGCGATTAAATACGATTTCACTATCCTTTCCTGACGCTTGCACCTTAAATATAAAGGATAGCTGAAAGCATATGTTTTCAGAAAGTGTAAATTTAACTGAGTTCTGGAATCAGGTTATTGGTTGATTAATAAAAATATTGATTTTATAGTCCATCTTCAACCTCAAATAGATTGAGTGATTTTGTCAGAAACTACAAAACAATCTACATTTCATTGTAAATATTTTATTTAGGTTTCCTTGTTCTCCACTTTCTTATTACTACCCATTGGAAATTATCAGCAAGTCCTTCTTGTATGGAGTGGTGTTTAAAGATGGCCAGAACTATTGAGCATGAATTTTTGCATCATTCCCGCATTAATCAACTTAATAAATATTATTTGCATTGGGGAGGGTTTGCGCCAAATGAAGTAGATACATAGATTTAGAATAAAAAATGTAAGTATCATCACTCTATTTACCATTTATGAACAGTTGTATATATTCATTAGTAAATGGACGGTTTTTCAATATATTCAATTATTCTTTCATTATCATGTGATTTATTTGTGGTTTGTACTTCCGTTAAAAAATGAAATTGAAAAAAAAACACCTATTACTGCTTCATGGAGCTAATGTCTGAGTCACTGGGGTGATACTGAATAAATACTTGGACAACATAATATAATATAACATAATATTTATGGACTATGAATTAGAAGTTTTTATTTTGCAGGGTCCTCTGACTGCAGTTGCTGGAGTCCTTGGTGTTCATGATAAATCGGGGCAAGTCAAACCTGTGCCCAAAACGTTTTTGGAATTCATAGGATTCCAGATCATTCAGCTAAGACAAGCCAAAATGGTTTCCATCAAGAAGATGTTGGAAACAGTGGGGGTCCACAGAAGTGAAAAGATTAAAAACTGCTGCTCTGACAGATACATCTCCGGGACAGGATTGTGGAGCTTCTAGCCTCCTCCATCAGTTCAATTTTTCAAGGAATGTCTCATTATCAGGCCATACAGAGGCTCAGAAGCAGGCTTTGGTAGAAGTCCAAGGCAGAAGTTCAATGGTGGTGGCAACAGATGGAGGTGTGGAATGGCAGAGCAGTCTTTTGTTCAGCGCTGGACATCAACATCAAGATTTATTCGAACAGAATAACCTGTAATGCTTGATGAGGAGAACCAAAGGATGAAGTTACAGCTTCATATCAGCTGCTACAAATGTTTTTCAGAGCTCACAATGCACAGTCTATCTAAGGACAGAGTGTAATGTGTCCTCCTGAGAATGAACAGTGTGTCTGCAGTTTGCTATGTCAAGTGTCTGGGTTGTACCAGGCCAATGACTTTTGAAACTTTCGTTTAAAAAATGGGGCTCATTGGGATATGTCCAGATCAAGGGCCAGCTTAGTAGCAGTTTGAAGCTCAAGCTTTCTGAGAGACAATTGGAGATATCACTCAAGGTTTTCTTGTATTTGCAGTCAGATGGAGTCAGGCAGACAGGGACCTATTTGGGTTGCTGCACAATGCTTAGTATCTGATGCTCTTCAGCTGGCAGCCAGATCCAGAGACTTGGGTGGTGTATGCTTTTAAGCAGGATTAGTGGTTTGGTCTCGGTTTTGTCTTATGATTTCCCAGATGCAGCCCAAGTCAGACGTTAGTCAGCAAACCTGATACTAGTGACTTGATTTGCCAATATCTCCTCCTCTATTTCTCACAGGAATATTAGGGGAGCTTCACCCACTGATTCCCGGTGGCTTATGCATTTAATGACATGGTAGCTTTCAGTAGTCCGTGCCAAATCCTAGGACCTTTGCAGTATTCTGTGATCTTCCCCATCCTTGGGTCGCCAGCATGCATAAAAGAAAGCCTGGATATTAAAGAGTTGGTGGGGAGTGGAGAGTAATCTCCATCCCAAAAGGTTTTGTTTTGAATTGTTTGTCAAAGTGAGCAGAGTGTGGTGTGGAATTGCAAATCCTATAGGTCGTGTGCAAAGGACGGTGGAGCTAGTGAGTTGGCATCATTTGGTGTGCAAGTTGATGAAAGATTTTAGATTAGTGAAGCCACTGCTGTTCGAGTATATTCCTCTTTTTGGCATCAGTAATGTGTTGAACCTTTTTCTTAATGTGCAGTATGATAGAGACCTCTCCAGAAAGCAACTGTTATGCTAATTTGTTTAATTTTTTGTAAACATGTCAGATGTTTAGACATTGGACTTTCCTGGCAGGATTATTACCACATAAAGACTGGGGTTAGCTTGCACACGGTTTTTACATGGTATTCCAAGTTCTGTTTAGTACACTATCTTCAGGAGTATGAAACGATTACAAGGGACTAGAGGCACAAGTGAATAGTCACATATTGACTTACATTTTCTCTAGTTTCTTCCTGCAGTTAGGCAGGGTTGGTTTGGTAGATCTTGCAGGAGATCTAGCTTAATTCAAGATTTAAATTCATTAATTCTCCATATTACATAGAACATATTGAACGCCACACAGAATCAACCAAATGTTCCCCATGGCTTCCTCAACATGTCCCTGCTGCCTTACCCAGATGGCCGACCTACTACATATGTTATGGACATGCCCCCAGAGATCCAGTTACTGGGAGTGAATAATGGTGGCACTGGTGGAGCTGACTGGACTGCACCACTGGGACACCCCAAAGCAGTGTATATTGGGGCTGCATCCGCAACCCAAATGCTCTAAGGTAGTGGCACAGTTCGCAAACTTAACACTGCTGTTAGCAAAAAGATTAATAATGAAACGCTGGAAATCCCCATGATTCTTGAGGGTAGATGTCTGGTGGTTTTGCTCTGGGGACAGGCTGGAAGTGCAGCACTTCGACACGAAGAGCACTCATTTCAATGGAATGGGACACGTTACTTTAAGGATGAAGGGCACAGGTGCCAGAGCCCTGACTGTACTTACCGGGGACAACATGGCCGATGGGTAATTGTAGGCGTTTTACTGTCTCTGTGGCTTCATCGGTAATGGCCCCTAACCTGTAGTCGATACACATAAGATCTACATACCCAACCAATTCTGTTTTTTACTGAAAATGCCAGTGCTTACCCTTAGTCTGCTTTATGATTTCAACATTAAAGTAACTGTGGCCTCTTATAGTGTGCACTTGGTACATGAGGGTTTCTTGTGCAACCTGCCACCCCAAACATACATAGACTACTCAATAGGTAGCTCGTCTTAGTTGATGAGTGGATTAGGTGGTGGGTTTGGAGAATTTAGATTGCATATCAAATAAGATGTATGTCTCTGTTCATTATCACCATTACTACAGAGTATGCATAAAATTGTCATATATTGTCTAATGATACCTATGAACAAAATAGGACTATTTTCATACGTAGTTTTAGTACATGCAATAAAGTTGGTGGGAAAAAAAAGGTAGATCATGCAAGAAGCTGGTCTGGACATTTCATGGATTAGAGCAGATTCTGACAATAAGGCTATGGCTTTCAAGGCATTCCAGTCAAGGCGGCAGCTTGAAGGATATTTTGAGGGCTGCTGTCAGGTCTTCAGATTCTACTTCTAAGAAATTCTTCTTTGAACCATTCATTTATATGACTTTGCCACTGGTCAGCAAACTTTAGAAAAGCAAATCCCTAGACTACTGTCCTGACATAGAATTTAAAATGTCCTAGTTACTCAGAAAGTTATGGTTTTATTCAGGATACTGAAGTGAGGATTAGCCAATCATATTACTGCCTATATTACTTCCTGCCTTTTGGTGTTGAGAGTATTATTATTCAGTTACTTTATATGATGCTGAATTTTTATACACTTATCGTTTGACGGTGTGGTGAAGCTCTCTGATATTTTTATTTTAGGATCTTACAGCAATTGGCAAGTGGGTTTACCTCTTGCATTTCGAATTCTTGGGTGTTTTTTCTGTAATTTAAAAAAAGGGGAATGAACAGCGACCTTGACGGAATTGAGGGTTGCTACTAGTCACCGTTTATCACTTGTTTGTCATCTCATTTCCCTGGGGCATGTGAGTAACATAGTTTCTATATGTTTTTGTCCTTTGCTGCTGTGTTTTAGTCAGATAAGGAAGTGAAGCATAATTCTAGCCTCCATGTTCTTAAGCAATTGTAATTTTTCTTCTTGATTGCTAGGAAATTTTATGTTTTGTACTGGCTGTTTTATCAGCGTACTCACTTCCTTGCAAAAGCTTTATTGCTGGACTGAAAACAAACTAGAAGGAAAATCGATATAGTAAAATAGCAATCGGAAATTATGATTTTAGGAATATAGGGATCCATATATTAAATTTATTGTAGCATTTAGAGCCAGAGTAAAAGTGTGAGTTAGAAAAAAGCATTAAAGCATCAAACTGTGAGACAGAAGTAAACTAAAGTGAGTACACACTTGTTGAAAAGGCTCTACCATAGTGCATTAAGCTACCATACTTTTTGATACATCATTAACATTGTGAACAGCTACTCTTCCAGCCATTACTATATTATGCTATGCATTGTGTATCAAGCTTAATGATTGATTAGACACAGATCCACACTTATAAGTGAGCCAGTTGTGTAACATACTTTCACTGTATCTTTTCTTGGGAATGGTTTGACAGTTCACACAAGGTTCAGGCAGTGTGAAATATGTTTCTGTAGTAGGGGATCTCTGTGTATAGTCATAATCTAGTGAATAGTCCCGCCCATGTGCGTGGACCCCGGAGCAATAAAAAATAATCTCTTAAGGTGTCAAATCATGCAGACCTGCATCCACCTTTAAGAGAGAATTTAATTTAAAGACAGATAATGCAGCCTATACCCACAGGCTACACCGTCCAGTACTTCAACTAGAATTCCACCAACATCCACAAACAGCACTGCCTGTCCAGCTTTTCTCCACACAGGAAAAAACCCTGCCTCTACCAGCAAAAGCCTCTGGAATGATAGAGAGGAAGGAATGGACAGACAAGCCCCATAGGCTGCCATTATGTGGCTGAGAGCAGGATACTGTGCCTTTAAGAAAACTTTCCAGATTTCCAGAACTTTCCCAGTATCCCAGAATGCACAGCAGGTCCCTTCTACTTTCAGTTCTTTTTTCCAGCTCCTGCTAGCAGGACCCTGGAGCATTGAGCTCTCCCTTTTCAAGGGTTATTTGTTACTTTTCAAGTGTTAGAAAGTCCTTTTTCCTTCTGGTGTTATCAGAATGACTGGCTTGTTCGACAAGTGTCCTGATAGTGGAAGAAAAAAGGCTAAGTCAGACACACACAGGGTGTGCATCGTCTGCCTTCCCCAGTCCCACGTGCCTGAGGAGTGTGAGATCTGCCGCTCTTTTTCAGCCAGGACCTTGAGAGAGAGGAAGAAGATCAGGCTCCAGGTCCTGGAGGACAGAAGGCTGAAGGCACGAGGTGGGTCTGGAGGGGCTGATTCTGCCCATGCTGAGGCCTCTGGGGGGCTCCCCAGGGGCAGGAAGACCAGCAAGCGTCCCCACTCCCCGTTGACGTCGAGGGCGTCGACGACGGCGTCGAGGGGGATGACTACGGTCTGTTCGCCATCTCCCCAGGGCTCTGGGGAGAAGCGGCGTCGACGTTCGACGTCGAAGGAGCTGAACAGGCCGTCGTCGACGACATCGGCATCTTCTGCGACGACGCCGTTGACGTCGCCGTCGAGCCATCGACGGCGAGATCAGGCCCAGCGTCGGCGCTCGCCGTCGAAGGGGGAGCGCCGCTCGCCGTCATGGAGAATGACGTCGAGACGACGCTCGCCGCCGAGAAGACGATCAACGTCGAGAAGACGATCAACGTCACGGAGGTCGACGTCACGGAGGTCGACGTCGAGGCGGCGGTCGCCGTCGAGGAGGCGGCCGACGTCGAGACGGCGCAGGGGGAGCCCTGACGCCAGGAGTAAGAGGGGAACGGAGTCGCCGGGATCGGGGTACTCCGTGGTGTATACACCCCCTCGGAACCCTACGCCTTCACCACCTCCGCCGCCACCGCCACGGCCACCGACTCCTCCACCAACACCACCACCACCGCCACTGCCACCTCGGCCGGCGTCACCACCTCCACCTCCCCCTCCGCATCCTATACCACCTCGCACTCCGTTGGGGCCGCCTGCAGTTCCACCGAGGTCGGTCTCCCTGCCCAGGTATCCGACTCCGCCGCAGGGGACGCCGAGGCCGCGTCACCCACGGTCGCCGGGCCCGGCTAGACCGTCGGACAGGCCGAAGCCGAGGAGGTCGCGCTCCCGCTCCGTCAGGAGGAGAAGGTCGCGGAGCCATAGGAGGTCGTCGTCGTCGACATCGGGAAGGCGCCATAGGAGGCACAGGTCCAGGTCACGCACACGGTCCTCGGCCAGGGACTTCTCGCCGACGCTGTCGGACTCACCGGGGACTAGGGTGTCTCCGGTGGATGATCTGGTCTCCTTCCAGGAGGTGCTGCTGCGGGGGGCAGCCAAGTTGGGCATCTCGGTGACGGTACCGACGGCCACGACGTCCGTAATATTCGAGACTCTACACAAAAAACACCTGTCTCGCCCTCTGCTGCCTCTGGTGCCGGGACTGGTGGAACCCGCGTTGGAGTTGTTCCTCACCCCCGCGGTGATGAAATCCGCTCCCTCACGGCTCATGAAAAAGTATCGGGCCCCGGACTCGGACCCTGCTTTTTTACGGATGGACCCGAAGCCGGACTCTGTAATCGTGACGGCGGCGAGGAAGCAGCATGCGACTGCACCTTCATCGACGGTCCCGCCTGACAAGGAAAGCCGCTGGCTGGACTCTGCGGGTAGGAAGGTGTGTGGGACCGCGTCGACCACCATGAAGGCGGCAAGCGTGGGGGCGCTGTTGGGGCGTTACAACCGGGCCCTGTGGGAGTCCCTCCAACAGTATGCGGACCTGCTGCCCCGGGACCGGAAGGAGGACTTCCTGGAAACGGTGCGAGAGGGCATGCTGGTTTCGAACCAGGTCATCGGTGCGGCAGCAGATGTCTCCTTGTTGGCGGCGCACTCCTACTATCATGGTGTCCATCAGAGGCGTCACTCTTGGCTGCGCCTGACGTCGCTCAAGCCCGAGGCTCAGCACAGAGTAGCCAATCTGCCCTTCTCGGGGGAAACCCTGTTTGGAAAACATGCGGATGAGGAGATGGCCCGCATGAAGGCGGAGGCTGAGACCCTGACGGCTGTCGGGTTGCAGAAGGCTGAGAAGAAGAAGCACCCATTCCAGAGGCGGTTCGGGTCTACGGGCAGAGGGCGTGGGCAGGGTTCGGGACAGCAGCAGCACCAACAGCAGCAGTTCCGGAAGCCCTTCCAGAAACGCCAGAGGGGTAGAGGAGGCCAGCAGGCGGCTACCACTACCAAGGGCCCGGCCGGGTCTCGGCCCTGAGCGACTACTTCCCCCTCAACCGTTACCCACTCCAGTGGGGGGAAGCATTCAATTTTTTCCGGCAGAGTGGAGAAAAATTACTCTGGACAAGTGGGTGCTGAATATTGTTTGCAATGGATACAGTCTTCGGTTTATCAGCCCGCCTCCAGCGATTCCGCCGGTAAGCTCTCGGTTTCAGCTGCGAGAGCTCCAGGCGGAGGCAGACATCTTGTTGAGAAAAAAGGCGGTAGAAGAGGTACCTCTGTCTCAAAGGGGAAGAGGTCTGTACTCTTGGTTCTTTCTCGTTCGCAAGAAGGACAAGAACGAGTTCAGGCCCATTCTGGATTTGCGACAGGCAAACAAATGGATTCGCAGAGAGAAGTTTCGCATGCTATCGTTGCATCAGATTTACCCTCAGCTGCAACGGGGAGACTGGCTCTGTGCCATAGATCTACAGGATGCGTACTTCCATGTGCCCATCGCACGGAAGCACAGGAAGTTCCTGCGATTCCAAGTCGGCGCCAATCACTATCAATACACAGAACTGCCATTCGGGCTAAAGTCTGCGCCCAGGACCTTCTCGAAGTGCATGGCGGTGGTGGCGGCACACCTGCGGAGGAACAAGGTGTTTGTCTACCCGTATCTGGACGATTGGCTGATCAAGGCATCATCCTTCTCGGAAGCGCAAGAACACTTCCGGTGGACGTGCGCTCTCTTGCACAAGCTGGGGTTGCACGTCAACATGTCCAAATCGGTCCCGACTCCGGTCCAGTGCATACAGTACCTGGGAGCCTCCATTGATACGCGGTCAGCAAGCGTGTCTCCTTCGGAGGAGAGACGGTTATCACTCCTTCGGAAGGCTCAGGACCTCAGGACTGCTCCATCGACGACAGTGAGGAAGGTGTCTTCGCTGCTGGGATCGATGGCCTCCTGTATCTTCCTCACGCCTCACGCACGGCTGCACATGAGACCACTGCAGGAGTGCTTGGAGGAGCAGTGGGATCAGAAGTCAGGTTCTTGGGACGACAAGATACGGCTGTCTCTACATGCTCTTCAGTCTCTGAAGTGGTGGTGTTCGGCGGAAAAACTTCTCAGGGGGGTTCCCTTCCACAAGGACATTCCCACGAAGAGTGTCGTGACGGATGCGTCTCTCCAAGGCTGGGGAGCGCATTCCGGGGACTTGCAGATTCAAGGAACGTGGTCCCCGTTGGAGGCGACGTACCACATCAATTTCCTGGAACTCAGAGCTGTCTTCCTGGCACTGAAGGCCTTCCTTCCGTCCTTCCATACCAACTCGCTGCTGATACAGACGGACAATACAACCACTATGTATTACCTCAACAAGCAGGGGGGGTCGAGATCGCGCACTCTGTCGCAGGAGGCGCAGGCGATCTGGCACTGGCTTCTGGCCCAAGGACTGACGATTACGGCCACGCATCTGCCAGGGGTGCAGAATGCTCAGGCGGACGCACTGAGCAGGCTGATTCAGGAAAACCACGAATAGGTCATAAACGACGAAGTACTAGGAGAAGTCTTCGCAAGGTGGGGGACTCCAGACGTAGATCTGTTCGCCACCGCCGAAAACAGCAAATGCCGAGACTTCGCATCCAGGTACTACCAGCGGGGGACGCTGGGGAATGCGTTATGGATCGATTGGTCGAACAGCTTTCTGTATGCTTTTCCACCCATTCCCCTGATTCCGGCAGTGCTCATCAAGCTGTCCCAGTCCAGGGCGCGGATGATCCTGATTGCCCCGGAATGGCCCAGACAGTGGTGGTTCACGGACCTACTTCACCAGTCTCTCCTTCCTCACATATGGTTGCCGTGCAGGCCGGACCTTCTCACGAAGTTCGGGGGGCGGATGGTGCACCCCAACCTCTCGTCTTTGAGTTTGGCGGCATGGCTCCTGAAATAGTGCAATATGGCCATCTGAATCTACCAGAAGATTGTATGGACATACTGAAGGAGTCTAAACGGCCTTCCACTAGGACGTCCTATGCCTATAAGTGGAAGAGGTTCTGTATCTGGTGTAAGTCCAAGAACTTTGATCCTACGACATGTAAGGAAGATGTCATCCTTCCGTACCTTTTGCATTTGGCGCAGTCTGGCCTTAATTTCCATTCCATTAAGGTTCATCTGGCTGCTTTGACGGCTTACAGGAAATGCCCTTCACAGACTTCCTTCTTTCAGATCCCTGTGGTCAAGGATTTTTTGGAGGGCTTGAAGAAAGTGTTTCCTCCTGTCAGACTTCCCTCGCCTTCCTGGGACTTGAATGTGGTGCTGTCCAGCCTGATGAAGGAGCCTTTTGAACCCATTCACAAGGCTTCATTGCAGCACCTATCCTAGAAGGCGGCGTTCCTAGTGGCCATTACATCGGCCCGCAGGGTGAGTGAACTTCAGGCATTATGTTGTCAAGAACCTTATACTGTATTTCATGCTGCTAAGGTTGTGATGCGTACTCACCCTAAATTTCTTCCTAAGGTTATCTCTGATTTTCATGTCAACCAGACCATAACTTTACCTACGTTCTTTCAGAATCCCTCTTCGCCAGCGGAAAGGTCTCTCCATTCCCTGGATGTTCGGAGGGTGTTGAAATGTTATCTGGATAAGACCAAGGATATTCGTAGGTCAGACCAATTGTTTGTTAATTATGGATCAGTCAGGACCGGTCTCGCGACCTCTAAGCAGTCCATTTCTCGGTGGATTGTGTCCTGCATACAATTGTGTTATCAAAAGGCTAATAAGATCTTAGGGGGTAAACCTAAGGCTCATTCCACCAGGGGCAAAGCTGCCACGACGGCTTTGCTGCGTAATGTTCCGATTGCGGAAATCTGCAAGGCGGCCACTTGGAAGTCGGTCCATACCTTTGCTGCGCATTACTGTCTGGACACGGATGCCAGGGCAGATGCTCAGGTTGGGCAGGCTTCGCTGCGAAATTTGTTCGCACAGTAGTGGTATTGTCTTGTGTGTTCTCCACCGCTGTTGTTGTGTGGGGATGGGCTTGCCATTCTATTCACTAGATTATGACTATACACAGAGATCCCCTACTACAGAAGGAGTAGTTTATTTTCTGTAACTCCAGTTCTGTAGTAGGGGTATCTCTGTGATAGTCATAAGCGCCCGCCCTCCTCCCCGGTGGAGAGATAATTCTTCATGTGAGGAATGCTACAGGTCTGGCGTGCTACGCCTTCAAAAAGAACTGAAAGTAGAAGGGACCTGCTGTGCATTCTGGGATACTGGGAAAGTTCTGGAAATCTGGAAAGTTTTCTTAAAGGCACAGTATCCTGTTCTCAGCCACATAATGGCAGCCTATGGGGCTTGTCTGTCCATTCCTTCCTCTCTATCATTCCAGAGGCTTTTGCTGGTAGAGGCAGGGTTTTTTCCTGTGTGGATAAAAGCTGGACAGGCAGTGCTGTTTGTGGATGTTGGTGGAATTCTAGTTGAAGTACTGGACGGTGTAGCCTGTGGGTATAGGCTGCATTATCTGTCTTTAAATTAAATTCTCTCTTAAAGGTGGATGCAGGTCTGCATGATTTGACACCTTAAGAGATTATTTTTTATTGCTCCGGGGTCCACGCACATGGGCGGGACTATTCACTAGATTATGACTATCACAGAGATACCCCTACTACAGAACTGGAGTTACAGAAAAGAAACTACTCCTTCTTTTTTAGATCATCAGAAATGTGTTAACCTTTCTTTTTTAAAGCGCTGATGTACACAGACCTGAAGTAGAAAGACTGTCTTTCCAGAAACTACTCTATGTCAGATCTTCAGGAGGCCACAAATGCAACCCTGACAATAAGTGCCTATTCATCCAGTCCTCAAGAATGGTTGGATTAGGTCTTCATTTTGTTGTGTATCGCTATATTGCCAGCTGCTTGCCGGGGCCAATGTGGCTCATTTCTATCACTTTGATACATGCTTTTCGATATTGATAAATATGTTTTTACCAGGACCCTTCTTACATCTCTCCTTTGCCTCCTAGTCCTTTTTTGGAGGAATCTGAGGATGATGGGTTGTTCAGTCCAGCCTGCAGCCCCTCTCAACTCCACGTGAAGTTTCAAAAGAGGATGCATATTATGGCACACACTACCATCAACCTATGGGACGGCCACAAGTGTTGATGTCTCGTCAAGAGCCCATGATTCAGATGCCTGTGGCATTAGTACAGGACTTAACAGCTAGGCTGCAGGGTTACCACACTCACTTTCCCATTCTAGCAGGTTCTGTTGAAAGACAAAGTTCTTCTCCTCCTGCTTTAGATTCAGCAGCACCTTTGGTACCCGTGACGGAGACTCAAGATCCTTTGCCTGTGTCACAAGATCAGAGGCTGCAGGATGATAATGATGATACTGTCGCTGAGGAAGGTGAAATTCCTAAGACACCTACTACCATAGATGAGTAGGAAGACTACTTATTTCCGACACCTTCTCTGCTGGCTCCTCAAGCAGTTGAGTCTCCTCCTGAGGATATTGGAGGCTTTCATGCCATTATGGAGAGAGCAGCAAATCTATTCCACCTTCCCATGCCTGTTGAGCAGTCTGACTGTTTCTTGTATGATTTTAAGGACCAGAACAGAAAATCTCTCCGCGCAATTCCCATCATTGATCATATCTGGGAAGAAGGCACTACATGAAAAACCCCTACTCAATGCCAGCCATACTTCCCAGAATCGACAAAAAATACAAGGCCCCCGACGATGCACCTGAATGCCTAGTAGGGCAACCTAAGCCGGATTCTGTAATTCCCAAGCTGCGCAGTGGAGATCTAGGAATCCTTTGGTGCCCATTACTGTGCCACCCGATAAAGATGGAAGGCGGTTAGATAACATTGGGAAAAGATTCACCACCATGGCAGGTGCTTCAGTGCGTGCAGCAAATTCATTAGCCATTTTAGGGAGATACGACCGCCAAAGGTGGTCGGATGTTGCTCCGTACCTTGAATTTGTTCGGAGGACAAAAAACAAGGGGCAAGGAAGATTCTGCTTGACGTGGAAAGGGCAACATCTGAAATTATTGACATCTCTATGGATTTGGCTTCCTTGTGTTTTCAGCAATTAGCTGGAGCAGCAGTTCTCCGTCACCAAGGATGGTTCAAGTCTACTACCTTTCGTCTTAGACATGCCATTTGATGGGGATGCACTGTTTGGCAAACACATTGACGACGCCTTACAAGAAATTAGGAAGGACACAGCTAAGGCTTTAGGAATGCTCCAGTATAGAAAGACGTATTTTCAAAGGGCCTGTGGCACAGGGTCATACTCCTTTCGAGCGAGCTACCAGAAATACCAGCCACAGACTTACCGCAACAATCGTGCAGAGCCCCCATGCTGCCACTTACTCCAGACAGCAAAACAGAAGAAAGCAGCCCCCTCAGGCCAGAGACAATGCTAGAAAGCAGTGACACCTCTCCAGCACCTGCAACAATCCGATCACACATCAGCCTCAATGCCATAAATATTTCTTTACATGTCAACCAATGGAGAAAAATCACTTCGGACAAATGGGTCCGAGACGTAGTAAAGTATGGTCAAACCCTGGAATTCATAAAGATACCACCGCCTCATCCGCCTCTAAAGAAGCTTCCACCTCATCTCAAACTTCTCAAAAAAGAAGCCATGGTTATACTCCGGAAGGGAGCTATAGAAAGAGTGCCTCACTCTCAGGTGGGGAAAGGTTTTTATTCCCGTTTCTTTCTGATAAAGAAAAAGTCAGGAAAGTGACGGCCAATTCTAGACAAGAAAATTAAACAAATATCTGCAGAAAAAATCTGCATGGTCACTGTCCAAGAGATACTACAGCTCCTCAATCATACGGATTTCATGACCACACTCTAGATCTGCAGGATGCATATTTCTACTTCTCTATTCCTCCTAAACATCAAATGTTTCTCCATTTCGCGGTGGCAGATGCTCATTTTAATTTCAGAGTTCTCCCTTTCGGTCTGCGGTCAGCACCAAGAGTATTTACCAAGTGTCTGGCTCCAGTTGCTGCTCATCTCAGGCTGCAGGTCCTGCAGCTGTTCCCTTACCTAGATGACTGGTTAGTGAAAGCACTGCCTTTTCGTCAAGCCTCAAGAGCAACTTTAATTTGTCTTCAAATGTTTTGTATCCTGGAGTTAACTCTCAATTTTCAGGACTCAGTTCTGCATCCATCTCAAAAGACGTTTTTCTCAGAGCAGTCTTAGTCACTATCCAAGACAAGGCATACTTGTCCACAGAAAGGCAAACACATCTCATTTCTCTGGCAACAAAGTTAAGAGGAAGAAAGTTCGCTTCTGTGAGACTTTTAAAATCTCTACTGGGCATGATGTCCTCTGCAATTCTAATGGCACCTTCCTCTCGTCTCCGAATGAGACCAATACAAGAGGAATTAGACAATCAATGGCTTCAAGTGACCAGATCTTTCGACGACCTGGTACGAATAACTCCAGTCATGCAATCAGCTCTGCTTTGGTGGCAGCGCTCCAGCAATCTCTCAATCGGGCTAACTTTCCTTTCTAGGACACCGGATTTCGTCCTCACTACAGACGCTTCTCTAGAAGGATGGGGGGCTCAGTGGTACAAAGCGCTTTCAAAAATGCACATCAATTTTCTGGAGCTTCGAGCCATTTCTCTAGCCTCGCAGGCTTTTCTCCCAAGGATTCAGGGATCCTCGGTTCTGATAAGGACGGACAGTACCACATGCATACATTACCTGAACAAACAAGGAGGAACACGCTCTCAAATCCTATAGTAGGAAGCACAGGAAATATGGAAGTGGCTTCTTTCTCACCACATATCTATCAAAGTGGAACATCTCCTAGGAGTGGAGAACAGTCTGGCGGATACCTTGAGCAGAACTACCAACTCTTGCCACGAATGGAAGCTGGATCAGAAGGTTCTTTTTTTTTTTTTATTAAAAAATTTTTTTTGAAACCGTTTATTACAAATCTCAAGAATATACAAATATGGGCCCACAACCTTCCGGCCGGCCGCTAGGAATGGCAGAAACATATGGCATACGTTCATAGAACACTTGGCGTTACAAAGGAGCATAAGCAGGAGTTATCAACATCATGGGCCACAGCCATAATACCCCACAGTACGGTTTCATTTTATACAAACAACAAGAAAACAACACCCACAAGGCTACCCACAGTCGAAAGTAGCAGCACGTGCTCCCCAATGGGGAACCCCAACTATCAGAGGAGTCCAAGGAGGGGAAGGGAAACAGAGCGAGGACTGGGGGAAACCTGTGCCCGGGGCTAGGGGAAGGAGTCAGCTAAGGGTACGGGGCTGGTGAGGCAGCAGGCAGCAACAGTGGCGCGCAAATACTCCCACGGTAGGCGTTCCAGGGGCCCCACACTTTCACCCATGTCCCAGGCTTACCCCTTGCCACATACACCACCTTTTCTCGAAACATGCACCAGTCCATGTGCTCTTTCCAGGCCGACACCGCCGGGGGGTTCTGGGATCCCCACAGTTGCGCAATATCACGCTTAGCAATCATATATCCCAGAGTCACCCACCACGTTTGCGGAGCCGAGTAGTCAGTTGGTTCCCACACATTCAACAGGCATCTCCTCGCTTCCGGCAGCAGCGCAACACGCGTAACCACTCGCAGGACCTCGTGCACACCGCGCCAGAATCGCTCCACCTTCGGGCATTCCCATAAAATATGCAGGAAGGTCGCCACGGCACCACAACCACGCTTACACAATCCATCCTCAGTATAGCCCATACGCTGAAGCCTTGGCCCCGTCATGTAGACCCGGTGGAGTATCTTGAGCTGGACGAAGCGAAGGCGAGCCGGTATAGCCACCTCCTTCGGAGAGGCCACCGCGGAGATCCAGTCCTCATCGTCCAATTCCAGACCGTCGCCACCCAAGCCTCGCGAAGGCCAATCAGCAAGCCCGATCGATCATTAATCAGTTTTTTATAAATAAGGGAGATCGTACTGTCTGGGACGTGGACATCTAGCACTCTATCTTCCAGGGGGGAAGACTCCGGGATGGAGGCGACGTCTGGGAAGACGGAGCCCAGTGCATGACGGATCTGCAGGTATCGAAAGTATTCACTGCCCTGCAACTGAAACTCCGTCTGCAGCATCTCGAATGTTTTAAATCCTCCCCTCGACCAGAGATCCCCCACTTTACTGATGCCTATCATGTCCCATTTCCCAAAACCCTTCGAGGTCCAGAGAGAGCCCAACTTCTCAGACGCATACAGCGGTGACGCCCGGGTCAAACGGTCCTTCCACCCCATAGCTGCATTGGCCGCATGCCATACTCTGACCATGACACGCGTGGGTCCCGTCAAGCGAGCGTCGGGCGCGCCAGAGTAGAGCGCTCGATTGTAGTCGCCACCGGGCAGTAGCATCTTGTCCATCTCAAATGCCGGGTTCAAGGCGGGCCCATAGAGGCCATGGTTAATTGCAGCTAGCTGGGAGGCCCAGTAATACCGTTTAATATCCGGGAGGGCAATCCCCCCGTCATACCATGGGAGCGTCAACTTCGCCAGGGCAATGCGCGGCCTCCCGTCCCAGAACAGGCGGCGCTGTAAACTCTCCACCTCACGGAAGTAGCGCGCCGGGACTGGGTCCATAGTGTTCTGGAGAGCGTATAAGAAACGTGGCAACGACATCATCTTAAACAACGCCGCCCGGCCGAGCGGCGAAAGCGGCAGGCGCCGCCAGCGCACAACGTCCTCCTTCAAGCGCTGGAGAGGGGGAAGCAAGTTCCGCTCGTAGCGGGCCTCTGGGTCCAGAGTAATGTAGACACCCAGGTATCGAAACCCCTGAGAGGCAATCTGAATCGGACAACCCCGCGGAAGGACAGGAGCCTCCCCAGAGAGCACATACACGCATGATTTAGCCCAGTTGATGACAAGGCCTGAGTTCCGGCCGAATGAACGTAAAACATCAACCAGGACTATGAGTGACTTACGTGGGGAGGCTAGGTACAAAAGGATGTCGTCAGCGTATAGGGACACACGGTCCTCATACTCGGGGGTCCAACGGAGACCACGGATGGAGGGGTGCCACCGCAGCCACTCCGCCAGGGGCTCCAAGGCCAGCGCAAACAGGAGCGGCGACAAGGGGCAGCCCTGTCGCGTGCCCCGGCCCAGCTCGAATGGGGCCGAAACTCTTCCATTCACCACCACCTGTGCCAATGGGCCCGAGTACAACAATTTGACCCACCTGATGAAGCCCGGGCCGAATCCAAACTTCGCCAGCATCGCCCAAATGTATGGCCACTCAAGCGTGTCAAACGCCATAGTGGCGTCGAAGGACGCCAAAATGGCCGGCTCCCGCACGAATGGGACACGTGCGAGCACCCCGTTCAAGCGCCGCAGATTAAGAGCCGTGTTGCGATGGGGGATAAGGCCGGACTGGTCTTGGTGGACCAGGTCGCCCACCACGCTGACCAGCCGATTGGCCAGCACCTTGGCGAGAATTTTGGGCTCCGCATTCAAGAGCGAGATAGGCCGATAGGATGTGACCCGGTCCCGAGGCCTCCCCACCTTGTGGATCACCACGATAGTAGCCAGACGCTGGTCCGGCGGGAGGGAGCCCAGCGAGTGGGCCGCCAGGAACATCGCGCGGAGGTGGGGTGCCAGTACATCTGGTCGCAACTTATATAACTCGATAGGGATGCCATTCGGGCCCATGGCCTTGCCAGAGGCAACCGAACGTATGGCGAGGGCAATTTCGTCGGATGTAGGAGCGGCATCCAGCGACACCCTGTCCTCCTCCGAGAGGGAGGGCAGCGCGATATCCCTAAGCAGGGAATGGGAGTCCTCCTCCGAGCAAGGAGAGACCGGAGAATACACCTCGCGGAAATAATCCGCGAAACAGGAGACAATTTCTTCTGGCTCGGTGACACTCACACCATCCGTCCTCTCAATCAGCGGGACCACACGATTCACTCTCTCCTTTTTATCCAACCACGCTATCAGTTTGCCCGCCTTATCACCCACATCATACAGTCGCCCCTGTTGCTCCCTACTGAGGCCCCTGGCCGCCTCCGTAACGAGGGCCCTATAGGCCGCCTGCTTAAGCTGTAGGACATGTAGTGCAGCATCCGTCACTCCGCCCTCTAAATCACCCTCCAATCCAGCAATTTCAGCCTCCACCCGGGTAACCTCCTCCCGCTCGCGCCTCCGGGCATGGGAAATAAGGGACAGGGCCTCTCCTCTGAGAACTGTCTTGAAGGCTTCCCACAAGGAGATAGCCGAAGGGACGGACCCCACATTCTCATCAAAGTATCGCTGCAAGGATTTAATCACAGCAGCGCGAATGGTGGGGTCGCGCAGGTACCAGGCATTGATGGGAACTACCCTGCCCTCACCCCTCAGAAGGACATCAAAATGGAACAGGAGCGGGGAATGATCTGAGATACCCCGCGCCAAATGGCGCACCTCCCCCACACTCCCAGCATAGGCCGCCGGGACAAGGACATGATCAAGCCGTGAGAGGCTACCATGGGCCCCCGAGTGGAAAGTGTACTGCTGCTGCGTAGGATGTTTTAAGCGCCAGCAGTCCACCAATCCCAGTGTCTCCAAGAGACCAGATAGCCACGCCTGGGCCCGGGGGAGGTCCCTAGGGGGGTGACGATCCAGAGTCCCAGAAACCACCGCATTGAAGTCCCCCCCCCAACCACTAGGAGTCCCCCCGGAAGGCCCAGGAGGAGGCGCCCCAGGTCTGCAAAAGTGGTCGCCTGTAGCCCCGGTGGGACGTATACTGATACAAAGACCACTACTTTGCCTTCCATTCTCCCCACTAAAACAGCATAGCGTCCCCTATCATCATGGCGCACCACATCAATTTCCAACGGGAGCGAGTTCTTCACCATAATGCCCACACCCCGTGAGCCCGACGTGAAGCCCGAGTGGGCCACCAAACGATAGCCACGCCGATTCATGGCACAAAAAGAGTTTCCAATAAGGTGTGTCTCCTGCAGGAAGACTACATCGGGTGAGATTCGTTTCAAATACTGCAGGACCACACCTCGTTTGATCCTATCCCCCAGTCCATTAACGTTCCAAGACAACAAAGTCAAATCCCTACCCCCCATCACACACAGGAGCCATCAGTCGTCCCCCGGAGAGCACCTTAAAAACAATACAGAAAAGGGTTTGCCTTGTGGTAAAAACGAACAACACCCCACCCCAACTCCCCCACCCCAACAGAACTCCCCCCTCCCTGCACCCCTGCATGAGCCCAAACAGCCCCCCCAAAGTGCAGTGTGCCTGTCGCCCCATAGATGGTGAAACTAACTAGACCCCCAGAGGAGGAGGGAGAACCCCCAAGAGACCCCACAGGACCTCCACAGGAGGAGACTTACTCGAACAGGCGAACAGTCAAAAGTGACATCAATTTTGTCCAGAGCGAGGCATAATATTAGTCCCTCAGTCCTGATCCGGCGGGCCCTCTCCCCCACCGCTCCCCCCCCACCCCCCCGATCCCGATCCCCAGGCAAGGTATCTAGCCAGTCCCCGGCTGCTTCGGGACGATCAAAAAAGTGCGTGCGGCCATCCAACTCCACCCGCAGCTTAGCCGGGAAAAGCATAGCGTACTTGAGATTTAGGTCCCGTAGACGACGTTTGACTCCGAGAAAGCTTAGTCTCTGCTTTTGGACCGCTGGGGTGAAGTCAGGATAAAAATTTATATCCATATTGTCGAGTCTGACCGGCCCCTGTAGTCTGGAGGATTGCAGGATAGCGTCTCTGTCCCGAAAGTTGAAAATCCGGGCGATGAGAGGCCTAGGGGGGGCTCAGGCCTTGGGCCTTCCCCCGGGAACCCTGTGGGCCCGCTCCACCGCGAAGAATTTACTCAGTCCCCGGGGCTGGAGGTGGGTGAGAATCAAGTCCTCCACGAATAGATCCGCCGCCGCCTCCTCACATCCCTCAGGCACCCCGAGAATACGGACATTGTTCCTCCGGGCCCGACCCTCAGAATCCTCCAGGCGACGATCCATCAGCGCGCTTGCCTGGCCAAGCCGGCGCACCTCCTTTTGGAGGGCTGCCACATCCGTCGTGAGGCCCGATGTGGTGTGGGCCAAAGAATCGACCCGGTCATTAGTCTTGGATAGATCGGCCCTTACCAGGCCAACATCCACGAGGACCGAGTCAATTTTCTGCGCCAGTGTATCAAAACGCTGGTCCACCGAGGCCTTCATCTCAGCGATGGCGCCCATCACGTCCCGCAGGGTCAGATCCGCGGGCAGAGCAGGAGCATCAGTCGGGCCCTCAGGGGACCTACGCGGCACCTCGGGAGATCCCTTCTGGAGGGTATAGCGGTCCATGCTGTTAGACTGGTGGACTGCGCCACGTCGGGTCGATTTCACCTTTGCCCGATCTCCATCTTGCTTTGTGGACATGGTTCCAGTCCCACGGCCGTGCCAGGCACGTCGTAAAGGGCGGGCAAGCTGGTTCACGGGATCCGGGGGGGGTCACCACAGGGCCGCGGGGCAAGTCACAGCCGGCGGGCCGGCAGGGCACCCCAACGGGGCCACACCACCTCACAGTGCCCCGCGACCCAACCTCGCCGAGACAGCAAGGAGGGTGCAAAAGCGAAAGTGAAAGGGCGGGGTATGCGAGCCGCCGCGCCCAGCCCGCCGCTGTTGTTGACTTTGCCTCCGGATCACCCCACAACTCCGATCCGGGGTCCGGCGTGGAGAAGGCCGCAAATCTCAATCGGTGCTACCGCCGGAGTCCGAGGTCCAATTTGAAAGCGGAAAAGCGGGTGCCACCTCAGCTCGGGCTCACCAACACAGTCCCCTCATCTAGGACAGGATATTGTCAGGATATATGTAGGAGGTCGCGGAGGTCCTCGGGAGCCTCGCACCTACGCGGCCATCTTGGTTGCGCGCTAGGCTCCTCCCCCGATCAGAAGGTTCTTGAGTCAATTTTCCAGATGTGGGGCAAGCCCAACTTGGATCTCTTCACTTCCGAGATGAATCGGAAATGTTTGTTCTTTGCCAGCTGGGAGCCAGAAAAAGGTTCATGGGGAAACGCCTTTCTGATGAGGTGGACTGGAATCTTCGCCTATGTGTTTCCCCCTTTCCGCTAATTCCAAGACTTCTAATGAAGTTGAAAAGAGAACCATGCTGAATGATTCTCATTACTCCATTTTGGCCGCATCAACACTGGTTCATAGAGCTTCTCCTGCTCTCAGAATGCAGACCTTATCGCCTTCCAGTTGACCTGATAAATTGTTTGTGTCCTATGGTGGGCAAGAGCCAGGTATGGCAGTGACTAAAGTAACGATTACAAGGTGGATTGCAGCGGCTATTCCTTTTTGCCATACTAAAGCAGGCAGTCCGCTTACTTTCAAACCAAAGGCGCATTCCACAAGAGCAGTGTCATCCTCAGCAACGCTTTTTGCTGGAGTGCCTTTGGATAAAATTTGCAGTGCCACAACATTGTAGAATGTGCATACATTAACACAGCTTTCCTGCTTGGATTTGGCTATGGAGGCAGAAGCAGCTGTAGGACAAGCAGTTTTACGTAATTTTTTCCAATAAGGTAAGCCTCTGTTTTTGGAGATGATTATTTACTAAATGCTAAAAGTCAATGTATTTGCTTCACATGTTCTTGCTGATTTATGTTCTCCTTATGTATAAATGTTTCTTTGCATATTGTATTGCATATGTAGTAGATATGTATGTATATGTATATATATATTACTTCAACTCCTGTTCTCGCACTCGATTTGCCGCTGCAGGTAGGAGCTCGGACCACAATTTGGTGCTTAAAATCTGTTTATTGTCTGCTCACAAGCACAGCCATTATATATATATTTATGAGGTATCTAATTGTCATTCATATGAAACCCACCATCCTCTAAAATTAAATAGTTTAACTGCTAGCTATTCTGACTCAAGCATGTGAATCTATGAAAGATCCAATACTGGATAAGAAAAGTAGTTACTTACCTGTAACTTCAGTTATCCAGTATTGGTATCTTTCATAGATTCACATGCAACCCACCCTCCTTCCCTCAGAGGCTTCCGTTATTATTGATATATTACTCTTGTCACTTGTGCTAAAAAATCTGAGGGACTTGCCTCACTGTGGAGTGTTCTAGAGGGTGCTATAGCCTGATTTGGCTGTGTTTCAACTTTGGTTCTCTTTTACAAAAGGACAAGGATAGCTTACTGCAGTGACTGTGCAGTCCGTGATAGCATACTATGATATGTATGTGTATGTGTATATATATATATGTTGAACTGACAGCAGCAGAGGAACAACTGCTATGTCTAGGGCTAAGTTTTTGCCCTGAATCAAACTTTCAATACACTAAAACAAGAGCCGATATATATCAATTTATCCGTAAATTAAAGCTCAAGAAATTTCATCTACAAAGAGCTAATTCGGATCAAGCTCTGCAAATAACCAATGAGAAAGACCCCCCTGGACTGAAAATCTCAGACTTGGGTTTGTTACAAGACATGTGCCAACTGGCTTCAGGTGAAAATAGTAACACACAGGAAGCATCAACTTTCATTGGCCAGAAGGAAGTGGAAACCCATTTCAAACCCAAATCAAAGTTCGTCCCCCTATCTGCCAATGATGGTTTGGACGCATTCAATGAGCATGTGGTTGGGCAGATTAAAAGATTGACTTTTGCAGTAACCAGACAAAAGAAAAAATATTCGAATACCGAAAGAAAATACCACCAACTGATGGAGAAGCTACGCAAAGGGGACCTGATAATAAGGAACTCGGACAAAGGTGGCAACATTGTTCTTTGGCCAGTAACAATTTATTTGAAGGAAGCTCACAGGCAGTTAGATGACATTCAGTGTTATAGGAAAAGTAACCTTGTGAAATTCAAAGCTATGCAAGACAAACTATTTCAGAGTCTATTGGCTTGGAAGGGCTTAGGACTGCTAAGTTGGCATGAGTACAAATTTATCAAAAAGGAATATCCACTTGTACCATATATTTATTTTATACCCAAAGTCCACAAGAGTTTAACAGCCCCTCCTGGAAGGCCCATTATTTCAGCATGCAATGGACCCCTTGAAAATCTCTCACAATATATAGATTTCTTTCTCCAGACCCACATGAAAAACCTTGATTCCTATGTACAAGACACCAGCGATTTTTTGAATAAAATCAAGGATCTGGTATGGAGCTCTGAACTCTTGTTAGTGACACTGGATGTGACTTCCTTATATACTTGTATTAAGCATATGGATGGCCTAAGAGCAGTGGAGTACTTTTTAAACAGAAGACCAATGGAACACACTGAACATACACGAATGTTACTTAGTATGTTAACTTTCTGTTTGGAAAACAATTATTTTTTGTTCAATGATCAATTTTATCAGCAAGTACAAGGCGTGGCTATGGGGGCCAGCTTTTCCCCCAGCTATGCCTGTTTATTTATGGGCTGGTGGGAAGAGCTGGTCCTCCATCGTGATTATGATCAAGTTTGCAAAAATAACATAGTCTCCTGGTGGCGTTTTATAGATGATTTATTTGTTATCTGGAGAGGTTCTGAGGAGGGGGTTTTACATTTTGTAGAAAATATCAATCACAATGAATTTAACTTAAATTTTACATCTAATATTAGTAAAAGCTCGGTGACGTTTTTAGATGTTGAAATTTTAGTTGACAATAATGTATTAACAACTACCCTTTTTAGGAAACCGACCGCTGGCAATACACTGTTACATGCCACAAGTGCTCACCCCAAACATCTTATAAATAGTATCCCATATGGGGAGATGCTTAGAATTAGGCGCATATGCAGTGACCCAGCAGACATGAAGATTAAACAAATGGAAAGTCAGGCACGGTTTTTAGATAGAGGATACAGCCCTAAAGTTATCAAAGCGGCCATAACTAAAGCAAATCTTCAGCCCCGAGACAAACTTCTCCAATACAAGACCAAAACAGTTACTGACAAAGTGGAACCAGTCCGTTTAATTTTTACCTATTCAAAACAGGAGAAACAATTGAGAAATATTGTTAGACGGAACTGGCACTTTGTCAGAGATGACCCAGTGATAGGTGAATTGATGCCACACAATCCAGCAATAGCCTTCAGAAAGTCTACCAGTATGGGCAATGTCCTATCGAGAAATAGCCAGGAGCTATGTAAAAAGGAGAGCTGGCTCACAGCAAGGAAAGGATTTTATAAGTGCACAAGTTGCAGAGCCTGCCAATTTGGTGTAAATACCAAAAAATACAGGACATTTTTCTCCAATAATGATAGAGAAATAAAGCAACATCTAACCTGTAAAACGGAATTTTGTGTATATGTCCTTGAATGTGACTGCCATCTTAAATACATTGGCAGCACAAAGTTGGCAGTCCATAAGCGAATCCTCCAACATCTCAGGGCAATAACAAATAAAGATCAGAATTACCCGGTCGCTAGACATTTTGAAGCTACGCACAACAGTGACCCGCGATTTCTTCACTATTTTGCCATTGAGTCCATCCCTACAACAAAAAGAGGAGGGGATAGGGAGGCTACCCTCCGTAGGCTTGAGACCAATTACATACTGGAGTTCAATAGTAAGTGGCCGGGTGGTTTAAACACGACTGAAGATCTTTACACGCTACTCTAATATCCATTAGGAAATAGAGGGTGCCCTATACCATATGGCTATCTGTACTGTATTTGGATATGTGTATGTGGACGTTGGCTTTTTACAATCAATTTTAAAGGAATTTCATGGGTAGTTTTATCTATGTTTGTTTTTTTATATTGATTGTTTTAACTGCGTCACCAAGCTGGTTTTATTGGACTAATTTTAACACAGCATGGTCGATTGGTATTTCACCAGATCCTCCATAGACAAATTATAATGCATATATGATATCCCTCCAGAAAGTATTCTCTTCTAATTTCATGTCCCTGATTGTTTGTTGCAATGTTACTGATTTTTTGGTTTTAATTGTATCATAGTATATCTATTTTTTAGTATTATGTATACTTTAAAAGGATGTAACTATAGCACTTTATTTCGGTGAGCACTTTATAAAAGAAAAAAGGTAAAATTTTGTTAGCGTAATTATGCAATGAATCAACTTAAGTGTAATTTTAGACGATGAATGATATTCTCACTATACAGTTGCCACAAGATAACTCACTTTGACATGCATATTCGTGTGCAAGTACTAATGCATTTAGGCTTTAATTTTGTGAGTTACACTATTGGCATACATGCGTATTATACAATTAAGAATGTTTTCCTCTCAAATTATAATATGATCAAGGATGGTCGACTTACAGTGATGTAAAGTAAGGAAAACATAGTATGTCTTCTATGTCTATTGTTGATCCATGCACTTGCACTTTAAAAACGGGTTTATCAGTGACGTGCGATCAGGTGATCAAGGCCGCTTGGACGGCCGAAACGCGTCCTGACATATGAGGAGTGAAAAATGAAAAAATAATGCTGCACAAGTGGGTCTGTACTAGTGATTTCCGTGCGAAAACGGGAGTGTGTCACAAGCTGCTGTAATATATATATATATATATATATATATATATATATTACCTATATATAGTTAGGACCCTGTTTCCATAGGAAAACCGCAACATTCTATTTGGAATAACTTTGGCGCCGGTCGACGAATCCTCGCGAAATTTTCAAAACTAATGGGGCGCTACGCTCCGCTCCTACCCTGAAAGTCTCGGGGGGATTCGTCAAGCGGGGGCTGAGAAAAAAGGGGGGTCCCAAAACGCGTTTTTCCCATGCATTTTTCCGTAGGACCTTTAGACACAGCTACAGCCCGAACGGCTGAACAGAGTTACTTGAAATTTGGCAGAGAGGTAGTCTACAGGTCAAGGAAGTGCCTTTTGTAGGTCTGGTGTAAATCTGTTCAGTAGTTCCTGAGAAAATAGCATTTAAATCAATATATATATCTGTGGCAGCTTACGGTGCGCTTACCGTGCGCTTACGGTAAGCTTACCGTACGCGCACGGTGCCGTGCGCGAGCGCGATTCTGATTGGCTGTTAGATCTTAGTAAACATTCGAATCGGTCGAAACCAGGAAGTGGCGGCCGCCATTTTCTCTCTCGCACTCTGAGGGGGGGAGGAAAAACAAAGTTTGATAACATGTAAAGGGGCAGGCTAGACAGCTCCTAACCACCTAGCCTTGGTTAAGGTGTCCCAAAAGAACCCCCAAGGCCAAAAAATAAATTGTTTTTTTTTTTAAAAAACGCCGATTGCGCTTACCGTATTTATCCACATTTTCCCCCCCCCGCGTGCATAAGGCGCCCACAGGGCACCTTTTGTGCATGGATTATAAATATTTGGAACATGTAATAGATTACCTTTCACAACGAAGCGCATAATATGTCCTCCGTGTGCGGACGGTGCGCGAAGTGCATCGTGCGTACATGGCCCATCCAGCGTAACGTGGGCACGCGGTGCGCGTAGCACACCGCGTGCCCTCCGTGCGTGCACGGCACTAACTGCGTAAAGTGGGCGCGCGGTGCGCAAAGCGCACCGCGTGCTCACTGTGCGCGCACGGTGCGCGCACGGAAGGAACTGCGTTAAGTGGGCGCGCACGCCACGAACGGCGTAAAGTAACTTAGCATTTAAAAAACCGTACAAATTCACTGAAAAAACCATAGGTTTCACACACGTTATAGTTAGGAATTAGCATTTTAAAAACCTTGCAAATTCACTGAAAAAACCATAGGTTTCACACATGTTATAGTTAGCTGGACATTTTACTCATAAAAAACCAATGAAATTCCCCCGTTATAGTTAGTGCAGGCAACTATAACTCACGCGACCGCAATCCTCTGCTGATGACATATGTGTCTTTATGAAAAAAAAATATTTGTAATATATGTATAGCTAAAATTTAATGGAAGAAGACATGGGCAAATAAGTGTCTAAATACAGTATTAGCATCAGCAGAGGATTGCGGTCGCGTGAGTTATAGTTGCCTGCACTAACTATAACGGGGGAATTTCATTGGTTTTTTATGAGTAAAATGTCCAGCTAACTATAACATGTGTGAAACCTATGGTTTTTTCAGTGAATATATATATATATATATATATACATCCAAAACGGGAGACACAATCCAACCACAAGATGCCCTCGTTAGAAACAGCCTCACACAAGAAGGTAAGTTTTCAGCGCTTTTAATGATGACAGCTGCAGCGCTCAGTCAAGGCAGACCACTCAAAATTTACTTCAAAGTCAATGTGCCCTACGCGTTTTGTGCGCCTCCTGCACTTCCTTATGGGCTGACTAAAGCAGGAACAGCAAACAGTAATCCCAGCTCTACATATACTCTTAACACTCCCATGTGGGCGGGGACAGCGTGCTGCCTTCTGGTCTTGGTAGTGCTGGGTAGTTTTATTCAAATTAATTGTTTGCATGTGGCTGCCAGATAAAAAACATCAAAGCCCCAGTGGGTTGGTGAAAATATCCTGAAATGATGGCTGCACCATACGACTGCCACGAGTGATCCTTCTTGTTCCATAAACCCCAGCGTAGGTTGATGCTGGGATTGGACCGTGGACCACGGGGGGAGCTGCTTCCGCGGCCGGACGAGCCGCTAACAAATCCATCCACAAGATGCCCTCGTTAGAAGCAGCCTCACACAAGAAGGTAAGTTTTCAGCACTTTTAATGATGACAGCTACAACGCTCAGTCAAGGCAGAACACCCAAAGTTTACTACAAAGTCAATGTGCCCTACGCGTTTCGTGCGCCTCCCGCACTTCCTCATGGGCAGACTAAAGCAGGAACAGCAAACAGTAATCCCAGCTCTATATATACTCTTGACACTCCCAAGTGGACGGGGACAGCATGCTGCCTTCTGGTCTCGGTAGTGCTGGGTAGTTTTATTCAAATGAATTGATTGCATGTGGCCGCCAAATAAAAAACATCAAAGCCCCAATGGGTTGGTGAAAATGTCCTGAAATGAGGGCTGCACCATACAACTGCCACCAGCGACCCTTCTTGTTCCATAAACCCCAGCCTAGGTTGACGCTGGGATTGGACCTGGCGGTCACCAGTAGGTAGTTATAGTTGGGACCTAGTTTCCATATATATATATTATATTTGCTTTTACCATGAGACTCCCACCTCGACGGCGGGGATGATTCAAGCATGTGAATCTATGAAAGATACCAATACTGGATAACTGAAGTTACAGGTAAGTAACTTGTGTTTTTTTCTCTGCCATGGCTATACAGGAGATTGACCTGTATGCCCAAAACATAATTTAGATGGACGGACATACAGGTCAGTTTTTACTGCCCCTCATCGCCAGGAAAACCCTGGCATAAGGTGCAGTGAAAACTGTAAAATGCCCTCCTCGCCAAGGGAGATAACTCCCATGGCAAAGGGACATTGTTTTTTTTTATTTTCAAAAACAAAATCACACTTTGGAATTTTGTTACTGAAAATAAAATGTAAACTTTTTTTTCTGTATCACACCGTTATGTTTGATGGAGTTGTACGGCAAAGTTACAATACATTGGCAGGAACCGCTTTGATGGAGGTCCCTGCCAATGGTTGAAATGTCCGCTGTTGGGACCTCTGCCCGGGCGACAGTGTAATTTAAGCCGTTGCCTGGCCAGAGAATGGCCTAACCGCCAAATATTAAGTTGAGTCCTGAGTGTATCTTGGTGGTTTTAAGGGACTAGGCCTTGTACTTTGACATTATTTTGTCAAACCATCCATGGTTGTACGTTGATGCTGTGATATATATTACGAGCAATAATAAATTTGAAGTGGTGGCCGGAATAGAACCTTATTATGTTTCACATGCATTGTTGAATCTCTTTGCGCTGTACATTGATGTTGTGTGATAATTAATAATCGAGGTTTCCCCTCTCTTGACCGTTAAAAGGGGTCAGGGCAATTGGCATGTAAATTGCTTTTAACTGTTGTTATTTACTTTCAGCCACGCTTGTTTTTCAAATGGCATTAAAAAAACTGAGCTGTTAATATCGTATAGAGACCCTCTATTTTGTAAACACTGATTCTTGTTAGTATGTAATTAGCAGTTCCTGTTTATGATATTAAAGTTACATGGCATTGAATTTGTTTTTGAAATAACTTGCCTAGTGAAGTGGTGGATATTTATCATGTTACAACAGTTCCAGCTGTTGCAGCTGAGCTTTGAAGATTACAGCCTTCAGGGGTTGCATTAGCTTTTGAAATAGCATCTCAGTCCCATAATTTAACATATGTTGATAATTGGCTTGTAGGAGTAAACTCTCTGAGGGTTAGAAAAAGGTCTTTTGTTTGCAATTTTGTAAGTCTTGTTGTTCATATAGTCTGCTTGGCCACAATATAGAGAATTAGCTTTTAGCTAGCATTGGCAATGCCAATAGGCCTGACTTATTAATGAAATTGCCTCTTGCGTCACCGATGGGTTTAGGCACTCAATATGTCATAATACATGTACTCTGTCACTCAGCATGCACTAATGCATGCATCTGTTCATTTATCTACTGACTCATTCTTGCATTCACTTTCTGACACAATTGCAATAGGACTAACACAAATTCAATAACGTATACACAGTACATTAAAAGAATACAAGTAGAAAAAAAAAGAGAAAACCTGCTGCCGTTTAATAAACTCTGCGGGCATATGCTTGCAATAATGAAACTAAGCATAGCAGTGTGTGTCCTCAGAAATATTGTAATTAGTCTACCATTGTTTTAGAGTTCCAGCGTGGACACCATTTTTAAGACTAACATGTTTGCCACCTTGGAATGGTAAAACAATGAAACCCTATTAACAACAGCATTCCATTGGGTCTGTAATGCTGCTATAAATTAAATATCTTTAAGCTGCTGAACTTGGTGCTGCAAAATATTTATTTTACCTTTTAAAATTGTTGCTTTTTCTTACGGCACAAGGACTTTCTGTCAAGGGAAATCTTTCACTGTTTGTCGGTAATCCCCAATTTTTTACTCGTACTTGGTTAGCACACTAGTGTTTGGAGGTGGGCTGGGCTACTAGAGCTTCCACATTTGACCCCTTCGCTGCCAGGCCTTTTCCCCCTCCTGTGCCACACCCTTTTTTGGCTATTTGGGGTAGTGCGCGCTGAGGCCCCTGTAACTTTTTGACCACATAAGGTATCCACGCAAAATTTGCGTTCTTTTCTTCCAACATCATGGGGATTCTGAAGGTACTCGGGGTTTGTGGATTCCCCTGGAGGGGTCACAGAAATGAGCCAAAATACAGCAAAATGTAGTTTTTGGGGGGGGAAATGGGAAAAATGGGCTGCAAATGAAAGCATCTGGGTTTTTCCCTGCAAATGTTATCAAAAAAGGGTTTGTGGGGCTGAAATCACCATTTTCCCAGCTTTTAGGGGATACCAGACTTTTGTCAGAAACCCAACATTTTTTACACAGTTTTGGCTTTTTTCTGGGACATAGCCTATTTTTGCTATTTTTTGTGCTTTCAACCTCCTTCCAGTTAATGGTAGAAATGGGTAAGAAAGCAATAATGGATCCTGGAAAGCTATACATTTTAGAGAAGTAGATAAAATTCTGAATTCAGCAAGGGGTCATTTGTGTAGATCCATCAAGGTTTCTTTATAGAAACTAACAGTTAAATATAGGATAAATTGAAAATTTGTTGAAAAAAAGCGCTTTTGTGTCAACGTTTTCACCTGTAACTTCTTCTAATTTTGACAGCTCTTTGAAAACAATATACCGTTACATCTGCTGGACATTACTGGTTGTGGGGATATATAGGACTTGTAAGTTCACCAAGAACCCGACGAACCCAGAGCCAAAAACTGAGCAGCAACTTGCAATGGTTTTTTATTATGTACCGGATATAGTAATTATTCTGTAAAAATGTGTACATGGAAAAATCCGTATGAAAGACACCTATGTATTTCTGAAATGGGAACAAAATATAAAGTTTAGAAACAGTAGATATTTGCACATTTCCGAAACTGGGATACTCATTCTAGCATGAGAATTATCAGTCATTTTTTAGAATGACTTCTTTTTTACACAATGTCTTTCATTTGGAAGGCAGAAATGCATCGAAAGTCAATAGGTAATAACAGTTCCTTTACAAATATGAATTTCCCTAAGTCTCCAGATAAAAATGGTACCTCACTTGTAGGGGTAGGCATAGTGCCCACGGCAGGAAATGGCTCAAAACCCAACGTGAACACACCACATTTTCACAATGCAAAATTACCCTTTTTTAGCAAAGTGCCTAGCTGTAGATTTTTAACCCTAGCTCTGCCGGCACCTAGGGAAACCTAGCAAACCTATACATTTTTGAAAACAGGTGAATCCAGGATGGGGTGACTTGACTGCCTCCCTCCAGGTTCTGTTACCCAGAATCCCTTTAAACCTAAAAAATTGCCAAAAAAACACATTTTCTCCACATTTCTCTGGTGGAAAGTTCTGGAATCTGCGTGGATCCACAAATTTCCACTCACCCCGCGTTCCCCAAAGTCTTCCGAGAAAAATGGTACCTCACTTGTGTGGGTCGGCCTAGTGCCCGCGACAGGAAACGGCGCAAAACGCAACGTGGACACACCTCAATTTCGCTGTTAAAAATGACCCTTTTTTGGCAAAGTGCCTAGCTGTAGTTTTTGAACCATAGCTCTGCCGGCATCTAGGGAAACCTAGCAAACCTATACATTTTTGAAAACTAGACACCCAAGGGGAATCCAGGATGGGGTGACTTGACTGTCTCCCACCAGGTTCTGCTACCCAGAATCCCTTGCAAACCTAAAAAATTGCCAAAAAAAACACATTTTCCCCACATTTCTGTGGTGGAAAGTTCTGGAATCTGCGTGGATCCACAAATTTTCCACCCACCCCGTGTTCCCCAAAGTCTTCCGATAAAAATGATACCTCACTTGTGTGGGTCGGCATAGTGCCTGCGTCAGGAAGCGGCGCAAAACGCATCGTGGACACACCTCAATTTCGCAGTGAAAAATGAGCCTTTTTTGGCTAAGTGCCTAGCTGTAGCTTTTGAACCCTAGCTCAGCCGGCACATAGGGAAACCTACCAAACCCACACATTTCTGAAAACTGGACACCCGGGGGATTCCAGGGAGTTATGGCTTGCGTGGATCCCCCAACGTTTCATTACCCAGAATGCCCTGCAAACCTCAAATTTAGCTGAAAAAATCACCTTTTTCACACATTTTTGTTTTTGGGAAGTTGTGGCATCACTGGGCTGTCACAAATTTCCTACCACCCAGCGTTCCCCCGGGTCTCCCGATAAAAATGGTGCCTCACTCGTGTGGGAGGCCCAAGTACCCGCGACAGGCAAGGGCCCCAAACATAGTGAGGCGACTTGAAAATTGCCTACCTCAAAACGACCTAGTTTTGCAAGGGGGGTCACCTGGGTTTTTGGCCCGGTGCTCGGCGGCCACCTAGGGGAACCTACCAAACCCACACATTTCTGAAAACTAGACACCCGGGGGCTTCCAGGGAGGTATGGCTTGCGTGGATCCCCCAACGTTTCCTTACCCAGAATGCCCTGCAAACCTCAAATTTAGCTTTTTCACACATTTTTGTGTGGGAAAGTTGTGGCATCACCGGGCTGATACAAATTTCCTACCACCCAGCGTTCCCCCGGGTCTCCTGATAAAAACGGTGCCTCACTCGTGTGGGAGGCCTAAGGACCCGCCACGGGCAAGGGCCCAGAAAGGCTGTAATGGTGGCGGGTGGGTGGGGGCATTGGCATGCCCGTTTCGGGCAGCCCCCACCCTAAAACAAACTGAAAACAAATCCCTGCTGTATAGTGGGCTTTCTGCCCCCCGAAGGGGCAGATTAGGGGCCAATGCCCCATCTGCCCCCAGGGGGGCAGAAAGACTGTGATATTTTTATTTTTTTTACAATTCCTGGGTGTCTAGTGGTCTTTTTGCCCCCCCGGGGGGGCAGAATGGGGGCTACTGCCCCTATCTGCCCCCCAGGGGGGGCAAAAAGACTACATTTGGCCAAAATTATTTGGGGGGAGCAAAGGCCCTTCCCCAAGGGGCCGCTCCCCCCTCCCTGGTGTCTAGTGGGTGGATCCCTGCTTGGGGATCGCCCTCCTGTGGCGATCCCCAAGCAGGGATCCACTGGGGAGGGGTACCATTGGAAAGGGGAGATTCTCCCCTTTCCAACGATACCTCTCCCGTCTTTCTACGTGCTCAGGGGGCTGAGATAGCCCCCTGAGCACGTACAAAGTGAAACTGAAATGAGCCTCTTGGCTCATTTCAGTTTCAGTGTAATGACATCGACGCGACGTGCGCGCCGATCGTCATTACACTGAAAGCAGGGGGGGGGGGGCCTCGGGAGCTGGGGAAGCTCTTCCCCAGCTCCCGAGGCTATTTTCACTAAAAGGGAATCCCTCTGGTGCCCGCACCAGAGGGATTCCCCAGGGAATGCCTCATGACGAGCTGGACTCGTCATGGGCACAGCGCAACTGTGCTCCATGACGAGTCCAGCTCGTCATGGGCACACAAGGGGTTAATCAAGGAAATGGTGCGGACGTCCAGCAGAACTCATAGGTAGGGTCTGATCTGATAGAGACCTTTAGCTGCAGATTATGTATCTTAGAATTCTGCCCAGGTGCGAGACTGGATCTGGAACTTTTTTACAGCAGTACCTCTGCCCAACGGTAGAGGGCATCGAGTGACTCCATAGCGACGTCGTCCTCTGGAGCTGACATAAACGGAGTCCATATGAGCCCTCCCCTGATGCACTGACATCTGTTTCTTCTTTCCCACTCTTATGACGTGGATCTGATCAGCGGTTCCTCAGGCAGTATTTTGGCCTACCTTGACAGTTTCGTTGAACAGAACAGTGTGCCTTCAAACAACTTCTCATGTCCTCGGGGTTCAAACCTTGTTGGTCCTGTGGACGACAAGTGTCTTCCAAGGACCCTCACTCTGTTTGTATGTGGTGCCTGGGGGAGAGCATCATGACTCAGAAAAGTGCGACTTCTGTCATCAACTTTGACCAAAGGTGCTGAGGAAACGTCGAATGAAGCTCCTTGTGGTGCGGATGTCGCATTCTTCCAAGACTTTCCATCGACTTCTGTCCCCTTTGCGATCAACGTACTGGCTGCTGGTCCGATCCAGGAGCTGTTCCTTGGGGGACACTCTCCACCGGCGTCTCAAGGTAAGTCACGACACAGATGGTTGAAGTCGCTGCACCACCCGTCTTCGCCACATAAAGCCTGTTCCTGATCTTCGGTTGAAGAGTCTACCCCATGCTTATCAACCTACCCTGGTGCCGGGGCTACTCTGACCCAGATGAGAGAACGTTAACATTTGCTGCAAAGCATCTTTGAGTCTTCACCTTCCCGTGGAGCACCTTCTGGCCCCAGGGAGATGCACAAGGCCGTGACTGTGTCCACGCCGGCGTTTTCGCCCTATGCTTCAGTTTGGCTTTTGGATTCCAAACCCGTTTTGACGCCTGTGCTCAGTCCTTCAGGGTTACCGCTTTCGATGTCAGGGTCTGGATTACCAACTTCAATGATGGCACAGCTCGATGCTCCACCACTTCTCCTCTCCGATTCCGAGACGCCGCCTCTTCGGCCCCAGATGATGTTGGATGTGGCACCGATCGACCACTCATCTCGGACTCTTTTTCCCAGCACTCTATAGACCTCCCTCCTGTTTTACCTTCTGAGGAACACGTTTATGGAGATAATAGAGAGAGTTTGTAGTTTCACCATCCCATCTGTGGCACGACTCAACCTCCTATGGAGTCTAGCTGGTTGATTGAGTTTGGTGAAGCTAGTGGCTTGGAGTCTTCCCCAGCCTCGGGCCGCCAGCCCCGGCTGGTTTGCCTTCAGAGGTGAGCTCCTCTCTGACGTGTTTCTGCCATTTTGGATGTGACACTTCCTTCTGTGGAAATGCCGATAGATCCCTTACTTTGTGTACTGCATCAAGGCCAATCAGAGGTAGTAGAGACGGTGCTTCCTTATGGTGAGGCTCTTTTTGATATTCTGTTAAACCCAAACAGGGACCCCTGTGGATTGCTCTATTTCTCACAGACACCGTCCGGCCCCTGGAGATCTGCTTCATCCCTGGAGAGGATGTTGTTACTTGTCACATTCTGGAATGCCTCATACCCTTTTTACCTAATGGTATTATTATTTACCAGTTCAGATCACAACCGCGGCATTTGCTTATCGAGTTGTTTGTTCTTCAGATGTCACCATCTCACCCTTTTTGTCGGTGTTGTGGCTAACCTTCATCTTTAGTTTTTCTTCTGGAACATGAGTCCCTTAGACATTCTGGATCCATTTCTTTAAGGATTGGTTTTCAAGGAGGCAGGGGTCTCCCTTAGCATCCTTTTCCTGAAAGGTATTCTTCCTCCTCATAGGAGGTGATATGGATTTTATTCCTTAGAAGTCCGTTATACCACTTCACCTTTATTTGGCGAATTTCTTCTGCTTGAAGGAATTGTTTCTCTTTTTCTCCCTCTATTCCTTTGAGAGGTGTGGGTCTTTTCCTCTTTTTTAGTGGTGGTATTTGAGAGCTTTTTCTTTGTATATATCCTGTCTCTTTTTGAAATATTTCTTACTGACCTCGGTCCTAGTGGTGCTTGTGTGGGCTGCCAACCATTATTGGTTTTTTTCCCACCTCAGGCTTGATCCCTTCATGGCTATGTAGTCCATCTTTTATCAGAAGCTTCATTCAGGTCTGTGCTGTTTTCTCTGTCAATTGGATGGAAATTGGTGGTTAGTTGAGGACTTCCATGTGTTGACCTTAATTTCGACTATACATTTTGATGGACCCTGTTGGTGGTCTTCATTCCTTTCATAGCAGAGTTTTTACACCTGCTGTTTTCTTTTGATTTTCTGTTAACCGCCTAATGGTAGCCTCGTCAGTCAGTAGGGTTGGTTCATGGGCGCTTCCCAATATGTTTCTGGGATGGGTGGTGCCTCCACTCCCTCTCTCCTCTTATATGATTACCAATGTATGTTTGTGTTTATATCTATCTTTTGATGGATACTTCTCTTCTATGGGTGTTCCTCGTTACTACACTGGTCAGTCTCCCCTGCATACCGCAGCAGGCTCTGATTTGCTTCCCTGAAGGGGAGGATAATACTTTTGGTGTATTCGGATACATTTGTGTGTATATGTGTATATATATATTTTTTGCGCACTTCTCTGCTTTGGTAGCTACGCCTTTCTTGGTGCTCTAGTTTGACCTTAACTTGGTCTTTGCTTATACATTTCTTTTCTTTTCTTTTCTCCTCTGGTCTTCTACGTTACATAGCCCCGGAGGGTTACCCTTTTCTCTAGGAAGGTTTTTTCTCCTACTGAGACAACCCTGCCAAAGAACCACACATCAGGCGTTAGACTAACCCATTTCAGTGCAGAGGTCCGCATCACCACACTGAAATGCATTTTCACACACGTTACATAGTCCCGGAGGTTTACCTTTTTCTCTAGGAAGGTTTTTTCTCCTACTGAGACAACACTGCCAAGAACCACACATCAGGCATTAGACTAACCCATTTCAGTGCGGTGGTCCGCATCACCGCACTGAAATTGCATTTTCACACATACTATGCATAGCGCCTCCTCTATCAAGCCGTTAGTGCTGCTATGCTGACGAAACAAAGCTGGAGTGGCTGGCAGCACACCGTTGCGTGTGTGCTGCTCCAGGAAGACTTGCAGGCTGGCTGAACTCACTGTCTGCTACAATGTATCATTCTCCGCTGCGACGCAGCATTACATTCTGAGTGAGGTTGAAGAAATGGCTACTGCTGCGAAAGGCATCAACCCACTCAGGTTGAGAGACACAGTCAGACGTAGGTGCCACGGGACGTCGCGCCACGTCCTGCTGCCAGCGGCTGCAGTTATTGTGGGAGGCTGGCTGGCAAGGCTCCAGCAAATCATGGCAGTGTTGTTTGCACCTTCGCATGTCGGTATGATGACCCAGCGACCACCGGACCCAACCCCACGGCACGGCAGCGGGCACTGGAGCCTGCTGAGTCTGATCATGCCTGGGTGGGGGGTGGCGCACCGTCCGAGAGCATTTGCCCGGGGAGTGCAATGAGACGTTGCAGAGGCAAGGAGGTTAAGGAGGCGGGCGGCAGGCTTGTAAATAGAATGGCTCGCCTCGCAAGTAAGCGTCACTTTTGAGTCGGTGTCAGCCGAGTGTTAATCATCTGCAAATTTGCTTTTTAGCGGCAGCACGCTTTCAGCTGCCTGTCAGTCAGGTACTGCTAGCTGAAGTTTTGCCCTGGCTCGAGGCTGCAGCCTGCAGGCTGTTAACTTACATGTGCACCTCAGCCTGAGTCTGCCTTGCCCAAATTCAATGCTCTGGGGTTGCCAGATATGTGACTACACATTTAGAGTTAATCCTGTGTGTGTATTGTGGTACACGTGATGTCATATGTGCTGCAGAGGCACATTTTCAAGATACAGAGTGTGTGCACTGCAGGTTTCGTGGTAATCTCACATTATTATTAATAATAATAATAATAATAATAAAATTATTTATATGGCGCACAAATCACTCCCCAGGAGATCTCTCGGCGCCCGGGAAGCAGGCATCTTCATGCAGAATTATTCAATTAAAATAGCCAGGTTTTTAGGTGTTTCTTAAAGATAATCAAGGTGGGACATGCCCGCTGGACTTCTGGTAACGCATTCCAATATTTGGGGGCCAGGTAGGAAAAGGCACGGCCACCCATCTTAACTTTTTAAATTCTACGCGTTTGAAGGAGCCTTTGGCCACTGGATCTTAGCTGCCGGACCAGGGTATACCATTCTAATTTCTTATTTAGGTATCTAGGTCCCCGTCCGTAAAGTGCTTTGAAAACTAGGCATAAAAGTTTGAAAACTGCTCTTTTCCTAATAGGAAGCCAATGTAACTCTCTCAATAGCGGTAAAGATGGAGTACGCGCTGGCTTGTTTAATGCTAGGCGTGCCGCCGTATTTTGAACGACTTGTAGCCTAGAGAGCAGGTCCTCCCTCATCCCCACCAGAAGAGCGTTTCCATAATCTAGTCTACTGACTAGAAGTGCCTGTATCAGGACCCTTCTGATGGAGAGAGGAATCCAAGGGAAAATCTTTTTTAATGTGCGCATCAGTCCAAAACACTTGCCTGATAGAGTTTTAACATGCTCCTCCATGGATAGATTATTATCCATTAAAATGCCCAGATTTTTTAGGGGTGGGAGCTTCTCCAAGTTCCCCAGGCCACCACTCCTTTGTCCAGAAGTCCTCAGTTTTCCCAAACAATTAGATCTCAGTTTTGTTGGAATTAAGTTGCAGGAAGTTCTTTCTCATCCATGTGGCTATTTTTAGCATACAGAGCTTAAATCTATCTCTGGTCACTGCGGGGTCCTTCTCTATGGAGATCATCACCTGAGTATCGTCCGCAGAGGAGATGGTTTGGAACCCACAGGATTTGATAACGGTGGCCAGAGATGACACATAGATATTGAACAGGGTGGGGCTTAATATGGAACCTTGAGGTACCCCCTTGTCCACAGTTGTAGTCTGGAAAACAAGGGTGTCCAGTTGTACACATTGAGATCTATCCGATAGAAAACTCTGCAGCCATTCTAATGCCATCCCTGTGACACCAATCTCTCGCAGTTTATCTAACAAGATTCTGTGAGAGATGGCAGGAGTGTGAGTGCACATTTGTTTTATAATCTCAGGTGTGAAGAAGTCTGATTGTTGTCTGTGAGTACATCTAAATTTGAGAATGTGATTTCAGTGCGGGTCAGGTGAATGAGTCCAGACCGTGAGCTTGCTGCCGTGAGTACTGTGTACATAGTGCTGACTAACAGTGACTACTCTGCAAGTACACCTTAGTTTTCACCATAATCCTTAGCCCCCTCGGCCAGACAGCAGTGAAATGCTTCTCCCCGTGTGCGGCCTGTTTGAGGCCTGTCCTCATGGCGACCATGGGAGTGCAGACAAGCTCATACAATCAACTCTGCTGAGGCAGGATCTCGAAAGAGCTGACTGCCTCTAGTGCCGTGCTGAAAGAAGAGACCAGTTGTTTTAAAAACAAGTGACTGCAGTTTGAAACTTGTCACTTCCTACAGTGAAAAGGTCCACAGACTCTTTGATTGAGGTCCTTTTTCAGACAGCAGAAGAACCTGTTATTCCATTCTGGGAGGCCCTTTTTGATATTTTATTAGGTACTTGGGCCAAGCCTGAGTCAGGGGCCTCAGTGGACCGAGATATTGCACATAGCCACCTGCCTGCACCTGGGGACCCAGTTTGTCTTCATAGACACCCTTCCACCTGTAGCTTGGTGACTCAGATTGTGACTTCTTCACAGGATGTAGATTCTGTTCCTAAGACTCCTGTAGTTAAGGAGTCTAGGAGTTGCGATGCATGTGGTAAACACATCTTTGCTTCGACAAGCTCAGCCTTGAGATCCACAAATACGTCTTGTGTGCTGGGGCGGTGATTTGATTAGAAATGGTCAGCAGGCTGCTAGGCCTCCCATAAGGTTTGGTATGGACACTAAGTGTTGTATTCAGGCTTTAGGTGTCCAAATATAGGTTTTTCCTGAAACATGTCCTTATATAGGCATAAGATCCCAGTCCTTATTTAGGCATTAGCCATGCTATCCAAATACAGGCATGGTCACCTACATCCATCCACCTCAACGTCACAACGATTTCTTAGAAACCAGACCCTTAACCTCTTGGGAGTTCACCTAGCACAGGATTATTGATTTCTCCAAGAACTTATTTATTATGCATGAACCGCTATTCCTTAAGGGTTCATTCCTGACGTCTTTAAGTCAATGCTTTAAGTCCCCTGTCCTTCAAACCTGTGAAATACTAACTAACCATAGGAATCATAGTATCACATGTCGTGCATGTAATTTTCATCTTGACACCCCGCAACTATGTGGCCAACGGCCTAGACCTCATGGTCACAAGCCAGCACGTTCATGGTTACTTGGCAGTCTTAATTGTAGGTCACTTTGCAAACACAAAAGGAACATTTTCGATCTTCTGTCCGACAACTCTCTAGATGCCCTTTTTCTTACTGAGACGTGGCTACATGCCAGCTCTGGCCCAGACATTGTTGAAGCCCTCCCGTCCAATTATGCTATCATTCGACAAGACCGAACCGCCGGAATTGGAGGTGGGATAGCAGTTATCTGCAAAAAATCACTTCAATGTACTCTGGAGCCCATTCCTCTACTTGCTTGTGAAGCCGCCCTTTTCAAACTTCAACTTCATCCGACCTTCACTCTCAATGGTCTTTTGATCTATCGTCCGCCTGGCCCTACTCTTCCTTGGGCCACCCAATTAGTGGACTGGATCGCTTCGATAAGGGTGAATTACAACCATCTGTCCATTCTAGGCGATCTAAACATTCATTTCGACGACCCTGCTAACAAACCAGGCATAAATTTAATTGATGACCTGGCTGCCATGAATCTCACTCTATGTAACTCAGGCCCTACCCACAAAAGGGGACACCTTTTGGACCCTTTGTTTTCCAGCCTCCCCCAACTTCAGTGCCAGCAGGCTTTACCCTTAGATTGGTCAGACCACTTTCTAATAAAATTTCATTTGGGGGACCATACAGCTGTCAGCCCTCCTAACGGGACCAGTAAGTCCCTCAAGAGAAATTGGAAAAATGTGGACACCAACCGCCTCATGGCCATCCTCAGAGCGACTGCACCGGAGGTTTCGCTTAACACCAGAGACATTGAAATTGTAGCCACTAATATCAACAAATGGCTCCTAGGTGCTCTAGACATTTGCCTGCCGCTAGGACAAAAAACAAACACTTCCCATAACCCGCCTGCTCCATGGTATAACGAACAATTGAAGACTACTAAGTCCAAATGTAAGCGACTAGAACGCCTATGGAGGAAGGACTATTCCCTGGCTGCCAGCACACTCTACAAAAGTGAGCTCAAGCTCTATCATAAAGCATGCCACAAGGCTAGAGCTAATTATGTAGCAAAATCCATAACTGAAGCTACCAACAAATCTAAAATTCTTTTTAACCTTGTAAAAGAACTAGCAGGTGCAAACACTTCTCCTAAACCTCCGCCCCTTAATAGTCTGCAATGTGAGGAACTGGCGAAATACTTCACATCAAAAATTGAAAATATCCACCAGGACATAACAACACAACAGCAAGTTCAATCAAATAGTACGCAGAACTTTGGACCCAAGACAGACGACATCTATGCCCAATCCCACTTACCCTACGCGCCACTTACTTTTTGGTCCGAGATTGATGTCCAAGGCCTGCGGGACATCCTAGGTATGGTTAAATCTGGATCTCCTGCCGACCCCCTTCCGATGTCTATCCTTAGACTCCTGGACACTCCTCCTCTCACAGTACTATGTCAAACCTTAAACTTGTCCCTTTCCTCTGCCACGGTCCCGCCATCTTGGAAGCACGCCATGGTTTCGCCCCTTCTTAAGAAACCATCAGCCGACCCAAAAATTTTGGCAAACTTCCGTCCAATATCCCTTCTACCTGCTCTCTCCAAAATCTTGGAGAAGCATGTCCACAAATATCTCACCAAATTTACGGAGGCAAATAATATCCTACATCCATCCCAATCGGGTTTCCGCACCGGATTCTCGACGGAGACCACTTTACTTGGAGTCGTGGAAAACCTACGACATCTGGTCGACAAGGGTAACACTGCCGCGCTGATCCTTCTTGATCTCAGCGCGGCGTTCGACACCATCTCCCACAGCACCCTGCTTGCTTCCCTTTCCAACATGGGCATAAGAGGAAAGGCACTAGATTGGATTGCCTCTTTCCTGACTTGCAGGACATTCCAAATTTCTTCCAGCAATGCGGCGTCCAAGGTCCACCTTTCTCCGCACGGAGTTCCACAGAGATCAGTATTAAGCCCCCTGCTCTTCAACCTTTACGCAGCCCCGCTGGCCCAGATAGCTGAATCAGCTGGTCTTAACATGTTCACATATGCTGACGACTCCCAAATCGTCTTTTCACTATCAAATGAAAATCAGGACTCTCCCTCACGCCTACAGATTGGCCTTAGAAATATTTCCTCCTGGATGAATAACAATATGCTTAAACTTAACGGTAGTAAAACCGAGGTTCTGATAGTAGGTCCCAATCATAACCTCTGGAATCCCAGACACTGGCCATCTGAAATGGGCCCCTTGCCAACTCCATCACACCAAGTTCGGAACTTGGGCATTATCCTCGACAGTGGACTAACCATGGAGCCCCAGGTTAACAATCTCACAGCCACCTGTTTCACAATCCTGAGATGGCTCAGGAAAATCATATGGATGCTCCCTGATGACTCCCAAAAGACAGTGATCAATGCTTTAATTACCTCCCGTCTGGACTATGGGAATGTCCTTTACTTAGGGGCATCCCAGGCAGTCATGCGGCGTCTCCAACTGGTACAGAATGCGGCAGCTAGACTGCTTCGTAAGTGTAACAGAAGAGACCATATGTCCAGTCATTTAAAGGCACTCCACTGGCTAAAAATTGACAACAGGGCCAAATTCAAGACCCTCAGCCTCATGCATAGGATAAAGTGGGGCTACGCTCCCAAATACCTTCAAACCCTTGTACACACCTACACGCCTGCACGATGCCTGAGATCTACCACACAAGGTCTCTTTTGTGTTCCTAAGACTTTCCGTGCGAGGATGGGAGGAAGATCCTTCTCCCTTCTTGGCCCGAAGCTCTGGAACTCCCTTCCGCAACCTCTCCGTTTAGAAACAAGGTACACTTACTTCCGTAAAGCCATAAAGACCTGGCTTTTTAACCAGTGATCGGTTTCAGATTTTTATCCCATTGCCCTTTCCTGTCTCTTTGGTTCAGTATTCTGCCTAGCGCCGGGAAGCCCTTTTTGGGTATCTGTCGCGCTTAATAAGCTTAATAAATAAATAAATAAATGCTAACATTCTAAGGCACCTGCCAGGTATAAATATACCTTCCCTTGCCCAAGCAAGTAGGAGGAGACCTTGACTTTAAAGGAGCCCGTGTCCCAGCCCGACGCACTGACTAGAGACGCTGTCATCCCTGCTCACAGAGAATCCAGCTTCCAGTGTTCTGACTCCCTACGCGGGGTGTTAGAGTTTGAGACCCGGAAAGAGATTCCCACCTCTCTCAATCTCAAGGTATGGAGCTGACTAGAACCTAGAGGGACTCTCGGCATACCAGACTAGAGCATACCAGACTATAGCATACATCACCTACTTCTTACCTTGTACTACACTTAGGTTAGGTACACTGGGGTAGAACTAGTTAGAGAAGCATCCTATGAGTACTCGCATTTTTAGCTTATGTTATTTATGTATATGAATATATGTGTCATAGCTAAAAGATAATGCTAGCACAGTATTATTTCTTTCTACTGCTTACGCTGTACATAATATATCTCGCATACTGTCTTACGATTGTAACAGCTCATATCTCTTACACGAGTAACAAGACTGTTCAATGAATCCTTTTATTGAAACGCCCGTCTATTCTTTCTGTGTAACTCTGAAGAAACTAAGCATGCACGATTAGCTGAGTGAAACTGTTATCTGTTGTTTCCACGATTCTGAGAGTGTTCCTATTCTAAAGGGAAACAAAGTTGTCATGTTTATGCGTTGCCAGAAACTTCTCCCTTCTTGTTTATAAGGCGTTTTTAGTGGCCTCTGAGTTAGCTGACACAAAGTAATTAAGTTTAATATGCTCGATAGGGGCATACTGACCTCAGTCCTATGCAAAATCTGTAGGGTATATTATTCCAATGCGCAGAGCCTATTAGGGAAATAGGAACTGCACTACATGGCTCCCAACGTTTGGTAAGGCACTAATTTAACGCTAGATACTGAGTAACTCAGTTGTGCTTTTCTCAGAGACCCCTACTCACATACTCTATAAGACGTCTGGAGTGGGTAGGGTTAAGTATCCGCCAAAGCTGAATAGGACAAAAATCCTATATATTAGCTGTTTGGTTTGTTCAACGTTGAAGGATACAGTGTTCCAAAATATTGTGCACCTTATCTTTGTTTCCTTGGAACTTGCTCTACATTTTTCAAAAACAATGTCCCTTAACGGGGATCCTAACACCGAGAACGGTGTAGCTGCGGCTGACCCAGTCATAACTGCTTTTAATTTTACAGGTTTATATGAAACCGATGAGGGTGTTATAAACATCCCTCCAAACTTAAGGAGAGCCATCACTCTAAAACTTATAAAACACGGCCTAACACCAAGAGGTGGTAGAGCAGTTTTTGTGATAGAGGCACACGAATCCTTTCAGACAGAGGTATTCTATTCATGGATTGTATTCCCAGAATGAAATCTTGTAACAAAAGTATTTCACTTCTTTAAAAAAGATGAACCACCTGAGGAATATATTCCTTTCGAGGATATTGAAATTCTACTCACATACCAGGAGCATAATCTCTGGTTTAAAGGCACCCTAAAACATTACAAAAACATTACCAGGCTCGGTCCACTAGGTAGACCAGGAGCAACATGGCTGATTCTAGCCGGCTACACACCTCATCCTGACATCGAAGAAATGTCAGATGAAGAATTACTCACGCAACTACTAGAGTTAATAAACATTTACAGACAATTAGTCCAATATGTCATGCAGACTTTCACTGTCCAACCACCAATGACCATTCCAAATCAAACCCCTCAACAGGGGTATACACTAAAAATTACTCCACAGACTTTTCACGCAGTCATGGGTAAAATGCCCACAAAAAGTGAACAAATTCCATTCTGGATAGCTCAAAAAATTACTCCAATCGAAGCAGTATTTCCAAATACTAGCTCTTATGAGAAACACAGAATCCTCACAATATGTTTACCAATGGGGATCACACCACAACTGGAAGACTGCACCACCTGGGGCACAGTCTTTGCTGCCATCTATACTAAAACACATGGTGTTCCGTGAATTGCAGTAATACCAGATGTCCTGAAACAAATTCAAAACGAATACGGGGCAGAGCCTGCTCTGAATTTAGGTATAAAATTACTGAAAAACTTCGACCAGGTCTCAACAATAATATTATCTAATATTAAAGGGGAGGCAGCATCAGTGGCGATCCGCCAACGCTTAAGGGAATTTGATGTAATAGAAAATCCACATGAACTACCCAGAATAATAGAAAAATCTTATGCAGAATTAGGCAGAGACAGTTTGGGTGGAAAAACTTTGAAGCCAAAACTGTCTGAAGGTCCTGAGAAGCTCTCTAATAAACAAAATCCTACATCTTCTAAAAAGAAGTGGGAAACTAATGAACAAAATTCAAAAGAGAAATGTTCTCAATCCCGAGGTAGGTCTCCTCGAAAGGAGGTATAACCTCAGGAATAGAGATAATTTAAGAAAATCTGACAGGTATCAGGATACTGATACACGTTCCTCTCGTACCTTTCAGATATCATCACAGACATCAGAAAGAAGAGGACGGTCAGATCACAAAGAAGAACGCGTGAAGTCCAAAGACGATCAATACATTCAGAAAAATAAATCAAAACCTCAATTCACCAAAAAGAAGGTAGCAGGTCTGAATATCAGACATGCTGAGAATACTGAGAACAAAGCTCAAGAACAGAGAATGGGCTCAGACAATGCTGAACAGTGCAGCAGAAGTAACAATAGCTCGCCAGACCCTGAAGGAACTTCTGGAGATAGTGGACTTGAATGAGTACATCACAGTAGAGACTGTAGACACCAGGGTAAGTACTCCACTAAGGTTATATGAAATAACACTCCGGAAGGAGGGAGACATATCAAGAAAATTGAAAGCACTCTTTTGGGAGAAACATTCAAGGGGTTATGATATACTTCTAGCAGAACAGGACGGGCCACCAAAATTTGTCAGGGAGTGCCCACATGGCGAGGACATCATTAGGCCAGATTTCGCCAACCATATTCCAATTCACCTAAAATATACTTATGCCAGGAAATGGGCAGTTGCCCAGGCCCCAGCATTATACAAAAATCATGTAGGATGGGATGAGGACTCACCTCACCACAAAATACAGCTAAAAAATCAACCTACTGCACAAGGCAGTACCCAATAAAGCAAGAAGCTAAAAAAACAGGTCAGGGAGATCTTAGATCAACTTGAATACCAAGGGGTGATTGAAACATGCACCTCCTCATTGAACAATACTATGTTTCCTGTATCCAAACCAGACAATACAAATCGTCTAGTTTTGGATTACAGACATTTGAACACTTGTTCCAAAACATTTGCTGGGCAAAATGCACATAGTACAGCATTAATGAATAACATTATGCGTAAAAAATATAAAACCACATTGGACGTTTCAAATGGTTTCTTACCTGAAAGCAGGTACTTAACAGCTTTCTCAATAATGGTGACTCAGCGTCAATTTTGTCGACTCCCACAAGGGTTCAAAAACAGCCCGGGGTTATTCTCAGCAAGGGTAACAAATGTATGATGACGAGGCATTGGCATATGTCGATGACCTCCATCTGACAGACGATGACGTAGATAGGCACTTGAATAGAGTGAGTACCATTATACGTGGCTTCGCCTCTGAGGGCTATAAATTCAACTGTAAAAAATCCAGAATTGCTCATTTCAATGTCCTTTTCCATGGATATGAGCTTTCAAGTGAAGGCAAAAGCCTGGCAGCTAACTTTTTAGAAAAGTGTGCGCTGCTCCCAACCTCCAAAAACGCTAAAAAATTTACAATCCATCTTGGGTTTCCTAAATTTTGAAAGAACTTACATTCTAAATTACGCAGAAAGGGTTAAACCTCTCTACAAATTAATCAAACCTGATTTTTCAACAAAACATTGGACACAGGAACACACAGACATCCTGCGTTCACTCCAAGCTAACATTTTAGCAACAAATCACTTACAAACACGCGTAAATAAACGCAATTTAGTGATCTGTATAATTTCGAGTCAATGCGGATTCACCTATTTAACATTTAATGAGGGTGAAAAAGTTTGGGCGTAGCATTGCGGTACTCCTCTCCGTTTCATCCTGAGGGAAATTCTGTTGTGGAAAGGAAAAACCGGGACATAAAGCAGTCTATAACAGCTAGAGTATTAGGTTTGGGTGATGTGTGGGTCAAACATCTTTATGGGGTCCAACGCTCATTAAATAATATGCCAAGAAGTTCGCTAGGGGGCGTCACTCCATATGAGGTCCTATTTGGGACAAGAATGTGGGTTCCTGATCTCGAATGTAAAGGCACAGTGGTGGAAAATAAACCCTTTGATATCAAAGATCGTTAGGCTGTTTTACAGGATCTCATGAACTAAGATCGAAACAAAGCAATGTGTTCCTGAAGCCAACCACCACTGGGGAAAAACCGGCAGTCCCAGCAAGGCCTGTCTGGATCCCAAAAGTTGGGGATCTAGTCAGAGAGAAGATTGCGGACAAGAAGGAATTTAGACCTTCTTACAGACAACCAGTACCTGTCCTAGCCGTCCACGGAACAAGAACAGTAGTTCTGCCGCCCCTTGCTGGAAAAAAGGAGAAAAGATTTGTGTCACTAGACCTCATCAAACCACACTATGTTGCTGATACTAAATTGTAGGCCGCGTGGACTCCGACTTAGTAGCAGACGCCCTCCTCTCGCTACTATCCAAGAGGTTCAGACTGAAAGGATCATAACCATCGAGAATTCAGCTGTAAGAGATAAAGGACTAAGCAACAATGCTATGGAACTCATCCCTCTTGAAACTCAAGTAACAGTTCGTCCCGATATACCTGCCTACACCAACGTAACACGTGATCAACTGGTTCCAACGATTTCGACGAATCCTGATGCAATTCCAACAAATGACCGGACTGCTTCTGGCTACTTCATTAACTTTGATACGTTTTCTGAGGATCCAAGTGAGCCTGAAAAGACGCCAGCCCTAAAAACTTTCAAACAACAAGTACAAGATTTTTTCATTTTCTGAAAGACACTTATCTGATTTCACCATAGATTGAACTATGGATTATTTCTGGAATATTTTTCTTTCTGCTTTGGCTAGCTTTGGTAATGACTCTTAGCGTGCTTATGAATGGCAGATACATTCGTTTGGACACTGAAAGTAAAAATTTGAACTTACTTTTAAAGCCACACAAATCTTCCCATCATGAAGCAAGAGACTTGTCAGCAGTGAACATCACAGCCGTTCCAATACAGGATGGTATAGTTTGGGACAAAACCGATTTCGACATATTCAGCCCGATGGAACTTTTGAAGACTCCATATTTATTTAAAATGTCATTAAGTGACTTTATTACCTCCAGTACCTATTCTGATGATTGGGACTTTGAGACTGTTGATAACATGATGTCTGATCTAGAAAGGTCTGCTGCGTTCTCTAACAATGAAAACTTAGAGGGTTCATCAGACTACGAACAGCTTTATTGTTACAACCACTATTGTCATCATTTCTTGCATAAATCTGCAATACCTAGAAATGTGTTTATGTTTAACCAATGGGAACATTGTCCTACACCACCAAAGGGTAGTTCAAAAACGTTTGCAAATAAGTTTCCATATTTTTCAGGGTACAATACATCTGATCCAGAAACATTTTTCTATAGAAATGTGAACAAAACAGGACAGAAAAATATGTTAACTAATACAAAACAGATTTATTCTGCAGCCTTTATTGCCCAACTGTCTAGACAAGGGTTTGACTTTTGGATAGACACAATCGACACAAAATCTGTCTGGGGTTCTAAAGATTGGCAAGTGCAGGGAATAAAAGCTTTGTTTAGAGCCTGTATCATCCCACAGCAAATAATGTTTATGAATGACACTGTGCAACAAACGTCTTGCCTTGGATTAGCCAAGATCAAAGACATGAACACACCTTCTGTACGAACACCTGCAAGTAATAGCATTACACAGGGAGTGGTCACAGTAGACACAATATTACAAAACAACAGATCAGATCCTGATTGGAAAAAATGGTTGCTCTGGCCCACAGACACAAACATCTGTCAAGAAAGATTCCTGAATAGAATACAGGGCTTTACTATCCATAGGCCAGACCCACGTTATGTTCAACGACAGCACCCGGGGGTAGTAACAACATACAGTGTAGGAAAATTGTGCCTCGACTGGTTACAAAAATCTACACTCGAGGATGCAAAACAACACTTATCTTTTACTTAAAGAAGACGCAGACCTTAGGGATTTCTTGCTAGGACCAAGAAAACCACGTCAAAAACGTTTCATATATGCCGGCATTTATGCTGCTTATAATGAAATATGGAAGGTTTCACAAGCAGAGGCCGCAGAAAGAATACGTGAGCTTGATCATATTACCGTAGAGAAATCTCTCACTGTGGTCGACAATGGGTTAACAACTTTGTCATCCAGACATTGACATACTGGAACAAGATTTAGCCATGTTACAACAAGGGCAATCTCAGTTACGTTCTATTATGTTATTAGGCTGGACGCTGCAATCCTTGCGTGCAGGCTATGTGCCTTGGCGTTTTATCAACACGTCGTCTCTGTTTTCAGAATACAATCTCACGGATAAACAGATCGAACTGGCACAAAGGGGAGCAAAGTAAACAGTGCTGAGCATTGAAAAACTGGAAAAATTCCAATTTACGGTAGCAGAAAAACCAGTTACAGAATTGCTTATCCATGGCAAAATAACTCTGCCTGTCACTACTTTTCATTTTCAGTATTGCCTCAAACAAATGCAAGCAGGCACATTTGAAAGGTTGGGTAAAGAATACATTAAGACATCCTTGGATTTACCTTACGAATACAGATGTTGGAATGGGGGTCGTGAAATGTTTCTAAGCGGTACACACTGTGAAAATGCGCTGAGCGGAACACTCATTTGTCAGGACATTTCTTTACACGGGGCTTGTAAAGGTTCTGTGGCAAACTTGTCCTGCCACCTGCAGGGTACACCAGCTGCCATGATTAATCCAACATTTGGCCAACTTTCTAACGGGAGTTACCTCATGTTGAATGATCAAAGTTGCTGTGGCATGTTGCAGGGAATCCCATATCTGGTAACGGTTAGCTCCAAGGTTACTTGTTGTATGCAAGTATTGTTCCCCCAAATAGACACAGTCAGGGAGTCGCCTCTATGGCCTTCATTGAATGTTTCTTTTATACGTTGTGATACTTTAAGCAGATTGAAAGCCATGCTTTTGCAACAGACCGTACCCTTGACCTCGGCCAAAGAAACCTCTGTTCTACAAATTGCAAGGACTTTGGCTGATAAACAGGCTCTAATACGTACAAACTGCCCTATACATTTCGTAGAAATGATGGGACGTATCTTAAACATGTCTGATACGAGCGGGATTGTACATGTATTTAAGACCATATGTTCTGGACTGTTAACACCTTTTCAGGCAGTCCTCGGAATCATTCTGCCATTAATTCTAGCACTCATTGCAGGAATCCTGTTTCTATTCCTGCTACTGCACTATGGCAAGCCTATCCACCGGCGTCACTCCCAGCAACTTGGAGAAAGCTCTCCTAGAATGGAAGTGCCGTGAGCGCATAGTGCAACTTTTGGGCATACCTCATCTACGGGAACTTAAGACAACATGGTTTCTGTCATTTAGGGCAAAATTGCATCTTACCTGTTCTACGCTGCCTGCTTTGCGGTGAAGAATGCGTGCTAGACATCTGTCTAACACTCCCATCAGTCATGCCAACATATATCGATACTCTGCTGGACCAGATAATGGCCCATGCTCTGTGTTGTCCCCAGAGGCTACCAATCCTGATGACGGCATTCCTTGAGATCTCACAGACGCTACCTGCTGCTGCTGAGGTACGAGATGGATCAACAGGCACACAGGTAACGAAGGACAAGAACATTGCTTCGGCATCCCATGCTGAAGGCGATGCTTCACATCTCTGTGCAGTTAATCTTCTAAACAAGGTGTTTTAACTGTCACCGACATCGGTAGACGATCTTTTGACTACAGGAGTAGATGATTTCATGTTTACACCAGACCCATACACTGACTTTGATTCAGCTCACAGTGTACCCGGGAAGCTATGAATTTGGCCTCCATATTTTCAAAACAGAACAAAACTTGGAACTCTTCCTAAAAATATTTTTTTTGTTCATTTGAAAATACATGGCAATTCAATCTGCTTACAGTAGAACTATTCATATAGAACGGACTTCTTTGAATACTTCCAGGGACACATTGTCACCTTATTTACCACTATTTCATTTAGTACCATGTTATGAAATGGCTTTGGTTTTTGAATAATTGTCAACCATTTCGTCATATGTATATATTTCTATTCATTCATATTGCATTTATTTCCGGTATATGCTTAGAATGAAGAACTGCTTTAAAATGTACATTACATGCAAAGGTACTGTTTAAAAAAAAAAACCTTTTTAGTATGGGTTTACAACATGTGGTACTCAGTTTAATGTTTAGCATTTAATGTTTAGCATTTAGTATTATCGTTCATTCGAAAGTGGAGTGGGTGTTGCATTCCGCTTTAGGTGTTCGTATATAGGTTTTCCTGAAACATGTCCTTATATAGGCACAATTCGCATTGCCCTTATATAGGCATAAGATCCCAGTCCTTATTTAGGCATTAGCCCTGCTATCCAAATACAGGCATGGTCACCTACATCCGTCCACCCCAACGTCACAACGAGTTCTTAGAAACCAGACCCTTAAGCTCTTGGGAGTTCCCCTAGCACAGGATTATTGATTTCTCCAAGAACACATTTTATATGCATGAACCGCTATTCCTTAAGGGTTCATTCCTGACGTCTTCCTCTGCGCAACTTTACGTCAATGCTAACATTCCAAGTCACCTACCAGGTATAAATATACCTTCCCTTGCCCAAGCAAGTAGGAGGAGACCTCGACTTTAGGGGACCCCGTGTCCCTGCCTGACACACTGACAAGAGACGCTGTCATCCCTGCTTGCAGAGAATCCAGCTTCAAGTGTTCTGACTCCCTTCGCGGGGTGTTAGAGTTCGAGACCCGGAAAGAGATTCCCACCTCTCTCAATCTCAAGGTATGGAGCTGACTAGAACCTAGAGGGACTCTTGGCATACCAGACTAGAGCATACCATACTATAGCCTACCATACTATAGAATATCACCTACTTCTTACCTTGTACTACACCTAGGTTAGGTACACTGGGGTATAACTAGTTAGAGAAGCATCTTATGAGTACTTGCATTTTTAGCTTATGTTATTTATGTATATGAATATATGTGTCATAGCTAAAAGATAATGCTAGCGCAGTATTATTTATTTCTGCTGCTTACACTGTACATAATATATCTCGCATACTGTCTTACGATTGTAACAGCTCATATCTCTTACACGAGAAACAAGACTGTTCAATAAATCCTTTTATTGAAACGCCCATCTATTCTTTCTGTGTAACTCTGAAGAAACTAAGCATGCACGATTGGCCGAGTGAAACTGTTATCTGTTGTTTCCACGATTCTGAGAGTGTTCCTATTCTAAAGAGAAACAAAGTTGTCATGTTTATGCGGTTGCCAGAAACTACTCCCTTCTTGTTTACAAAGAGTTTCTAGTGGCCTCGGAGTTAGCTTGCACAAAGTTATTAAGTTTAATCTACTCGATAGGGGCATACTGACCTCAGTCCTATGCAAAATCTATAGGGTATATTATTCCAATGCGCAGAACCTATTAGGTAAATAGGAACTGCACTACATAAGGACTCTGTAGGTCGGGCCATGGCAGTGGCATTAAGGCGTCGTGCTTGGTTGGCAACTTTGGGTTTCCCTGAGGCTGTCCAGTCGACTTTGGTCGACATGCCATTTGATGGTGCCCACTTTTTGGGGAGTTAAGCTGATGCTGCATTAAGAGACTTCTGTGAAAGACAGAAGTCTTTATAGTCACAGCTTTTCGTTGTTTGTTACTGGTGTAACTTGTCTTTATACTTGAGATTCAGGCTATTTCTTTATAAGCAAGTAGGCTTTGTTAGGGCATTTTACATGTCCATTGTTGGTTTGACCACTTGGTGTCCTGCGAGAGCAGATGTTTTAATCTCAGTACCGATTTTTCCCTTTTTAGGTCTCGCTGAGTCAGCGCGCATGCGCTGCTCGGAGAGACTCTAGTAAGGGCTTTAAAAAATGCTACCGCCGACTACAGCTTGCAGTGCATGTGCGCGGGCTTCAGCAGAGGTGCCATATGCCGTGATTACTGCTGCGCGCACACCACTTGCGCACATGCACTGCAAGCTGTGGCCGGCGGTAGCATTTTTAGCTTGCTAATCGCGGCGCCGGTGCTTTACTTTTAACATTAAAAGTAAAGCGCCGGTGCCGCGATTATAGCAAAAGTAAAGAAATAGAAACAAACATCTATTTCTTTACTTTTGCTATAATCGCAGCACCCGCGCTTCACTCACGTCCCTGGTTTTGTATAATTAAATTCAGAATTAAATAAATGGAACTTGTCAAAATGGTGTTATTGAGATGACCTCTGAGAATTGTAAACTCCCCTGCCTCCCTCCCTCCCAGTCACACATCAGATTCACCTGCGCTTAACTTACTAACGGCCGTTAAACTGCATGAATTCCCCCCCCCCTCCCCCCCAGCACCTCCTGGTTTTCAGAGTAGTGATGTCAGGAAACTGCAGATATAACTAAGTTATGAGGCTCTGAGGGTCTCATACATACTTTCGTTGCACTTGCAAGACTTATTAGCCTCTGTGCAATGTTGGGCTCTGACCTGTCACAAAACGGCCTTTGGTGAGATTTCAGTGCACCTCGCCACATCCAGGTGTGACAGTGCATGGAGTGGGCTCATTGAAAAGGAGGAAGTGAGGGGTTTACCCATAGATTTATGGGCGAGGGAGAGGAGAACCACACTTACAAAGTGACCTCATTCGGATGTGTTTTCCATTCTGGTGCACAGTATTTTGCAGTGATTTGTAATACACACCTTCTTGAAGGTGCCTGGGCCGGACTTACTGAAACGATTCATGCTTCTCTCCTTTGGGAGTCTCCTGTGTGGTGTTCGTGTTTTCGTTTCATCGCTTACTATCCTATAACTTCCTGTGCTATACATAGAAGGGCCATCGCAGATACTTGACCCAACAAGCATTGGCATAGCCCATAGGTCTCGCCTTTGGGACCTTGTAAGTAAAAAAAAAAAACGGAGGTATAAGACTTCACGTTTACATTTACTTCGTATTTAGGATGCAATAAATGTAAACGTAAAGTCTTACACTTCAGTTTTTTTTTTTTTACTTACAAGGTCCCAAAAGTGAGACCTATTGGCTATGCCAATTCTTGTTTAGGCTGGTATTGATTTAGATAACCGAGCGAGATTTCCCTTTGTCCCTTAGTCTATGAGGATGAGCTTTGTGCTCAAGAGGTTATTGTTAAGAGACTTGTCTTCTTGTATGGAAGATTTTCTGACGCAAGGTTCTTTGAACCAGTTCAGTATGCTAAAATGTGCATTGTTTCGACCATTTGTTGTCTCTCATAGGGCCATGTTGGTGTGCCAGTGGTAAGTCTGGTATATAGGGACCCTCTGGTCTTTACTCGTTACATTAATCAATGTAGTATGTCCTCACTACTCTTGTAGTGTGCATATTTATTATGGCACTGATGGTTTCAGAGCCTACGTTTTGTATTCTTTTGAATACATGTTCTTGTGGTTCATCCTTCATCTAAGTCCTCTCGGACTATGTGTTTTATGGTGCAGGTTGTTTTCTCCTTCTGAGTGGTCTGCATATGTACATTTATATGTGTTTCGCTTTTTGGAAAATTGTGAATGTAAACTCAGAGTTTGTGGCGTTTTCTTTGGAAGCCACAAGTTAGTTGCATTCTTCTCTGGAGGGGATAGGTAATGCATTTGTTCTTACCTAGAACATAATGGGGTGAACTCTGTATCTCTGTATGATAGGTAGTGTTGGAAACAGTCGGATGGTGATTTCTAGCTGCAGTTTCCTTACCTGTTTTGGGTCATACAATTTATGGTTGGAGTTTTAGGCTTTATAAGAAGCTCTTCTTGTTATTCTCCCACAATGCTTTTTGCATCTGTCTGGGAGTTATATATTACCTGTCTTTTTGGGTATGTCTCCATTTTCTCTGTGTTTTACAAGTTCTTGGGGAATCATGGCTGTTACTTCTTGAGGCGGACTTGTGACCAAATTGCGTTTTGTATCACAAATGTTGTTGCATACGCCTGTTGCTAACACAAATTCATTTTATATATTTATTTCCTTTTAATGTTTTGTTTTTTCATTATTTAGTGTCTTGATACTGCACTAATAGGTGCATTCCCTTTTTTCTTTCGCTTCTTTCGCTTGCCGTGGTATTTTGAGCGTGCCCACAGCTCGGAGTCATGTTCAGACTTTCCGCCCATGAAACTGAAAGCCATGCAGATGCAGGCTTTGCAGATACCTGTGGTCCGAATGTAAATATGGGCCAGTGAAGCTCTATTAGTTGTTAGACCACTCAGAGTCTATTGTGACACAATTTTATATATATTATTTATATGTCCAAATGATACACCGTTGTGCAAAAAAAAAAAAAAATGATTTTTACAACTGGTGCAATTGATGAATATCAATATTATATTCAAATCTATTAGTATTCTTTTAGTCAATTTATAGTGTATTATGTAACTTTTGAGTGGTCATTTTGTTCAAACAAAATCCTTTATGCAATGAGGGTATTATTGTTTTATCTTTCTTTTGGTTTCATTCATCTCTGGATGATGGAATGAGTTCTCGGAGTCCTTTGGATTTTGTAAGGATAGTTTTTTCTCTGGTATCTCTTTGTTGTTGTAATGAATACGGATTACATACCTTTTGCTTTGCACACTGACCTTTTGGCTGACAAATTGTCTTTTCCCTTAGGGCATAGAGGATAATGTCTGATAACTGACAGATGGTTCTTTAAGGGTGTTTTCTCCTTTTCCTTCAAGAGCCAAGCTCTTGTTCTGCTATTCCTATGCACATGTGGTCAGGTGTTAGTTATGACCAATTGGTTCTCTTTGAAAACTTTTGTTGGATTAGTTCGCAGACCCTCCTCTAGGGGGGAATAGCTATGGTATTTAATTCAAAAGTAAAGGAATCTGCGGCTAGATGTCTTTATCAGATGTAAAAGTTACTTACCTTTGGTAATGTAACATCTGATAGAGACACAGTCTAGGTGCAGATTCATAATCTCCCTGCCCATCCTCCCCACTCTGCGAATGACCTATGAGGTAAGGGTTATACCCTTTCTCAGTACTGGTTTTATATTCCAGTATAATTTTGGGACTCATCAGACCACTTGGCCTGGCCACATAGCTTTTCTTTAGATGTTGCCATATCATCTATTTACAAACATATGTGGTCGGTAGGGTGGGGTTATGTTTTCTCTTGAACACTGGATTAGACACCAGTGGGCAGGTCTTGATTTATTTGTTCTTTCTTTGAAAGCCTTTGTTTGGTATCATCATATCCTTTTATTGGCACTATCAATATGTCACATAATGGTGTGATTCAACAAACAGCTTGGTGTTGTTTTTGTAGGTATTGTTTTGCTATTGCCATGCCATTCATTACCATTGATGAATGGTCTATGGAGTGTATGGTTGTCTTCCCTCACATGAGGGTTATTTACCAGGGCCATGGTTTCATTTAGCCCTGGGTTTTGACGATTTTCCTGGTGTTTCCTTTATAATCGATGCTGGTATTAAGATAACATTTGATGTTTCATCCTTATTAAAGTTTCAAAGATTTTTGACCATTTGGCACACTGTTTCCTCAACCAATATCTATAGTTGCTCCGCGTTCTGGCGCGGAAGATTTCACAGAAGAAACTGACATCTGCGCACCAGAGGGGACTTATATGGCTCCTTGACATCACGGAGCCATACAACACCGTCCCCGGCGCACAGAGATACTGCTGAAAAATTTCCGGATCCAGACTGGTGCCTGGGGCGAATTCAAAAGTTAATGAATCTGCGGCTAGACTGTGTTTCTATCAGATATAACGTTACCAAAGGTAAGTACCTTTTACTTCTCTCTCTCTCTCAGCGGCCTTAGTTTATCCATCGACCCAAAGCCTCATCCTCACCCCTTGATGCACGTATCGATGTACTTTCCCCCTTCTATCTACAATATTACAATTACGTAATCCTTGGAGAGTCCAATGTTCACATGGATGACCCAAAATGTAGATTAGGAGAGCAGTTTAGAGAGGCAATGTGTGATTGTAACCTACCCTAGTTGATAGTGGATGCCACCCATAGTGGTGGACATACCTTGGATTTAATATTTTCTAATTTCCCCTCCCTCATGTTTGGTTCCCCCCTTCCACCAGTCTGGCCAGACCATTATCTAGTGCCTTTCAATGTATTGCTCTCTATAGTCCAATTGGGCTCAGCTAAGACCAAAAGTATCTCTAGGCCCTGGTGGAATATCACAGAGTCCAGCCTGTCAGATATGTTCTCTTATATTGAGGTGGACATCTCAGAGGGAATGGAGGGTGCAATTACTTCCTTCAATAATTCCCAAGTATAAGGCTTAGATAACCTGGCTCTTTCCAGAACGTTTTCTAGCAAGCAAACTGCACCATCAGCGAATTTGTTTACACCTAGTCTTCAAGAAGAAAAACTCAACTGGAAACAACTGGAAAGGAAGTGGTGGAGGAACTGTGAGACGTCAAGTGGGCCTATAACACTGCCTGCAAACAGTTCCAGAGAATTCTCAAAAAAGCTAAAATTGCTTTCTTCTCATTGCAAATTGAAGCCGCATATAATGTCCCCAAAACAATCTTCAAAGTAGTCAAAACATTTTTGCAGCCTGAGACCCTCAAACAAAGTGTTTCTATATCCCACTCACTTGCAGAGGACCTTTGTTTTTCTGCCACACTAAAGTGAAAAAATCTACTCCAACTTTAATAGCCAGGCAGATCATTCCACCCCGTCACTGGAGTCTTTTGAACCAATCTCATTAGCTGATTAGAATGTGGAAATGTGCCTCTGATTTGGAAAAAGGCACTGGTGATTCCTCTTTTGAAAAAGGTAAATGCCGACTCATGCACTTTGAGAAATTATAGGTCCATCTGTCATCTTCCACATCTTGTTAAGATCTTAGAATCCCTGGTGAATCGCCAGATCACAAGATATGTGGAACAGAAAAAGATTCTACATCCCACCTGGTTTCAGCACGGAATTAGCCCTGCTCGAAGTCACTGACTATATCAGATGGAACCTTAACTCTGGGCTGAAAGCTGTGGGGAGATTATTAGATCTCTCCTCCACTTTTTACACACAATTGAGTAAAGTTAGGGTCTTGAACATCATGTCATACGCTGACGATACACAACCTATGCTAGCTTTTCATCAACTCAATGATACTGTGATATGAGATTTTCATGGCTTTCTTATGTTCATTGCTCAATGGATGCATAACAGCTGTCTACATCTCAACTCCGAAAAATCGGACATTTTGATGTATGTTCTTCCTCCCCTCTTGACATGATGCAACACTGGCCTTCTGAGTTAGGGCCTGCTCCCACTCCTTCTACAGTGTTTAGGAATTTGGAGTCCTTGATAGATTCGGCTCTTTCATTCAAACCGCATGTTAAGGCCACTGCTGCTACCTGCTTCGGTCTGCTAAAATCCTTAAGGCAGGTTCTAAAATATCTTCTCTTAGATACTCGCAAGGGGATTGTGCATGCGCCTATCACCTCCAGTTTGGATTACGCCAGCATACTTTATCTAGGTGCTCCCAAGAATCTGCTGTCTCAACTTCATATGGATACAAAATGCTGCAGCCAGGCTCATTTTGAATATCCTCAAATGTCACTATATCTGACAAGGGTTGAAAGACCTCCACTGGTTACTGAATTAATTCTAGGATAAAATGTAATACTCTTATGATCACACACAAAGCACTCCACCAGTACGGATCCAGCTACATCCAAGACAAGCTTATAAATTACTCTCCTGTAAGGGCACTCCGCTCTTCTTATCACACCTTAGTATGCATTCCTCAATTTCACAAAGCCAGATCTGGGGGCAGCTCTTTCTGTTTTTTGGCTCACTGTTTCTGGAGTGCTCTTCCACTCTACCTTCGATCCATTTCTAGTGGAAGCCTGTTCAAGGCACAGCTGAAGACAGTTGTGTTTGGTGAACAGTAATTCCGATCCTACCTGACTTTCGCAAGTGCCAAGACACTTCTTTTTGAAGCAGCAGTTGCGCTCTACAAATATCTTTTCATTCATTCGTTCATCAATATTCTCCTGGTTTACATTAAGGGGACACGTGGGATGCGGTGCAGTGCAGAGCAAAGGAGCGGCAAGCATGTAACCTGTTTTCACTGTTTGGAGAACTGTAATATCGGCTTAAGAAATATTAAAATAAAAAGAGGGGAATCAAAGAGATGAGAGAGGAACCACAAAAGGAGAAAATTGGAAACTAAAGGACTGACTAACCATCTCTTACACTGGAGCGCGCTCATTTTTTGGTGGATATGCATGTGATCCAATAATGCCGCCTTTCACAGTGCAAGAGAGCAATGACAAATGAGGACTCTCATGGATGAAAGCAGAGTATAAATGACAGTCAGACCGACCAATGGCAGAATAAATCTGACCCAAAAGCCCTCTATGCACCAATATTTATTTATTTATTTTTATTTTTTTATTTTTTTGAAACCGTTTATTACAGAATCCAAAAAATATACAAAGATGGGCCTACAACCTTCAGGCCGGCCGCTAGCAAACAGAAGGAGCATGTAATACAGACAATAGAACGCACGCTGCGGCAAAAGGGACTTCACAGGAGTTGAAAGAGGCGTTGGCAGCCACACCATCCGGACCCCACACGACGGTTTCATTTTTATATAAATAACAACAAAAAAACAAGTCCACAAGGCAACCCACAGTCGGAAACAACAGCATGTGCTCTCCTAGGGGGGGGACCCCACTGGTTCATAGGAATATCGAGGGGTCTATGCACCAATATTGATATATATTTTACTATATCGATGTATGTATTATTTAATGATTTTCTTTGATATAAGAACCTGGCAGACAGCTAAGAAGAGATTCTATCTAGCAAGAAGTATAACAGTGCAAAATCTCTCCCCCTGGGGTTTGTCAGAAGCAGTAACCAACAACGAAATCCTTCCCTACAAAGTTAATTTGTGTCATTTCATTTTAACAAAATACCCATATAGGTTTTATACAAAGAAATAACCATCCGCCCTTAAATGCCTATTGCCTTTAACATGTATTTCACAAACAATATGTCATGCCTACTGTGTTTATCATAACTTTACATAATAAATAGCTCAGATCAATGACATCAGAAATATATTTTCCTAGTGAACCAGCCAGACCTGTAGTTGTTTTCATTTGCTTGTCACCATAGCCAATTTAGACCTACCATGTTGGTTTATAATCCTTCCCACAAGGCAACCATCAGGTATACCATAATACTATTTAAAATATGTACAAAATGCAGTTGTCAAAACAATATAAAATCCCTACTAATGGACCCTGTTAAGAATTACAATGGCGCAAATCGTCTGTCCCCATGGTTTGTTTGGGCTGGTCATCAAAACCACTGCCTATTAAGGTAATCTGCGAGATTCCATGTAACAAAATACCTGCCTCAAGGCTTTAGCACTGTGAAATAACAATTCACCCTTAAAAGCCTATTGACTTTATGAAATGTCCTTCACAATAGGTTTTGTAACACCTACTTGATTTGTCATAGCTTTTCCTTATAAGCAGATCACACCTAAGGAATTTAGCATAACTTTTCCCAGTGAACCGATAAGGCCTCTAGCCTTTATCAGTGGCTTGACCCTATATACAACACAGCCATACTGAAGTGGGCATAAGCTGACAACCATCTATAATTAAATCTCTGGCTGGTCTCAGCCCCTTGTTTATCTCTTCTCTCATTCACCCTTATGTTCCTTCTCGCAATCTGCGCTCTGCCCACCTGGCTCTTCTCAAAGTTCCTAAAGTCAAGCGCAAGAAATGGGGCGGTCTCAGATTCTCGTTCCTTGCCCCTTCTTTTTGGAACACCCTCCCTCTGGACATAAGATTGGCCTCATCCTACACTCACTTCAGATCTCTCCTCAAGACTCATCTTTTCCGCTCTGCTTACTACTAATTCCTCCCCTCTTTCTCCTCCTCTCTTTTCTCGCTTCTTCCCTTTTTTCCCCTCTCTCTCCTCCCCCCTCCTCCCCAGGTAGTTGCTTTTCCCAGCGCCAAGAAACTGTATGGTGTACGTTGCGCTTTATAAATTTCTTTTACATTACATTACAATACAGTTGAAAAATTAAAATTTGTACATGCTTAAATTTGGCAACACAATATACAACCCCTCTCAATAGGGCCTAACAAGAATCAGCACAGTGAAATTCTACTCGGTTTGTCAGAGTGGGTGGCGAATATAAAAGCCCTTGCCTACTATGGTAATCTGTGAGACTGACTACATTTAACCAAATCTATTTCTATTGACTATAACATAATGTGACAACAGTCTATTGTTGAGGGCCTATTGGATTTACCATATGCTTTTCACAATAAATAAGCCAATCCTGCTCCCTTTGTAATCATTTTTCGTAATACACAGGCCAAACCTAAGGCATCTGGCATAGCATTCACTTCACATCAATTAAGCCTATTGCTGTTGTCTTTGACTTGTCACCATAACCAACGTAGATCTACTGTACTAAACTTTCCCTCAAGGCTATACAGTTATAAATTTGCAAATTTATACAAACTTACCGTTGGCAAAGCAAAATACTGTCTCTCCTAACAGCTAAACAAGGATGCTCACAGTGCAAATTTTCTATAACCATGATGTCTCATAGGGATAAGTAACACTAAAAGCCTGGTCCACGAAGATAGTCTGTCTGGATCATGTTACCAAAAAAACTATCTGTAGGATTTTAATTCTGAGGAATAATAATCCACCTTCAAATGCCTATTGACTTTAACACATGTTTTTTACAATCAGTTTTTCAGGCCTACTGCCTTTATCGTACATTTCCATATCAAGCAATCAGGCCTATAGCCTTTACAAATTGCATGTAACCCTAACCAAGTAAAACCTACTGTACTGGGTGTAAGCATTCTACAAGGCAACATTGCAGTTGGCAAAGCAAAATACTATCTTTCCAAACAGCCTAAAAAGGAGTCTTGTAGTTCACATCTTGTACCCCCACATTTTGTTCGGGTGAATCAGCAACACCAAAGCCCTTATTGAGCTGGTAATTTGTGAAATTCCTTGTAACAAAATACCTGGTTACAGGCTTTAGCACAGTTTAAGAACAATCCATCCTTAAAAGCCTGTTGTCTTTAACACATTCTTTCCACAATACGTAGGTCAGGCGTACTGGCTTTGTTATAACATTTCATAATAAACAGATCAAATACATCAATTCTGGCATGACTTTTCCTAATAAACCAATGAAGCATTTACCCAATTCAAGTGCATAGAAACTGGCAACCATCGTGCATACAGTTATACATTTGCAAACATTAAGAAAAGTAAACTATGCAAAACAATATGCACCTCTCAACAGGGCCTAACAAGAATCATCACAATGAAAACCCCCTACTGAGGTAATTTGTGAAATTGCATGTAACAAAATATGTGTCTTTAACCTTTCACACAACGTGATAACAACCAATTGTTAAAGGCGTACTGGCTTTAACAAATGCTTTTCATTAGATTAATTGCCTGTGTCATAGGAGTTTATAATAAGCAGTTGAGACCTATGTCATCAGACATAATGTTTCCCAGTGCACTGATCAGGCCTATAGGTTGTCAACATTACCAACTCTGTTCTACTTTGAGCTTAAGATTTTCCGCAAAACAGCCATCGGAGACACAGCCATAAAATTAGAAAGGAGTACACAGTTGCAGTTGGCCAAGAAAAATACTGTCTCCCCTAAGACAACCTAACAAGGATTCTCACGGGGGAAATCCTCTCTATCAATGGTTTGTCACTTGGAGTAACCAACAGCAAAAACATTGCCTCCTATGGTAATTTGTGAGATTCCATGTAACAAAATATCTATTGGTAGGCTTTAATTTAGAGTAATAACATTAAACACTTAAATGCCTTTTAACTTTAACTTATGCCACACCTAGTGCCTTTATCAGTGCAGTTCATAAACAGAGCAGGCTTATAGCTATGATTATTGGTTTTCCATCATAACCAGCTTAGTCCTGTATCAAGTATAAGATGGACCACAAGTCAAAAAGTGCAATACAAGCAGTCTTTAGAGAAAAATCAAACAAATTTGACCGAATCAAAAGCTGTACTGAGGGTACCCAACATATAGATGGAGTCTAAGACCCTCTCTCAGATGTACTCTGAAAGTTATTTTTTGTTGTTCTCGTAGGTTCAGTTAACTGTTGCATGATTAAGCCTGACCTAAAAAATCCAGTAGTTTAGTATAGCCCTGGGTATCCCCTGGGAGAGGTGGGGTTTCTTTTCACCCACATATTCTTGGGGGCTGCTGCACCTCCTGCAGCCCCCTCATAATATATTTACCACACGTTGGCTGTGCCCCTGACATAGTGGGACCACCACAAGCACCAGAAAATATATAACGTAGCCTATTCCAGTTCCAGACCTAAGGGTCAGCTGGAGTCAAAGTCCTTAGACCATCCTCGCAGGGCATCAAATGGCTCCTCTTTCCAGCTGGACATCCTTTCATTGTTGTCACGCCGAGGTTCAGGCTCTTCTCAACTGTGCATTGATTTTGAGTGGAGGTGGGAAATATTAGGGGGAAGCCACCTTGGCCGAACCTAGCATGCCACATCATCCCTCCACCCCATTCCAACGCTCCTGCACAGCATTCTCGGAAAATCCAAAATGGTGACTTAAATTTACTCTGGTAAGAGCTCCTCTGGGGCCTCCACTCCACCCCTACCTGATCCACTTGCCTTGTCCCTTCCCATCTTCACTTCAAAGACGATCCCCTCCTTTGTTGACTCCAGAGGTCTTGGCTCCCTTCTTTGTTCCAGTGGACCAGGTGCAGTATGCCAAGCTAATTATCAGGTGCAAATTTCCTTTCCACCCCTTCCTTTCCCAGGAACTGAGTCAACCATTACTGAGGGCCCTTTTGTGTGTGAAGCCCTTTGTTCATTCTGCTGGTGAGCAGAGTAATTACCTTGGCCAGTATGAGGGGCAAAGGGATGAAATATAATTATGACCAGATCCAGAGAAATGTGACAGTTCTCAAAGTCCCAGAAGACTTAGGTTATTGGTGACTGCAAATTCAAACTCGGTGTGATTATTTAACCCCAGTTTGGTACCCTATAGGCCCAAGTCAAGCCAAACTGTACTTTAGGGCAGATTTCAGAGATATGTATAATGCAGTGAAAACAACACAACCCCACACTATAAATGCCCACTCATATTATAAGGCCTACCACAGGTCAGTACCAATCCTTGTCCTTCTGTGACAGGTTACTGGTGCGCAGATACGAAGCTGGGCACAACTGTAGTTTCACATGTGTACATCACACGAGTGTGCTAATGTCTTATTGTGTAAGCAGCCCCGTGCCTGTTCCCCTAGCTGTGTAGTAAAAGCCTCATTTTAAAAGGTAGGTACTCGGATAGTGAGACTCACTCGCAGTAAAAGTTAAATAAACTGGTAGTCCATTGAAAAAAATCCTTGTAGACTAAGTGGGTGAAACCCATTTGCTACAACATAAATGTGAAGATTAAGGTAAATATTATTTATATATATCTGTTCTAGCCCTGACGAAGTTGTCGGGATAAACAACCACATGATGAATCATGTTTGGCTAGCAAACATGCATTTGCTGGAAGTGTATAATGAAAGAAGACTGCTTAAGTTTTATATGGGCTCACTTTAGACTTGACCTCTACCTATGAGCACTTGTGTTATTTAAGTTTGATGTAAAAGTGGCTATTTAAATAAGCTATTTGATTTATTTGTTTATAAAACGCAGCATACCACCAAAATGGCCTTTTGGCGCTGAGCTAAAACAGAACTAAATGCAGAAATAGAGCAGATGCATTCACATCATAATAGAGCAGTCACACGTATACAGGAATGACTTATTGGTTTCCCTAAATGACAGGTTGTAAGACATTTGTCTTGGGCTTGGACAGACCATTCCACACTTTAACCACTTTGAAATGGAAGGATTGGCTGTCACTTTGACCTTTGATTACTTTTGAGATATGCAATAGCGAAAGACCTGAAAATCTTCATATTCTTGTTGGGCTTTAATGCTTCAGTGGCAGCTTCCCTCTGGGATACCATCTATGGGGTAAAATGTATACACCAGTCATAGTGTTTTTTAAACTTTTTTCTTTAGTCAGTAGATATACAGTTCAGGCTCCTTCTTGCCGCTGATACTCAATTGTATTTCTTAAGGATGCAGACAAGTCTCACAGCATAGTTATGAATACATTGGAGTCTGTTCACCTGGCTCGGTGGTACGCCTTAAAAGAAACAGCATTGAAGTAGTCCAGTGTAGTGGTGAAGTCCTCCTGAGGCTCAGTCGGGAGAGACCTACACTGTATTTGCCTGCAATTGAACTAATTTTTGCATACTTGTATATTTCTGACGCTGTCTGATTTTAAAAATAAATCTTTTTAACTGTTTTTACCTTTGCGATATTTGCACGCTCTTTGCCCTCAGTTAGAAGTCTTCCGTAGTGCCTTTCACCGGACCTCGGATACTGAGGCAGACATTTTGAAGGTAGGCAGGTCAGCGGGCTAGTTTTCATGGCTCTGACTCTACTTAAACAAACACAGGCGCGAGCTCGTCGCCGGTGCGCCAAAGGCAAGCCCGTCTGCCCCTGTCCATGCTCGCAACGCGCTCAGCGCCAGCCCCCCTGCAAAAAATCACTTGGGTATGAACAAAAGCATCAGATACTCCGCTAATGATTTGTTAAAGCTCAACCGAATCTCCACAAATCATAACTGTCGCAAGCTTCATCTTGATGTTGCACTACCTCGTGCTCTTTCCATTTGCCCTTGTTGCAACACCAAGATTCCAGAGCTTATCGTCCAGCCCATAACAGACACAAGTTTTAAACAAGCCCCAGCCAGAAAGGTCGTTTCCCCCCTCGTATGGAAATTCGCACTTTTCAATGCCAGGTCCCTAGTTCAACATAATTTAGAAATTGCCTCCCTCATAGGTGATGCCAAACTTCCCGCGGCATTTATTACTGAGTCATCGACTGATCTTGCGTCAGGACCCGATCTTGTAAAGGCAACACCCCCTGATTACATCTGCTACACTCTGAATAGACAACAGAGGCGAAGGGGGGGGGGGGTTAGGTGTCATTTACCATAAATCCATTAAGGCCTCGTTTAATCCCTTAGCCATTGAGGAATGTGAAGCGCTTGAGTTTGGGCAAGTCTCTCAAATCATTACACCTTTAAAGGCACTCTCATATACAGAGCACCAGGCCCTAGAGGTCGCTTTCTAGAACAAGTAGGCACTATACTAGAGAGGGGGATTAGTACAAACTCCTACACCATACTAGGGGATTTTAATTATCACCTTGACCTGCCCTCTGACCCAGACACCTTCAATCTGATGGACCTAATGAAAAGTAGAAACCTTGAACAAAAGGTACATGGTACAAACCATCAAGCTGGCCATACCTTAGATGGCATTTTGTCTAACAACCTACAGCTCTCATTCACAAAGGTTTTGCCGTTAGTCTGGTCAGACCACTCTGCAGTCCTATTTGAGCTTACGCTGCCTGATCGTATGGTACGAAAATTAACGGCAAAACACTCGGAGAATAGGGCCTGGAATAAAATAAAAGCAGAGGACTTACATCACCTTCTAACCACTTCTTCCACCCCAATACCCAGCAATCTGGATGAGGCTACCAGCTCATACACTAAGTGGCTAGAAGAGGCAGGAGACAAGTTAGCTCCCACTAAACGCCTCAGCCATACGAGACAGCAGCCCTCCTCACCATGGTATTCGAAGGAGCAGGATTGGCAATTTATAAACAGTTACTTAAAAACACAAAACAAAAGTTTTTTAGTAACCAAATTAAATCAGCCAAAAATTCACCCAAAGAGCTTTTCAAAATTGTAAATTTACTAGCCCGTCCTCGCGCCCTGCCCATTTCAGCTAGTCAAGAGCTCTGTAACACTATTGCAAAAAAATTTTCTTTGATAAAGTCAATAGCATTTTTTCAACATTTTCAGACCTGGCCCCCAATACCAACACCAATTTGGAATTTGAGCAGTCTAAATTATACTTGGATGCGCCTATCTTGAATAGCTTTTCCACTCTTAATGTTTCTGACACTCAAAAACTACTGGAGAAAGTGAAATCAGGCTCCCCCTATGATCCCTGTCTTATTTCAATATTAAAAATAGGCTCCTGAGCCAGTCTCATAGCAACTGACTCTTATCATCAACAATATGTATATGAAGATTACTTACCTAAAGATTGGAAGCATGCATCCATTTTACCTCTTTTGAAAAAACCCAACCTGGACGCTAGTGAGCCCAATAATTTTAGACCGATTTCCAGGCTACCTCTCCCAGCAAAAATCGAAAGCAATCTGAACACCCAACTCAATAGATTTCTGCAGGACTCCCATGCCCTAGATCCAACTCAGTATGAGTTTAGAGAGGGTCACAGTACTGAAACGGCACTCTTGAAATCTACAGAGGAAATCAGGACCATTCTGGGCCAAGGCGGAAAAGCAGTACTTGCAGATCATGTTGGATCTTTCTGCGACCTTCGACAGGGTCCATCCCGCATTGCTGATGGACCATTTGGAAGAGAAAGGAGTTAAGGGTAAGGCGTGGAAGCTTATTAAATCATTCCTCTCTGACAGAATTCAAACGGTGGCATTGGAGGAATTTGAAGTGGAATCTTTCTCCTTACCCTGCGGGGTGCCACAAGGCTCCTCGCTGAGCCCAACTTTATTCAATGTCTATGTGTCGTCACTAGCACCCCTAATTTAGACTTTTGGGTTCACTCTAACGTCCTACGCAGACGATACCCAAATAGTGGTGATACTACTTCCAGGGGGCATTCATGATACTGTGTCAAGGCTGCAGGATTGCATGAATGCAGTGCGGGTTTGGATGGCCCAAAACTGCTTGAAACTTAACTCCGGCAAAACGGAGGTGGTGCTGTTTGGTTTCAAGCCTACTTTCTGGACTCCTAAGTGCTGGCCGGAGGACATGGGCCCTCTACCCATGCCAATCAAGACGGTGAAGAACCTGGGAGTTCTGATTGACTATAAGCTAAATTTCAGAGACCAGGTAAATCAGGTTGCATCTGCCACATCGTTTATCCTCAAATCCTGCAAAAAAATAATGCCTCTCCTCCCGATAGACGCAAAACAAACTGTAGTGACAGCAGGTATAATGTCCAGATTAGATTACTGCAGTAGCCTATACCTATCCATCCATAAGGGGTCGATGAATAAACTACAGATGTTGCAGAATGCTGCGGCCAGACTCATAACCGCCACACCAAAGTATGAGTCAATATAATCCAAAATAAAAAAGCTTCACTGGTTAACAGTCAGAAAAATAACTCAATTTAAGTCCCTTTGCTTGGTTTTCAAAGAACTTCATGGAATCGGGCCAGAATTCCTCAAACACCATTTCCACTGGTATTTACCAAAGCGAACACTGAGGTCTTCGGACGCAAAACTCGTAAACGTATTGCGGGTAAAAAAAATTCAATTGGGGCGGTAGAAGTTTTACCGTCAATGCGGCTAAATCTTGGAATGCTCTTCCTCTAGATCTTAGAAATATGACCAATCTTCTGCCATTTAGGAATTTTTGCAAACTGATCCGGTGTATTTTCTTCTCCCTCTCTAGCCCCAGCTATTTCTTCACATAGCGCCAGGACACCTTCGGGTATCAGTTTGCGCTCTATAAGCACTCATAACATTAACATTAGACATAATGCAAGATGATACTACCTTCTTTGGGAGGTAAGTAAAACTGTTCTTCTGGGTCTTTAATTAGTTAAAGCAGGTACTCGCTGTTGAAGAAATATGGTTGTTTAAGCAAGGTTGTTAAGGAATACCGCCAAGGAGCTTTAAACAGTTGTTACCACAGAGTCTATCAGTGCTCAGAAGGAGCTCCATTTTATCTGTATTGAGCTTTAAAACAAATTATGATCCATACACTGCCAAACTGCCCCTAAGCAGATGTGCAGCTTCTTTGCTGAATGACACCCTTGATAACCCATGTGGATCAACACCTGACTGTTTGCCTTGTAAAAAATATCCTGACAACTGAACAAACAGATAAGGTCTAATTGGGTCACAAGTACAGGATAAAAAGCGTTGGTGGCAGAGAAGATCCCATGGGCACATCACATATTACTGACTTGGTAGAAGATTGAAAAGTAGCTATTTTTAAAGATTATTAGCAATCAGCCAGGAATTACCGAAACCAGCTCCATTTGGTGTTCTTGACACCCACCTCTGTATCGCTAGTCATCACAACTCAGTGGTTTATTGTGTCGAACGCGATGGAGAGATCTACAGAGATCACCCTTGCTACATCATCTTCAGAATATATCTGGTACTATCAGTCAGACCTATGAGGGTAGTTTTCTGTGCTCCTGTTGGGCTGAAATCCCATCTGTCATTCGTCTAGTATTATCCCTCTTCTAAAAATCCCAAGAGTAGTTTGGTAACCACTTTCTTTAGGAAATTGCCAAGTGCTGGTAACAATGTAATTGTGCAATAGTTATTCTTCTTTTTACCTGCTACATCCTGTTTCCAGATTCCTGGTACCATGTCTAATAACAGAGATAGATTAAATAACACTGTGATTTTACCTCCCAAAGTTAGCGATAAGACCTGGGGCACAGAAGGAAAACCAGAATCATTGGTGAAAGCCCGATTTTGTTGCAGCAGTAAAGGGACAGCCTAGTTGGGAGATACTGCTCTGGAATTGAACTAATCTTGGCATACAGGATAAAGTTTTTCCCCTGTAAATTCAATGTTCTTTATAATCTCATTATAGTATCATTGGAATTTTCTTATCAAAATGCTGTGCCAGCAGGATGCTACTGAGAATGATATGACAACTGTGAGGCTGAGGTGATTAATAACATTTCTAACCGCACTAAAGTATTGGTGGAAGGAGATTTTTGCTTATTCACGCATTGCTTTTTAGTTTTTGAAAGGGCTTGGCTGCATTTTTTCAACTGAAATCTAGATTACCCTCGATCAACATTAGAAATGGTCCTTATCCACCTACATTCAGCTTGTCTCATAAAGAGTTTTTACATATGTGTTGTTTCGGTTAACCAAACTTTCTTTAGCAGTGTCATTTTATTTCTCCCATGCAAAGCTCAAACCATCATCAACACTGTTCTACAGGTTGAGTTGACATTCACCACTATTTCCAAAAGGCAGTCTTGTGTTCTGTAAGAACTTAATTGAGGTTAATTTACGAACATATTTTGGCTGGTGACATGGCGATTTTTTACTGAGGACCTGTTAGTACAAGGACCAAGAATATTTAACCAGATTAGTTGGCAGTCTGTCCAATCCAATGGCATGAATCTCCTAATTAAATCTGTGTCTGAGATGTGAGCACCAGGTTCTTTCAATGACCCGTAGTGCCCTTTGTATGCCAAGTAGGCCATTAGAACCATACTTTTACTAGTTAGGGACAGCACAACAAACTTCTTTTTCTACCTTTCTTTAACACACAAATAAACTGATTACTAAAAATAATGGTTCAAAGTTGTTAGATTATTTAATTGTGACATTCTTTAGAGCCCATTTTGAACCTGGATATGAAACTCCATGAATGAGAGAGCACTTCAGAGTTGTTGCATATGTATTGATATAATTTCATGTATTATCAGTAGGGAAGTCATTTTCGCAGATTACGTCAACTAAGTCATAACCATTTGCCAAAAGTAACCACTATTTGCTAGAGTTTACATTTTCCAGGTAGATGGCCCTCAAGCACTAAAACAATATTTTCTAAATTGTAAGATGTGTGTATTTCAATGCCAGAAATCTCCATATTAACGTTTACTCTCAGTGCGTTCATCCTCTCATTGTCTCAAGCTGCATTCCAATACACTAGCAAACACTAAACTGCTTCTCTGGGTGAGGACCACTAAGACAGTGACTGCTGGACATTGTGTGTGTTTTTTTAAGGTGAATGGATTGTTTGCAGATTGAATGGAAACATGAATTTTTCCCTTCGTTGGATCCTTTTATTAAAATAATCCGGTAAAGGTGCTGCAAAAATATAGTAACATCCCAGAAAACATGAGTTATATATGACCTTCTCGGGCACGACAAAAATATACTTGAATGTACACTTGAGAAGGCCATACTGTAAGGAACTAGTGATACACCATGCTGTGGACTTGATTACTAGCATGAGTAACCTATTTAAGGCAGTGCTTATAGCTTCATTTCCTGTTTCATAAATGTGAACACCTTTTGACAACATCTTAAAATGTTGTATTTCCAGGATATAAATGGCATGATTTTTTCCCCAGGAAGGACTAGGATCACTTAAACTGAATAAAAGTTTTGTTCTGGGTAGCATAGAACTTTAAAGGAGAGAAGCAAAACTGGACAAAGTTGTGTTCTGTCTACCTCTCTCCTTTACCATGAAAAGCAAACAGGAAACCTGTTCCATCCTACCTTAACCACATTATAACACTTTCAAAGAATGGCATTTTGGATATAGGGGCAGATATTTTCTATTTATCCATTTTTATTATTGTGGCAAAAGTGATACATTTTGGGATGTATTTGTAAGCTGATTTTTCCCGACTGAGTGCACAATACTTTTCTCAGATAATGCTCTTTTCTGTGTTTCTGACGTGCTTTTGGTGCTACTTGTACAGGAGCAGGCACTCTTCTTGATCCCTGCATTTGTGTATTTTTGGTTCATAAAATTGTTGTGTACATCCCATTAACATTGGTGTCACATCTATTAGATCAAAAGGAAAATATGTGATTTTTCTGAGAAAAGAGGTCACTCCAGTATTGGAGCTTTTATAGTTTCACATGCTTGAATCATTCCCCGTCATTGAGACGGGAGTCTCCGATATATAAAAAAGCCATGCTTAGTTGGATAGCAAACAGAAAAGAGGCCTAGGCCCATTTCCCTTTTGAAAACCATATCCTTCGTTATGTAAAAGAGACCAAATTTGTCCCTGAACCAACCAGAGCCTCTCACCCTCTAGAATACACCTTTTGCCAATCAGATTTTCTACGGCACGTTGTGCTAGGGAGTCTCCTTTGAGCTCTGCTCAAATTCTCCTTTTTCAACTTGATTTGAGAACTTTGTTCTTAGGATTTCATCTGAATATATACTCTTCTTTGCTGCCTTCTACTTCACTCTTCTGAGAATGTCTGGAAAGGAGAAAAAAGGTTTATTTAGAGCCTGTGCCACCTGTTCCAAGAAGAGGCTCTACACGGATGACCCTCATGTTGATTGTATTTACTGTCTTTACCTGTATCATCAAGCTAAAGACTGTAAGGTATGTCGTACCTTTTCAAGTAAAACCCTGAGGGATCGTGAAGGGCGCCTTTTGATATGGCTTCAAAAGCTAAAATCGAGAAATGAGGTTATGTCCAGTGATAGTGATGAGGCATCCTCCTCTACATCTAGGAGATCTCAAAAGAGAAGAAAATCTCCTCATGCTCATTCCTCAGAGGAACGTCCTGAGAAGGCCCTCAAAAAGACCACTCAAGGGTCTTCTAGGTGCAGTCCTTCAAAATTTCCTCAGCCTAGAGAAAAGGAGAGTAAGGGACATGCTTCAGGGGAAAAACCACCAAAAAAGACGAGTTCTGAGCCGTCAAAATCACCCCCTCAGATCAAGGAACCTTTCAGAAAGCCGTCTTCTATGCCTCCTGAGGTAAAATCCCAAAAACCTGCATCGTCGACGGGATCGTCGACGAAGAAATCTTCATTGTCGACGACGAAGATTGAGGTGAAGTTAGTTTCCAAGAAGACGTCATTGCATGTGTCAGTTGGCTCTCTGTCGACAGTGTCATCGTCGACGAAGGTTTCGACGTTGGTAACATCAACGACGACTTCTACAACGACTTCTACAATGACGACAACAGTGTCGACGACGGGATCGTTGTCGACGACGACGGGATCGTCGACGGCAACATCGACAACGGTAACTATGTCGTCGACGGTGGCTACAGCAGTACGCTTGGTGTCGACGGCGGCATCGACGACGTTGGTGTCGTCGGCGATTTTGGCGACGATCACATCGACGAGAGAAAAAACACCAGAAAAGCTGGAAATGGTCAGGAAGAGGAGGATTACGCCAGAGATCACCTCACCAAGCAAAATTACTCCTCTTGTGCCATCAAACCTGCTAGAAGAGCAGGATTCAGAAGAGGAAGATTAAGGACCCTTTGGATATGCCAGTAGCCCCTCGCAATTACATGTTAAATGCCAAGAGGATGACTTTGAGGAGGGATACGGGGAGTATCAATATCCTCCACAACAACATTATCGCCAGGGCTACCAGGAAGAGATGGTTGGCATGCCATCTTCCTTGATGATGGATCTGCAGTTTATGCTGGCGGACTATAGAAAGAGGTTTCCACCAACTCCAGCCTCTCAAGAAGTACCTGCTTCGCTTCCACGCTCCATCCCTACTACTCCGATTAGAAGCAGGGAGTTACTGCCAGACCCTGCACCTAGGTCTCCTCAACCAGTACACCAACAGGAACCTGTCACCACTGACAATGATGACCAAGAGGAGGGAGAGATAACAGATCCCAACAAAGAATGGGATGATTATCTTATTCCATCGCCTTCATCTCCCTCACCAGTGCCTATTGATTCTCCGCTGGAGGACATCGGCGGGTTCCATAATTTGATGGAGAGAGCTGCAAAGAGGTTTCAGCTTCCAATGTTGACGACACAAACAGAGTGTTTCTTGTATGATTTTAAGGAACCATACCGCAAGTCAGTTCAGGCTGTCCCAATTATTAGCCATGTGTGGGAAGAAAGCTTAAAAGTCATGAAGACACCGGCGACAGTCACACCGAACTAGAGAAGAAATATAAAACGCCTTTAAACGCTCCAGCTTGTTTACTGGGCCATCCCAAGCCGGATTCAGTTATATCCCAAGCGGCACAGCAGAAATCTAAAAATCCCTCAGGTCCTATATCCGCGCCTCCTGACAGAGAGGGTAGGCGATTAGATAATGCAGGAAAAAGATTTTTGGCCATGTCTGCTCTTCTAGTTAAAGCGGCTAATGCCCTTGCCATTCTAGGCAGATACGATAGGCAGATGTGGTGTGACCTCACACCTTAGATAGACCTCATCTTGGAGGATAATAGGCAGGAGGTGGAAAAGATCCTTCAAGAAGGAGAAAGGGCTTCGGCTGAAGTCATTGACTGCGCGATGGATATCGCGACCATGGTCTTCAGATAACTTGGAGGAGTGGCTGTACTACACCGTCAGGGATGGTTGAGAGCTACTGCTTTTAGACCAGAGGTTCAAAATAGAATTCTGCATCTTCCCTTCGATGGGGAGGATTTGTTTGGGAAACAGGTGGATGAGGCACTTCAAAGTATCAGGAAGGATGCAGACACTGCAAAGGCCCGAGGAACACTATAGTACCGCAAGGTGCCCTTTCGGGGGGCTCAAGGTAGAGGCCAATCATCATATAGAGGAGGTTACCAGCAGGGCAGATACCCCTCTTATTCCACATCTTCTCAACCATACCGTCAGCAGTATGGTCAGAGACATTCAGAGGGCTATACAAAATCTGCTCCTAGAGGAAGAGGAGGTCATTAAGGAAAGGACAATGCCAGAAGGCAATGACAACCTTCAGGATCCGGCTACATGTATTCCTTCCCCTCCACAAGTTCCTCTGGGTGGAAGAATTGCTTCCCATCCCCATCATTGGCAAAAAATAGTGACGTACCGGTGGGTCCTCAATATAATACAATTCGGACATACTCTAGAGTTCCTTCATTTCCCCCCTTGTACTCCACTGACACGTCAAGAGGTCAAACATCTACTTCAAATGCGTCGAGAGATTCGGCCAATGCTCCGAAAGGGAGCAATAGAACCGGTGCCGATCTCTCAGAAAGGAAGGGGGTTTTATTCCCGTTTTTTCCTAGTCCGGAAGAATGTTCTCCAATGGCGTCCTATTCTAGACCTGAGATCTCTGAATACTTATCTCAAGAAGCAATCTTTCCAGATGGTGTCCCTCCAAAACATTCTGCTGCTCTTAAACCCAGGGGATCATATGGCTACCCTAGACTTACAGGATGCACATTTCCACATGTCCATTCATCCTTCCCACAGGCAGTATCTTCAGTTTACAGTAGCCGGAGACCATTACCAGTTCAAGGTACTGCCATTTGGCCTCAAATCAGACCCGAGAATGTTTACAAAGTGTCTGGTGCCAGTGGCGGCTTTTCTAAGGAAACAAAGACACCAGGTGTTTCCATACCTGGACGACTGGTTAGTCAAAGCGCCATCATTAAGATCAGCCCAGGCGTCAACAGCGGCATGCGTACAATTGTTTGCCAAACTGGGTCTGACTCTGAATGTGAAAAAATCATCCCTTCAACCTTCAAGGAACATCACGTTCTTGGGTGCGATTCTGGACACCACAGTAAACCAGGCATTTCACTCCATAGAGAGGCAACGGGGGCTAATATCTCTTTCCCAGGCGTTTGCAAGAAAAAAATATCTTTCAATACGCCGTTACAAGTCACTACTAGGAACCAATGTCCTCTTGCATTCCTCTCATTCCTTTCTGCCGATTGAAAATGCGTCCTTTACAGGAACAACTGGATCAGCAATGGCATCAAGCAGAGGAATCCTTTGATGACATGGTGAAGATCACACCGGCCATGTTCAGGTAGTAGCGTGGTGGACCCAAAAAATAAACATTTCAGTGGGTCTTTCCTTCCTTACCAAACCGGCTTCACTGGTGATTACCATCGATGCATCCCTGGAAGGGTGGGGAGCATTCCTTCAGGACCTTTAGGTCAGCAGTTGAAAGTTGCAAGGACAACAACTTCACATCAACTTGCTAGAGCTCAGAGCAGTGGGCTTGGCATTGCTGGCTTTCCTGCCAAGGATACAAGGATCCGCTGTACTAATCAGGACAGACAACACAACAGTGATGCATTATCTCAACAAACAGGAGGGTACAAGATCACTCTCCCTGTCGCAGGAAGCACAAAAAATATGGGAATGGGCTGTTCAACACCGAGTGTCTCTAAAAGCGGAACATCTTCCAGGGGATCAGAATATCAAAACAGACACTCTGAGCAGACTAAAGTCAACCTGCCACGAGTGGGAGATCAACCAGGACATCTTGCAAAGAATCTTCTTGAAATGGGGAGTACCGACAGTAGACCTCTTTGCGACCGCTCAGGACAAAAAATGCCGGTTCTTCGCAAGTTGGCATCACCAACGGGGATCTTGAGGGAATGCGTTTTTGATGGCATGGTCAGGCGTCTTTGCCTACGCCTTTCCTCCGATTCCCCTCCTGCCACGCGTTCTTACAAAGATAAAGAAGGAACCGTGCAAAATAATACTGATAGCTCCATGGTGGCCCAGACAACACTGGTTCGCGGAGTTGCTTCTACTGTCGGAGGTTCACCCGATTCGTCTACAACCAATACCGTCACTCTTGCCGATGTCCCAGGGACAAGTGCTTCATCCAGATCCAAAATCGCTGTGCTTAGCGGCCTAGCTCCTGAACACTGCGAATTTCAACACCTAGATATTTCATCAGAATGCAGAAATATATTATCAAATGCCAGAGCGGAAGATACAAACAGGACATATAAGATGAAATGGAAGAGGTTCTGTTTGTGGTGACAAGAGTGTAAGATTCATCCTTTCAATTCAGCGGCTCATGAAATTATCCCATATAATCTAATGTTGGCAAAATCTGGGTTGGCCCATGCTTCTATTAAAGTGCATCTCACTGCTATATCTTGATATAGAAGAACTTCCCCATGACCATGGTTGTGGTCCGAAAGAATCATCAAACAGTTCATGAAAGGATTATTTCGAACTTTTCCTCCCATAAAACGTCCTCCACCTCTCTGGCAGTTGAACATAGTTCTATCTCAATTGATGAATCAGCCCTTCGAACCAATTCACAGGGCGGACCTAAAATTCCTATCCTGGAAGGTAGCCCTTCTCATAGCTCTAACGTCAACCAGGAGAGTTGGGGAGATACAGGCTCTCACTATACAAGAACCGTTCTTACAGTTTAATGAGGACAGGCTTGTTCTCAGGACAAATCCTAAATTCATTCCGAAAGTGCCAACAGACTTTCATCTGAATGAACCGCTGATCCTTAAGAGATTTTTCCCTCCACGGCAGCGGAAAAAGCTCTTCACTCACTAGATGTTCAGCGCTGTCTGAAGTTCTACTTGCAAAAGACAAGGCCTTTCCGCAAGTCGTCTCAACTGTTTGTTTCTTATAGTGCACCCAGGAAGGGTTTCCTTTATCAAAGAGGGAAATTGCCCGATGGATTTCAAGTGCAATACAATATTGTCATCAGGCGGCTGGGAAGCTGTTGAATGCACATGTTCGTGCTCATTCTACAAGAGCAGTGTCCACCTCCACTGCTTTATTTGCGGGAGTACCTATCCCGGATATCTGCAGAGCTTCTACCTGGAAGAGTACGCACACCTTCACCAGACATTACTGCCTCTATGCAGCTGCAGAGAAGGATGTGGCAGTGGGACAAGCAGTACTGAGAAACCTTTTCCAGTGACGGTGAGCCCTCTTTACCATCCCTCCTTCCTTTATTGGTTACATATGCACATTTTATTGTTATGTACTGTATTGTGTGCAATTCTTGAAAGATGCAATATATATATATATGTATTTATATATAAAGAGTGGTATTTTCAAGGTACATATGTTGCCTGGTTCCAAGTCTTAGGTGACAAAAAATGTGCTATGATTTACTGCTCGCTATTCTGATTCAGGCATGTGAATCTATGAAAGCTCCAATACTGGAGTAAGAAAACAAGATACTTACCTGTAACTGTGGTTCTCCAGTATTGGAAGCTTTCATAGATTCACATGAGACCCACCCTCCTCCCCTGAGAGATTCACCTTGGATTTAGCACAAAAGGTGTCTAAGGCACAAGTGCAGGAAAATCTGAGGGGCAAAAGGTTCTCTCAGGAGTGTTTCTAGAGGGTGAGAGGCTCTGATTGGTTAAGGGTCAAATTTGGTCTCTTTTACACAACGAAGGTTATGGGTTGCAAAAGGGAAATGGGCCTAGGCCTCTTTTCAGTTTGCTATCCAACTAAGCATTGCTTTTTTATATACCGGAGACTCATGTCTCGACGACGGGGAATGATTCAGGCATGTGAATCTATGAAAGCTTCCAATACTGGAGAACTACAGTTACAGGTGAGTAACTTGTTTTCAACTGGCATAGGTCTTTCAATTCCACTATCGAGTTTTGCTCTGTTAGATAGGGAGTGTTAGAAGTCAGACAAACCTGTCAGATAATATCTTACCTGTAGGTGGTGATGAAGCAGAGCCCTGTCCTTGTAACCCCAAATAAATATGTACACACAAAGAATGGTATTTTACTACTGTATGATTGTTTATTATAGAATTTTTGTTTACAAATCGTTTGTATAAGAGTAGTAATCATGATTATTACGAATAACTCAGCAGATACTGTGCAAATCAGGGAAAATGTTAGGTAAAGCCTGATCATATTTCATCACACATCCCAATCCTTTTGTCTATTCCCTACCTAATTAGTCTAAATATTTCCAGTCGTCGACATCTATGGCGGCAGTGCTTAACCCCTTCCATGCTCATGACGGAACGATTCCGTCATGAGCATCGGTTGAGCTGTGCTCATGACGGAACCGTTCCGTCATGGCCCCGCCCGCGCTCGAACCCTTCAGCACCGCGGGGGAATTCGCGCAGCGCTGAAGGGGTTAATTTGAGCCAGTGGTTTCCGGTGTTCGGCACCAGCACTTAATTGACAACATCGGTGCTCGTGACAGTCCGCCACAAGGTGGTGCTGTCTGACTAATTTAGAGATGATCACAACAACAGTTAATGATTAATTAAATATACATTAAAAATGACTATTACCCGTCGACCACGCCTTTCTTATAGCTTTAGGGGCCTGGAATAGTCAGAATTGTCGCACTTTTAGGAGTGTGATGGTTAGTAGTTGAATTCTTATCATCATTGGCAGCATACAAGGGCAATGTATACTGCAAGCTTCGGTGGCTTCCTGACGAGAGCCCTGGCCCTTATTATTTAGCAAATTAAGCACTATTTGGCTGCATTAGTTAGAAAGCGCTGCAACACATGACCGGGTGTTCAGTAGACATCTAAGTAACTTCATTTTTGTATTTGGTTTCAGAAATTCATTTTATGCTTTCCCAAAAGAAAATAAACTGAAACTCATTTATTCACATTATCCCCTGTTGTAGGAGCCCTAAATGATAAAAGACGATTTGTGTCTGTCTAGGTATCTGAGGCAAAACTCCCATGGGGTGTACATAATCATACTTTACTCATCCTCACGCACACACAACACATTTGTGGGGTAAATACTCTCAATTCACACCTCAACCCTTTCTCTGTGTTAGTCCGTCGTTTAAGCGAGCTACACCTGTTCTGGGTAGTGAATGATCAATGGTATTACACAACTTAGCAAGCAAATGTGGGATTCATTTTCCTTAGGTCCCTCCGTTTCAGAACACTAAATAAAATACAGAAATTGGGAGTTACATTTCTAACAGTGAAGGAAATGTTCCCATGCATTATTCTTCATTCACTGGTAAAACATAGTACCATAACATGTGCAAGCCAGCAAAGTCCTGCTTTAACGCAATGAAAAACAAGCATTGGCATAGCCAATAGGTCTCGCCTTGGGACCTTATAAGTGTTTAGCCATGCAACAGTTGCGTAACTAAATACTTATAAGGTCCCACAAGCGAGACATATAGGCTATGCAAAGCGGCCCTGCGGCCGCGAAAGTGAAAGTGATCACGATCGCGATCACGATCAAACATCAAAGCGGCCCTGCGGCCAAAAGTGAAAGCAATCGCGGTAAAACGCGGCGCGCGCGCCGCGCACATGCACTGTAGCTCTAGGCTGTCCTGGTAGCACTTTTTGGAGCCCTCTCAATAAGTCTCGCCAGACCAGCGCATGCGCTGGGTCAGGCGAGACCTAAACAGGAATGCAAACGTTGTCATTCCAATTAGTATGAGAAAAGTCGGAGTGAAAAAGCCTGTACAGTCTCCTGTCAAAATCACGGTGACGTTGGGATTCGGCATTATAAAATAATGACAATACTGGATAAGTACGCATCTCTGAAATATATGTGGCTAAGTTTTACACCTGCAGTCTAAAGTAGCCGTGGAAAAAGTTTTAATACCAGCTGTATATTGCACCATGCAAGAAACCTGTTGCTATGAACCCATACTTTTTACACTTGGTTTTGAAGAGAAAAACATGAAACATTCCAGTATTTTAGGCTCTCCCCATTGCAAAATTGTGTGTATCCTAACCTCACATGTTCCCCTGGCTGCCTGCAGCTCTGAATAGAATGAGCATCCCTCAGTCCCTCTTGACCAGAATGCTGTTCACAAGCTCCAGTCATCCAGTGGCTATCCCTATATCATGTATGGCTCGTTTAGCCGAGGGAGCCATAATACAAAGATGTAGGAGTCTGATTCTCTTTTATAAATCAGCAAAACTCATGACTCTAATTTTGTCCATAAGTGAAAAAACAGGAAATATGTGTAAATGCAAGCAATATGTGAATGTGCAGTCAGGCATAGACTGCCCTGTCATACATTGTAACTTATGGTACACATACACAACAGGGTGTGTGTCAAAGGGAAGGCTTGTGACATCTTGTGCAAATATGGCGAACACCAACTCAGTTTTAACTTAATGGCAATTCACAAGCGGAATTGCATTTGCGGCTTTTTTCAGCACATCTGAGATGCACTTAAATCATGCCAGTGTAAATGCAACAGATTATGCAATATTTCAAAGGGATTTTAGAAGGAGAGATGTGTTGTAGAAAAATGTATTCAGTTAAAAGAGGAAAAGAAAGGCAAATACAAGATTAATCAAGAAGAGCCTGCTGTAGAAAGGGTTTTTACGTTTGGAGCTCCTCTGATTTGGAAATCCTGAGGGTTTGTAGACGGTAAAACCCTTTTTCAAATGTACTAAACCGTTTAGTGATTCAGAAAAGTTGTTCGGAATTATCAAATGGATTTAGGAAACCATACGAAACAGTATTTAGAAAAGGCACATACTGATATGGTATGTATTAATGTTTCGCATCCGAAATCGGTGCACAAAGCATTAATATTTTACTGACACCTCAAAGATGGTCGTAATCCATTTGCTCATGGGAAAGGGGACCTCTAAGCACCCTTTACCTTTGTGAATGTTGAAAAAATATTTTTAAGAGTAAGCAGCGGAGAATAGAACTGCTGTCGGTTCCTTGAGAAAAATGCTCACATTCATTTGCTCATGAAGTGATTCAATATGTTGCGTTATTTATTCTGAAGTACTTTAGACCATTTTGACATAATTTTCCAGTGCTATTTATTTTAACATGAACTTTACCTTACCAAGGTTGCATTCATTATGCTAGTTGTCCCACAACTCCTTTAGCAGAATTTGGATGGAATCAATCAATGTTTACTTTATTCGATTAGCATCAGCAATTATAAAAGTACACTAAAAACATCAATATGTATCATTCCATAATATAAAATCCAATAAATGATTCAGTATCAAACATAAGCATAATACACGCCTGATAAAAATCTGGATAAATACCAGCAAACAGTAAACTTATCTAAAAATTGAAGATATAAGAGAGCTGGTCTTGCTTGGTTAAAATGTAAAAGTACAATTAGTGGGCGAATATACTTATGTCGCAGATTGGCCAATTTGGGGCAAGTTAACACTATATGTAAAGGGTCTAATGCAGCACATGTGCAAATGGGAGGGTCTAATAGCTTATGCCATCCTGCTACTTAGTTGAGGGAACATATTCAAATGAAAATATATTAAAAGTCTTCTGTGAGTAGCCGGCATATCCAATGCTAAATAAAATTCCATATTGTCCATAGATTTCACCATGGTATAATATGTATAGCAATGTTTTTTCTGTGAGTCTAGAATTCTAGCTTCTTGGGCATACACCATAAATGCTCTCTTAACTCCTACAATATCTGATTTGGAGATTACATCTGGCGAATTAAAGAGATGTGGTAAACCCAAATTTGTCAGGGTAGTTTTTATGTAACTCAACCAGGGTATACGCAAGCTATAGTCCATGTTCAAACAGTCTCTCAATATTAATCTGTTAAATTCAAAATAGTTTGATCCATATCGAACATTATAAAAGTATAGGGTGCAAACATATGTAATCAGCTATAAAACCTGCTCCTTCCTCATTGTGTACTATTTCTGCGGGATTCGTAACAATTTCCATAAATATCATCAGTTAATTCTTTTTAAGTACAATAAGAAACCAGATCATTTATTTCACCTCAGTTTAATTCTCTTTTCAAACGTCAGCTTGTAAAAGTTTGAATATATTTTTCTAGGAACTATTGGAAACGGTAATTCCTTAATATTTGCCAAACTAAGGGATATTTGTTTGCTGGATAGTATCATTTAAAAAAAACAAATCTTTAGGATAGTAACGTAGGAAATAAAGTATCTATTCCATGAATATGCCAATTCTCTGTTCCTCACACTCCCCATATACTGGTTATGGAGAAACACTATCCTAGTAGTAGTTACAAGTTGTAAAAAGCAATAATCCTATTGGCTACACTAGTATAAATCTGTAATTATTTGTAGTTAAATTAAAATCTGTCTTCTAAATTGGAGCATATAATTGTAGAACTGCAAGCAGGTTCTTTAAGGTGTTCTAAACCAATCCTTATTAAAAAGCTATTGCAATAAGATGTCATACAAAAGGTGCGTGGTCCAGTGCAGACTCTGCTGGTCCTAGTATCTGGTAGTCTAAGTCCTCCCAGTAGACCCCATCTTTCAGATGAGTAGCTAATAGTTTGACTTTAGACTCATTCGGCACACTCCTAGTGACTCTACATAGTCATTCTTAATTGCCTGATTTCATTTTTTTTACTGCATTTATGAGTTTCCATAAGACAAAGGAAAAATCAAACAAAGAAACAAATAGTGCAAGAGATCAGTTTCACGTACGTTATCCCAACAATTACAAAATAAAGGCGGTCACAGGCAAGAGTCCTCGTTATTTGAGTGGCGTTAGAGGGGTCAGTATCCCCTTAGCTTCCTCAATGCGTGGCACCACCTGTCCCCAGTAATCCTGGACCACGAGACACTCCCAGGCCAAATGTTAAAAAGTGGCACCCAGCAGCATGCGCCCAGTCCGAATCTGAGATGGCTCTCTCAAGCTCCTCTTGCTGTAAACAGTTGATTTTGCATGTCATTTCTAATATCCTTGTAAAAGAGCGTAATTCAGTGTCATCCCTCCCTATATTCAATGAAGCCATCAAGGACCCCCGTGTGCATGGCGCCACTGGGACATCAATCCACACCTCCCTCGTGATACTCTCCAGCTTAGCATAGTGTAGAAAGTGGTCCGGTCGGATTCCAAGAATCTTGAGCTTCTTGGAAAATGATAAAGTTTTCATCGGGATAGATATCTACCGCTATCAGACACCCTCCCTCTCTCCATTGCTCCATGGACATGTGTGCGTCAATACTTCAGAAGGGGGCGAGGTCCACAACCGCAGCTCCCTGCTGAAGGGGACTCAGCAGAGTACCCTCTGGACCACCCTCTCTCAGATCTCTGCTGGGGATTTTTTTTGTATAACCGAACACTCCGACCTGTCCCCACGCATCTGCAACCTCGGAAAAGTATCACCCCCAACATTAACCCCAAGAGTTGTTTCTCCCAATTATCAGACTCTGTCAACCATCTGGCAGCATGCTGCAGATGTGCTGCATCTAACACTGCTGCAAGTCTGGGACTGCCAACCCTCCTTCCTCCAGGTCCCGTTTAAGTACCCCCAGTGACACTCTACTGCGTTTCCCCACCCATATTACAGAGATCAACAAGCGATCCAGTTTACAAAAGAACTTAGCCCCAAACAGACAAAGAGAGTTCAGAATGAGGAACATACAGCATGGGAGAAAATCCATCTTTCCCACGGCCGCCCTACCTATTAGTGAGAGAGGGAGCCTGTCCAGAACGTGATTGAATTTTCAGGACCAGGCACAACCCGATCCACATTTTAATGCTGTTGTTGTGCCTCAGTGTATGTGACTTAGATACTGGAACCCCTTAAATTTCCAACAGAGTCCCACCTTTGGCAGTTGACCCAATTGTTTCCTTATCGGTCTACTCAGAGGGAACAGGAGCGATTTGCGGGCGATGATCCTAAGGCCTGAAACCTTGTCGAAGGCACCCAGCAACTGTAGCAAGAGTGGAACAGACTCTCCGGGGGATCATACATAGACGAGCGTGTCTTACGCTCATAATGAGACATTATGAGTGGAATCCTGCACAGCAACAGGGAGAGAGGCTTGATCTCTAACACAAAAAGGAGGGAGTGAGAGAGGGCACCCCTGTCTGGTCCCCCTACCAACCGTACATGGCCCGAGAGCTCACCACCCACTCTAATGCGTATAAAAGGCTCAGTATACAGGATTTGGATCCAAGCACAGAATGTGGACCCGGACCCCATACCAAGTATAGTCAGTAAATATTGCCATTCCATCTTATCGAATGCCTTTTCGAGATCGAGGGAAACCAAGACCATCTCCTCCTCTCCATCTTAGGTAGCATGGAAGAAATGAGTCAGTCTCTGGAAGTTACACGTGGTACTTCGAGCCGGCATAAAGCCGGATTGGTCCTTATGGACCAAAGCGCGGACCTGCAATCACGTCCACAGTATTTTGCATAAAATCTTATGATCAGTATTTAGCATCGTAAGGCGCCTGCATGAGGAAGGGTCCGATGGATTCCCCCAGGCTTCAATATCAGACACACTATCCCCTCCCACAAAGTTTGCAGAAGGACACCACTCCCCTTCGCCTCAAGGAATATCTCTAGCAGTTTCTCTTTAAGGACAGTAGAATAGGTCTAATAAAACTCTGCTGGGAAGCTGTTGCCACCCGGAGCCTCAGATCTATTGAGTGCCTTTATAGCGCCCCCATCTCCTCTACTGAGATGTCCTCCTCCAGGTCCTGCATAAGGTCCCGTCCCAACTGTGGGAGCTCAACTCTTGCCAGAAAACATCTCCGACCCCCCTCAGGCCAACTGGACCAGCAAAAATGGTCTAGAAGGGCCGTCAAGATGTCCTGCTGCCAAATCTGTAACTCCCCATGCCCATTCTGAATGTGAAAAATAGGGGGTATCTCAGTTTCACAGCAGAAAACCCAAGCTAGGAGCTTCCTAGATTTATCGCCCTCCCTGTGTAGCACTTGACAATAGGATTTGAGAGTGTTCTTATCGAGTGTGTCCCAGAGGGAATTTATTTCTCTATGTACCCCTGAAATAGTCCCGTACATGGCCTCTGAATATGCTTCCTGCATCTGCTGGTCGGCCAATTGTCCTTCCTGGACCACAATGTCTCCCACTATCCGCCTTCTGACCTCACAGACGGTCCCTATACATTCATCCCTAACTATCGCCTGGAGTGCCTCCCACTCGACCGCTCTAGTTTTCATGGAACACCAGTTTGTTTGTTTGTTTCTAGGTATGTCTTCTATGCTGCCCCTAGATCTTCCCGGGAGACTGCACCTGTAAGGAGGCCAGAAGGCATTTGCCAGGTCCTGAACCCACTCAGTTTATCCCCCAGGCCAGAGTCAATAATACAAGTGCATGATTTGAGATAAAGCGGCTCATAAGCAACACCGCAGTAAGTCGGGAATGAGTGAGTCCCCCCACCAAAAATCAGTCCAGACGACTATAAGTATTGTGGGTCCCGGAATGGTAAGTATGCTCACGACGGGTGTAGCAATCGCCAGCCATCCAAGAGTCCCAAATTATGCATTGCTGTTCTAAGTGCACCCGCCATTAAGGGTTTAGTGCCTCCCTTGAGTGGATAGTGGTCTGCTGCCCCATCCAAGATGCTATTAAACTCGCCCTCCCAGTGTATAGGAGTTCCCACGCTACCTTCCAAGAGGTCTTGGAGCCCGTCATAGAAATGTCCGTCATCAATATTTGGGGAATACAAGTTTAATATTGTGAGCTCTCTAACATCCACAGTGCCCCTCCACATCCGCCTCGCATAAAGTGTGCCTGAAGGGTCAGAGTCACCCATATGGCCACACCCCTGGCGTAGGAGGTGTAGGAAGCTGAAAACAGCAGGCCCCTCCATTTCTTAGACGCACAAAATCCGGGATACCGGAAAAAGAAGCTATGGTTGAAGAAAGACTTCCGCTCAAATAGAGTGGTAGAGTCTACAGACAAGAAAGAAGAATTTCTTTCTTGAGTCCCCTCACTCACCAGGGTTTCCCCTTGGTAACCTTCTTCATCATAGGGGTTCTCTCAATCCGCCGCGGTATATATGCATATACGGTCTCCAGGGGAGAGAGTAGGTACATTGCCGACGAGGAGAGCGGAGATTAAAGTGTGAATACGAGCCCCTCCACCCCTCCAGACCATGGGGCACATTTGAGCCTCTACGTAACCAATGAGTTAATCGTATGTATGTCATTATTGGTGCACGCATACTAGGTGCGGTGCTGTATTCACTTTTTTCATTCACCTATTTACAGGTCACCTTTGGAGTGGTACACACAGGGCTGGTCCCTGTGCGGTCCTGAAGAAGAGCTTTGGGGAGGCTCGAAACATGTTGACTAATACTAGGGACTCATAACTCATTATGGTTAATTTTATTTTCCCAGTATTCACCCCTGTTTTTATATTTACCAACTAGGAGCTAGAATAAAGGTACTTCGCCCGCTAGTTAGGTATTTTTAATCCATCTCTTCCACTCCACATCACCGCACTACACATTTTTCTCACCAAAGTGCTCCTACGTAACTCCGCAAGTCGCAGCACGCCTCAATCCGTAGTGGATTGAGAGGACCCCTATGATGAAGCATGTCACCAAGGGGAAACCCTGGTGAGTGAGGGGACTCAAGAAAGAAGTTCTTCTTTCTTGTCTGTAGAATCTACCACTCTATTTGAGCGCAAGTCTTTCTTCACCCATAGCTAGGTTCTTTTTCCGGTATCCCGGATTTTGTGCGTCTACTACTGTTCTAGGAGGGTGGACCTAGCTGATACTTCTACCTCCCCCCGTTTTCTGATTGTGCCCTCGATTTCTTACGCAGATTCAGAATTTCTTCCTGAATAAAGTGTTTCTTCTGGATACAAGCGATATGTACTTTCTGATACCTAAGTAACGAGTGTACTCTGTATCGTTTAGTGTAATCACTAAGCCCCCAGACATTCCACATGATAATCTTGATTTGATTAGCCATGTGAGTTGCCTGCTCCCTCCTATGTTCCCGCCCTCCAGATGATCCATAGCAAATTCCACCAAACCGGGGGATACGTGTCCTGTCTACATCCCAGGACTTTGATAAAAAGCAAACTCAAACAGGAGGATCAAAGAAGAAGAACCCACTTCTAGCTCCCCCCCACCACAGACCTAACTCTTCCCCATCCCCCCGACCATTACCTACCTTGAATGTGGAGAGGCATCCAACCAACCCTCTCCTGGACAAAATACAATGCCTTTTTCGAAGTCACATTAAGCATGATGCACTGCAACTAATTTCTGCATATCCAGATCAGTAATCCCCAATACACACATCCCCTCTACCAAGAGACATCGGGAAAGGAAAAAGTGAGTCCTTCCTGTATAAGGAAAGAAGGGTAGTTAGACAGCAGCACAGTATGGTTGCAAAATGTCAATTCCCACATCAGATCACATTAGGGTCCTGCATCTGTGGTGCATCAGGCACCAACATGCTCCACCACCCCTCCCCCAGCTCCAAGTGCCAATCTGATGAGGCCAATGCCATGGTGCCATCGTCTCGGATCGCAACCCTAGCAAGAGCACCCCTCTCCGGGGTCTGTCCACCACCCAACTTGGGCTTCTCTCTAACCCTCCAGTCAGGACCCCGTGCTTGTCAATCCCCAGGTTCTGGACTTCCAGGATCATGTTCTCTCCTTAGGCACTCTGTCCCAGACCTCCAACCATCGCCACACATCCTAAGGATTATCAAAAAAATTGTTTTGCCCCCTGACAACACACTCAGTCTGGCAGGGTACAGCAACATATAGCGAAGGTTTATTGAGCGAAGCTTGGCTTTCAGCCCCAGAAATGTCTTTCGGGCCCCCTGCACCTTGTTGGTGCAATCGGAATAGATGGCGATCCTATGGTTTTTATACCTGCCCGTGTCAGTATCTGTGGCAGCCTCGGAGGATGCAGTCCCAGTCTTTGTTATTCAATATGTGGGCTATGATGGCCCTACGGTGGTGCCCCAGGACGAGGCAGAGCCACCAGTGCTCGAGGTGCCCTCTCGATGGTCAACATAGGGGATAAGCCATAGGATTCAGGGTACCTCGAATCCATGTTTCAACAAATTGCTCAGTGGCAGACCCCTCAGCCGCACATTATTGTGGTGATACCTCCCCTCCTCATCTTCTACTCGCGCCTCCAAGGTCCCAGATCTGGACGTGACTGTGGCAACCTGCTTCTACAAAGCAGCTTCTTCGCCTCAAAGTTCCGCAATAGATCCCTCATTCACCCAAACCTCCCTCAGCCACCCGAACCTTTTCAGAAGCCGTGCAAAGGTCTGAACGTAGTAAGTTAACTTTGAGAGTCACAGATTCAATTTTTTTTGCCAGTGCCACCCTAGAGCCCTGGATAGCCACCAGTATCTCAACCCTTGTGGGCTCCCCCACAAAAAGTTCAGGATCTTGTTCTTCCCTGGCCGAGGTTTGACGTGTTCTGCGCTGCGAGGTGGGAGCCTGGGTAGTATAGTGCTCCATGATGTTACCCTAAGGATTCCCTGCTTGTTTATTCCTCCCCATGTAGAATCCATGGTTCAAGCAGCCACTCTATCACAAGCCCTGGGGCACCAGCTGAGCCCAAGTCCCAGCGGTGGGCGAACCACCCTCTAGCATGGGGCTATCGCCAGTGGTGTGGACCCCGGAGGAGAAAGGCGTGCCGGTATCCAGCAATCAATTTTTGGGGACCCTTGTACGCAGCGGGGTAAGGGGGACCTGTAATGCAGAGCAATCTGCTGTCGCTTTTAAACCCCCCACGATGAGTAGCTCAGCAGACCCTGATGACCACGTGGGGGGCTAGGCCACCCGGCAGAGGGGCAGGCCACAGCCCGTGATGGAGCTCTATAATGGCCCAAGCAGTCCATGTCACACCGCTTCTCGGACAGGGTGGGGAGGCCCCAGGGCTCTCCCAATCACCCACAGCCAATCTCCAACAGTTGTCCGACGTGCCCGTATGATCCCTATAGGCCGGGAGGGGCTCCGTAGGGAAGCCTCACACAGGAGGAGGCCGCCAACCACCAACTCTAGCCCTGGCCAACCTCACATGGAGCCAGGGGCCTTGGCCCACCCAGGTGGCACGACCCCAGCAGCTGCATCAGCGCTGTGCAGTGATCCCTCTGTCACTCCTCAGGGCCCTCTCTGACCCCGGCATCTCACCAATGCCACACGCACTGGGGCCCAGCCAGGCCAAAAGCCACCTCTATTTACTCGCCTACTGCTCATGGGCCGCTTGTGCCACAGGGCTGCCCCAGAGGACCGATCAGGGCAAGGGTGATGCCCTCCTCTCGCCACCCGATCTAGCATACATGGGTTCCTGGGCCCCGAGAGGTCTCGCAGCGCAGCTGAAAACCACTGACAGTCGGCTGTATTAGGAAGCAAGGAGCACCCTCTGTTGCGAGCTCCAGCCCTGACATCCAAAACAGTCACCCCAGGCAAGAGTCGGGCCCCCGGCACGTGACGAGCAGCCTCCCCCACTCAATAGGGCAGGATCACTGCAACAACAGAGCACTGCTGGTCCCAGCAGCCGTGTTCCCCACAGCACTCCGCTCCTCGTGGAAGAGACCTTCAGGCCTGCCCCAAGCCACTCCATATCACCCCATCCAGGAGAGGCCCCGCTGTCCATCCAGCAGGATATCGGGGTGTACTGCTGTAGCAAAAGTGTACACTATGTGCTTGTGGATACAATTACGAGGATTAAGGCAGGATTCGCTGGGGATGGTCGGGAACCTCCTAAGAGCGAGTCCTGTTGGCCATCTCGCAGGGCTATGGCGACCACCTCATTTAATTGTTAATGAATTCAGAACTTCAGTCTCTGGAATGGATTTACTGTGCACCCTTGGCGTTAGAAATTCCTTCACATTTAACAAAATCATAAATAACATTAATGTCAATGCTATCCACACAAGTCCCTGAACGTTATTTCAGATCCATAACTTTATTCACTGTTAGTTGAATGATAATGATCATTTCGATTTCTGACAGGTCAAAATCATATTCTTGTGGGTTTCAGGTGCCAAGGCTGACAAACTTTAAGCATAGTCTGAGGCAGATACCTGTTCTGGTACAGATGATATTGCTTCAGCATTATTTCAGTGCTTATCACTTGTTGACCTGTGCTTGGACTTGGTTGCTCTTCATTCAGAGGGTGTTCCACTGTGACATCATTTGTGACTTTCATATCAAAGCATGAGACTTAGGATATCACTGACAGCAACACTTGCTTGACTGTACAAAATTGACCCCATGGTATGGCTTTACAGAGTTAACGAGCATTTGTCTCGTGTTTTCTTTCTGGGCATTCGTGGTAGGCTCACTCTTTGTATTACATTTATCAATATTACTGGCATGTCCAAATGATTCTCCTTCTCCCAACTTCTCAGCCACAGGTTCTTCAACATTGGCTAAGCAGGCAATGAGAGCAGTTGTTGACAGGGCTGGAGACACTTGCACCTCAATCAAGCTTTGCCAAATACGTTGCAAATCCTGTAACAGATCAAGCTGTATGTGGTCATAAAGTTTCTACCTTCCCCGAGGGTCAAATACATAAATCTTAATGTCAAACAACACTTTATAAGGTGTGTGATTCTTCAAGACATGTATTGTCCTATTATTTAAAACACTCTCTGTGCTAAATAGGTTGCTTAGCCTGGGCGCACCTTTACTTAAGACCCTCACAGTCAAGGCTTGTTTAGGCATACAATTGGCTCTCTCTACTCCCCTGTTTGAATTCGGTCTAAAGAGATGTGGGAATTGAAGGTGTCCTCCCAACTCAGTGATCGCTTATGCTATCAATTTAGAAGGAAAATCTGGCCCTTGATCTAAGTGGAAGTAGGATATCTGTAGAGGGAATGCTATGCTTAAGAGCATATACAGCTGCAGATTTGCTTCCCCATGACTAGCATTGCGGTAGATTTGGCACATACCTGTTGAGAGTCACATATTCATTATTCTGCGGTGTTGAGTGAGGATGAACACTTCAACTGATACTTCTTCCTAGCTACCCAGAACAGGATTTCATTTCATTTAGTGGTGCAACTAAATTGCTTTAATCGTCTGTGGGTTAATAATAGTAGCATGTGCATGTCTAAGTATTTGGGTGGTGCCTGTGACCTGGATGCCCTGCTACTGCAATGTAAACTGTATCAACTGTACCCCCGGCAATATTTCCCCTAGCCTTGTCAATGGTAAACACCTTCTCTCTATGTGAGATGTACATGTAGCCCATGTGGGCCGTGTCTGTCGTGGCGATGTTAGGGATTCCAACACACTGTGTGTGTGTTCTGTGCTGTAGTCTTCTTTGAAACAGGGTTATACTGTCCATATATTTTAACAGTCCTCCAATGAATCTATATGGATTGTAAAGCACTGGAGGATCCATGATTGCATGTCGTGTGAAAAGCCCAGCTATTTCAGTCAATGAATAGAATACCTCAGTAGTACTCAATGTGGTTGCTCCAACTGCTAGCTTGATTTCACTCTCGGTCAATGGGAACCCTCTTGGAGTCTGCTAGTTAGAAAAGATGGGGCGCACCGTCTCTGATATGTCCTAATTCTTCCTCCTCCACTGCTCCTGCCATTGTTCACAAAAGTCAGAATTAGTACTAGTAATTTTGGTAGATCCTTTGCAAGTGTTAAGCGCTCAATAAACCTCAGTTGGATAAGGATCGCATTTTTAGTACTGAGGAGGATCATAAAACACATCCAGGCATCTCTGGTTAGGTTTGCCTGTGTGACTTGTTTTGCGATACCAGGAACCCTCAGGGTTTAGGCTCCATGTGATGTTACCCCTAGATAATTGATCTCACACCAGGTATTCTAAATTCCAAAAAGAATTGATGACTTTATTTATGTATTTTTTTAAATAAAAAAAAGAACAAACCGGGATATGTCTCTCACTTCTATGTATGCTCCCGTAAAGCGGTGTGTTAGGACTCAGACAAGCCTGTCGAGAATCTCCTAGTGCAGGTGGTATGTATGGAGCCCCATCCCCGCACCCGAAGATCAGTATGCACACACACCAGTTAGTATTTTACACCATATGATTATGATAGTCTAAATCCTTCCCCAGTTCTACCCTGTCTTGTTACAGCATTATTATATTAGTTCTCTAGATTATGCCAACCATTTAAAGCTTCCCTGAGTACCTTACTGTGCAGTCGGACGTGAAGGCAGAAGTCCATATTTTAACCTTCCTGCCACAGCTGTCCATGTCCAACCCACCCCTAACGCCAGTAGCTTACATACATTCATATGGAGGGTGTTCCCTGGAGCCAGGAGGTGTCGGCTAATTCTCGGCTCCTGTCTCATTACACAGGATATTTGAAAAGCGCTTCTTGTTCGAAATATTCACAGTTCACTAGTACTTTTCAGTCTTCTTCCTGCAAGACTGAACACACAAGGGCATCTCTCCTTCTGCCCATACGTCAGCTGCCACGTTCATGATAGTGTCGGGCGTACAAATCGGCCCACCACCCCCTTCGCATGTGGAACACAGCACAATAGACATACCAAGGTTGTGCACTGTATCTCCAACCCCGACATCTCTACTATATCCCGCACCACAGCACTCCAATAACAGGCCACCCTTCTACACTTCCATGCAAGGTGCAGAAAGTCTGCTTCAGGTTGTCCGCACCTCACACACCTGCTAGAATCACACAGGCCATAACAGTGTAACCTAACTGGCGTATAATACACCTAATGTATGTACATAAAATGGATTGCCCGTCAGTCCACATATATGTTCCCAATCTGCTATGGATATCGGGGAGATCAGACTGTCATTCCACCTCTCCCGGCTTTTGTCTGGCCCATCACTCTCTATTGGTGGGAGTAGTTAGCACCAGTTGCAGGGATCGCAGCGTGGGAGGCTCAAGGGGATAAGTGACATAATGTGATCTGACTGCGTGTCTAAGTCTATGAACCGCAAAGCGGAATAGCAGTGTGGGATTGCTAATGTATTGCAGGGTGTCTGTGGTACACTGTCCGCACAACTTCTAGAAGTCAGACGAGATGTGCTGGGACTATCCATGTAAAAGTATACATGCCATGCTGGTGAGTGTAGGTACAGTCATAAATGGTATGGCTCGGTGTCCTTCTGTGAAGTACTGACAGCGTTTATTAAATGTATGGTGGTTGTGCTGAGAAGTGCTGTTCTGGCCATTTAAGTAATAACTCGAGTAGTGCTGCAGCTGTCGCATTGAAAAGATAGCATTCCTGCTGCTAATTTGATGAGACGTGCTGATGATTTCCTAAATGAAATGTGCAGATACTTTCCATTAAAATTATAGCAGCCTTGTTGTATTGTGCAATAAATATATAGCAGCCTTGAGGGTATGCAACTGTCAATGAAAACTGGAGCAGTCCTCCTGAAAATTATTGGTACTGTCTGATAAATGTATTGCAGCCCTGCTGAGACGTGTCATTATATTTTGTGTAAAGTATAGCTGCCCTGTTGAAAATTCTAGGTACTGGCCAATAAAAGTCTTGCTTAGATGTATTGATCTAGACATAATAAGCGATGGAAGTTTTGCTGAGTGCGCTACGGTCTATAAAAAGATTAACAGCTTCTTGTGACTTGGAAACAGGGCACGAGAACTAGGTACAGAGACTGATTAAAGCCTTTCTGGTGCTTCCCAAATGATCTACATCTTCCATGTCTAACTGTCCTGCTGCCTACATTCCCACCAGGTTAACCTCCTCATGAACCAGGTATGTTTCCACACACTGCTGTAAGACTTTGAGCTTACGGGGTGCATGCTACTGTCTGTGCGCCCATGTGTTTGTGTGTATGCTTGTGTGCGCACTGTGTCTTTGTGTTGTGCCTGTGGATCCAGTTCTGTGTAGCCATGCCTTTAGAACTTCCATTAAAATCCACAGTCTCCGCTGAAGAGTTGAGCTAAAGGTGCTAATTTAAGTCTGCACCATTTGCCAAAGTAGAAAGGTTACCACTGACATAAGCCTGGTGCGAGCCAAGATCTCACATGCTTCTCCTTCTTCTGGCTTGACATCCCTGCATACCTAGAGCTTTCATTCAGGGCTCCGCTGCTCTTCTGGCTCCCATACAGCTTAGGAAATTTGACCAGGATCCAGATGTCAACATCCTTCTCTTCTACCTTGGTGGTCTGCTATAAACTCCCCTCAGCTACTTAGGGTGACACAGTATGCCTACAGCAGCAGGATGGAAGCAGATAATCTTGTTGGGTGAATGGATGGCTCATCCATGAAGGATTCACGCTTCCTCTTCTAAATAAACAGTTATGGGCTTTCCTGCTATTGAAGTAAGCATGGGAAATGCGTGCTGAGACAGCAGGCAAAATTACATTCGGCTTAGTACACCACAAAACTTGGAAAATACTTGTTGCATCCCATTCAGAATTTTACACAACAGAAATCCTCTTATATTGATGCAGCATTTTTTTTTCTCAATGTGAAAACTCGATATCTGCAAAGTAAAAATATAAAATGTACAATAAGTATCATTGTGTACTGATTACAAGAAAGGGCTTACTAGAGTGGTTACTTGATATCGGATCTCGTCTTGTTTCGATATTACAGATGCGGTTACACATTACTTCATTTTCGGTTGCATCATATGAGTACCATCCTCTATTTATTCAGTTCCTTAATAAGTATACATACATGTAAGTCATATTTGTATAGCGGGGACCTGCAAAACAGGCAGCGTAGCTGGTCAAAAATAAATGATGAAAAATAAAAGCATGCACCGGCAAAGCAATACCATTTACAATATGATTTCTATACATGCGAGATAGCCCCTAAATAATATTTTTGGTCGCCCAAACATAATTTTATACTACAAATGAGGTGGGAGAAGCCTGGGATCTGCGCATCAGACACCCTCCTTATAAATGCTCATAAACCAGATAATTTCACCTAAAAGCCAAGGAGGTTCAATTTTCATATTTATTGTTAACTTAATAAAGCATTTTAGTCAATAATTGTATACTGCCTAAGCATTGCTTGCCCGCTCTAAGGTCACACTCTTTCCTTTTTTTAATACCCAAATGTATTTGTCGCGTCGGTTTATGTCTGTATTATATTGTGTTTTACGGAAACACAGCTAAAAGTATATTTTGTTTCATAGCGTTTAATCTTTTTCATCGAACCCGAATATTTTCGGAGGTTTAGTGAAAGAAAACATAAGCCATATACTGCCTCCAAATATTTAACACACACCCATTTGCATTTTTTTTAAAAATCCCCATGTCTATGTTTACACCTATATGTTTTCAATATGAAACAACTGGTGTAAGGAGTGTGTGGTCTAAAAATCTTGATATTCTTATTGAAAAATCCTAATTGCATGCTGCATTAAATGGGATCAAAGACGCTCCACATTTGTTCTGAGGCTCTTCGGGGTCACCGAGCTGTTAACAGAGAATACAAAACAGGTGCAAGGATGAAGACGAGAGCTCACGGTCCTCTTTGGTGTGACTGCACTACTCATAATTCCAACACTTGTGTAACCCTGGGAGTGCAAAGGACTTGGATGTTTTTGGCCCACTCGTAATCAAGTAATTACCAGTGTCTGATGTTAATTCAAGCGATTTACCCATTAACGGTTTGTTTGCCACTCTTAATCAAGATATGTTCTCAGCCTTTCCCTTATCTGTTTACATTTGTTATTACTATGTGTTTACCTCTTGCAGTAAATTATATGTTCTGTTGCCCAATGATCATGACGTTTTTTAATGCATTCTTTGTGCCCTGTTCATGTTTTTTTTGTTTTTATACCTAGTGTCTGACCTTTCATCCACTAAATAGGTTCTGTCAGTGGCATAACAATAGCCAGCCCTCCCCCAACCTGCCTACCCCCAACTCCCCCCCGCCCCTGCGGAGCGGGGTGCGGGGCTGTGCAGATCTCCAAGGGACCCCCTCAAGTACTGTGCATGGGGGGCATTATACTTCTATCAGTTAATAGTTTCCCATTCATTCATTGTTTCTCTGCTAAACCATGCTTGCTTTTATGACTGTTTTTTTAATACTGTTGTTTTCTGTATTGCTCTCTCACCATTGTTGATGTTATTTTGACTTGATTTTTTTGTGGCTTTAATCCACCTAATTCATTGGGTTGCAACTAACCTCACATTCCCGTTGATCTTTTGTACCCTAATGACGATGACGTGACAGGTTGTGTGATCACACTACTGTTAAACCTGACCACATCACAGGAAATAACATTTGAGAACGTCACTAAAACGCCACAGTCTTTGTACAAAGGCCCAAAAGTCTGATTGAATCAGCTAACTGGTGAGGTACAGCCCTTGCTGCTCATGTGCTGAGGGGCAGCCTCATGTACCGGTATGACCATGTATGCCAAACTGGGCACAAGGCTGTCCACACAGAGTAAAATTATGAATAGTTTTTAAAAAAAAAATGGGCAAAGGATCCATCTTACGAACATGTGTCCTGGATAAATTACACTTTTCACAGACACAGCCCAGGAATTCTAATTGTGTAAAAGTAGGAAACTAAAAAGTTGACACAACTTCGTGTTTGGAATGAACTTTACGTTATGTCCGTATCTATCCTGACTGTAATACAGGTCATAGATCACCTTTTGAGAACATGAAGTATTTGCTCATCTCACACACTCCTGGTCAAATCAGAGACGGTATGCACTATCTCTATATTATCAACCTGTGAATACTGGTAAACTTAGAAGCAGGTGTATTGTAAATATTGGTCATACATTGTGCAAAGCAAGCAAAAGTAGTGAACAAATCGACCCCCTCCAAGTGAGGATGGGGTAGAAGGGTTGCTATTTTCCACTGAATATGTTCCAGTTTCAATGTCATTATCAAGAATTAGTTATTCAATGTAGTGCAAGGTTTACAGTTGCTCCAGTAAAGCATACTTTCCCAAGCTGATATAACAATTCTCCATGTAAGTGCACAGTACTCCTTCCTTAAATTAGGCAAGCATTTCCATGTCCGTATCGGAATGTCCCAATTAGGTGTGCCTGTCTATGGCAGATTGAAAGGTCCCACGTTAGGTATTCCTTTTTGTGTCGGTACCACTATGTCGATTTAGGCACACATTTCCAGGTCGGCATCACAATGCGTAATATGCACATGGCTTTATGCCAGTAGCACTGTGCCTCAGTTTGATTCATATATCCAAACCTTGTTCACATTTGCCCCTGTTAAATTCACATTCCCATGCCAGTATAACGCCCCAGTCAAGTACACATTTCTGGTCAGCTTCACAAAGGTTGGTTACAAGTTTCCTGACAGGTTCACAACGCTGTGGTTAGGTACACAAACCCCGTGCAAGGTTCATAATTGCCCAAATGAGGTTCACATTTCCATCCAAGGCCAAGGTTCACAGAGCTCCAGTTAGGTACATATGTGATGCTAGTATCACAATCTTCCTGTTAGGTTCACATTTCCATACATGGTGTACAATCCTCAAGGTATTTCCATGTGCTATTACAGTAACTCATTAAGGTATACATTTTCATGCAATATCACAGTGCCATAGTGAGCTACATATTTATGCGTGGGACCGTGTGCCTCAGTTTGGTGCACACCTCGATGCACAATCTAAAGGCACCTGTTAAATTCACGTCAGGTTTAGAGATATCCAGTATGGTATACATTTCAATGGCAGTTTCAAAATGCTCCTCTGTGCTACAACCTTGCATGCAGTATCAATGTGCCCATTTAGCTGCACGTTTCCATGCCAAGCTCCTCATTCTCCAGTCAGGTAGCCATGATGTTGTCGCATCATCAGAATGCCCCAGTTTGGTGCACATTTCCATGCCAGACTCACAATGCCACAGTTAGGTACATATTTCTGTGCTTTATCACATGGCCTATTTAGTTCAAATAGTAGTATTTTTTTAAATTATGTGTTTATTTGTAGTTTATTGTAAGATACTGCTTATCACCTAGTGAAGTCCCAGAGTGTCCACAAAGGTGATACAAGTAAGAAGATGAAAACAGTGGCCCTCAGATGAATGTGCCCTCCTCCATCAGTAGAGTGAACATTGCCAAAGCCTTAAAATTGCAGAAGCACAGTCACATAGTTACAGTTAGATGAGGTACCTATTCAGTTGTAGGCGTCTGACTGGCAGAGTGCAAGAGTGTAGTGGCAGCAAGCCACTGTTCACAATAGTCAAGTTGGCAGATAAGTACTGAAGTTTGGCAGACTGGGTTTGCCAAAGGCCTTGACAAAAAGGTACATTTTCTGGAATTTCCTGAATTTCACAAGATAATTCACTAGAATCCAATGTGGTTGAAGAGTATTCCACAATAAAGATCCTCGAACATGGAGAACTTGTCTGCCAGTTTTTTTGTACCTGCACTGACCGGTGGCAAGTTGAGGATTGCAGACCTTACTCTTCTTATTGGTTTATAGGGAGTAAACTACTTGGTAACATAGGTTGGACGGAGATCATGTTGAGCTTTTGGAAGGAGGCAGCAGTTTTCAATTGGGATCCTTGTTTTATCAATAGTGAGTGAGATTGGAGCATCTTCCTTTCCTCCATGGCTAGTCTCTTCTCTTCAAATGCCTGCTTTTTCTCAGCCAGAGCCAGTTTACGTTGCTGCTCCAACTTCACAAGATCTAGTCTTAGTTTCCTTTCTTCCCTCCTGTCTGCCTGCTCCTATGGGGAGAGGTTCCTGGAGGAGTCACTGCTCCTAGCTGCTATTGCTTCCTGCAGGTCGTTTTCCCCCTCCCCAAGAAGTAGTAAATCCACATTGGAATCTACATTCAGGTTATCCTCCTCCTCTATGATTTCCTGCTTCTCTTCCCCTGGGTTGTCAGATCCAGTAACCTGTGTCTCCGCCTAGGCTCTCAAGGCTTTCCTGAACTCTACCTTCTTGGTGAGTCCCTTAATAGAAATCTGAAATCCCTTACACAGCCCCTTTAGCTAGGTCCCATTTGTAGGACTCTAACTGAGCCAGCTCAAAATCAGTTTCTGCCGGTGCAGGTACTACTTCTCCAGTTTGGGACATGGTCTAGCAGGAAAAAAATATCACAAAGGCTAAACAGGGACAATTTAAACTAACAGCAATCGAAATGATCTCAGTACAGAGTTGTAGTGAACAATGAGTTACTGTATAATATTGCACAAACACAAGTCCTATCCTCAACGCTGATCACCAGTGTTAGAAATGGGGTTTTCTGGTTAGCTAAGGTATACACCCAAGCCTGGCAGAACCCACCACTCTAGTCTGGGTAAGGTAGATACACAACTGAGATAACCTGTGTTCCCCCTCTGGTAACTTGGCACAGAGCAGCCAGGTTTATCTAAAGAGGCAATGTGTAAAGTATTTGTGCAACACACCAACACAGTAATGCAATCAGTACACCACAAGTAGATTGCAGACAGGTGTATAAAGAAAATAGCTATGTATATTAGGATCAACATAAGACCAAAACAATAAAAATATGTTGTATACTTTTCAAGTTATAGCGTTTTCAAGTATGCATGTAAAATCAGTGCTGACAGAAATACAGTCACTTCTCTTAGGGTAATTACAGTAGTATTCTGTGGAGAGTGCCCGCAGAGCACTCGTGATCAATGAGTGTTGCGGTCACGCTGGACCGGGGGAAGAACAGGGATCCTGGCAAGGTATCAACAGGTATGAATCTTTTGCTGGAAATGCTCCCAGGTACTCCCAAACCAAGAATTAGACTCAGGACTCTCTAAACTGTGTTGCACAAGCTCTAGGGCCGCCGTGCGGCACTTGGCGGACACAGTAACTCTTGGTGCAGGAGTGGTCCTCACGACACTGGGATCCCGCTTGTGGGGAAATCAGTGCAGCGTTTGGCCGGGCAGGGCTACTCTCGTGTTGTTCGCGGTAGGCTTGGCGAGGTCCTGCCGGTCCCCACTTTGGCGCGTAGTGCAGCCTCCGCAGAAGTTTTGTTTCTGGGGACGATTGATTGTTATGGCAATGTGGAGGCCACGCTGGAAAGAGTTCCCTGGATTCAGGGGCATTGCCTCGGGCCCAAGGCGGTGTGTTTACTCAGCGTGTGACGCTGAACTGGGTACATTCAGCATAAAGAGAGCGCTTTATGCTGTTGTATACTGTTGAAGTGTGACACTTGTTTCTTTATAGCAAAGTCCTTCCTGATGTAGAGTGGAGTGCTTGGGATACGCTTGGAGAGCGGCTCTTGCAGCAGAATAATAAAAAGTCAGGAAGTGAAGTCTTTGATGGCCTGGAGACTTCTTGGAACAGGGGCAAGCCAACAAGCCCTTGGAGAATACTCAAAGTCACAGTGCAAAAGTAGCAGGCAGCAGCCCAACACAGCAGAGCAGTTAGCCAAGTGGCAGTCCCTCCGGGCAGCACAGCAGTTTTTGTGGCAATGTGCAGATGTAGAGCCAGTGATGTCTGGATACAGGTCCAAAAGCATCTAAAAAGTGTTTTTAGGGGGTCAGAGACCCGATACTTATACCCAGAAGTATCTTTGATGTAGGGGGAGACTTCCCAATGCTAATCTATGGGAGGGGTAAACGAAATAGGTTGTTTTTCACTACCAGGACATGTAAAGAATAAAAATATATGTCCTACCTTTTATTTAGGGCCTACCTGAGGGGTGACTCATGTTTAATAAAAGGAGAGTTTAAGGCTTGGCAAGTAGTTTTACATGCCAAATTGAATTGGCAGTCAAACTGCACACACAGGTAGTGCAGTGGCAGGCCTGAGACGGGTTTGGAAGGCTACTTCTGTGGGTGGCACAATCAGAGTGCTGCTGTCCACCAGTAGCACATAACTTACAGGCTCTGGGTACAGTAGGTTCCACTTTACAAGGGACTTGTATATAAATGAAATATGTCAATCAGGTATACACCAATCACAAACATGTTTAGGGAAGTATATGTACTTTAGCCCTAGTTAGCAGTGGTTAAGTGCTCAGAGTCCTTAGGCCAACAAAAGGAGAATCAGCAAAACAGGAGGTTAAAGGTAAAAAGTTGGGGGGGAAAGATAACCCTAAGGAGGCCAGGTCTAACAGTGTACAGTTTTGATATATTTATGGTTGACTGGGAATGTCCCCTGCATGGGTATGCATTCATGCACACGTGCCCTGAGTGACACAACAGCATGTGAAACAGGTATCCTGGCTATTTAGTAGCCCAGATGATAAGCTAATCCAACGTGCATGCTGAGGCCTAGTACTGTGCCAGTTAATGCCAAGATCCAGAATCTGTTCTCTGATCGGGGGGGGGGGATGTCTGAAGTATGCCCACTTTTGTTGACATGAGAGTACTGTCCACATCCTGGTGGTGGCAGAGTGCAGATTTTTGCAAATCAATAGGCCTGTTTCTGTGTCATGGAGGAGTGCGACCTCCCATCCCCAATGGAGTAAAAGTTCTGCTTCAGTGTAACACCCAGACTTCTGTGTGCAACTGGAGTGTGTATACATTTTATGTGTGTGTGGCCCATACTTGACAGTGTGACTGTGGAATGTGAGTATCCTTGCTAGGACCAATGGGAACCATTGTGGATGACCCATGGTTTAGCATAGCACAAGATGCAGGGGGTGGACACAGCCTCTCAGACTTCGGAAGTGTATTTCCTGTATTCCTGAAGTTGGAGAGTGCAGACCCAGATGTTGAACGAGTGAGAATTCACAATGCTACATTTGGAAATTCTAAGAGGATCTGTTCGCAAAGGATTGCTGATTAGATGATCCTGAGCATTGCCATGTGGTGGTGGGTGGAGAATCGGTGGTTTATTTTGTTAGAGGTAGGTAGGTTTCTAGGCAGGGCATGCCATTTTGTCTGTTCCTGATTCCTGGTGAATACTCCTGCTTGGAGCCAGCAACACCACTAGCTGCTGTGAGAGCCATCATCTTGCACAAAGGATGTGTCTGCACTGCAGCCATAAAATTACATTTGAAAGGGAACCACCTCAAATTGGTCCTAGAATATTAAGATGGTGTATTCAAATTCCCTGTCTAGAAAGGTAGTATAACATTAAGACCCAAGCAAATCCACTTTGCTTTAGTTCCAAGTTCTTCCTAACCCAGGATGTGAGTACGCCACAAAGTACTAAAAGAACTGCTGTGAAACCTGGGCTGGTGTCTGCATGACAGCTAGTCTCCCTGAGGTAAGGGGGCATTACCTGAAGTCTGCGGAACTTACTGAAGAATCTATGCATCAGCCTAGTGCCTTGAAGCCTGCCTGCGTGGTCTGAGAAGCATAATGAGGATGCTTGGCTCTGCATAAGGACAAATTGTTCAAGAGGAGAAGCCCAGCCATGATCCTGGCATTTGGAACACCAAGAAGAATCCGACTGCCAAGTGGGAGCGATCCAGATACTGAACTGAATCGTGAGGGTTGCACGGTCTTCCAGGATGTGGCTTAAGTGGCAAACTGTATAAAGAAACTCTAAAGAAAAACAAGATTGTGACATCAGATCCCACTGCAGCACAACAGGACAAGTGCTACCATTGCTGTCATTTGGCACAGTCCCCTGAAGAGCCATCACCGCAAAAGCATGAGAACTGTCTCCAACCCGGAGACTGTAGCTGCCAAAGATGAGCATCTGTCAAGCTGATCTGCTGTGCTGAACCCCTCAGCATCCCAAGCATCACTGCCACTGTGTCAAGGAACGCCAAAGAAGACACTGATGGACTAAGTCTAGTGGGCACACCATCCAACTAATGCCAATCCACATCTCCCCTTAGAAGGAAACACGAGGCTCGGTCAAACAAAAAATGAAAAACCTTCAAGAACACACAAAGATAGTCCTGCCATAGGAACTTGCCTGTACATTTGAGCTTAAGAATTATTCAAACATATCTACAAGATCCTGATGTGTTGGCTGCTTAGTGAACTTGCACCTGGTAACCTTGGTGTTTCTATGTAAAATTCAATTTTGCTGTGAAATCAAGTACTTTATTAAAACTAAATGATAAGCCATGGGCTGGACTGTTAGTTATTGTGTCTGTTGTTTGTCAGTTTGAGATCTGAGTTTCTACCCCCTCCCCTACACACTGCACTATGGGGAATCCACTGTGGGGAATCTTTTACAGACATTTTTTTTACTCTCAGAGTCAAGTGTGTTCCTGGCCCACTTCGAAGAGCCATAGTAGGAATGACCACAAGACACCAATCGCAAATGACCCTAACCAGCGTTGTGACCAGTAGCCCTTGTCTGGTCTGTGTCCTACCCCACACCCCAAATGGGGTGTGACTATTTAGTTATTGTATTGTCTGTAAATCACAAAGTCATGGAGGTAGCCTCTGTGTGTTTTGACAGCAGTGGAAACGCATAGCAGAGAAAACGCAAAAAGGTCAGGATTAACAAAAAATCTAGTATTAGTTGCTCTCTTAAAGGTCTTGTATTTGGAAATGTGATCTAATTTCATACTGCAGACTTTCCAAAGTTTTGACATTAAATAACAAAAAAACATCTCTAGTATATATTTTTGATTTTAGGGATGCAACTTTGAAAGTAATAGGCCGATCACTGTATCTGAACAAGGTGTATTGTTGAAGAAGACCAGAGTTTCAATTTCTCTTGGCTGGAATACATTTTGCTAGTGATAGAGGGGCATTTAAACTGTACCCTTTGGTTGATGGCAGAGACCTTCTACCAGTGAACACCTTTGCGAGTAGGAGACATCGAAGATTTAGACTTGTTGCAGAATCATAAATACGTAAGCAGGAAGCCCCAAATTGAAGTTTTTACAATAGTTCTTATCTTCCATGGATGCATGTGGCAACGTAATGTGACATTCTCTAAGAAGGAAGCGCGTTTCTTAATAGTACAGGAGGCAGAAACATTTATCTTCCATGGTATCCAATCATGGTCGATCAAGACCTTTTGGGCCTAATATTGAAAGTCCTGTTTAATTTGTCTTGTGCATAAAGCCCTGCTTATGCACGGGACGGAATTGCGAGTTTGGTTTTTATTAAATGCATACGCTACTTATCGGATGTGTTAAATAACCCAACATTCGTTAAATTTCCGCAGGTCAAACCTGCCGAAATTTAGCAGGGGAAATATTATGGTATTTACCGTATTATGAAGATTTTGGTGCGTTCAACACCAACATCTGTCATGTTATTCACATCAACTCCTATTAGGTGTTATTTATTACACCCGATAAATAACGTACCCCATGTCGTTATTGATCAGGGGCATTAAATAATGCCTCAACTCATAATCAGGCCCATAGAGATTTTAAATTCCAGCCACAGTGGGTGAAGGTCCTATGTATCCAAGAAAATGGCTTGTATCAAAACATTAAGAATTGTTACAAAGGATCAGCGATTCCAACTTGCTTGCTATTAACTTCTAGAACTTGTGACTCATACACTGGGTCACTCCCAAACATCCCCAAAGCGTCAGCATAGATCTCCAAGTGACTCTACAGCAAATGTCAACTTAGAAGGAAATGCCTTTAACCACCTCAACACCGGCACCCAAATACCAATCTATGCTAGGCATTTGGCTATTTTAAAAAAATGAAGAACTCTTGATAAAAATGTAACACTAATGCCAATTGTAAACCCTCCTGAACAAAACTGCAGTAATTAAAACTGCACTCTACACACAGCTCAGTTTTAAAACAATATAAAATGAGAAATGGAATTAGATCAGGTAAAAAATCTTTGCATGCACGAACACATGAAAACGTATTACTTTGGCTCTCATTCAAAGTGTTGCAAGAATTTAATTTTGTAACCTGAGAGCCTTCTGAGAAAACAGAATTATTTCGGGAATCAGCATTTCGATGACCAATTCCTGCACTAATTCTCAGTTTTTAGCACATTCCTACCCAAACAATTTCCTGCCAAAACATGAATTACAATGAGTTTTTAAATGTACATTCTTTGTCAAATCAAATCAAATAGCTTTATTTGCATTTAGTAAATGCATAAAAGTACAAATAATTATCACAGTACGAATTGATCATGAGATGATTCAAAACAATAACATATTTATTTTAACAAATCCAGTTGGCCGCACACTGCTCGTCACACCAGCAAGTTGCCCCAAGGAACTCTGGTAGATGTAGTGGCGACGGCGAGTACGCCTATGCCACAGTGTTTGAAAAAAGTATGTGTCGCATTAGTCATCCCTGGACACGTGTTTCGAGGTAGTTGCCTCTCGTCAGCAGGGAGTAGGTAAGTGTAAAGGGGTGCCGCGTGGACTGCCAATAACGTAAAAACAGGTAGAGTACCTCTCATGGCGCGCAGGTGCTGGTCCAGAGCTCGTCAGCCCAAATGGCTCAAGGGAGCCTTTATATAACAAATCCAGTTGGCCGCACACTGCTCGTCACACCAGCAAGTTGCCCCAAGGAACTCTGGTAGATGTAGTGGCGACGGCGAGTACGCCTATGCCACAGTGTTTGAAAAAAGTATGTGTCGCATTAGTCATCCCTGGACACGTGTTTCGAGGTAGTTGCCTCTCGTCAGCAGGGAGTAGGTAAGTGTAAAGGGGTGCCGCGTGGACTGCCAATAACGTAAAAACAGGTAGAGTACCTCTCATGGCGCGCAGGTGCTGGTCCAGAGCTCGTCAGCCCAAATGGCTCAAGGGAGCCTTTATATAACAAATCCAGTTGGCCGCACACTGCTCGTCACACCAGCAAGTTGCCCCAAGGAACTCTGGTAGATGTAGTGGCGACGGCGAGTACGCCTATGCCACAGTGTTTGAAAAAAGTATGTGTCGCATTAGCCATCCCTGGACACGTGTTTCGAGGTAGTTGCCTCTCGTCAGCAGGGAGTAGGTAAGTGTAAAGGGGTGCCGCGTGGACTGCCAATAACGTAAAAACAGGTAGAGTACCTCTCATGGCGCGCAGGTGCTGGTCCAGAGCTCGTCAGCCCAAATGGCTCAAGGGAGCCTTTATATAACAAATCCAGTTGGCCGCAACTCTGGTAGATGTAGTGGCGACGGCGAGTACGCCTATGCCACAGTGTTTGAAAAAAGTATGTGTCGCATTAGCCATCCCTGGACACGTGTTTCGAGGTAGTTGCCTCTCGTCAGCAGGGAGTAGGTAAGTGTAAAGGGGTGCCGCGTGGACTGCCAATAACGTAAAAACAGGTAGAGTACCTCTCATGGCGCGCAGGTGCTGGTCCAGAGCTCATCAGCCCAAATGGCTCAAGGGAGCCTTTATATAACAAATCCAGTTGGCCGCACACTGCTCGTCACACCAGCAAGTTGCCCCAAGGAACTCTGGTAGATGTAGTGGCGACGGCGAGTACGCCTATGCCACAGTGTTTGAAAAAAGTATGTGTCCCATTAGCCATCCCTGGACACGTGTTTCGAGGTAGTTGCCTCTCGTCAGCAGGGAGTAGGTAAGTGTAGGTATACCTGAGAATATTGTTTGGCAGCCTACGCAGCAACCCTACACACATACCTACTCCCTGCTGACGAGAGGCAACTACCTCGAAACACGTGTCCAGGGATGGCTAACGCGACACTTATTTTTATTTTAAACTTTTGGCATAGGCGTACCCGCCGACGCTACTTCATGGACCACAATTCTTTGGGGTAACAAGCTGGTAGGACTAGCAGAGTGCGGCCAATCGGATTTTTGTTTACATTCAGGCTCCCTTGAGCCGGTGGGGCTGACGAGCCCATGGCTACGCACCTGCGCGCCTTGAGTGGTACTTTACCTGAGAATATTTTTTGGCAGCCTACGCAGCAACCCTACACACATATCTACTCCCTGCTGACGAGAGGCAACTACCTCGAAACACGTGTCCAGGGATGGCTAACGCGACACTTATTTTCATTTTAAACTTTTGGCATAGGCGTACCCGCCGACGCTACTTCATGGACCACAATTCTTTGGGGTAACACGCTGGTAGGACTAGCAGAGTGCGGCCAATCGGATTTTTGTTTACATTCAGGCTCCCTTGAGCCGGTGGGGCTGACGAGCCCATGGCTACGCACCTGCGCGCCTTGAGTGGTACTTTACCTGAGAATATTTTTTGGCAGCCTACGCAGCAACCCTACACACATATCTACTCCCTGCTGACGAGAGGCAACTACCTCGAAACACGTGTCCAGGGATGGCTAACGCGACACTTATTTTCATTTTAAACTTTTGGCATAGGCGTACCCGCCGACGCTACTTCATGGACCACAATTCTTTGGGGTAACACGCTGGTAGGACTAGCAGAGTGCGGCCAATCGGATTTTTGTTTACATTCAGGCTCCCTTGAGCCGGTGGGGCTGACGAGCCCATGGCTACGCACCTGCGCGCCTTGAGTGGTACTTTACCTGAGAATATTTTTTGGCAGCCTACGCAGCAACCCCACACACATACCTACTCCCTGCTGACAAGAGGCAACTACCTCGAAACACGTGTCCAGGGATGGCTAACGCGACACTTATTTTCATTTTAAACTTTTGGCATAGGCGTACCCGCCGACGCTACTTCATGGACCACAATTCTTTGGGGTAACACGCTGGTAGGACTAGCAGAGTGCGGCCAATCGGATTTTTGTTTACATTCAGGCTCCCTTGAGCCGGTGGGGCTGACGAGCCCATGGCTACGCACCTGCGCGCCTTGAGTGGTACTATACCTGAGAATATTTTTTGGCAGCCTACGCAGCAACCCTACACACATACCTACTCCCTGCTGACGAGAGGCAACTACCTCGAAACACGTGTCCAGGGATGGCTAACTCAACACTTATTTTCATTTTAAACTTTTGGCATAGGCGTACCCGCCGACGCTACTTCATGGACCACAATTCTTTGGGGTAACACGCTGGTAGGACTAGCAGAGTGCGGCCAATCGGATTTTTAACATATTTATTTTATACATTTTCCTATATCCTAAAAATATCATAATTTAAGTGCATCCGTATGTACAGAACTAGCAGCTATACATCGTAAGAGGAATATTTACACTAATTAATTTATGATTATATCACCCTCACATAGGCGTTCAATTTTTCTTCAGCAGTTTCTATTTATCATCTTAGAGATCAAGCAGCAGTTTAATTAAAAGAAGTGTTAAATATTGTAATAAAGTGTAGTGTCAGTTTTCTTAACAGAGGGAGGATGTACTGTTTCCTTTCCACCTTATAAAAGCCACAAAAGGATAGAATGTGTGACATTGATTGGTTAGACAGACCAAGGACTTGGTGTTAAGTTGCTTAGTTAATGTACAGATGCTGGGTATCCTGCCATGAGGGTAAAAAAGTTTAACTTCATCCTTGTTAATAAATATTGGTGGGTATTGTTGGTCACGAAAGAGAGATATGAATCGTGACCCGTGCGTACTTTGGACATTGTGTGGTAATGTATAACCGTAATTTTGCTTTGATTCCGTTGCCATCTTTCAACCTCACATTTGGTAAAAAAAACAGCCTCTTTAAACTTATTCTTAGGAAAGAACATACACTTAACAGGTGATGTGTACGAGAAAGCCAAACCCAGATCTGTAAGAGACTTCCTAACAAATGTAAGCCAGGGAATACTATTGGCTCGGTCAAGGTTAATAATATCATTAATAACCGATTGGTTCAACCCAACCGAGTCCCTTTTCCATATGCGCAACGATAAAAGGAGCGGGGCCAATTTAACTATATCAGAGATGAAGGGGAGGCCTAGTTCATTTTGTGCGATCAAATTTGAACAGCCTGGGTTAGCTGAAAGCAGCTTTCTAACGAACTTCTCCACTTTCTGCAAAGCACCCACTTCAGCTGTACCCCAGATTTCTGCGCCGTAGGTAGCTATGGTAACAGATTTTGCCTAGTATATTTCTACCATTTCCCTGATTGATTTTTTTCCTAATTTAGAGGCAAATTTCAACAGGGTGACTATGCTTTTTTGTAACATATCTATTCTATTTGTAACCATGGCGAACCAGTTGAGTTTAGAATAAAAAAATGCCTAAATACATAAAGGACTCTACACATTCCAGAGAGCCTCCATCTAAGTTAAATAAAATAGACTTTTCCTTCCCGTTCCTGCTGTTAATATAAAAGTTTTCAATGTGTTGATCAGAAAACCCAATTTGGCCATAAAAGATGAATAGGAGTTAATCAGGCGCTATAGGGCCATAGGTGTCCTAGCCATCAAGACCGCATCATCTGCATAGAATAGGGCTGGCAGCGGTATGCCGCCTGCTGATGGAACATCCAAGCACTGTGCGGTCAAGACTTCGTTGCATTTGTTGGTATATAGGGAGAACAGAAAGGGGGCGAGAACGCAACCCTGTCGCACCCCATTTTCAAATTTAAATGTCTCTGTGCATTCTCTCTGTTTTCCAAATTCAACTACATCCCCGGCCTCTCTGTAAAGTTCCCTGATAAAGAGAATTATGGATTTGTCCACGCCCATAGACTCCAGAAGAACCCATAATTTTGAGTGGTCCACGCAGTCAAAGGCCGCGGACAGATCCACAAAAGCCATATACAACTGGCCCTTCTACGCACAGACCTACTTTGCTGCTAGTAGGGCCAGATTAAGCCCTTGGTCAATCGTTCCCCTCCCCTTTCTGAACCCATAATGGGTCTCTGCTAAAATATTTTTGGAGGATGCCCATTCCTGCAGCCTATTTAGGAGCAATCTGCCCATTTATTTGGCATTGCTATCTAGCAGAGAAATTGGGCGATAATTTGCTGGATTCATGGGGTCTCCTTTCTTATATATGTGCATGATCACCGATTGTTTCCAGGATACTGGAGGTCCCATTTTAGAAACTGCATTAAAAACTTGTGTCAAGAGCGGGATCCATAAATCTTTGTGTGTAAAAAAATATCCAGAGGGACCCCATCCCTGCAGCCTTTAAGGCTGGCGATTGGGAGAGTGCAAGATCAATTTCCTCTATGTAGACATCCATCCCCCGATGGACGATCGTCGAGTCATCTAGATGATTTGTAGCTCTATCCTTCTCTACATTAAAAAAATACTCTGGAAGTGAGAGAGCCAGGAGGATTCGTCTATGTGGGTGTACCCGCCAGAATGCCTTGCTGTCTTTACTTCTCAATGCCTCTCCCAATTTTTCCAAAGCTTCATCCAGTAACTCCTTTTTCCTCACTGTTCTAGCTGTCTTATAATTAGCACACAGTGACTTTATTAGGCCTTTATTCAGAGGATTCCATTTTAGAGCTGTGTGAAGAGCTCTAGAGGCTTTCGAACAGTTTGACTCGAACCACCTTTTCGTAGATGTATTTCTCATAGATGGACATGTAAGATTAGATTTTATAGATGTTAGGATTTTGTTGAATGATATTACTACCTGGCCATTGTCAGTGTTAGTGTCTAGACAAGTTTAAATTTCTGGTAAGACCTCTTTGACAACCTTTGGGAGGAAATTAGTTGTATACATTTTCTCCCATTTAAGGGTAAATCCATTTTCTCGCTCAGTATCGGTTTTAGGGTATATAAAGGTCTTAACTTAGTGTGAGAGTTTAAATGCAAATAAAGCATGGTCACTAAACTCTGTCAACTCTACATTAGAAGACTTGATACTACGCATATTGCTGGACTGAGTGATTATAAAATCAATTGGCGATGTGGCTCCGTTACGTTGGAAAGTGGAAGGAGTTGTCCTGTCATTTGGTGACATGGATTTATTATTTTTAAATCCCAGGTTAACAGGAAACTGTTATAAATATTACCATAATTTTGATGCACAAAATTGGTAAGCAGCAAATCATTTGAATCGGTAACACCACAAATACGCTGATCTGATTTAAGGCAACAGTGTATATTAAAATCTCCAGCCCAAATTAAAAAGAGAGTTTGTGGATGAAGTGTTAAAAAGCATCCAGTATTTCCCCTAACTCGTCTGTCACATGTGTACGATTCTTAAAATTATCGTTATAAATCTTAATCAGTAACAGAAGGACTTTCCTAGTGGCTTCAACCAAGATTACGTGAAAGTGAGGGGAATTATTAATAAACTTCACCTTACCTAGGGTGATCGTGTTTGCAATAAGGCTAAGTAAACCCCCCTTAGATCTGCCAGCAATTGACGGGACTGCTGGGGTAACATAGGAATGATAAGCATCTGCAAACACAGGCTGTTCTGACCAAGTTTCCTGAAAGCAGATGATATCTCAAGTTAGGAACACTTTATGCCAGTCTGGATTATCTTTTTTGGATCTGTATCCCGCTATGTTCCATGATAGAAACTTTGTCTCTGATGTAGTCTTGTGAGTGGTGCACATCGTTGCCGGGGAGATAGATAGAATATCGTTATTTCATATTGGGACAATGCTATTTGTTAAATCGGGACCAGCCAGGTGAGCCCGTTCTACAGATACCAGACCATAACCAGTTTGTTCAGGGGACAGTCAATCACAAGCCTCAATATCTTCCAGCGGTGAGTACCTGTTAAATAAGGCAAGCGGAGCAGGAGCCACCTTTGCGTGCTTAAGACGGGGTCTCGCAGGTTAGTTACTCTGATTAGCGCATGCTGTTGCAGGCCTGTAAAAGAAGCCAAGTGGAACTGCATAGATCTGAGACAGGAGAGAGGGGGTGGCCAGCAGGCTTCCTAATATAACTCTAACCAAGCGTTCATTATCAAAATTTAGAATTACACAGTCATTATTGTTTTTATATCGGTGCCTATCCACTGTGTTCTTCTGGCTTTTATCAAGTAATTTTGAATCAAGTGCCTACTTTCTGAGTCTTGGTTCAGCCAGTGTCGGGCCTTGTCCATAAATTGCATTGAAGATTCATTTAGATGTGGGCGCAATAAAGGTACGTTTACTAAAGCTACAACAAAAGGGCACGCAGCACGAGGAAGATTCATATGTTGTTGGTTTAGGCTGTTTTATACCTGCATAGATGATCGGTTTGCCTTAACCTGTGTACTTGGTGTATATTGTGGTTGCCCTTTATTCCTTAAGTCTTGTGTGGTCATCTGCGTTGGACGGCACCAAGGGTCAAGACTTGCATGGTTAGTCCTGCTAGATGACATCTCAGTTAATGTTGTTGGATGATGTACAACTTCATAGGTAACCAAGAGTTTTGGCAGGGCACTAGGAGTGGCTGGAATAACCCCTGGGTCTACCCCCACTTGATGTGCCAACCTAGACTGCGATAAACCTTGTAAAATACAATCTGTAGAATCCAAACGTGCATAAATAGGTTGCAAGAGTTGTTTAAAGTTGTCCAAGAGTGTAGCCCAGCTTGGAGGACGAGCAAAGTCTGTGGGTTGCTGACCATTCGAACAGGATGAATTCACAGGCGTGGCGATCTTTCTGATCTTTTTTGCTTGACATTTAAGGGATAATGTTATGTTGCCTCTTTTTTTGTTTCCCATTAACAGAGGTGAGGGCTGTCAGTTTCCCCCTATGTGTGGTAGCAAACTCTATGTATTCCGTGGGTGATCTAGCAGTCACAGGCGGTTCTATTGGGGCAGCCCCAACTGTGATAGTTGCATCCCCCTACGTAGGTTGAACAAGTGTGGTAGATAGTTGGCCCGCCCCTAAGCACAGCGAGAGTCTCCTTTCTGTAAGGGCAGTTTCTTTCTCTAAAACTGAGGTTGCTCTGGCCAAAAGGTAACTAAAGTAGTCACAGTTACCTCCTCAGTTGCTGAAGGCTTTTTCTTCCCCATTGTGTCTCAACAGCAAGGGTGCGTAGACGTTAGTAGGGGGGGCCCAACTCAGCCTTCTCCGGGGTCCGGACTGCATTTGAACACCTCCTGGCGCAAACAAAGATCGTGGGCGGTTCCTGCCCCAATGCCTGGTGGGGGCCTCCAAGCAAGTGCGTTGTACTAGCAGCAGTGATAGGGTCCAGATTGTATATAGGAAACAAAGGGGGAAGGCCCAGCCCAGCCACGTCCGCCGCAGACGTGCGCAGATTGTCGGTGGTGACAGCCGCAAAGGCAAAGGCTTCTGGGGCTTGTATGCTGGCTACCCCCTCCTGCTCGAAACAGGCTCTTTGTCATTTGTTGTGCATGACATTACTGCCATGATATAGCCACACACATATAGTGGTTCTAACATTGCTGCTAGATTAAAAAATCTCTTTCTTCTCATTGTTGTGAAGCAACCAATTATTGGATCTTAGAACACATTGATGCCCACTAATATGCTTGTAATTTCTAGTGAAAGACCCCGGTTTCTAAGTTCTAGACTACAGCTTTTTATATACTACACTTGATGACATGTTGACCCGTAGAGATGACATCATGTGGTTTAAAGATCCATAATCAAAGAAATCCAAAACAGTGCATGCGAAAAAATGAAAAAGATGAACAGCTATCTTTAATAGCCGTTTTTCATCATGTGTTGTTTTCCTTTTTGGCGATGAATAATATATTGTATATAACAATAGATGCTTGATTACATAATGTCATGATGTATAAACTTTAAGGTAATAAGAATTTCACGGCATTCCCTGACACTCCATCAAATTTCTAACTCTCCTAACAGTAGCCGAAGAAGCAGCAAAACAGAGATCTTAGTGCGGAGGTAACCTCTGACCATTTTTGTTTTCAGTTCATCAAAAAGGGCTGGACCGATAATATGTTCCCATATTCGGTTAAAGGGGGCACTCGTATGCTGTGCTTCTCCTTATAGTGAATGCTGATCTGAGCTTATGATTTGTATGAATTTATTAGAGGGGGTTAGCGTGAAATTATAGAAGTGAAAATAACAACTCTTGAAGACCCCAACCGGTCAGAGAGAAAATCTTTGCGTAGCCAGCCAGTCACCAACATTCTCAGGATCAACAAAATTTATCAGATTGAAAATGGCAAAGTCAGTAGCAGCCAAAATGTCAACAGCTTTACTGGAAAGATTCCTGACATGAAATGAATAATTTCCAGTAAAATAGTGTCAAGCTAGTTTTTATTAGGTTTAGAGCCAGCCCATTGCTTACCATTGGTTAGCTTTACTTTCACTCTCTTTTGCTTGCTTCTCATTTGATGATTTCCATTCCTCTTCTCGTATTTGTCCCTCCATTGAAGCATAGTAATCTTTTTTAATTGGATGATGTGTGTTCTTCCACTGCTTACATTCGGGCAACTACTTTTCCCGTGCTGCTTCCCCCTGTCAAATACCCACACACTGTGCATTCTGTTTTGCTCACTCCATCCCCCAACCCCCGCTCATCCATTCTTTCTCTAACCTGGGGCTCATTTTTTGTATTTAAAAAAATGTATTTCCACTCCTCGACCTCAAGTTCCATCACTTCTCCCCTGCCCACCTCTTGTTGCTTCCACCTCCTGAATTTACTTCTTCCCCACCTGCTCCTCTATTGCCCCACCACCACTCCTGATGCATTTTTTTTTCAGTTTTTTTCCAGGGGGCGAGCAGCTGCCATTTGCAGTTGGGCCACTCTGTTTTCAGAAAGTTTTTTTGTACTTTTTTTTTAACTGCTTCTCTGTGGCCGGAATTCCCCTGCTGAGCGTGTGAATTCCACGCATGCGTGGTTTGGACGGCTCCCGGCCATCCTCCGCACACGCCCACCGTGACATCAGACTGCCGGGGGCCGTCCTATGCATCAAAGAGGTTAATGTACCACTCCAAGTGGCATCCACCATCTTGGAACAGTAAATAAATAAAATAAATACAATTGAAGCCATTTTATCTTGTATGCATTCATGCATGGTGACGCATGTGCACCTATACGTCAGCATGCATGTGCGTGCATATGTTCTCACACATGCACACACATACAGCATGATGCTTACACACACATACAAAGTCACATGGCAGTTGACAGCAACTTGGCGCGTACATACACAGGTGCATGTTCATGTCACCATACCTTTTTTCTTTTCTTATGCTTTTTTCCAATACTGCACAGCATGTGCACAAAAAGCATTTGTTTTTTGCCAATAATGCATGGCATTGGCAAAAGCAATTGCAAGGCCAAAAGGGTAGACCTGTTGGTTTTGCCAGTGCTTCTTTCAGAACACTGTAGATAACTTGTGAGCATAAGCCCATAGCTCCCATCTGGAATGATCAGTTTGCTCAGAAATATCAGGGCGATACAGAGTATCATATCAGTCAAAAGTAATTGTTTTTGATATATTGTCAACTTACCATTTGTGGGATAATTGGACATAATTCATCAAAAATATTTCTAAGTCACTTATTGCCCTAATCACATGGCCTTGGTATAGCTGTTGAATCTGAAGATCTGGGCCTGTTATATTTGCCCTTTTGAATGTTCTAGAGGACTGGCAGTGATAATTTTCATGTCCTTGCTATCCCTGCTTCATCGTCGAATATATTGTTTTAGTATTCTTCTAAATTGTGTATATCAACATTACACCAGTAAAGTTCTCTGCTCTCTGTGCAATCTTCTTGAAGGTCTGTAACCGAGAGCAATTAGTCAAAATAATTATGATGTTGTGGGAGATTAAGACTTTTGTATCAATCTTCTGCTGAAGCAACTCTACCATTTCTAAAAAGCACCCCTTTGTCTACTAGAGGCTTCGACCTCTGGCATAGAGTGTGCTGATGGTATCACTTAATTTTGGCATGCTTCTTTTATCATAAACACTTGCCATTTTTTAGTGTCCCTGCTCTCTCTTCCAAGCACACATTTGATGGAAATCTGCTGTTTGTGATTCACCATCCTTCAAACATCACACTGGAGACTCCACTTTTCAACATCTCTCAGAGCAGACTCTGCTTGCCCTTATTTAGCCTTAAATGCTATAATTCTCCTGTCATATGTTTGACAAATGTTTTATTAAGATTCTCCATGGAGGCCAATAGCACTAGCGTCCTCAGTCTCTTTCATCCTCATGACAAATGGTTGCTTGGGTCCTGGCCATGGAAAGAGAAGATCATCCTGATGTTTCTTAGAGGCTGAACCTCGGGCCCCCAAATGGAGATCCCTCTGGGTTTTTGTTCCATATATATTTAGTTGCTAAGCTGCCTGCTCCTGTCCAAGGTCGCACCAATTCGTGCCAGACTGCCCCCACCCCTGGAAAGCACTACCCAACAAAACATATAAATCTGTGCTCATTTAATCATGTAGCAAACATTTTACAAATGTTGCTATAAAGTTTAGGGTGAAGGTCGTTCTAGTTTTAATTGCTGAAGAACATAAAGACTCCCTTCAACCACCCCTCTGTAGATCTATTTCACTTCCAAATATAGGCCCTAAGATGTATATTCTTATGCACCTAGCATATAGTTCATAAAGTAATTGTTTTTTTAATAGCCCTTCTCAAAAAGGAATTCTGTAAAACCAGAATATCCATTCATAAGAGTAGACCTGTGGGCCACCTAAGGTATCAAGCATTGGCGGGTGTTGCAATAGATGCTGAATGGTCACCGATGAAGGAGAACCTTGACAGAGTTTTACTACAAACGTTATGGTGCTTTAAAAAAACAAAAACAGCTATGGGGATCATTTTAATATTTTCAGATTGATTCTTTACAAAAACAAAGAGCAGAACTGGGATGCTTGCACTCTTTAATTTTTAATTTGTCTCTAAGGCCCCTGCTTTGTCTTTAAGGAGAAAAAGCACTGTAAGTGGATTAATGCTGGGTACAGTGCACACAATATAGTTAATATTCAGACAGTATTATACTATTTGCCTTTAAGATTAAGAAATCTTCACTCAAAATACTAAAAGTCATCATTGAATATACAGCAGTCACAGGACATAGACTCCATAGAACAAAGTCAGAGTGCATACCCCTAATATGCTATATGATAAGGCAATCATAATAAGAGATTCTAGGCTGAGGCTGCAATGGGGACCTATGAAGTACCTCTGGCTCATGTTAAAAAATAATGTGGAAGTCCCTGTCGAATTATATGTGGACCTCACCATACAGAAAATATAAGATTTAACAGAGAAGAGGCTTCCTAAATTCTTGACCAGATCGGGTCAGTTAGAGTTCATCTACCTAACCAAACCACCACCAACTAACTTTATCCCACTAAGATTCCTGTTGTTTTTCTGACTCTATATACAAGATAGTCGCCAGATTATTATGGAACAGTGCAGAAAAATGCCGACTGCTAAAGCCACATATTGGTTTAAGAAATCGCTATCTGTCTGAGATAATCAGGTGAATCAGTCTTCTACTGTCTCACTTTGAATTTAAGACTGTCTAGGCAGCTGAAGTGGATCCTGTAGCATAGTCTTTGTATGGTTCACTGTCACAACAGTTCATCGAAATATCACTACTTAGATGCTATTGCACAGTTGTGAGCTCCACTGATACTGCCACTACAGAGAAGGTCACTATATTGTTAAAGTTAAGAAATTTAATTTCCATATACGATCATATCATTTAGGGATACAATTTAATTTAATAATATTATTTAAAAAGGGCCAGGACTATCTATTTCAGGTAATTAGTTTAACATGTTTTTTATTTAAATGAATTGAGTACTAAAGTAAATGAATTTAATTGAAATCACAGAAAATGTATTTAACTTAAAATTATTGACAAATAAATTAGGTTTGGCATTAGACGTAGGTTAAGTTTAATTATTAATTGAATTGATAAAAAAAAAAGAAAAATCCAGAATATGGTTTGGGTAGTATTAAGGGGAGGCTAAGGATAATGATATAATTAAATGTAATTTAATTTGACTTTATGGACAGCCTTTGGTTAATGATAAATAATTACATTTATTTTACATTTAAGGATGTTTCTAGAGTTGGCATAAAGATTACATTAAGGTTAGTAATTATATTAAGTTGCATTTTATTTGGTTTAAGACGAGGACTGTTACACCTATAATTAGATAAACTGACCTTCAAGGTATTAACTCACAGCCATGGGCATTCTTACCAGTATTTTTTTATTCTGAGTCCTGCTGTTCTTTGTCGCAGGCTTTACATTTTGAGGCTGAGGCATGACAGGGATAGTCAGATGCCTGAGCGCTTTAAATTAAAAGGAATGCCTAGTCCCTTACCTTGTTCTAAGGATTTTGATACCTTCATTTTTTCTTCATAAGTCAGTTTGCAATACCCAGGGAGTACTACACTGGCTAAAGAAACTGGCAACAGATGGAGACTGGGTACTCAATTATGTAATAAGGTTTGGAAGAACTGTCAGTAATCAGAATCTTATCACTTGATCCCTGTTCCAAGCCACATTCCTGTTTGTAAGAGTAAATACTTCCGAAGTACGACTTTAATCCTAGAGCACTCATGACCTTCTTAGAAGCATCTATTTAATGTACCAGTGAGCCAGATATGGGGACCACTGTGTACTCCAGACAGAGATCAACAACAGTGGTAACAAGTGGCAAAAGGTCAGGGTATCAGAATTCCCAGAACTAAACGTACATAGAACTAAATTACGCCTTCAAACGATAGTCATCAGACTTCCTGTAATGGCAGTGTCAAAAGGATGAAGTAGGAAGGCCTCAGAACTATGGCTCCTGGACCACTAAAGAGTCAGAGAACCAGTTACACTCACCTATGGCATTCAGCTGAAACCTCATTAGAGAAGAGAGTAAAATATCCCCAGTAAAGAAAATACAGCCTGGGGGGCACAGACAATCTCTAGTAAAAAAATGACAGAGTAAGCGTAAAAACATAACAAAATGCTACAGAATAAGCGTAAAAAAATGCTTAAAGCTGGTAGGATGCACAAACAAAGACCCACTGAAGCATATGAAAACACACACCCTAAGCATCAGCAAAGTCTCTGCACAGAGCACTCTAAGTCTTCCTTCACATATAGGAGAGGTAGCTCACTTGCGGTGTCTGGTGGGGCTACTACCACTGGGAACATCCACCTAATTACTTAAACTAGAAAGGTTATGGGTTAAGGATTCTTTCAGCTGACATCCCCTGCCTAGTGATAGTTTCTGTTTTCAATAATGCTGATGGGTGGGGGTTCATTTAAATGGGGGCACACTCAAAGAAGTCCAACACCATAGCACCACGGGTAACTAATGTTGGATCTGGATTATACTGCCAGGATAAAAGATATCATCCAAGATTAGACAAGCCTTTAACTGGTCTAACATTCGGTGGTGTGTGGGGGCACAAGCAAGCAGGCACTAAAACCAAGATCAACACCAACCTATGGAGAAAGTTCCTGCTGATGATTCTGTGTATTAAATTATGGGAAGGTCCAGAAGGTCAGGGAAATTGTCAGTTTGACCCATATTGATTTATGTAATCCCTTTTTGCTCAGATACTGCCTCAAAACAGTGCATACATAATATACAAACTGTATTTTCACAAGAGGCTATTGGTTTCTAACAGACCACTGTCCAATCGGAAGGTGCACTTTCACTCCATCTTCAAATATTTAAATGATGGTGTGAAAAGTTGAGGCAGTCCCCAGTGTGCATTACCTTTGCTCTGCTATCTTAACATACCTATATAAAAGTATTTTTCACGAATTTCCAGTTTTTTGTAATCTGGTATACTAAGGATTTGCACAGGATTCCTCCTCTGTGAATGAAACTTTAAATCTCCACTGCCCACTTAAATGATCTTTACCTACTCTGGCAAAATAATTTCACTAGTACACTGTCATATGCTTTGGCTTTTTTGTGTGCAGGTTTGATAAGAGAGGAGCTCTACACCTATGGTACATTTCACCAAACCTAGCCTTAGTTAAACCCCGGTGGTGATCTGTATTTTATTTTTTGCTGGTGTTTTTCTAAACTCTCCTGCCTTCGTAATGACAGCCATTTGAATCTGTAATTTCACCTGATTAAAATATTCTACAATCAAGATTTAGTAGGACATTCTGTAAGGATGTTAGGTACTACTAGCATTGATTTTTTTTTTTTTGTCATGCTTTACCGTCTCATAGTCTTTTTCTCTCTACAGTGCTCTATGCCCAGATCTTTATGGCTAGGTTGCTCTAGCCTAGCAGACAGCATGCCTTCACTAAGATGCCTGTATAACCCTGGGAATGACACGCTCAACGTTTTTCAGGTACTTTCTTGCTTGCTTTTGTCCATTTATTTTATGATGATGATGTGTGTTTTTGTGGTATTCGGAAAACTGTCTCGGTTTGTATTTTAGTGGAACTCTGAAGATTCTGCCAGACTGGGACACTGTTCTAATGGAAATTTTGGCCATGGGCCATCTCTAAGTAACTAAATCTGCTGATATATATGTGATATATTTCTGAATATACATACATTAAACACACTCTTATTTGTGATGTAAGTTTATCACACCACTTAAGTAGTTTGATATAATTCATCAATTTCAATTGGTGTTTCAAATTTGAAACTAATCATTACAATGTCAGTTTTGATCTCTATTATAAAATAAAACAATTTGCAGTGTAGCCCAATGATATAATGAGGAAAGAACATGGGGTGAATCTATCACTGTAATGTGATATACATTATCTAGGTAAAGCAATGCTTCTTAAGTCCTTATTCACTCTGCCACAATCCTGGTTTAATTCATTTTCTGGCCTGCCTATATTAATTAACTAACTGCTGACCTGGCTACACTTGCGAATGGATTTAGTATTTTGTAATACAGTAACAATTCCATTTTATCCTTGGAATGATGACCACATATTCGCACCTTGTCCTGATGATGGTCCCATCTGATAAATTACTTAAGGGGCGTAAATTAACACTAAAAGATTACAAGACTACGAAACAAAGTTTTAACTGTATCTCCAGACTGTTGGTCTTCTTCTGTAAAATGGTGCTGGGTTTTTAACTGTGTTCGGATTTATTTATTAAATCACCCACCTAAACACTGATCACTGCGCCACGCACACTGTTATATAGATTGATCCGTTTTTGTCACCATTTTTCGAATGAATGTCAAAAAACTCATGTTATTCTTTATAAGGAAATGCCATTTGAAGAAGAAAATTCAGATATTATTCTTCCACACATTTCCTTTTTTGTACTTTGAATGAATTAAAATGACATACTAGAGCACACTATTACACAACAGATGTATCCTGGTGTTAACAAGAATCGCAGAGACACTACAAAGCTAATTCGAGAAGAACCATGTTTCCAAATTTTTAGAAAAAGTTGCAGGAGCAGGCTCTCTATGATTCTCAAGAGGAATGATGTTCCACTGCTTGGTTTCCCAGAAAATACACGCCCTAGCCATGCTTTTGTGACTGATTGTAGGCCTAGGTAGTTGACAGTAGCTGCAAGAATAGTTCTGATGGGAATGGAATGAGAAATTCTAAGTTGAAGTAAAGGAGGGTGAAGCTGATGCAAGGCTGGGTGACAGAAATTCAAAGTGTCTTCAAAATCGATTGCTTGGAAACACGCAGCCATTGAAGAGCGACCAGATAAACGTTGACAGGAGAACAGGAAGGTAACCTCAGAATGAGCCTGGCAGAAACACTCTAGATAACTTAGAAGCATTGGATGATGTATGCAGTAAGATTTAAGAATAGGGAAGTGCCATAAACAAAGCAGGAAATGATGATGGATTGTACGGCCATCTAATTGAAAAAGCTGGATGACTTTACACAGCATGCAGATGAAGAGCAATAGTATGGGACGACGAAGCAATGTATTGGATAGTAGGTGGTCAAATATAAGCCCAACATTTTTTGCAGCTTCAACTGGGTGAAGTTCAACATCCCACTGCTGAGTCAACTGGAAGGGGAAACCAATGATCAGGTTCCTGTTTTGCCACTGTTTATATTTAAATAGTTTGATTTTATTCAGGAGCATACCACCTTCATACAAAGATTAAAACAGTCTTACACTGGGTCTAACTCGTCATTGAAAGAGACAATAATTTGGGTCCCAACCCAAAGGATTGCCTAAGCGAGGTATAGATTAAATGTAGTAGGGCACAAAGGGGAACTTTGGGTAACAGTACAAAGTAGGGTTTTAGATACAGACTACTAAGGTTATAGGAGGACTTCATGAGACATTTCAGTGAGATATGAGGTTGTTGCAGGGATTCTCCACATACACAGAACTATGTGCAGGATTATGGGACCTCGGTGTATAGGGACTGTGCCATCCTACCACCTTAATGCCCATGAGCCCAGGATCGACTAGCTATAGTGTCTCCCTTGCTCTCCTACACACTCACAGAGAAGCAAATGATTAGAAACCCCAGAACACAACACTCCCGGATCTCTCAGGAATCGCAGTTATAAGACACACCTTTTCGCTCACACTCTCGTACCTGTCTACAGTAAGATCTGACCGAGACACGAATATGGTTTAAAATGTTTATTTTAACTATCGTGCCACAACAAGCAGAAAAATGCATAACACAAATATAGTTAGCATTGCAGCTAGGCCAAACATCATAATGGGAGATGTCATCATATAAAGACAATGGAGAAAGGACTATATTGCCTAACCTCCCTCCCCTTGGTAAGAAGAAGATATATTTATATATAATAGAAGATCTTTGGGCTTTGTCAGCAGACCCCATACCTTAGACTATAGATGGTATTTCTACATCGTAGGTGCGTGTTGCTCTTCTCCCTGGAAAGGTCCCTCTCCAAGTGTGTGTCACTTAAACCTGTATCCCCATAATATCCAAGTATGAGTCTCCAGCAGCAGCTGCATTAGTATATTTTGTCTAGGTGCTAGGGCCTGACCAGAAAGGAATAACAAGGGTCACTGTTTATCAACCTTGCTCACAATGTTCAGACTAAACTCCAGGAACAGGGAGAGAACGAACACAGCAGACAGTTCTCATGTGAAAGGCATAAACAGTCTTGCAAAAATAAAGCCATGTAGTAACGTGTGCAAAAGCTGCATCATGGCTGCAGGGCTCATGCTAACTTAGCAATGTTGTCAGAGACACTGTTAGCGATTCCAAATGGGGTCGCAAAATGCTAGGCTCATGAATATTAATGAGCCACTCGCAATTTGCAACCCTATTGGGAATGGCTGGCCCTCCCAGGGATGGGCTCAGCAGACCTCCATGTCTGGGACTGCATTTCAATAAAGCAGTTTTTTTTTAAATGCAGCCCGTTTTCCGTAAAGGAAAACGTGATGCTTTTTTTTTTTTTTTTAAATGACCCGATTTTGTTTAATTTTTTTAGGGCAGAGGGACCACTGCCTGCCCTTAAAAAACGATTTCTGAACCTGTCACAAAGGGATCCCTTCCCATTTGCGACTGCATTACCACCCTCTTGAAGAGGGTGGTAATTTGCGAGTGTTTTGCGACCGCAATTGCAGTTGCAAAACATTGGTACATGGCTTTGCGGTCGCTATTAGGAAGGGAACGCCCCTTCCTAATAGTGAGTCTCTAAACACTACTTTGTGAGTTGCAATTTATTTGCGACTCGCAAAATAGTGTTTGTACAGTGGCCACAGGTTTTTAGCATGCGCAAACGGGTCGCAAACCCGTTTGCGCATGCTAAATACCGTTGAACATTCGGCCCAAAGTTGGATAAATTAGCGATTTTCCAACTCTTAGACCATTGCCTCCAGCAACCCTTATCACCTGCTTTGTTAATACGTTGTGCTTCCTAACTGAGAATCACTATGGGGGGGTCTGCATTATTTTTTTATTAGAAAATCGCAGCAGGGATCACAACAGTGACCCCCAACTGCCACCATGTCAGAGGGAAACAGCAGTAATAACAGCTTCAAGGAAATCAGAAAAAAATGCGTTATCCCAAGATGGGGAAAGCAGCAGCTGCCATTACATCAAAAACCAAATCATCAGGTACAAAGCAGCTACCACGGTAACAACAGCTGCAAACCCAGCATGCACCATGGCAGCAGTCACGGGTGTATTGATAGCAGCGAACATAGTAGGGTCCACAAAAGCCACAACATGAGTGACCAGAGCAGTGAAAAGTGCTGTAACCACAACAGGGACCACAGTGTTAACCAGAGCTGCCACAATGGCAGCAACAACTTGTACAATAGCGGGGTCAGCAGGAGCAATAACTGCTGTCACCTAGCCACCACCACATCAACAACAGTGTGCACAGCGAGTACAACAACAGTGTCAATAGTTTCCAAAACAGCTGTAACCACAGCACATACCATAGTAGCTACCGCAGCTGTCACCACAACAGAGACTACAGCAGCACCCACATCTGTAATATAAAAAAATGGCAGCTTCACCTTGCATGGTAACCAGCAGTGGCAACTGTGTATACCACAGCAAGGCCCCCTGGAGCAACACCAAATACTAGCAAAGTATGGACCACTGCAACAACTTTAGATGCCACAGTAGCCCGGCTAAAGCAGCATCCATATCAGGAACGTCAGCATTGACCATAGCAGAAAACGCATCTCTACTGCACCAGGGACTACAACACTGATCACAAGCTACCATTAATCCTGCAAATGAAGTGACTGTAGCAGGAACCTAGCAATGACAACAGCTGCCTTCATGACAGGGACAACATCAGCAACACCAACTGCCAGAAATCTAGGGGCAACAGATTTGACCTCTATTTTGACCACAGCAGGAATAGCAGAAACAGCTGCCAATAGCTTGAACCACAGTGGTGGCAACAGCTGCACTACAGCAGGGGCAATAACTCCAACAGCGGACAGTAATGCAGGGACAAGAAGTAGTGACCTAAGTTGTAACAACGGAGAAAAAGAAAACCGTGATGACTAGAATGCTTGGTTTAATCTCAGTCACTAGTATAACTCTAGAAAGCATTCCAGGCCATCATATTTTAAGTCACTGTGACACTACAGACAGAAACCAGTCATATTCACATCAGCTTTGGTCCAGCTCCAAAAGGACCAGATCAGCCCAACATGTTGTGTCCTCTGTGAATTGGAACAAGCGACCCTCGATAATTTTCTTCTGCCTGTTGGGCTCATCAATTGAGGTACAACTTGAGACTTAGGGCAAACAGCTCCCATGTCTGGGTATACGCTTTGCACTTAGTGAGAAAAACAAGCAATCATTAATAAAAACCAATCGGTCTAGCTTTACTGTGCTTAAGTATGCAAGCACAGATGTGCACAAACTGTGTGCTTTGTCTCTGTGCAACCTCTCTTGCTGTACTTCCCATAAATGTTGCTGTGTTTTTTATTCACCAACGTTGTGGTGCCCAAAAGCAGGTTAATACAATGACAAAGCACAAACAGTCTGTGTGTATTTGCACCTGGTGGCATTACCAGTGCTTGTCTTATCGTTGTATCTGTTAAGTGTGCGATCAAAAGTGCCTTGGGTGTTTCTACTGGATGTGTAACCTTTATTTGAATATATAAAATGAATACATTTTACATTAAAAAAAACCTTTTAAGTTAATGGCATTTACACTTACATTTAAATGCAATATGTTTGGTTAGGTAATGTATTTTAAACAATTTGGCTTGTATATTATGTTTTTTGCTGTATGCGCCAACCACAAAGTTTAAATGCATGCACTATGCAATTTATTGCAATAGGCAGTCAATATTAAGTAAGTGAAAATAATTGAGTAGCTATGGCATAAAACCAATCTCCACCCGGAGTTCTACTCATGGAGACATACGGTTAAAATGCTGTCGCAAACAGAAGAATTGTAAGCCCTATTTCCAGGACAACAATCAAGAGAATGCCATTGTCTCCAATACTATCACTAAAATGTCTCAGAAACCTGTCTGTTTCTTTGTAGAGTTAAACATTTCATGAAGAAGACATGATTGGGTGAAATTAAGGTTGGAGGCTTCTGCAAATATGGGTTTACATGGCTTCTCTCCCACCACCATTTCAGAGTGTCGAGATGCCACCAATCATGCAGAAAGTTTTGGATTCAAACTTAATCCTCCCGCAACAGTCAGGTCCAAGTCAGATTGTTCATTTACCTCGCGGTCAGCACATTTGTGAGAGTGGAGAGGGATCTTCTCAAACTTTAAATACATGTTATGTCCAGTGGTAAAACCCAAGCTCACCACCTGCTGCAGGCCCTAGTGGTGTAGCAGTGAGGCGAGTTCTAAGAGATGTCCAGCCAGAGAGGTTGGGTGTGATCCCAATGTGCACGGGTGCAAGCCACCTTAATAAACAGAGGCAATGTGTATCTAGAGTCCCTGAAGTGCATGGGTAGAGTAATTCTGTTTGGTGACTGTTCTGAGGTGTCCTGTAATGGACAACAGTTTGATCTATGTCTCTGAAAGACAGTAGGCAGTAGAGAACAATAGAAAACAGACAATTTTTCATCCATAACTAACTACATCTCTGGTGCTCCATAGAACAGAATAGGAAGGAAACCCACTTATGGTAATTGTATGGCAAATGTAACTTAAGGGCCTAAGAGCTACCAGAAATAATAATGGCTGCAAGGTATACTCAGTTGAGGGTTTTCATTAATCCTGGGCGGAGTTCGCGGGGTTGCGCTGCGCGAAACTCCGGCGTGCTATGCAGAGCTCCGCACGCGGCAGAGTGCAATTGAAAAATGCTGTTCACGGTGATTTTCAGTGCCAGATGCTTGTCCACACTGTGCAATCATCGCGAACGGCACCATGCACAGCGCAAGTGAGCGCTGCTTTCCTTTCTGCCGCTCGAGTAGACTTTTACTCGAGCTGCAGCTTTCTCAACGCGAACGGGCAGTTTCTCAACGCGACCGGTCTCGAGCATACGCGACCACTCGCAATGAGAAACCTGACCCCCCCCACGTTGGGAAATCTCGCCGGAAGGTTTATTTTTCACGCTCGCGCTCACCAACTTGAAGTTGACGATCGCGAATGAGGAAAAATCTCGCCAGGAGGTGGATTTTCCTCGCTCGCGCTCGCAACTTGACGTTGGTAAACGCAAGCGAGGAAAAAATCTCCGCTCCGCAAAGCGGAGTTTTTCAGAACTCCATGTAACGCAGAGTGCGGAAAACTCCGCAAACTCAGCGAGCGGAGCGGAGTTCACCTCCCAGGCCTAGTTTTCATGAGGATATGAAGGTGATATGCACACACAATGTGTGGATATTATAATCCTGAGGGCCCCACCCTTGCCAGAAGGAGGAGGGTGTCAAGGTGTTGCTCCTTAGTTTCATTCTAATAGCTGTTGTGGAGGATATGGTGCAGCTTCCCAGGAGATTCAAAATGTTTCATGGTCGCAGTGAGGGGGCCAGAAAAATTATGACAGTGGGCTAGGATGCTTTTCAAGTTGATCTAGGGAGCTATACTCACTGAGAGAAGGTGACATGAACAGCAGCCAGGAGGCTGAAATCTTTATTTTTCCAATTCTGAGAAACTCGACACTGAAGAGATGGAGTGATTTCCAGTCCATGATATAGAAGTTGCTTTAGGTTGAAGTCTCACCCTGATTAAGTACAAAATTATGCATGGCCAATGAATGTAGGTCATATGAATTCACTCAAATTCAATCTGCTAGAGGATCCCTGAAGTGCAGAAGTGGTGTGGTAGAAAACCTGTTCACAGTGGGACACCGTTTCCTAAAACTAACATATTTGACTTTGCCCAGTAGGACTTTTCAAATGTTCATTTTGGACACAATAAGATTTGTGTTTTCTATGGTTGGACTCACATTTTGTTTACTGTATTTGATCTTACTAGTCCGCCCTCCTTACCCCTTTTTGAAATTGCAGTGGTTGTAGAGCATTGTTTCCACTTAGTGTTGTGTTTTCTTGAAATGGCAATTGTGTACCTTTTTTGGTTATAGTCATAACTCCCAAAGTTTTTGTTTTACTAAACAGAATTGTTTAAAAAACAGTTTTGACAGGTCTGGTATGTTTTCTCTTGTAATACATTACTTACTCACTCTGTGACAGGCATTGCACACAAAGTAGCTAAGCTTGCTGAGTCCTCTTTTTGCAGCCTACACTACCAAGAAGAAAATTGTCCCATTTGATTTTTGATTTCGATAAATTGAAGCATTTTAGAATATAAGTATGATCTGTCTTTGCTAGTTAATCCATTTTCTAGAGGGATTCGGATTGTTTATGAAAGACCAGATGCTTCTGGAAACTGTGAAGGTGCTGCAGGTCCTCTGGATAGTATGATGCATTTTATCAGATTCATTATATGCATGCTTTCCCCACAGATGGTCCAGCCTTATGAATTTCACATTGCAGAATGAGGGTTTCCATTCTCCTCAGACAGTGTTCAAAGACTTGCTTTGTGTGATTCCCTTCCCTCTTCACCCTGTGCCTTCCTTCTCTCTTCGCCCTGTGCCTGATGGCCTGGTAAGATGGAGAGCCACTGTCATACTCTCACGGATGCTCACCCTCTGATGCACCTGTTGTTTGCCCTGACAGTTCTCAGTGAAAGATTTTTGTTAGAAGTCTGGGTACTCCCCCCATCTTCTAGATTAATTTCCATTTTCTCCTTTTCCTCTGGTTCCTCCGTGCATAAGAGTATGAAGAAGCAGTCTGTTAGAAAACAAGTCTCTTGAGGGAAATGGAATGAAACAGTAGTGTGTTTGGGACGCATGAGGGGTTCCCTTTTTATTCCTTGATGATGTCCAGCACTCCATCTCTCGAGATTAGTGACCCAGCTCCAACATTAGAAGGCACTTAAATGTCCACCATAGGAAAGCTATAGAATTCCTTGAGAGATGGAATGCCCACATCCTAACCTAGCATCCAAGGGCACAGGACTCGTAGATATATTGTTTATCAGAGTGATTTAACAGTTCTAAGATGAGTCTATAGAAACCTATTGGACACTGTTGCCCATAATTTTGAGATAGCCATTGAGATCTTTGAGGCAGCCTGAACTATGCATAGATCTGTTTGTAGTTTCAGCACGTGTTCTGGGGAGCACTGTTCTAGCTATTTCTTCCAGATCTGTTCTTCTTCTAATATCACCAATAGCGGGCAGCATTGGCCTCCTAGAAATCAGAAGAGTCATGTAAGGCAAACTATTATGTGCTTCCTTTGAAACTGGATAAACCATAGCCAAGTCAACCCTCAAATTCGTGATGTGTTTTCCACAGAGCCTAAGGTAGCAGTTGCACATTTTAGTAAGATCTCTTCTTTTAGAACAATACCCAGTAATAATTAAGAACAAATTATTACAGAGTCAACAAATCTAAGCACAATGTAATGTAGGGGCTTCCAGCGACCAAACAGGTGCAATGTAGTAACTCCAGTTCATTTTTCTGCAGTGTAATACCTGAAAACACAATCATGCCAAGAATACCCATCCAGTGGCGTAACGAAACTTGAGGGGGCCCCCCTGCAGGGTACGTGGAGGGGACTCATTTGAACTTTATCTGGAGCTCTCCAGCCGAAGTGCGGTGCTGAGGGGGCCCCCCGGAGGTTGGGGGCCCCCAGCACCGCGGGGGATGCGGGGGCCTGTGTTACGCCCCTGTACAAAACCATGAGTGTCACTACCTGGAATTATTTCTCCTGGCTTTTGAGCAGGTATTGCTTCTTAACCCATAGATCTATTTTGTAGTGTTGAATTGTTTTTAGGCTTCAAATCATTGCAGCATGAAGATAATTTTTCTCCTCAGGAAAATCCTGCTAAAGAGAGCTTAGAAAAGGCCCTAGTCATGGGTTTTCCACTCCTTAACAGTGGGCCTTACTTCGGTGCCATGTGTCTTTACCAATAGTCTCTTATACCTGAACCATAAGCATTTGATGGCAACAGACAATGATTCCTTGATTAGAGATCTGACTATAATCACCTCTGACATGGTTTTTCATAGTTTACTATTCAATGACAATTCTTGATGTCAGTCGATGATCTTCCTGGATCTCAAAATTTCCACAGAATATGTATCTCTGAGACTTACAACTCAGAGCTCCAAGCAGGAAATAAAACAGTATTTCCTGTTAAAATTAACCATTTAAAAGTTTGGTCATAGTCCGTGACCTACTCTCAACCTGCATCAAGACAGTCTCCTCTGTTTTACTTAACCTCCTTTAGGACATCTTGTCAAGAGCATTGAAAACATAGTAGCTCCTTTGAAACAAGAATATGTTTGAACCTAGAAGCTAAAAGAGACCGTGTTTTGTGAATTCAACCAACAGAGACCTAGAATGCTTTGATGATATTTAGATCAGGCTCTGACCTGAACTTGGACTCTAAGCCCTGTTTTGTTGGCTGCAGAGCTTCATGTAAAAGAGTATCGACCAAGGAACATTTAGTCCATCAAGTGAGACTCCCCTGTGACAGTACCTTGGATCTACTGACAGGATAATTTGCAGTTTGAAGCCTTTAGAAGCATAAGGTAGAGTTCTCTGTAATCCTTTTGCTGCTGAATAATATGTTGGAGGTTTATTGCATAAAATCTCTTGCAGGATCCTGGTCAATAACAGGCTTTGTCAACTTGCTTAAACATTAACTAAGTTCTGTCTCAACTGTCATATTTCAGGTCAGATATGTTCACAATCCAGTACAACATTAGTGAAAACTGGATTTCCACAATCTTCAAGCATTTCAGCAGAGGGCATCTCCCTTCCAGAGCATTTGCTTCAATACAAACCTATTCGGATCAGTGCTCGATGGATCTGTTTGTGGACATTCCAGTTTCTAGGCATCTTTGACTGGAAATTGGACCCGAGAATCATGATGACTATTGGGGACCTGCAAGAATGGACCTTTGATTACCATACCTTTGTCCCAGGTAGTGTGTCAGATAGCCTCACTGACCTTAGTCACTCCAGTTTGAGCAAATTAACCCTGGCCTGTCAGGTTGTGTCACCTTGTAGTAGGAAAACCCCATTTCCTTCCTGACTCGTAAGACATTCTAAGGGAACTAGAAGTACAACCCCCAACTCCCGGTTCTTTCTAAGTGGCCGTTTGGCAGATTTCAGGGGTTCCTCTTAACCGCTTGAGCTTCTGGCAGAGGTTATATCATCCTTTTATACATCTTTTTATTCGCACAACGAGTCCTGCAAAGTTTGTCCCATAATCAAACAGGACACAAGACCTTCTACGCAAAACTATTCAGGCCCAAACTTAGAGCAGTGCCACAGAAAGCCTCCCAAGAAATCATTCTCAGGCCCCAGTGTTCAGCTTCGCAGAGCACTGATGATACTGCATTCCTACTATAAATGTGTGTGACTGCACTTATTGTGCTGCAACTCATGTCCCCTTTGTAACGTTGAAATGGAGCCTACATTCAGTTTTAGAGATCAAGCTGTTTTCTGGTGTTGATTGAACCATAACAACATGTGAATCTGGTACCAAGTTAATCAAACCAGTGAACTCTCTCAATGGGATTACTGCTGAAAGAGAAGATGCATTTCAAAGGCTGTGTGGGCTTTTTAATCATGAATTTTGTTTTGGCAACATTAATAGTCGGATCCTAGCTATGTCAGTATGCCTAAAAGCCTCTAAGGAGGTGGTGCACGGAGATTGCTGTAAGCGACAGTAGCACTGTGTTGGCAGCTTACATAGGAATAGCAGTCTTGTCATCTCCTTTTTTGAGTGTCTTCATTTACGTTGGCTTAATATGCTCCTACTTCGTTGATAAACAAGGAGAACAATAAAGGGGTTAGACACAGCCCTTGTTGACCCCAGTGTTCATTGGAATTTCTTTAGTGCGGTCACGAGCTCTCCCATACCTGATTCTAGCTGACATTTTAAAATGCAAGCACTGCAAGGGTTCTATCATCCACTCATGCTCCTCTTGCCTCGACAATCCATACCAGAAGAGATTCCGGATTAGTGCCATTAGCTTAGATATTTTGAGTTAGATAAGATGCAACCTAATGGCCTGTTAAGTTATGCTGAACACTTTTTTGAATCCAGCCTTGGTGTCACTTATGGTATGTATGTTATTACTATCTGCCAAGTCATGGGTTTAGTAAGATCTTGGTGTAAATTTTCCTTACCATCTCAATGAGCTAAATAGGGCGATTATTGGCAGGATCCTTATGGTTAACTTTTTGAAATTAGGTTGACCAGACTCGCCGATCTTCTAGAATTGTGGAGGTAGCCCCTTTTAAAACCTGCGTTAAACTGAGAGGACTGCACTGGAGCCTGCACTTAGGGGTTGATGGATTATAGGCCAATAGGAAATTTGGAAATAGGCGCCTTGTTGTGTTTTTGGGCTACAAGAACAGCAGGCACCTTGGTAACAGAAAGAACTGGTAGCATAATGTATAGAAATACAATTTTTGAGGTTAAGATTGGGAGCCCTATTGTGTTCAGAGGAGTATAATACGTAAAATACTTTTCACACTCTCTTGTTGTGACACATAATTCAGAACTGTTGTGATTACCGTTAAGTGCCCAAGTAACTAGTTCCGAGAACCTTTTATTATATCCAGCTGTTTTTACAGCTTCCCAAGCTCTCAGGCAGGCCTGCTTCTTCATACGGGCTATGGGATCTTTATATTATGCTTTGCACAATCTCAGAAGCTCCTCTTTATTATGCCTTTCTCTCAAAGCTCTGTTCAGCTATTGCTTTTTAAGGGAGCAAACCCTATTGTACCATTCCAAGGTAATATGATTTAAATGCATAGACCTACTTTGTCCTATAATTGCAAAGTTCGACCCGGATTTCTCTAGCAATTGTTCAAAGGTCGCAATATGTACACAACCATTGGTATCCTTGGCTGTAGTCAGTTCTTTTTCATATTGTTCTACCAGGGACTTCATTTTTGTTACCATGCTGGGAAAAAATGTAGGCCTCCATTTAATAGGCCTCTGGTTGTTAGGAAGGGACAGATGAAATGGTGGAGACAACTGAGCAATCACTGCCCGCTCATATTTAAATTGCGGAAGAAGCAAGTATTTTAATAATGACTTCTGGTCATTTTCCACCCTTGGACAACAAACCTATCAAATATAAAAGGCGAGGCTTCAGTATTTACCAGACCATAATGATGATTGATCCGTAGCCAGATCTAAAAGTAATCCTAGCTGGTGTGTCAGATCTAGTATGGCCATTTAAGATTTGCAGTCCACCTGCAACCATCATCGCTGTTCACTGATTCCTTATTCTAGATGGCCTTCTCCTGGACATAATTACTCTGGTCATCACAAAGTACTTTACTGTTCTGTTGACTTTCTCACTGCCATGCCCTGTACAAGATTAATGCTAAAGTCTCCACGCGCCAATATGATATGTCTACCATGTAATCTAAACCTGGCCCTCGGTCCCAATTCCATTTTCTAGGAATTTCCTTATGAAATCTTTTTAATTGGTTTTCCAGGAGTGATGTGCATGTTAGAGGTCCATGGTCACTTCAACACCTCCAAGCCAAGTATGTTGCACATTGGGACGGGTGGCTGAAAACGTTTTAAGGCTGTCCCAAAATGAAACCTGATATATATCAAATATTTCCACAGAAAGTGACACTTTTTTGCAGGGTGGGTAGCTATGGATTTTGGGATTGAGATCATCTGCCATCCAGGGAAATCTACCAAACCCAGACATTTGTGCAAACTAGACACTTGGATACGTCCAGGGTAGTGTTACTTGCATGGATCCCATAACGTTTTCGTACTCACATTCCCTACAAATCTCACACTTTGCCTAATATCATGCATTCTCTTTGCCTTTCTGTGATCGGAGCACCCACCCATCATGAGGTTCGATTGCAAGTAAAGCATAATTTTACCCCAGTTCATCACATACGAATTGTTTATAAATGGGAATGTGCAGGGCTTTAAGTGGGATGAAAAAACTGGAGGGTCTCTCAAAGGGGCGTGGCTAATGTAATTAAGGGTGTGGCTTAAAAACATGTGAACTAAAAATCTGTGCTTAGCATAGTGTGCCGCCCCACTTGTATTTTGCTATTTCTGTCACTGCATCCAGATATATGACAAACAAGTAACATCATACCTACAAGTCAGGACTGTTGGCTTTGTCAGTGGTTGTTAGTTGCATAAGATAAATAAGCACCAAATATGGCTTGTATATATTATTGAAAAAGCATCCACTTAAGGCTTTGGTGACACCACGACGATGTTAGCTGCTCTTGAGTTTCAAACAGAGAAGGGAAATGCTGAGAGAAAATGACTCTCTTTAAAGGATTTCCCTTCCCCTACAACGCTCACCTGGCATGACATCATGCCGTAATTTCTCCACTAGTGAGAAGTGAGCAGTGTGAGCAGCGCGCATCGATGTGCCTGCGTCGCTGCAGTCCATAAAAAAAACGGACCGCTTGTGCCAGGGCACAAAGCAGAGCCCGAAAGACCCGTTTCGAGGACCCCTTTAAAAAACTGCCGGTGCTCAGAACCGGTGAGACCCGGCCCACTTAAAGCCCTGGGAATGTGTCTTTTTTAGGGCAACAACACTACACCATTTTTGCCACTTCTAGCTTTCAAGATTCTTGTCGGGTTGGTAGTGTTTCTTGGTAGTTGAAATGTCTCGAGTTTGCTGGCTTTGTTACGTTATTTACCCTCAATGTGGGTAACCAGTTATTTTCTGTGTGCTTTCTGCCATCGAATGTCTGATTAGACACTATATAGTGTTTGTCCATGGCTGCCTGTGACCAGGACATTCTTGGGGGTCGCTCCTCTGACCCTCAAACCCACCCAAGAATTGGAGCCTACCCCCCTTTTCAAACGTGCTAGGCGATAGCCTATGTATCTATTTCTCACTGTAAATTATTCCATTCCATCAGACCATCACAGAGGGGTGCATTCTGATCATCATTCATTCTCGTCATGCAAGGCTGCAAAGTACTCTTGGCATAGGCCGCACTCGTAGATCACACCCTTCCAAGCATACACAGCAATAAATGAATGTAAAGTACATGTGTTGTCTTCGATGCACTACATGCTTAGGTGCAGTGACTATTGTCAGGATAAGAGTACCACTTCATTCATCACACATGACCACCCAGTGCTTCTCTAATAAATCCCACATCAATTCAACCCTCATCCAACCAAGCACTCCACTAGTGTGTAGCATGCTACCACCTGCTCATACGCTTTGTCGCCTCCTTCAGTGTATGAACTCTAAAAAATGCAACAACACAACCAATACAATCTATTGTATTCCTGTCAGTACTTGGATGGTGAACTCTTGGATTAAGATAGCGGTGTTTTCAGAGTTCTGACATAATGTCAGTGTAACATGTTTCCTACTTTTGCTTTATATATTGCACAAAGAAAAGTTGCGTTCGCACCAAGCAGCTCAACCCAGCGAATTGCTCATTGCAGGTAGACGACATGGTACATTTTTATAGTTAATGTTTCTTTGACAGCCCTATGTTTCTGAACAAAAACAAGGATGCCATTGGCCTGGATGGTTAGACTCTGTAAATAACAGACACCATGTAAGGTATTGATGCTCAGGCAGGCTGGTAAATTTGAACTTTTATTTGTAGAAGTGCAGAGAGAGAGACACAGCGCATCTTGGTACATGAAGAGCACTCCTCAACTGCCCACTCAGGAACATGGAACATATGTCATACCACGCAGGCATAGTGTTCCTTGTTCCAGTAGGGAAAACCACAGGATAAACAATAGTAGCAGTAATCTTAAACAGGGAAGAGATGTAACACATTTCCCTTCTTACAGAACAAAGAAAATTAATTCAAATATCTTAGAGGTAATTTTTTTTGCCGAAAATTGCTCTTAACTCTAGACGCTATTGAGTGTGTAGGATGAGAAACATCACTTGAAACATCAGTAGGATTCTGAAATACAAATGGTTTGTCACGGTGTAAAATCTTACACTTTGCAACTCTTCTTACATTCCAGACTCGACCATCTTGGGTAATGTTAGTCCTGGCACATTGGCGTGAGTCTCCCTTCCATTTTTTGTTGTGCCTCATGTATTTTTGTTGGTGTTAGTTGCTCAGGGCACTGTGCCACTGCTGTCCAGTGCCCCAGTGCAAGTGCTCCCTATTGTAAATTAATGTATGATTTGTGATTCCATGATTGGTTGGTTTGGTTTACTTGTCAGACCCTAGTACAGTGCACCAGGAGTGCCCAGGGCTTGTAAATCCAAATGCTGCTGGTGGGCTTGCAGCACTGATTGTGCCACCCACAGAAGCAGCCTGTAAACATGTATCTAAGGTCTGCCATTGCAGAGCCTGCGTGCAGTCTGGTACTGTCATGCTGATTGGGCAAGTGCACCCACTTGCCAGTCCCTAAACCTTCCCTTTTCTTCATGTCAGACACCCCTATGGTAGGCCCAAGGGCAGGGTGCATTGTAAGGATAAGGTAGGACATGCCCTGGTGTGTGTGGCATGTTCTAATAGTGAATTACAGCCTTTTTCGTTTTTCACTATTGCAAGGCTACCTGTTCTCCATAGGCCAGAATGGTCAGTTTGGTTATTACATTTTATTATCCTAACTGACTCAGGGAACATGGTAGAAATTCGAATTTAGTATGCCTGAACTCAGAATGATAAAATACATCTTTTAGTGAAGCTGGTTTTAACATTCTGTGTTTGAAAATGCTACTTTTAGAAAGTAGGCATTTTCTTGCCTAACCATTCAAACCTGCCTCTGCTAGGCTGTGTATTCCCTGTCTGGAGTTTGAGTGACAGGGCTGGGGAATTCCAGGAGACCAGGTGAAGTCCGCCAGTGGTGAATAGAGAGATCTGCATCTAGATGGGAGGGAGGAGTTGCACCCCTGAATAGGACAGTGCCTGCCCCCCACAGTGCTGGCTCCACCCCCTGTGGTGCGTTTGATGTCTCTGCCCTGCACTGTGCAAGGAGAGAAGGAATCATGTCAACAAAGTGCTCCAGGGCTGTGCTTTTCCCTCCACAATGCTGGCTCCACCTCCTGTGGGGCGTCTGATGTTTCTGCCCTGCACTGTGAAAGGAAAGAAGGAGTCATGTAAACAGAGTGCTCCAGAACTGGTTTGGACTGGGCAAAGGCCCCTCTGCCCTCAGAGGACAAAGGATTTCTGGGTATAAATATTGGGACCCTGAGCCCAAGAATTTAGATCACTTTGGGAAAACAAGAAGAACCTCTGCTGAGGGAAGGACCAGAAGAAGCTGAGGAGGAAACTATCCCTGAACCTGGGGGATTGGCCTGCAGTGGTTGCCTTACTGCCAAAGAGAGGAGAAAGGAACTTTGTGTGTACTTTTGCTCAACTTGTGAAGGATCTCCAAGTGCTTGGAAAAGAGCTTGCCTCCTGCTGAAGTCTCAGGAACAACAGACTTCACCCCCCAGCTCCCCAGAGTTCTTTGGAAGTGCCTGCTGCTGTTGTTGGGCCTTCTGAGGGACTGCGTGTCGCAATTTGCTGGAAGCGCAACTCAAGAAGGAGAAGCGTGCCGCCGTCGGAGCTGTTGTCGTCGCATCTCGTAAAGTGTGTCGCCGCTGTAGCATCGCATCGAGCGGAAGCGTATCGCATCATCCAGGAAGTGTCTCGCAACGCCGAAGAAGCGTGTCGCCATCGCAGCCATCGTAGCTGACACATTGCACCGCATCAAGAAAAGCACCTCACATCCACGGAGAAGCGTGCCGCCGTCGGAGCTGCTGTCGTTGCATCGCGTAAAGGGGTGTCGCCGCTGCAACATCGCATCGAGCGGAAGCATCTCGCAAACGTCGGAGAAGAGTGTCGCTGCCAAGGCCGCTGTCGTCGCTTCGCATAAAGGGTGACGCAGCTGCAGCTCAAGCATCGAGTCGAGTCTTCTCGCAACATCGGAGAAGCGTGCCGCATCTGGAAGATCTTCACGTCTTTATTTCTTTGCACCAAAAACTTAATCGCATCAACATCGTTGCAACACTTTCGTTGTCACATCTAAAAGGTACATTGACTTAAAGTGTTGCAATTAAGCCTATCTGCTCGTGCCAAACTACCAAGGGGGTGAGCAGGGTTTATTTTAGGAGTGTACCCCCTTACCCTGACTAGAGGCAAGGGTCCCTATTTGCATACCTATGCCAACTAGAGACCCCCGAGTCTAACATTGGTGGTCAGCGGTGAGGATTCTGGACTTGCATTTGTGACTCATGTACAGTGATTGGTGAACTTGTTGGGACTTTCTATTTTTGAGTACTGCCAAGTTTAACCACCATGGAGAAAGCAGCCTCCATAGTCTCTGTTGATAATGAATGGGAATGGGAAGAAGAGAAACTGGAAAGCTACAAAGTACATCAGCTGAAATTCTTTTGCAAAAAATTTAATGTTTTCACTACTGGATGCAAAAACAAGGCAGAGTTCTACAAGGCGCTGAGGGCCTGGGCAGAGGCAAGGAATGCCACTGATGATGATAAGGCAGAGGAGCAGCTGGATGGACCAGTGGGTCCGAGAGGAAGGAGAACCCCTTCCCCTGCTGGTAGCAGTGTTTCTGGTAAAAGTCTATCTCCAGAGGATTTGGCAGATAGAAAAGAGTGTAGGATGCATGGAATTGAGCTGACCAAGCTCAAGTTAAGTGGGCAGTTGGAATTTGAAATGCAAAGTAGAAAGTTAGCCCTAGAAGAAAAGAAGCTACAGTTTGAACATGGACATATTTTGAGGGAGTCGGAGTTGAAAGCCCAGAGCTTAGGGAGTACTCCCTCTGGTGGCAGCACACCGTTAATGCCTATGGAATCCCGAGTATATATCCCTAAAGATGTGGTGAAGGAATTTTTTTTAAATGATGATATTGGGCAGTGGTTCAAGGCCTATGAGGTAGCCATGTCTTCCCACTGGGTCCCTGAGAAGGATTGGGGAGCGGGGTTGTGGGGACGGTTCCTTAGTGAGGGGCGGGACACACTGCTAGACTTGCCTTCTGATGTCTATAATTCCTATCCCCACATGAAAGTTGCCTTGATGTCTAGATATGGTTTGACCCCTGAGATGTATAGACAGAGGTTGAGGGGTTGCACAAAGATAGCCAACAGTACCTATGTTGAACACGTTACTTTTTTCTGCAGAGCATTGGATGGTTGGGTGAAGGGTAGCAAAGTCAATGATTTTCAGGGATTGCTTGATTTGATTGCATGGGAGCACTTGTCAAGTAACTGTTTTCCTGAGCTACGCCAGCACCTGATTTATAGTAGGCTGACTAATCTTAGGAAGCTTGCTGAGGAGGCGGACCGCTGGGTCAGTACCAGGGTCCACAAGGGTCACGTGGGAGACTCAGCCAAGAGTGGGCAGGGTCCCCAGCAGAAGAGTGGGGGGGACAAGGGTAAACAGAGGGAGTTCCATAAGAGCCCCCAAAGTTATCCCCTAGGGAACCAAGGGAAAGGTTCTCAGCCTCCCCCCTAGAAACCGTCAGGGGCCCGACAGGTCCACCTGTTCAAAGAGGGCCCCCGAGATGCTACAAATGTGGAGAACTGGGTAATTTTGCCAATGATACCAAGTGCCGCCTTTTTGGAAAACCAGCACCCAGTGGTGCAGCCCCCCGGCAGATGGCTAGTGTAGCCCTGGGTGAGGAGAGGGCTGCCCAAGGTGGGTGGGGTCCCGCAGAGATGTCCCTTGTCTCATTAGGAGACTGTGAGGTGGTCCCTAGGACCCAGCTGCCTGATAACACATAAAAATACAGGCAGTGGGTGACCATCAATGGCCATAGAGTGGAGGCTCTGAGAGACACAGGGGCCAGTGTGACAGCTGTCAAGTGTCACCTGGTGTCTCAAGAGCAGGTTGTCCCTGGAGCATTCTACCCAGTTGTTGCCGCTGACAACACAGAGAGTCACTGCAAGGTGGCTCAGGTTCCCTTCGAGTGGGGGGGGGGGGGGTCTCTGGTACTCTTCATGTAGCTGTGAGGCTTGCCATGCCTGTTGACTGTTTGTTAGGGAATGACTTGGAGAGCTCACCTTGGGCGAAGGTGGAGCGGAATGCACATTTAGAGATGTTGGGTATGCCTGACTGGGCGTGTGTGACCACCCGGTCAATGGCAGCGAGTAAAGGTGCTCAAGAGGACCTGGAGCCTGAGAGGGAGGCCCAGGTACCTGCCAGCAAGAGGAGTGGCAGGGGGCGCGGGAAACCGGCCCCCGAAGTTCCCACAGTCCAGGAGGGAGCAGACCCTGAGGGGGATGCCCTGGAGCCTACAGGGGAACAGGTAGCCGAACTGGGGGACCTGCCTGAGCTGACCCATTGGCAGCAAGAAGGAGGACCCTCCAGGGAGGAATTCTGCAAGGAGCAGAAAGAATGCCCTTCTCTTGTGGGTCTGCGGCAACAGGCTGCAGACCAGGCAGCAGGTGATCAGACTGGAACACATTGGATCTACTGGGAGAATGACCTCCTGTATACAGAGCCTAAGGTTGCTGAGCCTGGGTCAGCCCATGTGCTGGTGGTACCCCAGCACTTCAGAGCCTTCCTACTGGGGCTGGCTCATGATGTTCCATTTGCAGGACATTTGGGGCAGGACAAGACCTTTGAAAGGCTTGTCACCCATTTTTATTGGCTCCAAATGCGCAGGAGTTCAGACACTCACTTCAGGACATGCCAGACTTGCCAGGCAAGTGGTAAGAGTGGGAGGAAGCGCAAGGCTCCTCTCCAGCCATTCCCTGTAGTCAGCACCCCCTTTGTACGGGTGGGTATTGACATTGTGGGGCCACTGGACCCCAAGACAGCCATGGGCAACAGGTTCATCCTGGTCTTTGTGGACCATGCCACCCGGTACCCGGAAGCCATACCTCTGAGGACAGTGACGGCCCCCGTGGTGGGACGAGAACTGATGGGAATTTTCTCCCGAGTGGGATTCCCTCGCGAGGTAGTGTCTGACCGGGGCACCAACTTCATATCCAAGTATATGAAGTCCCTGTGACAGGAGTGTGGTGTAACCTATAAGTTCACCACTCCTTACCACCCCCAAGGAAACGGGTTGGTTGAGAGATTCAACCGAACCCTCAAAGGCATGATAATGGGTCTTGAGGAACCCATGAGGTATAAGTGGGACGTCCTCTTACCATGCCTGCTCTTTGCTTACCGTGAAGTGCCACAGAAATCTCTAGGGTTAAGTCCCTTTGAGCTTCTCTATGGAGACCCCGTAAGAGGACCTTTAAGTCTGGTCAAAGAAGGCTGGGAGCAATCTCCCAGGAAACCTCCCCAGGATGTATATAGCTACATGCTGGCCTTTAGGAACCAGACTAGGCGTTTCAGACAACTCGCTGAGGCAAATCTGGAAGCCAGCCAGAAGGAGATGAAGCGGTGGTACGACCAGAATGCCAATCTGGTTGAGCTTCAGCCTGGACAAAAGGTGTGGGTCATGGCCCCAGTGGAGCCCTGTGCGCTCCAGGATAAGTGGACCGGCCCCTTCAAGGTTGTGGAGCACAAGAGCCCGGTTACCTACTTGGTGGACTTGCGGTCTCCCAGGAACCCCTTGAGGGTCCTGCATGTCAACCGCCTGAAGCCCAACTTGGAGAGGTCTCAAGTGGGCATGCTCGTGGCAACAGATGCTGGGATGGAGGAGGAGACCGAACCTCTTCCTGACCTCCTGTCAGCCCGAGAGCAAGATGGGTCAGTGGATGGTGTCAACCTCTCTTCCACCCTGACCCCCGAGCAACAGGATGACTGCCACCAGTTGCTGGGGCAGTTTTCTGATCTGTTCTCCCTGGTTCCTGGTGTCACTGATTGGTGCGTCCATGAGGTGGCCACTGGGGACAGTACACCTGTGCGGCACAAGGCCTACAGAGTGACTGACAGGGTATGGGCTTGCATCAAAGAGAAGGTCTCAAAGATGCTTGCGCTAGGGGTAATCGAGTCCTCTAGCAGTCCTTGGGCCAGCCCAGTGGTCTTGGTCCCAAAGGCTGCCGCGCCGGGTGCCACACCTGAACTCCTGTTCTGTCTGGACTACAGAGGGCTCAATGCAGTCATCAGGACTGATGCACACCCCATCCCCAGAGCTGATGAGCTCATAGATCGGCTAGGGGCTGCACAGTACCTCAGCACGTTTGACTTAACGTCTGGGTACTGGCAGATCGCCATGACCGATGGGGCAAAGGAGAGGTCAGCATTCTCCACACCAGATGGGCACTACCAGTTCCAGGTTATGCCCTTTGGGATGAAGAATGCCCCTGCCACCTTTCAGAGGTTGGTCAACCAGGTGTTAGCTGGACTGGACTTGTTCAGTGCCGCCTACCTGGATGACATCGCAGTGTTCAGCGCCAGTTGGGAAGAACACCTGCGCCACCTCTGGGAAGTGTTGATGGCGCTGCGAAGGGCAGGCCTCACGATCAAGGCTAGTAAGTGCCAGATCGGGCAGGGTTCCGTGGTGTACTTGGGACACCAGGTAGGGAGCGGCCAGGTGGCGCCCCTACAGCCCAAGATTGAAACCATCCTGGCTTGGGAGCCGCCCAAAACCCAGACAGAGGTGAGAGCCTTCTTAGGACTCACGGGTTACTACAGGAGGTTTGCCAAGGGGTATGGCAACATTGTTGCACCCTTGACAGCGCTGACTTCCAGGAAGCAGCCAAGGAAAGTGATTTGGACTGACACCTGTCAGGAAGCTTTTGAGGCCTTAAAAACTGCTATGTGCACAGCGCCCGTGCTCTTGGCCCCCAACTTCTCCAAGGAGTTCATAGTACAAACAGACGCTTCAGAGCATGGTGTGGGGGCTGTTCTAGCACAGATGAATGAGGAGGGCCTAGATCAACCTGTAGCCTTCATCAGTAGGAGGTTACTTCCACGGGAACAGAGGTGGCGTGCTATTGAGCGTGAGGCTTTTGCTGTGGTCTGGGCACTGAAGAAGCTGAGACCCTACCTGTTTGGGAATCACTTCCGGGTTCAGACAGACCACAGGCCCCTCAGATGCTTGATGCAGATGAGGGGTGAGAATCCAAAGCTGTTAAGGTGGTCCATTTCCCTACAGGGGATGGATTTCACGGTGGAACATCGATCAGGTACAGAACACGCCAATGCTGATGGTCCGTCCAGATTTTTCCGCCTTAGTGATGAGAACTCCCAGGAGGTAAGGTAGTTCTCCCCACATTTCAGCTGGAGGGGACACTTGTTAGACCTGGCACAATGGCGTGAGTCTCTCTTCCATTTTTCGTTGTGCCTCATGTATTTTTGTTGGTGTTCGTTGCTCAGGGCACTGTGCCACTGCTGTCCAGTGCCCCAGTGCAAGTGCTCCCTATTGTAAATTAATGTATGATTTGTGATTCCATGATTGGTTTGTTTGGTTTACTTGTCAGACCCTAGTACAGTGCACCAGGAGTGCCCAGGGCTTGTAAATCCAAATGCTGCTGGTGGGCTTGCAGCACTGGTTGTGCCACCCACAGAAGCAGCCTGTAAACATGTATCTAAGGTCTGCCATTGCAGAGCCTGCGTGCAGTCTGGTACTGTCATGCTGACTGGGCAAGTGCACCCACTTGCCAGTCCCTAAACCTTCCCTTTTCTTCATATCAGACACCCCTATGGTAGGCCCAAGGGCAGGGTGCATTGTAAGGATAAGGTAGGACATGCCCTGGTGTGTGTGGCATGTTCTAATAGTGAATTACAGCCATTTTTGTTTTTCACTATTGCAAGACTACCTGTTCTCCATAGGCCAGAATGGTCAGTTTGGTTATTAAATTTTATAATCCTAACTGACTCAGGGAACATGGTAGAAATTCGAATTTCGTATGCATGAACTCAGAATGATAAAATACATCTTTTAGTGAAGTTGGTTTTAACATTCTGTGTTTGAAAATGCCACTTTTAGAAAGTAGGCATTTTCTTGCCTAACCATTCAAACCTGCCTCTGCTAGGCTGTGTATTCCCTGTCTGGAGTTTGAGTGACAGGGCGGGGGAATTCCAGGAGACAGGGTGAAGTCCGCCCAGTGGTGAATAGAGAGATCTGCATCTAGATGGGAGGGAGGAGTTGCACCTGGGACCTGAATAGGACAGTGCCTGCCCCTCACAGTGCTGGCTCCACACCCTGTGGTGCGTCTGATGTCTCTGCCCTGCACTGTGAAAGGAGAGAACGAATCATGTCAACAAAGTGCTCCAGGGCTGTGCTTTCCCTCCACAATGCTGGCTCCACCTCCTGTGGGGCGTCTGATGTTTCTGCCCTGCACTGTGAAAGGAAAGAAGGAGTCATGTAAACAGAGTGCTCCAGAACTGGTTCGGACTGGGCAAAGGCCCCTCTGCCCTCAGAGGACAAAGGATTTCTGGGTATAAATATTGGAACCCTGAGCCCAAGAATTTAGATCACTTTGGGAAAACAAGAAGAACCTCTGCTGAGGGAGGAACCAGAAGAAGCTGAGGAGGAAACTCTCCCTGAACGTGGGGGATTGGCCTGTAGTGGTTGCCTTACTGCCAAAGAGAGGAGAAAGGAACTTTGTGTGTGCTTTTGCTCAACTTGTGAAGGATCTCCAAGGGCTTGGAAAACAGCTTGCCTCCTGCTGAAGTCTCAGGAACAACAGACTTCACCCCCCAGCTCCCCAGAGTTTTTTGGAAGTGCCTGCTGCTGTTGTTGGGCCTTCTGAGGGACTGCGTGTCGCAAGGAGCTGGAAGCGCGACTCAAGAAGGAGAAGTGTGCCGCCGTTGGAGCTGTTGTCATCGCATCTCGTAAAGTGTGTTGCCGCTGTAGCATCGCATCGAGCGGAAGCGTCTCGCATCATCCAGGAAGTGTCTCGCAACGCCGAAGAAGCGTGTCGCCATCGTAGCTGACGCATTGCACCGCATCAAGAGAAGAGTCTCGCATCGAGGAAGAAGCGCGTCGCCATCGTAGGTGTCGCATTGCACCGCATCAAGAAAAGCGCCTCGCATCCACGGAGAAGCGTGCCGCCGTCGGAGCTGCTGTCGTCGCATCACGTAAAGGGGTGTCGCTGCTGCACCATCGCATCGAGCGGAAGCGTCTCGCAAACGTCGGAGAAGAGCGTCGCTGCCAAGGCAGCTGTCGTCGCATCGCTTAAAGGGTGACGCCGCTGCAGCTGAAGCATCGAGTCGAGTCTTCTCGCAACATCGGAGAAGCGTGCCGCATCTGGAAGATCTTCACGTCTTTATTTCTTTGCACCAAAAACTTCATCGCATCAACATCGTTGCAACACTTTCGTTGCCCTGCGTGTCGCATCTAAAAGGTACATTGACTTAAAGTGTCGCAATTAAGAACTTAAGAGAACTAAGCAAAATCCTACCATCTAAAGTAACAGTATTGTGTGTTTTTGTCGTTTAATTGTCTTGTGGTAAATCTATATAAAGAATACTTATTTTTGATATAAAACTTGTGTGGTGTCCATTTGTAGTGTTGTCACTTGGTTACTGTATGTGTTCGCAAATGCTTTACACACTGCCTCTGAGATAAGCCTATCTGCTCGTGCCAAGCTACCAAGGGGGTGAGCAGGGGTTATTTTAGGAGTGTACCCCCTTACCCTGACTAGAGGCGAGGGTCCCTATTTGTTACAAGTGCATATCTGTGCCAACTAGAGACCCCCAAGTCTAACAGGTAATGACACTGTTTTTGCAAACCTTCACCACCTTGATAGGATGATAAAATTTGGAATAACCTTTAGTCAAAAACCCAGGCTTCCTGATCCTGACCCACTCCCCTACCTCAAAATCAGGAACTTTGACCTTCATTTTAGCATAACTCGTCGCCAAATTTGTAAGTTATTGATGCTCAGGCAGGCTGGTAAATTTGAATGTTTATTTGTAGAAGTGCAGAGAGAGAGACACAGCACATCTTGGTACATGAAGAGCGCTTCTCAACTGCCCACTCTGGAACATGGAACATAGGTCATACCACGCAGGCATAGTGTTCCATGTTCCAGTAGGGAAAACCACAGGATAAACAATAGTAGCAGTAATCTTAAACAGGGAAGAGATGTAACACACCACTAGGACTTCATCGTGATCTGCATAGTTGCTAATATTTTGTTAACCCATATAAGTATAGTGTGCTAAAATCAGTTGTCGTGGGTCCATGTACTATAGAGAAACAGCAAATGTTTTTATTTTGTAATTTCAACATCCCGAGCACCTGAGAATTTAGTGATGGGTACTATCTTCCCCACTCTTGATTGCCTGTCTGGGAGAGATCATGGGGAATTGAAAGCCCTAATCTTTTAAATAAAATTAAATAACATATCCAAAAGCATGATATTTCCTCAGAAAGGAACACATCAGTGAAAAAGTTTAATCAACTGAGTCTCTTGAACGCTGAGGTAAGTAACAGACATCCAAAACTTTTCTGTATCTTTGCCACCTGTCTAGGGGCAGCTACTTTTATATGGCCCCTATCTATAATGATCCCGAAATAGGCGTGCAATTCCAGAACTGAGCAGAAATGCTTTTTAGGTCAGTTAACTTTTCGTAATGGAAGTCTAGCCTCCTTGGTAGAGAAATATCCCTCCAGACCATAAGTTCATGAATGCTTGAAATCAGACAGAATCCATCTCTGGTGCCATACATTAGTCCTTCTGTTTAGCTGGTCTGTTCACCTAATGAAAGTGGCCTTTCTTGTTAGCAGTTTTATAAAGTGCAAACTCGATCAGAAGGAACCAGAACCATGTTACATAAGCACCAGTTACATTACTCCTAGAGCTTGTCCCCCTCATAGTCATTAGTAATGAGGTGACTGTTACATCACGACAGGATTCAAAGAAGGAGAATCCCAAAACATGCTAGCCCCACCCACCCAACCTAGGTGCCATGAAAGGGCTATCACTCATGACTTCTCCTGTTTTATATCGATGCCCGAATGAGAAATGCAGGCAGTCTCTGCTTGGTTTTGATCAGTATAGAGGGTACGTTGTGTTCCTTGCTGGTCCTAGGAGTGAGCGACAACCCCATGGTATAACATCAGATTAATGGAGCTTGCCATTGTGATGCCCAGTGATTTACCCCTTTTGGCTGTCAGGGTTATCAGGGTTGACTTGCAGCAAACCTTTCCTTTTTCAAGCTGTAGGCGGCTGAAGGAGGGAACATGTCTTCCTTTGTGCATGAGCATTCAGTTTGAGATTGGCCATTCACTGTAAGCCCAGTTTTGACCACACATACTTTCATTTCAGACGTGTTTTGCACAGCTCATGTCAGTGGGCATTATAAGGAAAAAAGGTAAGTGTACTGCCATAATTTGTGTGGGATGGTGTTTGTCTTTTGTTTGGTTTCACTGCTTCTACATTTAGTTGCTGATTGGTCATGGGGAAGCATTCTACTAAGAGAAGGCATGTCTTCCCTTTGTCATTATTAACGTCATCATGATCTCCAGACCGATCTCCCTCTCCTAAAAACTGCAGAGATGAGCGAGAGGAGGTGGACTAGAGAATCTACAGGGCTGTGCATCAACACTTTTCTGCTCTGAAGGGAGAGAAAGCCTCTAATATGAGGTAGCTGGCGAGTCCTACGCACTCTGGGGATTCTGATGGTGGGGACAAGCTTCCAGCCACTATTGATGGGTAAATATATTTCTAAGTTTGTTTTGTCAAATTTGTTGGCCCACATCAGGAAAAACATGAGCGTTCCTCCTAGTAAGAAGCCAAGAATCTCTGATGACTCTCTGCTTAAACAGTGTCAAAGACTGCCTAATTTGCGGCTTCCAATTTGCGCTGGATATGGCCAAATGGGATTGGAAAGATCCAGTAAGATTAGTCTCCCAAGATTCATGACAAAGTTTTATCCTTTGGGTGATATGGATAGAGTATTACCGGATAGTGTTCATGTGACCTCTATTATGACTAGTTTGGTGGGCCGTTCTTCGTTGACGGAAGCAAACATTTTGAAGGATCCAGCAAAGAAGGTCAGTTCTGCACTAAAGATATTTTTTTGATTCCATGTGGCTATGAGGACAGGAATCTATGGAGCCTATATTGCATAATCTTTGGTTTCTGATTTTAGGACTCTTTTCTCTGCTATTCAGAATTAATCAGTGTGTCTATCTCTTTTGGAATATATCAAAAACAGGAGAAAGGGGACCAGAGAGCTGATTAATGGTCCAGTGTCCATGCTCCCAAAATTACATACCAACAAAAAAGGGGACACTGTTCCAAAGCAGGGTCAAGAAAGATACCCAAAAGAGCCTAACAGTACAAAGAAAAAAAAAGGAATCATAAAAAGAAGAAGTCCTAAGTAGGGTGGGCCCATAAAATGAGGGAAGGAACATGTCTTGCCTCTTGTTGCCCTCACACACCCCGAGAGGTGTCATGCTTCATCATCGGGCATGTGCTCCTCGTTGGGCCGGCGCTGCAATTCCCAACGGGTCCCCCGAAGGGTCACTTTATCGGAGATCTTTTGAGGCATGCCGGATGGTGCATGAGGGTGTGCGGGGTGGGTCCTATGTAGGGGTAACAAAAATTATTACGTGCAAAGTGAGTTAAAACTGGCAAGGGGTAACCTTCTAGAGGTTAAAATGATTGGATGACCCTCTTGGCAGTATAAAAACTCTAAATAAGAGTATCATCCCAAATGGCATCATATGCCTAAGTATCAAAAAACGGCCAACATGTTTCGCGCCTCTGTCGCCGCTAAGGTCATTGGCGCTTCTTCAGGACCAGGATATAGGAAAAAATAGTGAAGTGCACGTGATATTAAAAAACAAAGATAAATACCCAGAATGCATTTCAGGGCGGGCCTTTGTGCTGCTCCTGATCAATACCTAGGACAAAGAAATGAAATAAATGATAAAAAGAGTACATAGGACGAGCATTAGACTTGCTTAATGCAACGTAGTGTGCCACAATCGTGTGCACAACCTGCCAATGTCAAAAGAAAAGAGGAAATAAAGAGACACAATAAGGAATAGGGAACTACCTCTTTACACTCCACCCCAGCAGAGGTATAGTGGCGGATCTACTAATAATTAAAGTTATATTATAGAAAGGTGTAGGACACTCCTATAGGTAAAACTACTACACAACCACGTGTGAGGACACCCTGTACTTACTATCAATCAGAAGGATCAGGGTCCAGCGTGTGACACGTGATGGTAGAAATCCAGCAAAGTGTTCTTGCCTCCCGTAAAAACGAGAGGAGCTCCAATGGTGATAAATATTAAACGCCCGCACCTTTTCGGGCTAATAATACAAAACATGGACATTGCCAAAATGAACGCAAGTTAAGGACTGGAAACAGTCATTACAAAATGTACAGGAAAAGTCCCATTTCCTGCCACCCAATATCTGTAAAAATGCTCACTTTTAACAAGAAAGCTGACAAGGCCATACCGTCCGCCCTGTCCAACTGCCAGGCCAGGACTGAACTCGAGGCAGCGGGACGGCGGCTTAAAAAATGCTGATAGGTGCCAGAGACAATCCTCCATCAAGGGCGTGCCAAAGGATACAATACAAACGCGCATGCGTGCAAGAAATGGCCGCAAATGCGCAAGCGCCAACAAGGGACAACTGATCCCCAGCGCATGGGCGTCCCGTTTAGAGGTGGAGCCTCATAGAGTGAAACAGAGCCAAAGCCCAGATTGGCGTTCACAGTCTACAAAGGGATGACACGTTCTGTTCTGAAGACGAGATCGCTGATCTTAGTCAGGAAATTCCGCTGTACCCATCTACACTACAACTACCAATGTCAAGCAACAGAAGCAGCGCATGTGTGACTGTAGAATCACAAAAGAGGTGAGATGCCTCTGTCAGCACGTATATACTGCAATAAGCCTGTGTCAACACCTATATAATGCATTAAAAATTCCTATGTTCTAAATATACAAACAGACAGAGGTTAGGAAATAGGGGACAGAGGACAGAGGGGCCGCCACCACCTTCGATCCAAGCACAGGGGGAGACAGAGGAAAGAGGAGGTGAATCACCCTGGTATATGTCCCTAAAGAAACTTCCATGATGGATAAGTTCAGGTCTCATGAAAAGGAGAGAAAGAAAGAAAATGAGGAATAGAAGGGATAGGAAAGACTAAGGGTCCCTCGGCTGAGCCGCCGTGCTACTACTATATCAAAAACAGGAGAAAGGGGACCAGAGAGCTGATTAATGGTCCAGTGTCCATGCTCCCAAAATTACATACCAACAAAAAAGGGGACACTGTTCCAAAGCAGGGTCAAGAAAGATACCCAAGGAGGGAGGAGCCTAGCGCGCAACCAAGATGGCCGCGTAGGTGCGTTGCTCCCGAGGACCTCCGCGACCTCCTACATATATCCTGACAATATCCTGTCCTAGACGAGGGGACTGTGTTGGTGAGCCCGAGCTGAGGTGGCACCCGCTTTCCGCTTCCAAATTGGACCTCGGACTCCGGCGGTAGCACCGATTGAGATTTCCGGCCTTCTCCACGCCGGACCCCGGATTGGAATTGTGGGGTGATCCGGAGGCAAAGTCAACAACAGCGGCGGGCTGGGCGCGGCGGCTCGCGTACCCCGCACTTTCACTTTCGCTTTTGCACCCTCCTTGCTGTTTCGGCGAGGTTGGGTCGCGGGGCACTGTGAGGTAGTGTGGCCCCGTTGGGGTGCCCTGCCGACCCGCCGGCTGTGACTTGCCCCGTGGCCCTGTGGTGACCCCCCCCCGGATCCCGTGAACCGGCTTGCCCGTCCTTTACGACGTGCCTGGCACGGCCGTGGGACTGGAACCATGTCCACAAAGCAAGATGGAGATCGGGCAAAGGTGAAATCGACCCGACGTGGCGCAGTCCCCCAGTCTAACAGCATGGACCGCTACACCCTCCAGAAGGGATCTCCCGAGGTGCCGCGTAGGTCCCCTGAGGGCCCGACTGATGCTCCTGCTCTGCCCGCGGACCTGACCCTGCGAGACGTGATGGGCGCCATCGCTGAGATGAAGGCCTCGGTGGACCAGCGCTTTGATACACTGGCGCAGAAAATCGACTCGGTCCTTGTGGATGTTGGCCTGGTAAGGGCCGATTTATCCAAGACTAATGACCGGGTTGATTCGTTGGCCCACACCACATCGGGCCTCACGACGGATGTGGCAGCCCTCCAAAAGGAGGTGCGCCGGCTTGGCCAGGCGAGCGCGCTGATGGATCGTCGCCTGGAGGATTCTGAGGGTCGGGCCCGGAGGAACAATGTCCGTATTCTCGGGGTGCCTGAGGGACGGGAGGAGGCGGCGGCGGATCTATTCGTGGAGGACTTGATTCTCACCCACCTCCAGCCCCGGGGACTGAGTAAATTCTTCGCGGTGGAGCGGGCCCACAGGGTTCCCGGGGGAAGGCCCAAGGCCGGAGCCCCCCCGAGGCCTCTCATCGCCCGGATTTTCAACTTCCGAGACAGAGACGCTGTCCTGCAATCCTCCAGACTACAGGGGCCAGTCAGACTCGACAATATGGATATAAATTTTTATCCTGACTTCACCCCAGCGGTCCAAAAGCAGAGACTAAGCTTTCTCGGAGTCAAACGTCGTCTACGGGACCTAAATCTCAAGTACGCTATGCTTTTCCCGGCTAAGCTGCGGGTGGAGTTGGATGGCCGTACGCACTTCTTTGATCGTCCCGAAGCAGCCGGGGACTGGTTAGATACTTTGCCTGGGGATCGGGATCGGGGGGGTGGGGGGAGAGCGGTGGGGGGAGAGGGCCCGCCGGATCAGGACTGAGGGACTAATATTATGCCTCGCTCTGGACAAAATTGATGTCACTTTTGACTGTTCGCCTGTTCGAGTAAGTCTCCTCCTGTGGAGGTCGTGTGGGGTCTCTTGGGGGTTCTCCCTCCTCCTCTGGGGGTTTAGTTAGTTTCACCATCTATGGGGCGACAGGCACACTGCACTTTGGGGGGGCTGTTTGGGCTCATGCAGGGGTGCAGGGAGGGGGGAGTTCTGTTGGGGGGGGGGGAGTTGGGGTGGGGTGTTGTTGTTCGTTTTTACCACAAGGCAAACCCTTTTCTGTATTGTTTTTAAGGTGCTCTCCGGGGGACGATTGATGGCTCCTGTGTGTTATGGGGGGTAGGGAGTTGACTTTGTTGTCTTGGAACGTTAATGGACTGGGGGATAGGATCAAGCGAGGTGTGGTCCTGCAGTATTTGAAACGAATCTCACCCGATGTAGTCTTCCTGCAGGAGACACACCTTATTGGAAACTCTTTTTGTGCCATGAATCGGCGTGGCTATCGTTTGGTGGCCCATTCGGGCTTCACGTCGGGCTCACGGGGTGTGGGCATTATGGTGAAGAACTCGCTCCCGTTGGAAATTGATGAGGTGCGCCATGATGATAGGGGGCGCTATGCTGTTTTAGTGGGGAGAATGGAAGGCAAAGTGGTGGTTTTTGTATCGGTATACGTCCCACCGGGGTTGCAGGCGACCACTTTTGCAGACCTGGGGCGCCTCCTCCTGGGCCTTCCGGGGGGACTCCTAGTGGTTGGGGGGGACTTCAATGCGGTGGTTTCTGGGACTCTGGATCGTCACCCCCCTAGGGACCTCCCCCGGGCCCAGGCGTGGCTATCTGGCCTCTTGGATACACTGGGATTGGTGGACTGCTGGCGCTTAAAACATCCCACGCAGCAGCAGTACACTTTCCACTCGGGGGCACATGGTAGCCTCTCACGGCTTGATCATGTCCTTGTCCCGGCGGCCTATGCTGGGAGTGTGGGGGAGGTGCGCCATCTGCGCGGGGTATTTCGGATCACTCCCCGCTCCTGTTCCATTTTGATGTCCTTCCGAGGGGTGAGGGCAGGGTAGTTCCCATCAATGCCTGGTACCTGCGCGACCCCACCATTCGCGCTGCTGTGATTAAATCCCTGCAGCGATACTTTGATGAGAATGTGGGGTCCGTCCCTTCGGCTATCTCCTTGTGGGAAGCCTTCAAGACAGTTCTCAGAGGAGAGGCCCTGTCCCTCATTTCCCATGCCCGGAGGCGCGAGCGGGAGGAGGTTACCCGGGTGGAGGCCGAAATTGCTGAATTGGAGGGTGATTTAGAGGGCGGAGTGACGGATGCTACACTGCATGTCCTACAACTTAAGCAGGCGGCCTACAGGGCCCTCGTTACGGAGGCGGCCAGGGGCCTCAGTAGGGAGCAGCAGGGGCGACTGTATGATGTGGGTGATAAGGCGGGCAAACTGATAGCGTGGTTGGATAAAAAGGAGAGAGTGAATCGTGTGGTCCCGCTGATTGAGAGGACGGATGGTGTGAGTGTCACCGAGCCAGAAGAAATTGTCTCCTGTTTCGCGGATTATTTCCGCGAGGTGTATTCTCCGGTCTCTCCTTGCTCGGAGGAGGACTCCCATTCCCTGCTTAGGGATATCGCGCTGCCTTCCCTCTCGGAGGAGGACAGGGTGTCGCTGGATGCCGCTCCTACATCCGACGAAATTGCCCTCGCCATACGTTCGGTTGCCTCTGGCAAGGCCATGGGCCCAAATGGCATCCCTATCGAGTTATATAAGTTGCGGCCAGATGTATTGGCGCCCCACCTCCGCGCGATGTTCCTGGCGGCCCACTCGCTGGGCTCCCTCCCACCGGACCAGCGTCTGGCTACTATCGTGGTGATCCACAAGGAGGGGAGGCCTCGGGACCGGGTCACATCCTATCGGCCTATCTCGCTTTTGAATGCGGAGCCCAAAATTCTCGCCAAGGTGCTGGCCAATCGGCTGGTCAGCGTGGTGGGCGATTTGGTTCACCAAGACCAGTCCGGCTTTATCCCCCATCGCAATACAGCCCTTAATCTGCGGCGCTTGCACGGGGTGCTCGCACGTGTCCCATTCGTGCGGGAGCCGGCCATTTTGGCGTCCTTAGACGCCACTATGGCGTTTGACACGCTTGAATGGCCATACATTTGGGCGATGCTGGCGAAGTTTGGATTCGGCCCGGGCTTCATCAGTTGGGTCAAATTGTTGTATTCGGGCCCATTGGCGCAGGTGGTGGTGAATGGAAGAGTTTCGGCCCCATTCGAGCTGGGCCGGGGCACGCGGCAGGGCTGCCCCTTGTCGCCGCTCCTGTTTGCGCTGGCCTTGGAGCCCCTGGCGGAGTGGCTGCGGTGGCACCCCTCCATCCGTGGACTCCGTTGGACCCCCGAATATGAGGACCGTGTGTCCCTATACGCTGACGACATCCTTTTGTACCTAGCCTCCCCACGTAAGTCACTCATAGTCCTGGTTGATGTTTTACGTTCATTCGGCCGTAACTCAGGCCTTGTCATCAACTGGGCTAAATCATGCGTGTATGTGCTCTCTGGGGAGGCTCCTGTCCTTCCGCGGGGTTGTCCGATTCAGATTGCCTCTCAGGGGTTTCGATACCTGGGTGTCTACATTACTCTGGACCCAGAGGCTCGCTACGAGCGGAACTTGCTTCCCCCTCTCCAGCGCTTGAAGGAGGACGTCGTGCGCTGGCGGCGCCTGCCGCTTTCGCCGCTCGGCCGGGCGGCGTTGTTTAAGATGATGTCGTTGCCACGCTTCTTATACGCTCTCCAGAACACTATGGACCCAGTCCCGGCGCGCTACTTCCGTGAGGTGGAGAGTTTACAGCGCCGCCTGTTCTGGGACGGGAGGCCGCGCATTGCCCTGGCGAAGTTGACGCTCCCATGGTATGACGGGGGGATTGCCCTCCCGGACATTAAACGGTATTACTGGGCCTCCCAGCTAGCTGCAATTAACCATGGCCTCTATGGGCCCGCCTTGAACCCGGCGTTTGAGATGGACAAGATGCTACTGCCCGGTGGCGACTACAATCGAGCGCTCTACTCTGGCGCGCCCGACGCTCGCTTGACGGGACCTACGCGTGTCATGGTCAGAGTATGGCATGCGGCTAATGCAGCTATGGGGTGGAAGGACCGTTTGACCCGGGCGTCACCGCTGTATGCGTCTGAGAAGTTGGGCTCTCTCTGGACCTCGAAGGGCTTCGCGAAATGGGACATGATAGGCATCAGTAAAGTGGGGGATCTCTGGTCGAGGGGAGGATTTAAAACATTTGAGATGCTGCAGACGGAGTTTCAGTTGCAGGGTAGTGAATACTTTCGATACCTGCAGATCCGTCATGCACTGGGCTCTGTCTTCCCAGACGTCGCCTCCATCCCGGAGTCTTCCCCCCTGGAGGATAGAGTGCTAGATGGCCACGTCCCAGACAGTACGATCTCCCTTATTTATAAAAAACTGATCAATGATCGATCGGGCTTGCTGATTGGCCTTCGCGAGGCTTGGGTTGCCGATGGTCTGGAATTGGACGATGAGGACTGGATCTCCGCGGTGGCCTCTCCGAAGGAGGTGGCTATACCGGCTCGCCTTCGCTTTGTCCAGCTCAAAATACTCCACCGGGTCTACATGACGGGGCCAAGGCTTCAGCGCATGGGCTACACTGTGGATGGTTTGTGTAAGCGTGGTTGTGGTGCCGTGGCGACCTTCCTGCATATTTTATGGAAATGCCCGAAGGTGGAGCGACTTTGGCGCGGTGTGCACGAGGTCCTGCGAGTGGTTACGCGTGTTGCGCTGCTGCCGGAAGAAGGAGATGCCTGTTGAATGTGTGGGAACCAACTGACTACTCGGCTCCGCAAACGTGGTGGGTGACTCTGGGATATATGATTGCTAAGCGTGACATTGCGCAACTGTGGGGATCCCAGAACCCCCCGACGGTGTCGGCCTGGAAAGAGCACATGGACTGGTGCATGTTTCGAGAAAAGGTGGTGTATGTGGCGAGGGGTAAGCCTGCGACATGGGTGAAAGTGTGGGGCCCCTGGAACGCCTACCGTGGGAGTATGTGCGCGCCACCATTGCTGCCTGCTGCCTCACCAGCCCCGTCCCCTTAGCTGACCCCTTCCCCTAGCCCCGGGCACAGGTTTCCCCCAGTCCTCGCTCTGTTTCCCTTCCCCTCTTTGGACTCCTCTAATAGTTGGGGTTCCCCATTGGGGAGCACGTGCTGCTACTTTCGACTGTAGGGTAGCCTTGTGGGTGTTGTTTTTTTGTTGTTTGTATAAAATGAAACCGCACTGTGACGTATTATGGCTGTGGCCCATGATGTTGATGACTCCTGCTTATGCTCCTTTGTAATGCCAAGGGTTCTATGAACGTATGCCATATGTTTCTGCCATTCCTAGCGGCCGGCCGGAAGGTTGTGGGCCCATAATTGTATATTCTTGAGATTTGTAATAAACGGTTTCAAAAAAAAAATAAATAAAAATAAAAAAAGAAAGATACCCAAAAGAGCCTAACAGTACAAAGAAAAAAAAAGGAATCATAAAAAGAAGAAGTCCTAAGTAGGGTGGGCCCATAAAATGAGGGAAGGAACATGTCTTGCCTCTTGTTGCCCTCACACACCCCGAGAGGTGTCATGCTTCATCATCGGGCATGTGCTCCTCGTTGGGCCGGCGCTGCAATTCCCAACGGGTCCCCCGAAGGGTCACTTTATCGGAGATCTTTTGAGGCATGCCGGATGGTGCATGAGGGTGTGCGGGGTGGGTCCTATGTAGGGGTAACAAAAATTATTACGTGCAAAGTGAGTTAAAACTGGCAAGGGGTAACCTTCTAGAGGTTAAAATGATTGGATGACCCTCTTGGCAATACTGCCAAGAGGGTCATCCAATCATTTTAACCTCTAGAAGGTTACCCCTTGCCAGTTTTAACTCACTTTGCACGTAATAATTTTTGTTACCCCTACATAGGACCCACCCCGCACACCCTCATGCACCATCCGGCATGCCTCAAAAGATCTCCGATAAAGTGACCCTTCGGGGGACCCGTTGGGAATTGCAGCGCCGGCCCAACGAGGAGCACATGCCCGATGATGAAGCATGACACCTCTCGGGGTGTGTGAGGGCAACAAGAGGCAAGACATGTTCCTTCCCTCATTTTATGGGCCCACCCTACTTAGGACTTCTTCTTTTTATGATTCCTTTTTTTTGCTTTGTACTGTTAGGCTCTTTTGGGTATCTTTCTTGACCCTGCTTTGGAACAGTGTCCCCTTTTTTGTTGGTACGTAATTTTGGGAGCATGGACACTGGACCATTAATCAGCTCTCTGGTCCCCTTTCTCCTGTTTTTGATATAGTAGTAGCACGGCGGCTCAGCCGAGGGACCCTTAGTCTTTCCTATCCCTTCTATTCCTCATTTTCTTTCTTTCTCTCCTTTTCATGAGACCTGAACTTATCCATCATGGAAGTTTCTTTAGGGACATATACCAGGGTGATTCACCTCCTCTTTCCTCTGTCTCCCCCTGTGCTTGGATCGAAGGTGGTGGCGGCCCCTCTGTCCCCTATTTCCTACCCTCTGTCTGTTTGTATATTTAGAACATAGGAATTTTTAATGCATTATATAGGTGTTGACACAGGCTTATTGCAGTATATACGTGCTGACAGAGGCATCTCACCTCTTTTGTGATTCTACAGTCACACATGCGCTGCTTCTGTTGCTTGACATTGGTAGTTGTAGTGTAGATGGGTACAGCGGGATTTCCTGACGAAGATCAGCGATCTCGTCTTCACAACAGAACGTGTCATCCCTTTGTAGACTGTGAACGCCAATCTGGGCTTTGGCTCTGTTTCACTCTATGAGGCTCCACCTCTAAACGGGACGCCCATGCGCTGGGGATCAGTTGTCCCTTGTTGGCGCTTGCGCATTTGCGGCCATTTCTTGCACGCATGCGCGTTTGTATTGTATCCTTTGGCACGCCCTTGATGGACGATTGTCTCTGGCACCTTTCAGCATTTTTTAAGCCGCCGTCCCGCTGCCTCGAGTTCAGTCCTGGCCTGGCAGTTGGACAGGGCGGACGGTATGGCCTTGTCAGCTTTCTTGTTAAAAGTGAGCATTTTTACAGATATTGGGTGGCAGGAAATGGGACTTTTCCTGTATATTTTGTAATGACTGTTTCCAGTCCTTAACTTGCGTTCATTTTGGCAATGTCCATGTTTTGTATTATTAGCCCGAAAAGGTGCGGGCGTTTAATATTTATCACCATTGGAGCTCCTCTCGTTTTTACGGGAGGCAAGAACACTTTGCTGGATTTCTACCATCACGTGTCACACGCTGGACCCTGATCCTTCTGATTGATAGTAAGTACAGGGTGTCCTCACACGTGGTTGTGTAGTAGTTTTACCTATAGGAGTGTCCTACGCCTTTCTATAATATAACTTTTATTATTAGTAGATCCGCCACTATACCTCTGCTGGGGTGGAGTGTAAAGAGGTAGTTCCCTATTCCTTATTGTGTCTCTTTATTTCCTCTTTTCTTTTGACATTGGCAGGTTGTGCACACGATTGTGGCACACTACGTTGCATTAAGCAAGTCTAATGCTCGTCCTATGTACTCTTTTTATCATTTATTTCATTTCTTTGTCCTAGGTATTGATCAGGAGCAGCACAAAGGCCCGCCCTGAAATGCATTCTGGGTATTTATCTTTGTTTTTTAATATCACGTGCACTTCACTATTTTTTCCTATATCCTGGTCCTGAAGAAGCGCCAATGACCTTAGCGGCGACAGAGGCGCGAAACATGTTGGCCGTTTTTTGATACTTAGGCATATGATGCCATTTGGGATGATACTCTTATTTAGAGTTTTTATACTGCCAAAAGGGTCATCCAATCATTTTAACCTCTAGAAGGTTACCCCTTGCCAGTTTTAACTCACTTTGCACGTAATAATTTTTGTTACCCCTACATAGGACCCACCCCGCACACCCTCATGCACCATCCGGCATGCCTCAAAAGATCTCCGATAAAGTGACCCTTCGGGGGACCCGTTGGGAATTGCAGCGCCGGCCCAACGAGGAGCACATGCCCGATGATGAAGCATGACACCTCTCGGGGTGTGTGAGGGCAACAAGAGGCAAGACATGTTCCTTCCCTCATTTTATGGGCCCACCCTACTTAGGACTTCTTCTTTTTATGATTCCTTTTTTTTTCTTTGTACTGTTAGGCTCTTTTGGGTATCTTTCTTGACCCTGCTTTGGAACAGTGTCCCCTTTTTTGTTGGTATGTAATTTTGGGAGCATGGACACTGGACCATTAATCAGCTCTCTGGTCCCCTTTCTCCTGTTTTTGATATAGTAGTAGCACGGCGGCTCAGCCGAGGGACCCTTAGTCTTTCCTATCCCTTCTATTCCTCATTTTCTTTCTTTCTCTCCTTTTCATGAGACCTGAACTTATCCATCATGGAAGTTTCTTTAGGGACATATACCAGGGTGATTCACCTCCTCTTTCCTCTGTCTCCCCCTGTGCTTGGATCGAAGGTGGTGGCGGCCCCTCTGTCCTCTGTCCCCTATTTCCTACTCTCTGTCTGTTTGTATATTTAGAACATAGGAATTTTTAATGCATTATATAGGTGTTGACACAGGCTTATTGCAGTATATACGTGCTGACAGAGGCATCTCACCTCTTTTGTGATTCTACAGTCACACATGCGCTGCTTCTGTTGCTTGACATTGGTAGTTGTAGTGTAGATGGGTACAGCGGGATTTCCTGACGAAGATCAGCGATCTCGTCTTCACAACAGAACGTGTCATCCCTTTGTAGACTGTGAACGCCAATCTGGGCTTTGGCTCTGTTTCACTCTATGAGGCTCCACCTCTAAACGGGACGCCCATGCGCTGGGGATCAGTTGTCCCTTGTTGGCGCTTGCGCATTTGCGGCCATTTCTTGCACGCATGCGCGTTTGTATTGTATCCTTTGGCACGCCCTTGATGGAGGATTGTCTCTGGCACCTATCAGCATTTTTTAAGCCGCCGTCCCGCTGCCTCGAGTTCAGTCCTGGCCTGGCAGTTGGACAGGGCGGACGGTATGGCCTTGTCAGCTTTCTTGTTAAAAGTGAGCATTTTTACAGATATTGGGTGGCAGGAAATGGGACTTTTCCTGTATATTTTGTAATGACTGTTTCCAGTCCTTAACTTGCGTTCATTTTGGCAATGTCCATGTTTTGTATTATTAGCCCGAAAAGGTGCGGGCGTTTAATATTTATCACCATTGGAGCTCCTCTCGTTTTTACGGGAGGCAAGAACACTTTGCTGGATTTCTACCATCACGTGTCACACGCTGGACCCTGATCCTTCTGATTGATAGTAAGTACAGGGTGTCCTCACACGTGGTTGTGTAGTAGTTTTACCTATAGGAGTGTCCTACACCTTTCTATAATATAACTTTTATTATTAGTAGATCCGCCACTATACCTCTGCTGGGGTGGAGTGTAAAGAGGTAGTTCCCTATTCCTTATTGTGTCTCTTTATTTCCTCTTTTCTTTTGACATTGGCAGGTTGTGCACACGATTGTGGCACACTACGTTGCATTAAGCAAGTCTAATGCTCGTCCTATGTACTCTTTTTATCATTTATTTCATTTCTTTGTCCTAGGTATTGATCAGGAGCAGCACAAAGGCCCGCCCTGAAATGCATTCTGGGTATTTATCTTTGTTTTTTAATATCACGTGCACTTCACTATTTTTTCCTATATCCTGGTCCTGAAGAAGCGCCAATGACCTTAGCGGCGACAGAGGCGCGAAACATGTTGGCCGTTTTTTGATACTTAGGCATATGATGCCATTTGGGATGATACTCTTATTTAGAGTTTTTATACTGCCAAGAGGGTCATCCAATCATTTTAACCTCTAGAAGGTTACCCCTTGCCAGTTTTAACTCACTTTGCACGTAATAATTTTTGTTACCCCTACATAGGACCCACCCCGCACACCCTCATGCACCATCCGGCATGCCTCAAAAGATCTCCGATAAAGTGACCCTTCGGGGGACCCGTTGGGAATTGCAGCGCCGGCCCAACGAGGAGCACATGCCCGATGATGAAGCATGACACCTCTCGGGGTGTGTGAGGGCAACAAGAGGCAAGACATGTTCCTTCCCTCATTTTATGGGCCCACCCTACTTAGGACTTCTTCTTTTTATGATTCCTTTTTTTTTCTTTGTACTGTTAGGCTCTTTTGGGTATCTTTCTTGACCCTGCTTTGGAACAGTGTCCCCTTTTTTGTTGGTATCTCTTTTGGAAGACATGGAGCATCAGATAGAATTCCTTTCAGACATTTTGTTTGTTATGATTAGATATGCTCCCCTGGCAATAGGTGTTTCTACTGCAGCTAGAGGAAATGCATACCTCAAAGAGTGGACCTGTAACCCTGCTCCGAGAGCAACTGCGTTAAAAATGCCATTCGCAGGTTCTGGACTGTTTGGCACTGAGCTTGAAGCTAAGCTTCATTGTATCTTTAAAGAAAGGACGTATTCTTCTTTTCAATGTCAGACGTCAGTCAAATAGGGGGACAAGTTCATCAGAGTTGAAGTCTTCCTTTCGCAAACCTTCCAGTAGGCAACAAACCAGATTTCCAGGGAAGTCCACTTCTTTCTGATCCTATATGAAGCACAAGCTTTGAGCCAAGAGTCAGCGTTCCTGACTATGGCAAAAGATCATCTTGATTGTTGGGTTCTTCCAGTAGTCAGCAAGGGCTAGCCAATTGAATATCATTCCCGACTGGTATTTACTGATGACCATTCCTACTCAACTCCCCCAGGATCAAATCAAAAGGGAATTTCTTCTAAATGGAATCACCACTCTTCAAATAAAGTGAGCAATCCTTCCATTTCCAGAAAAGGAGGAAGATCTGGGAGTATACTCGTCTTTCTTTCTGGTTCCAAAGGCTTCAGGAGACTTTTGTCTTGGGAACAGTTTGAATAATCTCAACCCATTTATTCGGAATATCTCGTTCAGGATGGAAACCTTCGAGAGGATCATTCCATGGATTCCATCCAGCCACTTTCTTATAACCTTGGATCATATGGCCACGTATCTCCATATTCCAATTGGCCAGAACCACCACAAGTTTCTGAGGTTTGCTGTGAACAAACAGCACTGACAGTTCAAGGTTCTTCCCCTCGGTTTACGATCACCACCGAGTGTATTCACGAAGATGATGGCTCCAGTTGTTGCTCATCTTCATCTACAAGTGATCCCAGTTTTCCCATACCTAGAAGACTGGTTGCTTCATGCCCCAACGATGGACCAGACCAGGCATATGTGGCAACAGACAAAGATGATTATTACTCATCTGGGACTTCTCAGCATCAGGAAATGCCATTTCTCTTAATCCCAAGATCTAGTATTCATCAGAGCACGCTTCAGAACAGATTTGGAGATTGTTTCTTCAAGGGAATAATGCATCTTCATTCAGCATTTCACATACTTCTTTCCACTCTAGAGGCACCTGCCAGTATATGGTTAGATGACCGGAGCACTAGGCATCGACAGTGTACACAGTCCAGTGGGAAAGGTTATATTCTTGTGTCCTCTCATTTGGAATGTTAGAAGTCAATGATCACCAATCCTACATCTTTTGAAGCAGCTGATTCCCTTAATAACAGAAGTGAAAGAGTCTCTTGCTTGGTGGTTGAACGTTCAAAATCTACAAACGGGTATGAAGAAGCATCAAGACCTTCTGGTGGTTCTCACAACTGATGTCAGTCATCTTGGATAGGGAGCAACGGTCCTGGAAAGCGGTTGTCAATCAAGTGGAAATTCCTGGAAAGACAGATCTTCAAATTTGAGTGAGTTGATGGCTCTGCTTCAGGCTCTAGAATACTTTTCATGCTCTCTTGCTTCAAAAGAATGTGTTGGTGAAATCAGACAGTATTGTAGCTGTTTCATACATAAACCATAAATGAAGTACTCAATTGAAGAGCCTCAACTTAGTGGTAATTCAGTTGAGTGTTTGGGCAAAAACAACTTGTCAGACCTATCTGCTGTTGACATCAAGGGAAACAACAACATGCTGGTGGACTCACTGAGCCAGAGATGGTTCCTCACAAGATGTCAGCCTTTCCAGAATTACTTTCAGGAAAATCTGCAAATGATTTGGAGTTCCATTTCTGCATCTTTTTGCAACAAAGGACAATGCTCTTCTACTGAACTGCACCAAGTTTTCTGGAGTGGATGCTCTGAAGATGAGATAGCCAAAATTACTGCTTTATGCCTTCCCTCCCTCAATTTCAGAAGGTTGACTATATTTCTGGAGGAGAAGGGAGATATGATGCTGGTGGTTCCCTCTTGGCCATAAAGGTCTTGGTTTTCTCTGCTGAAATCCCTGGCACTTTTCAACTTCGATACTTCCAAGGTCTCCATCTCCTCTAAATCCCTCTTCTCTGTCCCTACCTCTCAAACCCACCCTGTTAATTTGGAGGTTGAACAGTCCAATCTTTTAGCAAGAGGTCTTTCTTCTTCAGAATGTGAGAACTTCTACACTGAAATCCTGTTCTAAGCACTGAAAATCTTCTGACACATGGTGTTCTTGTAGTCACTTTGCTGCTCCTGTTTTTTCCACAGTTTTGCATTTCCTTTTGGATGGGTTTCATCTTAATCTATCCCTTTCTACCATGAGGTCTCCGTGGTTTGCAATTAAGGGCTTCATAAACTGTTCTGACTCAAATGAGGAGATAGAATGTTTGGTTTTTAGACTGTGTAAGAGTTTTTCAGTGTCTAGACTTCCTTGTTCTTCTCTAGCTCCTGCATGGGATCTTCTTACAGGGTTGAGGGCTCTACAATGCCACCTCTTCGTACCTTTAGAGATAGTTGATTTAAAATGTCTCTCCTTTAAAGTTCTCAGTTGCTATCACTTCAGCCTGTAAGATTGGTGAATTAGGAACTTTGAGGCGTAACCCTCCTTTTATTGAGATTATGGGGGTGAGGTAATTCTAAAATCTAACCCTACCTTTATCCCAAAAGTTAATTCTGTCTTTTGCAGACCCCAAGATTTAATTATTGTGTCTTTATTTCCTTCTCCCTCTAAGGATGAAGAAGTTTTGTTGATTACTCTAGATGTATGAAGGATTCTTTTGATTTATATTGACAGGTCTCAACACTACAGAAATACTGATCATTTGTTTGTGACGTTTGGACAGTTTTCATGCGGAAAAAGGCAACATTGATGACTAAGCATGTGGATTAAATCGACCATTTTGCTAGCAGGACAGGGCAATTTTGGTACCTTTCCAGTTCAGGGAAGATCTGCGAGAGGCCTGGCTGCTTCCTCTATAGAATTTCTGGGAATTTCTGTGCAGGAAATTTGTAGACCAGTCACTTGGTCATCTGAAAATAGTTTTGTCAGGCATTATAATTTAAATTCGCTTTAAGACTTATAATTGAATCCGGGAACAGGGTAGACCAGTCACTTAGTCATCTGAAAATAGTTTTGTCAGGCATTATAATTTAAATTCGCTTTCAGACTTATAATTGAATCTGGGAACAGGGGTCCTAAATTTGCAAACTAATTTGAAGTTTGCATTGGGTTTTCTGTTATGCACTATTAAAATAGGATGCTGCATATTTGATTCTTCGAAGTGCCTATTAGTTTAATTAATTTTTTTAGGACTGAGTCAGAAGACTTCAGATTTGGTGTACCTCATTAGTAATGACTGTGATGAGGAAGAGATGGAATAAGGGTAATGAAAATTAGTGGTAAGGGCATTACACAAGGCTACTTTTTTTTCCTTTTAGACACTGGGAGATTGATTTGTCCAGAATGACAGGATGTTGAGCCAACGCCGAGACTCAAGCCTGGTGCTCCAGTCCTGAAGTCGGAAGCCCTGGCCATAGCGCCACATCCTCCCCATAGCAACCATCCTATCACGATGTTATTTTATGTGTTATGTAATGTTAGTTTATATTTGTAAAGTGCCTAATCACCAACGGTCTTTAAGCGCTACAAACCATGAACCCAGTAGTGCCGTAATGCTTGCAAACAGAACAGAGCTTGGGGTAAGCTTATCCAAACGCCTCAGTGAACAAGATAGTCTTAAGTTTCTTCCTGAATGGAAGGAAAGTCACCTCACTACGCAGACTCTCTGGAAGCTTATTCCAAAGCTGGGGAATCACGACCGAGAAGGCACATCCCCCTAGGGTTGTTCTATTAAAGCGTGGTCAAGCCAACAGATGTGCTCCCGAAGAGTGGAGACAGCGACCAGGCACATAAGGCATCAGATGGTCTTTAATGTAGCTGGGCGCCGCTCCATACATAGCTTTATGTGCAATGCACAGGCCCTTGAATCTGATCCTCTGCTTAATAGGGAGCCAGTGTAGCTGCTGTAGCAAGGGAGAGGCGTGAGATCTTCTTGGCAATTTGAGAATCAGTTGTGCTGCGTCATTTAGAACCACCTGGAGTTTCCCCAGAAGTTTATCGGGGAGTCCTATGTATACTGCATTGCCGTAATCCAAGCGTGACGGGATTAAGGCCGCCACCACAGTACGCATAGTCGCAAAAGACAGCAAGGGTACAAGTTTCCGTAGTTGCCTCATCAATCCCACTCAACTTCCCACCACCACAGCTACCTGCTTATCCATCATTAGCATGGAATCTAACCTAATACCCAGGCTCTTCACAGCTGGCACTGGTATCGGAATGGTTCCGAGCTCTTGTGGCCAGAAGAGGCTAGACCAAGGGTTAGCCCCTGTGGTAACAGCAAGGACCTCCGTCTTGTCCGGGTTTACTTTAAGTGAATTCACTGTCATCCAGTTTATGGTAAACCGAAGGATGTTTTGTACCTTAAGCTGTGCCTGGGGGGAATTATCAATGCGAATGATTAGCTGGGTGTCATCGGCATAGTTGTAAACCTGACAGTCCAGTTTAGCCAATACTCCTATCAGAGGCTGGAGATAGATATTAAAAAGCATGTTATGTTATGTTATGTTACAGAAATTTATAGAGCGCACGTATACCCGGGGGTGTCTTGGCGCTGGACATAACAGTGATACAAGAATACTTAGGCCCTAGTGCTGGAAGAGCCAGGTTTTCAGTTGCTTCCTGAAAATCGTCAGGGAGCTAGCATTCCTGAGGGAGAACGGAAGGGTGTTCCACAATTTAGATGCTCCGTAAAAAAAGCTGCGTCCACCCCAGTGAGTTTTAAAAATTCTTGGTACAGCGAGTAATCGAGCTCCAGCGGACCGCAGCTGTCTGGTGGGACAGTACCAAGAAAGATGATCCTGCAAGAAACTCGGACCAATACCATGCAAGGCCTTAAAGACGATGCACAGGGCTTTAAAATCAACACGCTGGGGTATGGGAAGCCAATGGAGATGGCGGATTCCGTTGGAGATGGAGTGATATTTGGGAATATCCAGTATGAGGCGAGCTGCTGCATTCTGGATCATCTGTAATTTGTGCAAAAGTTGCTTCTGTGCATTCAAAAGAAGGCCATTACAGTAGTCGAGCCTAGATGAAATAAGGCAAGAGACTACTGTTCTCCTAGTGTGGTTAGGGATGTAAGGAAAGATTTTCCTGATTTTCTTGATGAGAAAATGCGATGCCGACATTACCGTGTTTGTGTGATGATGGAAAGTGAGCTTGGCATCCATAAGCACACCCAGGTTCTTTGCCTTAATCACCGGAGTGGGAGGGGAACCCAGCTCAACGGGCCACCACAGGTCGTTCCACGGGGGCTGAATGCTCCCGAAAATTAAGACTTCTGTCTTACTAGAGTTGAGCCTCAGGCAGTGTGCTGTCATCCACTTATTGATGGCACTCATGCAGTTCCTGAACTGAGGAGCCGGAGAATGTTGAGATTTGGAGGTCGCCACCACAATCTGAGTATCATCAGCATAGGTGGTCAGACTGAAACCAAAATTCCGGATAAGGGGTGCTAATTCGGAGACATATATGTTAAATAATGTTGGGCTTAGAGAGCTCCCTTGTGGGACACCGCAGGGGAGTGTGTAGGAGTCAGAGTGAAAACCATCCATGGATACGGTGGATGTTCGATCGGCAAGAAAGGAGGCTATAAGTGCGCGTGCTGAGTCTCCTAGTCCTAGCTTCTCCAAGCGTCTCTGCAAAAGGCCATGATCCACCGTATCGAAGGCCGCAGAGAGGTCGAGGAGCACCAAAGCTGCTGCGCCTCCACCATCCATAACTGCCCTAATCTCCTCGGAGGCTTTGATCAATGCCAACTCTGTGCTGTGGTCCTTACGGAAGCCAAATTGAGTGTGGTCCAAAAGGCCGTTGGCATTAATAAATAGGGACAATTGGTTATTCATTATTTTGTCCACTATCTTAGCTGGCAACGGCAGTCTGGCAATGGGCCGATAGTTGGTAGGGTTAGTTGCATCAAGAGTCGTTTTTTTTAGTAAAGGTAAAACGGACGTCTGCTTCCAGCTAGACGGGAAAACACCAGAAGAGAACATCAGGTTGTAAATATCGGTGAGTGGGGAACTCACCGACTGTGCTAGTTCTTGATAGACCCTTGGGGGGCAGGGGTCTAAAGGTGAACCCGACTTAGCTTGAAGGATAAAGTCTCTCACTGTGTCTATCGAGATTGCCGAGAACACAAATGGTGGAAGCTTGTTAATGCTAGGGCTGTTAGGGTATAAAACTAGGCTGGGGTCAGAAGCCACCCTAAAAGCATTAAAAATATCTAAAACCTTAGATTTAAAAACCTCGGCCACCTCGTTGCAGAATTCCTGGTTAACCCTCCTGCCTGAGTTAGTGGGTGTCGAGAGCTTATTGATCACTGTGAACAGTTCTTTAGAAGAGTTGGCGGCGGACTCAATCTGAGAAGTGAAGTATCTTTTTTTTTCCGATATGAGGAGTTTTTTGTAATTGGAAAGTGCATTCTTATACGCTAATTTCTGAGGCTCATCATAATTTGTCCGCCACCGTCTTTCTGAGCGACGACAATGCTGTTTTTCCAGACGAAGACCGTCTGAGAACCAGGGGGCAGAAGGTGTAGACCTATTAGTCGAGAGTGTTCTTTGAGGAATTGAAGCATTCGCTGCATCCTGTATCCAATTAGTATAACTGTCCACAGCCAGGTCTACCTGGTCATGTAAGGAGGGATAAGAGGATTCTAGCAGAGCAGTAAAAGATGGTAAGTCTGCTTTATTCCATGCACGCCCGACAGATGCAGAGTGTTTACTAACAACCTCCTTGGGCACACTAGGCATGGGGAGCGTGAATTTAACTAGAGAGTGGTCTGACCACGTCAGAGGAAGCGTGTCCTTAATCATAAGACCCTGAAGCGAGGAGAACACACCATCTAGTGTGTGCCCAGCAGTGTGTGTGGGGGAATGCACCAATTGTGAGAGTCCAAAAGAACCAAAACTGTCCAATAGTTCTGCTGTATCTTTATTCCCTGCATCCTCTAAATAAAAGTTAAAATCCCCAAGAATGATAAAATCAGAATTTAAAATAGCTGGTTCCAATAGACAGCCCAAATTAGTTAAAAACATGGAGCGAGGGCCAGGTGGGCGGTAGAGAAGAATTCCCTTGAGCGTTAATTTGGGATGAAGTGAAAGCGAGAAGTGGAGGCCTTCATAGAGGGAAGAGGAGATGGCATAATGAGCTGACGGAAACCGGTCCCTAAGGATAATGGCGACTCCACCCCCACGCTTAGCAGACCTGTCTTCCCTGATCACTTTATATCCCGTGGGTGTGGCCGTAATGAAGTCGGGGTCAGATGCCGCATCTGCCCAGGTCTCTGTTATGAATAATATGTCAAAAGCTAGGTCCTCTATCATCTGAGCAATTTCATACTTGTGCTTGCCCAAGGACCTAGCATTGATGAGACCAATCTGGAAGACAGATTGAACCTGTGGCAAGGTCTCCTCTCGCTGCTCATAGGCGCGAAACGCCCTCACTGGAATAGGGAGGGGGAGAACGAATCCGCAGGCACAGTCAGTTAGCATTTCCCCGGGATATAAGGTACAGCAAGTCAGCTTCTTAGGAAATCCCAGGGCATGTAAAGCATTACTGGTATAATTCAACGTCGAAGATGTATTATGCGGGGCCCTGGGCACGGACTTGGGGCGGACGGGCGCAGACGGGCTTGCCTTAGGCGCGCCCGCTGCGCGCGTCCGCTGCGCGTCCGCCCCATCGGTGCCTATAAACCCTTCCGGTGAGCGCCAAAGCGCGAACCACCGGAAGCGGAAAGAGGGAGGCGGAGAAGCTGAGTGTTGCCGGGTCCGCCCTCCGCTCAATCGGCACAACAGCCGTGACGGAACGGGGCGGCCCCAATACCAGCAACAGAGGCAGTGCAGGTAAGTGCAATGATGGTAGAACACAATAAAAACACAGTTTTAAAAGCGTTTAAAATACCATCAAAATACAGTAAAAACAATGCTGATCGTAGCCCCAGCTGGAAAAGCCCCCAGGTTCCCCAAGCTTCTAATAAGGTGCGAGTGCCTAAAGATGTGCAAAATGACAATAGAATAGCAGCGTAATAGGCAGAATATCAACAGCGTTAAAAGGCTCTTAGTACTTGCAGGGCAAAATTATGTCCGCTGCGCGTCCGCCCCATCGGTGCCTATAAACCCTTCCGGTGAGCGCCAAAGCGCGAACCACCGGAAGCGGAAAGAGGGAGGCGGAGAAGCTGAGTGTTGCCGGGTCCGCCCTCCGCTCAATCGGCACAACAGCCGTGACGGAACGGGGCGGCCCCAATACCAGCAACAGAGGCAGTGCAGGTAAGTGCAATGATGGTAGAACACAATAAAAACACAGTTTTAAAAGCGTTTAAAATACCATCAAAATACAGTAAAAACAATGCTGATCGTAGCCCCAGCTGGAAAAGCCCCCAGGTTCCCCAAGCTTCTAATAAGGTGCGAGTGCCTAAAGATGTGCAAAATGACAATAGAATAGCAGCGTAATAGGCAGAATATCAACAGCGTTAAAAGGCTCTTAGTACTTGCAGGGCAAAATTATGTCCATGGGGGACAACGCAGAGCCCTGCGGAACCCCACAGCCTAGATGTACATTCCCCTATTTGGACTTTTTGGGACCGATCCTCCAGGAAGGAGACAATCCATTGGAGGACTGTCTCAGTGACTCCCAACCAACGGACGCGGGCCACCAATTGTACATGGTTCACCGTGTCAAATGCGGCGGAGAGATCCAATAGGATCAGCACTGAGGGGTGATTCTTATCAGCTGTTACCCTTAGCTCATCCAGTACTGAGAGCATCCCCAACTCACTGCTGTTGTGGGCTCTAAATCTCGCTTGCTTAGCATGTAGCAGCTGATGCTCTTCCAGGAAGGTTGAAAGCATTCTAAGCACATGTTGCTCAAGCACCTTAGCCAGGTATGGAAGTCTGGAGTCTAAACAATAAATGTTTCTTATTTTGTACCCACTAGCAATTTATTTTCTTTCAAGGACAACAATAGAAATATCACAAATGTAAAACATTATAAATTTTTACTTTGCTTCCTTGTCTAATGTGGAATGGCATTCCTATATTCCCCTCTTTTTAAATGCCGCCTGGATGTCCTCAGAATTATTATTTTTTGCATTAAAAGTTCTAAAGCAGTAATATCTTTCTTGTCAACTTGTCATTGAAGAAGGTGAGCATATCTGATTCTGTGTGGTCTTCTAAATGTAGATATGGCAAACATGTAAAAGTTTATGTAGGAGCTACAAACTCCAGAACCGTAGACAAAGGAGCTATGAACTTTAGAAGTTAAAACAATACGATTGCATAAAATCATTTGACAGAACTTTAAGAGTGATTAGGGAAAATACTAGAGTGCTTGGTTGGTGGTTTGATTTTGCGTATCTGTGAGAGAAAAAAAACCTTTCTAATCATCTGTAGAAAATCTTAACACCGAAGATAGTACTGTTTGAGTTAGGAAGGAGACAGGGTTGCCAAAGCCTATGTCTCAAGCATTGAGGAGATTAGCTATCAATGTCCAGGCAGCACAGTAGGTGTACGTTTACTGCTTTTCAGCCAGCATGTCCCTGGCAGCATGGGTGGGGCTAATTGCCTACTCGTCCTTTCCTCAGATAACTGCCTGAGGAAGAGCTGTCACACTCCACTTGGGGACCCCAGGACAGGAAGAGACTAGTAGGCTTCAGCCATTGTGGTTGAGCTCATTTGCAGCTGATGTCCAATAGCCCATACTGCTATGGCTCTGCAAACTGGACCAAGTACACCTTTTCGCCACTTGACTCAACACTCTCTTTATTCACCTCTGTTACCAGCTGCGGACCTCTCATGTAGCCTGTGAAGTCCGCTGGAGTGTGTTGGAGGCCAGGGTATGTGCAGCGTCTGTCAGTTCACCAATCCCACTTACGTCTGTGCATTCTCAGAGCCAGACAAATGCAAAATAAGGCCCAGACCCGACCGTGGCAGTTTGCAGAGGCTGTGGTGATCCATACCCACCTGGACCAAGGACAGATGCATCCTGTGTTGGTCTTGATATGAACACTGCAGTTGTGATTCTGATCAGACTGAAGGTAGGTGCAGCCCCAGTTGGATCTACGGCAATCAGGTATTTGCAGTCCTTTTTGCAGCCCTTATCCGGGCTTATGGCAATTGCATAGTTGCGTCCCTTGTCCTGGTCTCTGTCAGCCACATAGTTGCAGCCCTAACTAGGTTTCCTATCAGAAACCGAGATGAGAGACCTTTTGGGTTTACAGGACACAAGGATCCTCATTGTTTGCTCTGGTGCAGTCTGCTGTCACTGGACATCACACAACAACCGGGGGTGCACTGGAATTTTCCGCCGCCTGGGCAGCCTTTCCTCATTCAGGGCCAATCACACTCCTTCCATTTATCAGCAGACAGGCAGGATTCTAGGTGCTTGATGGCAGATCCACACTCCTCCAATAGAAACTACAGACTTCAGATGATATCCCCTCACATCTGGGAGACTGGCTGTCAGGCAGCCACCAGCCCTGGTTTCTCAGCAGTCCCTTGAGTAGTCTATTGAGCACTTCCTTCTTTGGTCGTAAGGGAATTGGAACTAGCCCAAATGGCGGTGAAGATGACATGAGATGTGTGTCTACTGTCTCAATCTGTGGAACCGTTTTGACACAGTTTGTCTTTAAAGTGTACTCCTCAGGCTGCTCTCCAGACACAGCCTTTGTGTAGAGTGATGATTCACATAGCTGGCGGTACAGGGGACATCTCCAAGCTGGTGCACTGACAACAAAGAAACAAAGAGGTGTAAAGTTTCTGCATCTGGCTGTTATCAGCCCAACTGAATGAGTTACCAGGGTCAGACAAAAGGACAGGCCCCACCTAGTAGCTTCCTCACATCTCGCAACAGAGTCCACAGTCTCACCACTCACCCCGATCATCCACCAAATAGCAGTGCTCAGGAAGTCTAATCAGCAGCTTCTTGTTATCAAAAGACCTCCATTTCTGTAAATAGCACTGACTGCTTCTTCCTCACTTCATTGTCTGGGTCATGTCCCTTCAGCTACAGGAATACATTCAATACACTTCCACGGTCTTGGAGCACATTTCTCACCCTCCATCTTGTACTAGGCAAGACTGGGCCACCAAAATGTATCCCACTGCCCTCCATTAGTCTGGTTAGCTCCTACACAAATTTATCACTGCACAATTGTTACACACTACACATGGATATGCACTTTACACACATTGGATATCAGCGTAAGGTTGTGGGCATACACATAACAGCGGTACTTTACAGGTGTTGTGAGTAGGCCTTTGCTTCCTTGCGCACAGGTCAAAGGTCTGCCCACACTATTGATTTCCTATAAAAAAAATCCATCTATTGCCACAACCACTTAAAATGCTCTCCCCAAGGCAGGGATGATGGGTCACTGCTCTCAATGAGGGCACACTTGGTGTGCCCCTCTGGGTTACAAGACAAGTTCACAACCTCCTACAGTCAGGAAAAGGCCTAGGCCTCTGCATATACACTTAGATTATTGTGATGCTAGGGCCAAAATAAAAGTCAGGTAACTACATATACTAGCAGTTGGGCTCTCGCGGAAGGGGAACACACTTGCAGGGAACACTCCTGTCCCAAAAAAGAGCCATATGTGGTCTCGAATGGGACTGGTCATATTTCTTTCCACTCACTTGGTTTGAAAATCTGAAAAAAATGGATTCTTCGTTCACGGAATAGGTTGGATTTTTCATCAATTGTTAATGTGTGTCGTAAATGGAATTGTGCGAGTGACAAAGATTTGTTTTTTGCCGTTTTTGCGAGTTAAATATTGAGAGGGGGTGGTGATTCACAATCAGTTGTGAAATTAATTATAGGCTAGACTCCATCTAATTTAGTTTTGGATGATGACATTTCACTCAGCCCAAGTATCCAGATCTCGCAACCAAAATGTTTGTAAACTTAGCAGGGTATATCTTCCTAGCAATATGTTGCTTTTTACTGATGAACTATATAAATATGTCCCTTTAGCTATAAGGATTATATATAGAGTTATTCTTGAGCCTGTTCTCTGATTCCCACATTCCTTGCACCTTGAGGCAATAGTTAGACACATGCAAACTAAAGTGTAGCGACTTTGCTCCAGGTAAAATCTAAAGGAAACACTGAGAGAGCTATAAAAGATAACATATGCGCAAAGAAGGTTAAGCAGAATCTTTTGAGTACTATTTTTCCATTTCAGTGCCTCTAAGAATTCTGCAGTTGACCATTTACTTTGGGTGTTCCTTTTATAATTCACATTTTTTTGCGGATAAGCCACCACATTATGGTTTGGAATACTGTGTTCCATCTGGCTCTAAGTCCTGACTCTTTTTGTAATGTAGTTAGATGATTCCCAACTGTTTACAAGACAGCAGAGGTGAAGCATTTGATTGACAAGTCAGAAATGCATTAGATCATTCCCTGTGCCGGAGACTGGTTCACGCTGTTCAAAATGTCAGCCTCTCCAAGTTTGAATGGCAGCCTGAGGGTTTCAGAAGCCTTTTCGTTTCTGAGATTGAAAAACAAATTGGTTGTGTGTCTGAAATGCTTCATCCTGGGCAATAACTTCGTCTTTTAGCAAACAACCACAAGGTACATGACTAAAGTAACCTGTAAACAATACCACGAAATATATATATATATATATATATATATATATATATATATATATATATATATATATATATCTATATTTAAAAAAAGGTTGTGTTTCTTGTACGCTGATTCACCAGAGCCCTGACCCCATCATACTGAACATCTCCACTGTGATTGTTGTTCCCTTTGGCATGGCAGTGAGTGTAAGAAGGACTTGATATAGGATTGAGGGGTTTGAGTTCGCTATGTCGCTGCACTTTCCTTGTATTGGCTTTGAAAAATAGCGCTGCCATGATCTGACATTCGGCTCTGAGGGCGGATTAGTCCTGAGGTTATGGTTTCTGCTTTATTTGTCAGGTATTTAATATCCTTTCCTTGAACCCACATTTATCAGCCTGTATCGGTCTGTTGATATAAACACTCGTGCTAATATCGGGTGCTTTGGTCAGCTTACACATTCTAGTTCAGACTGGTATTTCCTCTTACACAGAGGAGTACACACCTGAAATGTAAACGGCAAGTGGCTGCAGATTATGGACTTGTAAAAGGTCAAGTGGCGAAAAGCCATTGAGTTAAGCACATAAATAAACGAGCCAGTTGATATGGAGCTTAATACACAAGGCGTGAAAGCATGAAAACTAGGGAGCCGAATGATTAAAACACCATCTGTAGATTCACCTGGACAGGTGTTGTCAGGAGAATCTCAATGTTTGCTCATGCAGTGGTCCATATAAGTGCTTTATCTGAAGTTTGGTGAATGGGATATCCCTCACAAACGTGGTGGATGTCCCGTCTGCGGTATTGTAAGTGCACCATAGCCTATGACACCTTTGATTCAGCAGGCGGGATATACGCCACATTTTAATGATGTACCCCATCTGCCAAACTGTAAATAAGGCCCTTTGGGACTTCATATGATGGCGGATGGACTGGCTCCGTCCTCCATGGTGACGTGAACCGGGACCGTCCACCATGCTAGTGGCGGTCCCTCATACCCTATTATGATGGTACCGCCACCGCTGCGGTCTTGTTCCGTACCCTTAACATTGCGGCGGTGTTTGCTAACAGCAGCACCGCCGCGATGTCAAACAGAGCATGTTGTGCATTTCACTGCACTACGTGGCAGGCACTACACTGTGGCTGCCACTTGGTGCAGTGAAAGGTTGGGGGGTACCATGCACCCTCACCTCCCCCAACATAAGGGGGGCATGCAACAGGCCCCCAAGACCAAGCTCCGCCTGCCTTTCAATGGCGGTTGCACCGCCGCGGAAAGGCTGGCTGGCAACCTCATCATAATATGGCGGACGGTGCTTGCTAGGCACCACCACCATTTTATGGATGCAGACAGCTCTGCCAGGCAATCGTAACGATTAGCTGTGGCGGTTCCGTGGCGGTTCCGTGGCGGACGGGCTTTGCCTCCGCCGCGGTCACAGTCTGAATCCCACCAAAATCGTAATATGGGGGTGGGAGAATCGCGGTCCGCAGGGCCAGCAGACCTCACCGCCGGCCCGGCGGTCCTTCTGCCAACGTAATAAGCCCCTTAGTTTTATTCTCAAGGACTTGTGACAAATGCTCCCTGACTCTAATACTTATGGCAAAAGGCACCAGAGTTTTCCACTTGGTCTCCCAAAGAAACTCCTTGACTTATAAGTTTTTTTTGTGTGTTTATATTTGTTTATTGGGAGTTTACATTTCATGTTACAAGGTGGTACTTCATCATTAACATATTTTAACATACATTTACAGGTGTTTGAATGATACCTGTGAAGAAGAATTCCACAATCCCATCACGCATCAAACACATTGGATAGAATACCTCACGATAGTCCGGGAGTTACCCTCTAGCTTAACTTTCCGTACAGTGGTATGTTTTGTGGTGTCTGGTTGGTTGGATGTCCCGGGGGTGTAGGTTGGTGTTACGCCCTCACCTCTACCTTTGTGTGTTGTCTCGGATAGGATTCATGATTGCAGTCCCAGTCGAAATAATTCGGTTCTGGAAATACTGAGGGGGAGAACAGAACTCTTAACTGTGGGGGGTAAACAGGGTGTGGGGGAAGGTGGGGAGCGATGCAGAAAATACTGGGACCCCCTTTATACGAGATAATTTTCCAATAGGTCAGGGAGAAAAGGGGAAAATGAAGCCAATCTACCTAATAATACTCCCTCTTGACCTAAACAACAGTTATTTATATATAAACTAGCACACAAAGCACAAAAGTGTGTTCTTAATATTTTTTTTTTATTTTTCGTATTTTTATATTTTCATTTTTTCTGTATAAAAATATAATCAATTTTGAACAGATAAATCAATTTTTTTATGAAAAATTGATTTATCTGTTCAAAATTGATTATATTTTTATACAGAAAAAATGAAAATATAAAAATACGAAAAATAAAAAAAATATTAAGAACACACTTTTGTGCTTTGTGTGCTAGTTTATATATAAATAACTGTTGTTTAGGTCAAGAGGGAGTATTATTAGGTAGGAAGGTGGGGAGCGGTCAGAATATATATCGGTGTTGATCAGTGATGCGGCTGGCTATCGCCCAGTTTCATTGTACTGCTGTGTGTGCAAGGGAGGGGAGAGACTGTCCGTGCGAGAGGGGGTAACCTGTCTGGCATGTCCTAAATATGTCGTCGGCTTTATGTGTCCTGATGTTGCACGGTATGGACTATCGTCTGTTCCGCAGGGGATAGGAGCAGAGTTTGGGGTTGAGGTTGTGAGGCCTCAGGTGTTACCACCGTTGTCGCCTCCTGGGTGAATTGGAATAGTAATTGTGCCCATTCCATAGATATGGGATGTTTACGTGTCCCTTTTACCTCCTCATCCCTTAGTACCTCTTCTTCCGGTGCGCCCCATTTTTTCATAGCGCCTGCCCAGGCCGCTTCTGGGGGTCCCGCTGGGGCCCGCCAGTGTATGGCTATTCCCCTTTTTGCTAAGAGAATGGCTAGGGATACAAAGCGAAATTTTAATTTTTCGGCCTTTCTTTTGCGGAAAATTCCCAGGGCACATGCCTCCCATGTGGATGTCGTCAAAAGATTGACTGTCGCTCGAAGTGTCCGGTGTACCTTATCCCAGTACTGTTGAATGGTGGGGCAATCCCAGAACATATGCTTAAAGTTTGCCTCCGGCGTCTGGCAGTGGGGGTACGCAAAGTGTGTATTAGGATAGTAACGGTGTAGTCGATGTGGCGTGAGGTATGCTCGGTGTAGGACAACTCCTTGACTTATAAGCTAATGCTTAGGATGTATTGATCAGATCCACTGAACTACTTCAGGTATGGTGAATAGTCATTTTGAAAAGTTCCTGTTTACCATTGGTTGGCTTTATTGTCACTCTCATTTGTTTGCTTCTTATTCACTGGCTTGCCTTCCTCTCCTTGGGTTTGTCCTTCCCCTGGAGCATAGCTTCTTTGCGGGTCTTTTAAATTAGCTGACTTTGTATCCTTCCACTGTACACGTTTAAGGAGCTACTTTTTTCTTTTTCATTCAGCACTCCATAAGCGTACATGTGTTTTCTAGCTCTCGTCCGCTTGCGCTGCTCCCCCCTCAAATTCCCTCCTCACCACTGTGTTGCTTCTCATTGCTCATAGCTGGTCTATAAAAGCACTGCAACTTGGGAAAATGAGAATTTAAGGGTAGTTATCGCTTTATTTATTGCTTTCCATATATTGTAGGACCGCACAAGCTTTGGCTCACAAGATTCACAGTCAGCTGGGCTGTGAGGCAGAAGGTTTACCTAGCATGCCACTTCTCAGTAAGGCCCATAAATGTGCTTCCTAGGCTACTGCAAAACACCAAATAACTGAATCCTGTGGAAAGTAAATTAGGCCTTGGCCAGCGTTTCAGTTTATATTCTGACACTATTGAGGTGGATGTTTAGGGTCTTGCACATAAAGGATGGTTTTAATACTGTTGATGTACATTTCTTCCATGATGTATGATTCCTACGTTTCAGCTTGATCTAGATTTCATCCTTAACTTGTGAAAAGCGCATCATGTTCGTCGGATGGGCCTGTTACCTAAAACTTAAGGACAAATATAACTGTCTTTCTTCCTCCCTCTCGTATCCATGAAATATCTTTTGCAAAATTTAGCCATGTGGCCTCCCATTTACGTTCCTTATAGCTTAGTTTTTCTCTGTGTGTATTTTTTCTTTTCCCATGTGGCATCAACTCTACAGTTAGTGCATTACTGTCGTAACATACTCTGCTCCCTATCTCCATCCTTTCTCAGCATCTCTGGTTTTCTGTACTCTCAGTTGTATTTTTTTAACATTGCGTTGTTTTTAAGTGGTCATTCCCTTTGCTCCTACTAAATATCCCTATTAACCTCAACACAGTCTTTGCTCTGCCTCTCTTTCCTTTCACTTTATTAAATGTCCTCGTTTGCATTACTGGCTGAAACTTTGAAGTGGCTCGAAGTCTGTGTTTCCTTTGTCACATGCAATAAGTTTTGGAATTTGAAATGTTTTCTATTTTGCCTTATTTACCTGTTATTGAAATTTTAAAATGAATAACACTACTATACAGATTAGATAAATACATAAATAAAATACAGGCTGTTGCAGGGTAACATAAAAATGAAGAAAAAGATACTACTGTTGGCAATGTAAAAACAGCTCTTTACTGACGCAGAAGGGAGAGCGACCATCTTCACACAAATAAACAGCCAGTCTCAATTTGCTGCTTCACAGGCAGCTATTTTTATACACAGAGAGACAATATTTGTTACAAAAGATTAAACATTAAGTTAATTAAATATTACACACTGGTTACAAAACATGAACATGTGACCCTAAACTTTAACCTAATTCTCTACACATCCTTTATTGCAGTTCTGACAATGCTTAACTAAGTATTCTACTCCTGAATGCTGTGTATCTGTGTTGAATGCATATTTATTTCTGTTGAATGCATGTTGATTTGCTTTATCATTGAGCTCCTAAGACCTCTTATCAGATTCTGTTTGTTCTTGGCTAACTCAGTCTCCTACTCCTATTGTCTAATAATTTTTTAGTCTATTGAAAACACAGAACATGTGCTAGTGAGCCTGTGTGCTCTGGCCATAAATTCCCTCAAGCTTGCTAAACAGGAGTTTTCCTTTAACTATGACACTACAGGTCATCCACTCTGTTCTCAAGTAAACTCTTCACCTCTTTCTCATCAGCACAAGTTTTTGGCCTGCACTACTCTTTCACTACATATGACTGTGTAAGGCTCTCTACTGTTATCTGCTGTTGCGCCCTGTGTTCATATTTCATTTCGTCCACAACATTTCCCCCTCTAGATTATATTTCAACTACTGGTTCTAAACCTTGGTCTACACTTGACAGTAAGTGGTATGTGTTGCCCTGAGCATCTTTTACTCTTGTTGGTGTCCTAACTGGAAACATCCCTCCCGCCTTTGTACCAGTCCTTCTACAACATGCTAAAACTAATTAGATAGCTCAATACACTACTATACAACTAGTAGGACCATGATAGCTCGCAACATGGCTCCCAACGCTTCCAACTTCCAGATGGTAGGAAAGTAAACCACTTATTTTGCCAGTTATCTGGGGCAGCTCCTTAATCTATTATTTTCTTTTGTAGATTATGCAAAGTTTGTATAGCCCTGACAAAGTTCCATTGTCTGCATAGTTTGCTGGGTTAAAAGTACAGCAAGCAGTTCCTATCATTGCACATACCCCTCCTTGCATTGCTGTCATATGGTCAAGTACATAACGGTGCTGCATTATCATCATTCTCATAGCACGCAGCTTTTCCCTTGTGGCATTAAATCCATCTTTTGTAGTGTCTATAATCTTCAGAAGTTCCCATCAAGTTATCTGCAGCCATCCAGCTGTTGCCTTAGCCTGAACAAACAGCAAAATGCTTCCAAAAACAGCTGTGCATCATTAAACAACCGATCCTCCTGAGCAATATTGTTCCAGGTAGTGAGTGCCATAATACTCAATGATGATGTAACAAAGTCGTTGGACAGCTCATGGGGTGTTCATGTAAAACTGATATGTTGACTCCAGGAATTACCAAAACAGAGGCATGTAGAGTGACGAATGTGCAGAGGCCTCCCCAGTTCAGTGGTAATAGGGGGTGCAGTTGTTCTCCACACTGCAAATAATAGTCCAGGAGTCTGGAGGTATCCCCTGCATGTTAGCGTTCTCTATTGCGGCTCTACAGTTGATAATATGTCGTACATTATTAGTGCCATTTCCTCTGAAACATAAAGAAACAGAGGTTAGTCTCATGACTGTCTGAGGACTTACTGTACTATGTATCCAAGTGTAACCCGCAAAGTTGTTGTCCCATATACGTGCACACTTGTTTACTGCACCCTGACTAACATCAGTACCATTCCACAAAGACACGACCCTACAGGAAAATTTGATATCAGAATGCCTTTGATCAAGGGCAAAAACTGATCTAGTAACTCTAACACCTGGCTAACAAACACAATCGGGGGTACAGGATTCACTAAATAGCTATTACACACAGTGCGCCGGCTTGTTACTCCTAAAAAAAAAAAACCTATGGTAGCAGGACAGTTGGTTTCTTTCAGGCATGATATCTCATCCTAAATCTTCAGTCTATCTGTAATATATATAAACCTTCTGCTGCCAAGTCATATTTTGTGGCATTGACTAGAAAACGTGCTACTTTTGGGCCCTAATCCTACACATGTAGAGATGCAAAAGCATAGAGCTGTGCTTACGGGTACTTCTTTAATTGAATGTAGCCTATCTGATCCTGAGCATGAGAATTTAAAGAGCAGACAAAACATGAATCATTGGTACTTTCTGAACCTATATCTGACATATGCAGATACCACATATTAACCGATAATCTGGTATGAACACTATGGGACAAATTAGCATAAATAGAGAGGTCTCTTTGTGTGTGATGTTAGAGCTAGATTGATATGGAAGAGCAACAATAGAAAAAATAGTATTAAGAGACAAAAAATACAAAGAAAAACAAAAAAACATAACTTCTGTTAAAAGTTGTCTAAAGGCCGAGCTGGAGGATGTATTTTTATGATAACAATCTTCTTCTCCCCGCTAGTTCCATTTATATTGTTGATGATGCTTGCTGTGATTCTGGATTCAGACGAATATCGTTGCGGTGGAACCAAGGTTTTCTGCCACCTACCTTGTATGCAGTGGAGGTCACCATGAATGGTCCTTCAAATCTGGGTTGTCTCAATTTCTAGACAAAATTGCATACCAAAACCTATGTGCACAACTGGGAGATTGACCTCAGCGTTGGAGTGCTTTTCCTTCCCTTTGGTTACCTGTTTAGAAGTTAACTTTGCAACCTTGATTAATTCATAGAGATAAACATGCATTTAATCATTTAAGATTTCTTCCATGCGTTCTCTCTGTACATTACTTCTATTGGCAGGTATTTGTACATTCATGGGCCTCCCTGTCATTATCTGATGGGCTGTCAGGTGATGTTCAGAACTAGGCGTATTCCTAAGGGAAGAGCGTGCCAATGGTAGGCAATACAACCACTTATGCAAGTGGAGATATGAAAAGATGCACCACACTGCATTGGTTCAGCCCATAGCACAAAAGCTAGACTAGCAGAGCACCTGAGTCCTAGTCCTGGAGGCGGGACTCACATCAGGCAGAGTCCAGGTGCAGGGTTCAAGGTGGTTGGAGCTTTTTCTGTCCCTGGGTTGTTATCAGGAGGTCAGCCAACTACCCCTTGGAGTCACTCTGATGGTCCTGGGTTCAAGATGCAGGTCCAGTCCTTCTCACTCAGGCAGCAGAGTAGCAGTTCTCTTTGCAGCAGAGCAGCACAACAGTCCATCTGAGTCTTGCCCAGGTCCAGAGGTGTACTGAAGAGTTGAGTCTGACAGTCCACTGTTTATCCTTGGTGCCAGCTTTGAAGTGAGAGAAATTTCTAGCGAGTTCCACTCCCCCCCCCCCCCCCCATCCCTCCAGAGGTGTTTAGAATTTCTTTCCTCCCTGCTCTGCAAAAGACTATTGTGAAACCCTTTGTGAGTATGTGAAGGCGAGTGAGGTATCATTTTTATCGGGAGACCTGGGGGAATGCTGGGTGGAAGGAAATTTGTGGATCCACGTAGATTCCAGAACTTTCCCACACAGAAATTTGAGAAAAAAGTTATTTTTTCAGCTACATTTGAGGTTTGCAGGGCATTCTGGGTAGGAAAACGTTGGGGGATCCATGCAAGCCATACCACGCTGGACTCCCTCGGATGTCTAGTTTTCAGAAATGTGTGGGTTTGGTAGCTTCCCATGACACCCGCCGAGCCCGGGGCCAAAAACCCAGGTGACCCCCTTGCAAAATCAGGATGTTTTGTGATAGGTCATTTTGATGTCTCCTCAGTAAGTTTTGGGCACTCGCCTGTCGCGGGTACTTGACCCACCCACGCGAGCGCATTATAATTTTTATCGGGAGACCTGGGGGAACGCTGGGTGGTAGGAAGTTTGTGGATCCACGTAGATTCCAGAACTTTCCCACACAGAAATTTGAGAAAAAAGTGATGTTTTTCAGCTAAATTTGAGGTTTGCTGGGCATTCTGGGTAGGAAAATGTTGGGGGATCCACGCAAGTAATACCTCGCTGGACTCCCCTAGGTGTCTAGTTTTCAGAAATGTGTGGGTTTGGTATTTTCCTAAGATTGCCGCCGAGCCCAGCGCCAAACTCTCATGAGACCCCCCTTGCAAAGCCAGGTGGTTTTGTGATAGGTAAGTTTGATGTCTCCTCAATGCGTTATGGGCCCTTGCCTGTCGCGGGCACTTGAGCCATCCACGCGAGTGAGGTACCATTTTACTCTGGACACTAAGGAGAACACTGTGGGGTAGAACATTTGTGCCGGCATGGTGATTCCACAAAAACATATGTGGAAAATGTGTTTTTTTCAGCTAAATGTGAGGTTTGCAGGGGATTCTGGGTAGGCAAATGTTGGGGGATCCACGCAAGCCATACCTCATTGGATTCCTCAGGGTGTCTAGTTTTCCAAAATGTGTGGGTTTGGTAGGTTTCCCTAGATGGCGGCAACCCGGGCCCAAAGAAGTCTCCACAGTATGATTTGGGCCATTTCCTGTTGCAGCCATTATGCCTACCCACACAAGTGAGGTACCATTTTTATCGGGAGACCTGAGGGAATGCTGGGTGGTAGGAAATGTGTGTCAGCCCGGTGATCCTACAACTTCCCCACACAGGAATGTGAGAAAAAATTGATTTTTTTCAACAAAATTTGAGGTTTGCAGGGGCTTCTGGGTAGGGAAATGTTGGGGGACCCACACAAGCCATAGCTTGCTGGACTCCCCCTGGTGCCTAGTTTTCAGAAAGGTGTGGGTTTGGTATGTTTCCCTAGATGGCCGCCGGGGCCAAAAACCCAGTTGAACGACCCCCCCCCCCCCCCCTTGCAAAACCAGGTTGTTTTGTGCTCGGCAATTTTGATGTCGCCTCAATAGGTTTTGGGCCCTTGCCTGTCGCCGGTACTTGACCCACCCACACAAGTGAGGTACCATTTTTCTCGGAAGACTTTGGGGAATGCGGGGTGGGTGGAATTCTGTGGATCCACACATACTGCAGAACTTTCCACCACATAAATGTGAGGACAATGTGTTTTTTTGACACATTTTGACGTTTGTAAGGGAGATCTGGGTAACAGAACCTGGTGAGAGCCAGACAAGTCACCCCATCCTGGATTCCCCTGGGTGTCTAGTTTTAAAAAATGTATAGGTTTGCTAGGTTTCCCTAGGTGCTGGAAGAGCTAGGGTTCAAAATCTACAGCTAGGCACTTTTCAAAAAAAGGGTCCGTTTTCATTGTGATAATGTGGTGTGTCCACGTTGCGGTTGGGCCGTTTTTTGTCGCGAGCACTTGGCCTACCCACACAAGTGAGGTACCACTTTTCTCGGAAGACTTTGGGGAATGCGGGGTGGATGGAATTTTGTAGTTCCACGCAGATAGCAGAACTTTCCACCACAGAACTGTGAGGAAAATGTGTTTGTTTTCTTTTACAAATTTTGAGGTTTGCAAGGGATTCTGGGTAACAGAACCTAGTGAGAGCCAGACAAGTCACCCCATCCTGGATTCCACTGGTTGTCTAGTTTTCAAAAATGTATAGGTTTGCTAGGTTTCCCTAGGTGGCGCCTGAGCTAGGGTTTAAAATCTACAGCTAGGCACTTTGCAAAATAGTGTCAGCTTTCACTGTAAAATGTGGTGTGTCCATGTTGCGTTTTGGGCCGTTTCTTGTTGCGGTCACTAGGCCTACCCACACAAGTGAGATACCATTTTTCTCAGAAGACTTTGGGGTACGCGGGGTGGGTGAAATTTTGTGGATCCACACAGATTTCAGAACTTTCCACCACAGAAATGTGAGGAAAATTTGGTTTTTTGGGCAAACGTTTAGGTTTGCAAGGGATTCGGGTTAACAGAACCTGGTGAGAGCCAGTCAAGTCACCCCATCCTGGATTCCCCTGGGTGTCTAGTTTTAAAAAATGTATAGGTTTGCTAGATTTCTCTAGGTGCCGGCAGAGCTAGGGTTCAAAATCTACAGCTAGGCCCTTTGCAAAAAAGGGGTCAGTTTTCACTGTAAAAATAAAGTGTGCCCACGTTGCTTTTTGAGACGTTTCCTGTTGCGGGCACTAGGCCTACACACACAAATGAGGTACCATTTTTATCGGAAGACTTAGGGTAACACAGGATTGTACAGCACCTGTTATTACCTATTGACTTTCGATGCATTTCTGCCCTCAAAATGAAAGACAATGTGTAAAAAAGAAGTCGCTTTGAAAAATGACCTATAATTCTCATGCTAGTATGGGTACTCACAATTTCGGAAATGTGCAAATATCTACTGTTTCTAACCTCTATATTTTGTTCCAATTTTATAAATACATAGGTGTATCTCATACCGATTTTTCCAAATTAATTGCTATATACCCTGAACATAATAAAAAACCCTTGCGAGACGCTGCTCAGTTATTGGCTCTTGGTTCGTCGGGTTCTTGGTGAACCTACAAGTCCTATATATCCCCACAACCAGAAAGATCCAGCGGATGTAACGGAATGTTGCTTCCAAACAGCTGTCATAGTTAGAAGAATTTACAGGTGAAAACGTTGACACAAATGGCTGTTTTTTCTCAACTAATTTTAAATTTTTCCTATATTCAACGGTTAGTTTCTATGAAGAAACCTTGAAGGATCTACACAAATGACCCCTTGCTGAATTCAGATTTTTGTCTACTTTTCTAAAATGTATAGCGTTCCAAGATCAATTATTGCTTTCATACCCATTTCTACCATTAACTGGAAGGAGGTTGAAAGCACAAAAATGGCAAAAATAGGCTATGTCCCAGAAAAATGCAAAAACTGTGTAAAAAATGTTGGTTTTCTGACAAACGTCTGCTTGTCCCTGAAAGCTGGGAAGATGGTGATTTCAGCACCACAACCCCTTTTTTGATACCATTTGCAGGAAAAAAAACAGACGCTTTCATCTGTAGACCTTTTTTCCCATTTTTCCTCAAAAAAACAAAATTTAGCTGTATTTTGGCTAATTTCTGGGTCCCCTCCGGGGGAATCCACAAACCCTGTGTACCTTTAGAATCCCCATGATGTTGGAAGAAAAGGACGCAAATTTGGTGTGGATACCTTATGTGGTCAGAAAGTTACAGGGGCCTAAGCGCGAACTACCCCAAATAGCCCAAAAAATGCTTAGCGCAGGGGGGGAAAGGCCTAGCGGCGAAGGGGTTAAATGAATAAAGGAAATGTCTTAGCAGACTTTTGATAGAGAGTAAAATACCTACTGTGGCTGAAGGAACCTTGTATGCATTTTGTAACTATATTCAAGCTTCTATGGACACAATACACTATGATGATAGTTGTGTATAGTTTTGTATTATATAGTGTGTAATATATAATTCTTTATCAGGACCGGAGGCGAGGATTAGGTTGGTCTCTCTTGACTTTTTATAAACCAGCCATTAACACCATTATGAAGGCAAGAAACAACAGTCAAAAAACTGCAGTTCCCATGAACCACTGGGAAACAGTCCATCTAATCCACAACCAGCAATGCCCTTCAATATCCTCCTCGGATACTCCTTCTCCCTCTTTCTTTGCTGCTCCAGCAGCCACCATTTAAGTGCCCTCTCCTCTTTATTGTATCACATGATTTAAAGGCTATATTTTTGCTTGATAGTATTATTGTGAGCATGTTACGGTCTCTGTTTGGTCTACGGTGTGCCGCTGTGTCAGTCACCCTTTTTTATTCGCAGTGCCGCCACAGGAACGTTTACTGCTCCTCCGCGGCTACTCATACATGCCAGTTTCAGGGCCCAAGGGGGCATTGAGGTCAGTTGACCGCTAGAGGGCCACACACTGTAAACTTCTTGCGCTCAGCGCAGTGTACTCCCCCCCCCCCCCCACCCCAGAAGCCAGCACTTGAGTTTCACCTGTCACTTTCACTTGGAGAAGCGCGTCTGGCAGTTCTCTCCATACAGGGGCTGTGGTGTTGGCATTTTCTAAGGATTCTGAGCCCCCACCTGGAGTCTTAACACCCATAAGTGGGCAAGAACAGAAGATAGCATTAGTGACATGATCCAGGTGTTTTTTCTACCCTAGATTGAACTACAGGAGTGTGTGTGTCAGGGCCTTCCCCTCTTTCATTAATTTACTGTTTAACCGTGGTAAACCTTTTTTGCCTTACCTGTATTCTACCAGTTACTGATGCCCTCTGTTTACAGACAGATATTTATTGGGCCTATACTCAGGCATGATAAGATACAAGACTCAGCTGAGTATTAAGGGGAGGACTTCAATGAGTATATGGAGGAGGAGGAAATAACTTACCTCCCTATTGACGACAAATTTTGCCAAATAATGGATGTTTCCTTATTTAAAGCAGTTTCACAGGGTGTGGCACCCTTGGAGAGGAAAATCCTCCAAATGCAAGCACAGTATCCTCAACCCCGAGAGAGGTATCCTCTGTGCCTTCGGCCCCTATACCACCAGAGCAGCCTCCGGCACTATCAGACACTACACGCAAATGTGCGCATGAACCAGGGGTCTACCTGGATGCTTTTTCACGTCTAAAAAGGCTTTAATTGAACCCCCTCTCCCTAGTACCTCAGGGGGCCATCCTCCCCAACCCCCTCCTCTGGACGTAGATGGGGATGATTCTACTACAGCCACAGATGGCGAGGGTGACGGGTAGCCAACCAAACCCTGGCACCTTTCCAATAATCCTTCCTCCCTGTCAGGCGAAACAAAGTCAGATACCGGCCCTACAGCCCCAAATTTAGATATGGTGGACCCAGACGGCTTGTTACAACCACATTCCGCAGATGGTCTGCAGCTCCCAAGGTAGCTGCGTATGTGACAGGCCGCCTGCAGAAACCTCTATGAAATCCACAGCTGGCTTCGGGCCAAATGCCCACATCCCTCTTTGGAGGGCAAATTTGCCCTCACACCTGACATTGATGCCAGGATGGCCACCTTTTTGGCCAAAATTGTAAGGGACCCAAAAAAAAGGACTGTCCGCTCCTGGCGCTCATTTCAGGATAAACTATTAGATTTGGCAGGCGCCTTGTCCAAGATCCTGGGCATGGCCCAAGAAGCCATAGTTTTGGGGGAAATGCAAATTGAGCAATTTCCAACGAAAAGCACAGATCCCTGCTAATAAAAATAAATCCCAAACTAGGGGATTGGCAATATCAGACGCAAGGCTTATCTCGCAAGTGGACCTCTTTGGAGAACCCTTCATCCGGGAGTTAGGGGAATTGTCTATACTTTCAATTCCCTAGATAAGACTCAGACATCCATAAAGAGTATTTTTGCACCTCATGTTTTTGCCAGTGCAGGTTGTGGTAGTGGGTACCCGACTGGCCGTGGCATTCAACAAGCCTCCAGAGGATCTGGGATGCGGCAGGGCCAGTGGAAGGACTCGTCCTGTTCCGGCAACTTCTATCCCACTAGAAGTTACCCCCGCCATAGAGGTTCCAGAGGTAATTCCAGGAACAACGCGTCTCATAATTCCTCTCAAGGTGAGTGTTCAACCCCTTGCGGGGAACAAACTTGGGGCAGACTGTCAACATTTTCCACAACTTGGAGGCTCTTAACTCAAATGCCTGGGTGGTTTTGAACAGTGAGGGGCTTCCACATAGAATTCTATAGTTCCCCATTCCAGTCTCAAAGGCCAAGCCCCCTAGTTTTTTCCCAATCCCAAACCGATCAAGTGGATACATAGATTCCCCAGCTCTTGGAAAAGGGAGCGAATGTTCAGGCCCAGTTATACCCCAGTGGTTTCCTCGGCAACCTTTTCCTAGTGAAGAAAAGAGACAGGGTCCAATGCCCCGTAATAAATCTGAAAGAGTTCAATAAGTGGTTATCTTCCGCAATTTCAAAATGGAAGGAAGTCACCTCCTCAGGAATGTATTGCAGGTAAACAATGGGATGGTGTGCCTGGATCTAAAAGATGCTTATCTCATGTTCTCCATATTTTCTCCTCACAGGCGCTTCCTGCATTTCCAATGGTGAGCTCAGTTTTGAATTCACCTCCCTTTCTTTTGATCTATGATCTGCTTCCTGGTGTTTCACCAAGATTCTAAGACCCATGGTGGAGCACTTGAGAGCCAGAGGGATCAGAATGCTGTTCTATTTAGACGATATCCTTCTTTTAGACCAGTGCCCAAAGAGATTATTGAGTCATCTCCAGATAACCATCAACTTTCTGGAATCCCTTGGCTTTGTGGTCAATGAGAAGAAATCTTCTGTCATGCCATGCCAGAACTTACAATTTTGGGAGTTTGTGGTGGATTTGATCCAAGCCACTCTGAGCCTCCATCACGGAAGTTCACCAAGATCAAACACAAACTCAGGACGACCTTGGCCTGACCCACCACCTCTCTGAGACAAATTGCCCGCATTGTGGGTCTCCTATTATCCTCCATACAATACATCATCCCAGGTCCCCCTCCATTATGTACAACGCCTCAAGACCTTCCACCTTCAACGAGGTCTCACATACTCTCAATCAATTCCCCTCTAAGAAGGGGCCAAGTAGGAGCTGCAATGGTGGATCTCACACATGAAGTCCTGGAACGGGAATGCAATTTTTGGCTCTCAGACAGATCTGGTTATCGAATCCAATGCCAGCAGCTCAGGTTGGGGTGCCTGTTGAGGGGATTTTGCCACAGGAGGAAAATGGTCGTCTGCAAAGCAATCTCTCCATATGAACTGTCTGGTGCTTATGGCAGGGTCCTTTGCAGTGAAATACTTGACCAAGGACAAAGCACAATGTTGTGTCCTTTACAAAATGGACAATGTAGCGGCGGTCTGCTACATCAACCATATAAGGGAAACCAAATTGATGACCCTCTAGACCTGACTTCAAACTTTTGGTCCTAATGTCTGGACATCCTGATCTCAGAGTACCTGCCGGAGAAGTCCAATCAGGTGGTGGATTGGAATTCACATCACTGGTGGCATGTGCCTTTTGGCAGCTCCATCCCTGGGTGTTTCTAGATATACAGTCACCATGGACCTGTTTGCCTTACGGCTGGATCTCCAACTCAACAGGTACTACAGCTAGAGACTAGACCTAAATGCTGTGGTGACAGACACGTTTCTTTAAGAGTGGAGCACGGAGAAGGGATATGCATTCCCTCCCTTTGCCATAATCGTGTGGCTGTCTACCCAACTTCGGAGACAGAATGCGGATTTGGTGGTGGTAACATCAATTTGGAGCTCTCAAGTCTAGTTTCCAGCTCTGATGGGACTTTATTGGGATTTTCCAATCCATGTATCCCTGTTTCCAGATCTCTGGGTTCCCAGAGGGAATCGTCACTTTAGGGCTCTCTCCATCTTATGGCATGGAGGATTATCAGGAATGTTGGAAAGTCCCAGGTATTTCTCGGGAAGCTGCTTCCCCCCTACCAAGTCCTTGGCAGATAGTACAACCAAGCGATACCGGCCGGCCTCGTCTCAATGGTTGGCTTGGTGTCATCTACGGCAATTGGATCCTGTGGGGACAGAAATTGTCCATATTCTGAATTTTCGGGCCTTGTTGGCTTAAGAAGGATTGGCATACAGATCCATTAATACCTTTAGATCTGCCATTTCTGCAGGCCATACTCCGACGGATGGAAACCCGGTGAGGGAACACCCTCTGGTCTGTAAACTTCAGGGCTCAAAAAATCATAAAAAGTTTACTAGACCTGCATCCATAATCTACTCGACCTAACTGTACTTGGCCCTTGAACTGGTCTCAGATTGTGTGATCCTAGGCAAATATCTTTCTTCATTATCACATAAGATAGCACATTCAAATATGCAAGTTCGCTATTTCTGATGTACAATTTTTTATTTACTAGCTTGCTCTGTGTATAATAGGAATCGAGGACATATTACAGGGCTCGAAAAATCCCTAAAATGGTACTAGTCCTGCAGGTCTAGTACGTTGAAAAATCACCTTGACCTAACAGCAACCTACTTGACCTCCGTCTCTGAAAGCGGAGCAAATGTGACAAGATAACAAGATTTAAAGGCATCTTTATTGCTCATTAACTTTGTGAGCAATAAAAATGCCTTTAAATCTTGTTATCTTGTCACCTTTGCTCTGTTTTCAGAGACAGAGGACAAAAGTTAGTTTGTGTTCCTACTCGCCAGAAAGGGCGATTAGGACCTAAAAACAGCTCACCCTTGTTAAATTTTGCTCGCATATGCGAGCGGTAGAGTGGATTTTTTGAGCCCTGTATAGGGTACACATGATCCCTGGCTTGCCTCTTAGATCACTTATAGCATTGTCATCTGGGCAGAAGCATGAATATTCCCCAGGTCATGTTTAAAAACGAACTTTTCATAAATAGATTACTAAAGCATGATGTGGTAGTACATTGTCATTTACAGATAGCATATTTTCCAATGAAATGGCCAGAAACCTTTCCCACTAACATGTAGTTTGACTGATAAAGCTATATAGCGCAAAGCAATGTTTGGAAATTGGGTTTCCGCAAAAATATGTACAAGTTGCACATCATCAAGTAGAGTGTTCTTATTTGTTTTGATTCTATAAAAATATTTTTTTCCCACCACAGAATTAAAAAAATTTGACTTCATAACGAGTGAAATATATTTGAAATGTTTGAAGAGTTCACTTACTTGCTATTTCAGTCAGCCTTAAATCTTAATCCTTTCATTTCACATGCTTTGCACAGCTTAATTGTCACACAGTTCACTTTAAAAAATCCTCTAACTTCAGTCACAGAAAAAAAGTAAATGTAGGAAGACAAACTGACTTTTGGCCTCTGTCTCTGAAAGCCAAGCAAATGTGACAAGATAAGATTTAAAGGCATCTTTATTGCTCATTCATTTTATGAGCAAGCACAATACCTGTTGTCCGCTTGTCAGAATGGATGAGTCGTCCCAAAAATATCTCGTTTTGATTAAATCTGGCTCGCCATAGCAAGTGAGCGAGTGAATTTTTTGAGCCCTGAACTTCTTTGGGGCATTAGATTGTCTCTCCCTCCTGGTTCCAGATACCCTACACTTTGGGACTTGAATTGGGTTCTGCGCATTTTCGAATCATGGCCTGCTAACAAATACTTGTCACATAAACAGATGTCAGAGAAATTATTCACCTTGTTGTGTTTGGTATCTTGTCGCCGTGTCTCCGGAGTGAGAGTGTTAGACGTAACAGGTAGAGTATTCACTCCGGATGGGGTGACATTTAACATTTAGAGACAAACAAAATGCAACTCAAAAGTGTCTCTTACCCAAGGTTCCCTACTTCACCAAAGTTATGTGTTGTCAAGGAAATAAAAGCTTAGAAATCCATGACGGAGTATCTCTTCCTGATTGCCCTAACTAAACTCATAAAGCAGTTTCCTCTCCCACTATTTTCAGGTCAGTCACATGGGCCATGCAAGAGGCTGGCATTGATACCTCGGCGAGAGGAGCTCACTTGGTGAGATGAGCCATTGCCTCAAATGCTTTCTCTTTAGGGTCCCGATTAGAGGATATCCTCAGTGTAGTGGACTAGCCCTCTGATTTTACATTTAAGATGTTTTATTTGAAACCAGTTCCAAATCTGGCTTTGCAGGTGGTGGTAAAGCTTTAAACCAGCCTAATACTCGCCTTTGGTCCTGACATGGAATGACATTTTCCTAGCTATTGTTACAGAAAGTTTCAATTGGATTAAGGACGCGGAGGCGAGGATTAGCCAACCCTTGGTTATGCCTTTTACCCACCCAACTTTTGTAATATTCTTTATGAAATCTTACTCAAGTTACATGTAAGTATGAATGTTTCTAATGTCTCTTAATTCTTCATTGTATCGAAATTGCAACCTTATCTGGTAATTTCTGAATACATTTCTTTTGTAGGATTATGATATCTTTCCAAAATAGGAAAGTCTTGACATTTTTTTGATCTCAGGGACGGATTTCGGTAAACAAGATTGAACCTGTAAACCTTCGCCTGTGGTTGCAAAAAGAAAAAGGGAGAAGGATTGTCCACGAAGGATCTTGAAGGGCTGTGCTGGTTGTGGATGGACAGACTGTTTACCAGTGGTTCATGGGAACTGTAGATTTTTGACTGTTTCTTGCCTTCATATTGATGTTAAAGGCTGCTGGTTAATAAAAAATAAAGGGAGAACAGCATAATCCTCACCTCCACGACCTTAATGAAATAGAAACTTTCCGTTATGATAGCTAGGACATTTTTCATTGTCATGTAGAAATTGTGATGATTTTGTTACAGAATGTTGTTTTGAATTAGTAGTATTTATTGGCAAATTGCCTTACTACTACTGCTATTATCCAAAATTTGGAATTTCTGATATAGAGATAGATCAGGTATATGCACCGGTTGGTCTGTTCTGGTTTCCTGTTGGATGGTCCTAATGTTCTCATCTTTGCAGGGGCATTGTCCATTGTTGGTGTATTTTGTCAAGGGGGATAGTTAGGTGAGAGAGCTGTTCAGGTAATGTCAGTGAGATTGGTGTCCTGATGTGGATAGAAATTGTTAGTCTCATAAAGATGCTTTTGTTTTCTGTGTCATGTAGGTTGGTGTCACAGATCTGAACACAGATTGCATAGGCTTAGACTTGTTTTCATAGGTATTTCTGGGCCTTGAATATGTTTTGATTTAATGTAGAGATTTAATCGCTCCAAGATTTTGCTAGTTGTGTTTATGGTTATATGTAGTTCTGTGTTTTAGTGTTCATATCCCAAGATAGAAAATGTGGGACCATGTGGTAGAGTGTTGTCTTTAATACCTGTGAAGGAGATAGTAATGAACATGATCCTAGTTGTAATGTCGTCAATGTAAACCTATAGGACTGTTTTGAATGTGCCTTTTATGTGGTTTAGATCATTGTCAGCATTAATAGTTTATGGTTTATCCTGAAGAGCATGATGTTAATATTTGTAGGTGTTTTTTTACAATTCCAAGAAGATCTATTACTTTAGATATATTCAATGTAATGTCTTTGAATTATATATGGTATCTGAATGTTGTCTCTTTTAAAGGGGTCATGTTGCAGAAATGTGTGACGGGGAGAGTGTAGGATGTGCTAAAATAACACTTATTTTTTACAGCTCAAAAGAAACATTTACTGCAAGAGTTAGGAACAGCTCTAGGAATGTAAAATATTCAGTTATAAAATATTTATAATTCAGAAGTGTATCTCAGTGCTAGAAACCAATTGGAATGCCGGTTAAGCTGTTGTTAAAACATTAATCTAAAAAGTATCAATCATGCAAATGATACTTTAATAAAATAGTATTTTAGATATAATTCATGCAATAATAAACAAATTTTGATTGAAAGTGATGCAGTATTACAAAGTATACTAGTTAAAGGTTATATAAAAATACAAAAATGATCTTGGTTCAAATTATGCAATAATAGGGAGGCCTAGAAATTGTTTGAATGCACTTTCTGTCATACCTATGGGTGGGTTTAGATGGTATTGACCAAATTAGGTTGGTTAAGTGGGGACCGGTAGGTTTTGTCAAACTCTTCTAGAACCTATGTCTCATATATTTTGTATTTGCAATTTTTGACTAAGACGAGTCTTGACTGGATAAAGCCTGTGTTTCTTGTAAATGGTATTCGGACCTGTGAAATGGCAGTAACTTTCTGTTTAAATAGTGATGAAACCAAGATTTTAACAAGTGTTTTCTTTGTATTGTCCATATTTTATTAAATGTGGATGGTTAGTATTATTTGGGGTAGTCCATCGTGAAACATCCATGTACAATTGAGCTGTAACTGTTCTTTCAACTTTTTATTCTTTTATAATTTGACAAAGTTTTATTTATATTAGTACTTTTTTGCTATTGGTATGGTTTTTGTTAGCCACATGATAAAATTATTTTGACTTGTTGGAAGCCAGTGAGATTATTTTAAAGCAGACAATAGGGTTATTTAAATTCAGATTAAAGAGGAGTATAGAGACCTTTAAGTTTTTGTAGGGTCAGGGATGAACCTTGACAATAGTTCTACCTCTGTTTCAATGATATCGGGCATACACTATGCATCAGAGAGTTAAGCATTAGCCATACTGAAAACCACAGTGCTTGACCCCTCTCTTGCATATGATCAACTCTCTGAGAAAACCCAGTAATAGAAAATTACATTTGTGTTCTGGCTTCCGGTGATAAATACAGCTGGAATTTGGGTGCTGTAATCTGTAGTGTTAGAGTTTGACAGACCTAAATTCTCAGACACAGTTGTTGAAGTAATAGAAAATGCTGCTACAGGTTGCTGTGGTTTAAACTTAGCACATTGTCATCATTGGTCGTTAATGGCATGAAAGTTGACTTTCATGAGAAAATACACTGGTTCTTTGCTTCAAAATCCTTTACAGCTTCAGGATTTACTGCACATTGGTGATTATCAATTTCTGAGCTATAGGAATTATTATAATTATTTAGTCCTGTGAACACTTGTCAGAAATAGGTGAATGTCTTTCAGCTCTTATCATAATTGAGCCTGAATTTGAAGTGAAATGTTGTTCTTGTGCATTGCTTGTTAAGATTCAGCAGAAGGAATCTAGCACTGCTGAAGTAAAAAGCTGAGTTTATTTTGGTCGAGGTGCAAATAATGGAGCAATTCTTGAACACTTAATGGGTTCTGTTGCAGGAATGCACATATTTCCTAATTTGTAGACAGGGACTCGTTTTTTCACTTTGTTTTTAATACACATGAAAAATATTGAGCTTTTTCTTCTAAATCTCTTTAAGATGTAATTTTCTCCTTTACACAAAATAAGGTGGGTCAAACATCAAGAAAAAATAATCCATCGTAAATGCACACTCTTCCATGATGCGTCATTGCCTATACTAAAATTGCTTATAGACAAATTTCAACCATTTAATATTGAACGTTCCAAACATTCCCTTCCCCGTTTATCTCCCTCCAATAGAGGATTAGGTTGCAACATTGAGTCTGTAACATTGATTTTAGTGAAAATGTCCTATGATAGTTCTGTCATAAGCTTATTTATTTCTCCAGGGGTTCTAGTTTCTACAATCGTACATTCTTGGCACTATCAGTCTAGTGAGACAAGTGACCTCCCTATTTTGTCTGTATATTCTACCTCCATACATTGCAAAACTTGTAGCTATATGCAAGGAAATCATCTTTTTCCTTTGTTATAATTCCCGTCACGTTTTCCACCACCATAGTTTCCCATGGGCCTCCACACCATGCATAACATGTTGGGATTGCTTTCTGTTTTCACAGTTGAACAGTATTCATTTTAGCTAACAATAACAGCTTGAATATCAGTTTACATACTCTCATTGTAATCTCGTCCAAATTCATGGGACATATTCCAGAATCCTCTGTCTGCTTTTATCATGATTTCCACTGTGGACTTGATTAAAGCTAATACCTCCTATACGTTCTGATATATCCTCAACTTTGGGCATTGCCACATTATGCACCACAGGATACCCTCGCAATCATAACCCCTCTAGTATCTTGCTGGAACTTCCCAAAACATCCTACAAAGTTTATCTGGGGTCATATATCCCATAGTCATAAATTTCACTGAACATTCCCTATGTTTAACAGAAAGGTGTAGTTCATAGGTACCTCTCCACAATCTATCCCATTCCATTTGGGAAATGTGTCTATCTAGATATTTCTCCCATCTTAATTTTGAATCTCCACTTGGATTGTTTTATTGGCTGTTGCAAGTACTCTGTACAAGTTAGATACCCAGCCTTTTGTTCCCTGGTTTGTTGTGTTTTCTCTCTATGTGTGAACTATCACCCAGTGTCGGAATATTTTATATCTAAACTGTGTGGGCAGTAACCCATATGTTTGTCTGCAATTTTATGGTCCTCAAGGAATATATCAACTTTCATTCTCCAATCTCCTTCTTTCCATTTCTAAAATGGACCATCTTTATTTATTGGCCTACTATCTGGGTTATTCTGTATTGCCAATAATGGTGTTGGGAAGGACCTGATGCGTAGAAGAGGTTTATATTCCAGCCCATATTCCTGGTAGCATGGTGTTAATTATTTGGTTCCAGTACACATTCCTAGGTATATGTTTTTTTGGCACCCAGACATGATCACATATTGACCTCCCCACTTCTTATTTGTAGATGTGTGGCCAATGGCTATCTTGTTCCCTATGAGACCAATCACCTTCAATTAGAAGTGGGCAGCTTTGTAATAATGCAAGATACTCAGGAATCCTAAGCCACCTTTCTCTTTTGTGGTCATTAATATTTTATTCAGTACTATTGGGGCTTTGCCAGGCCAAACAAAATGCAGCAAATCATCCGGCACATTTTTTATCTATTTTAATTGGCAAGACCAAAAATGCATGCGGCAGTCTAGGTATATTATCCATCTTGATAGATGCCATGCTGCCAAACCAGTTTGCATGGAGATATCGCCAACTCCACAGATCCTCCTGAATATTTTTAACCAAAACTGATCGATTTACAGGGTAAAGTCTGTTGATCTTTGTTTTCATCTTTACACACACATATTTTATTGAGTCCCTAATAAACTTGAATTAAGCTCATTTCAGGAGGCATCCCACAGGTTTTAGTCAGAGCATTTGCTTTGATCTCTGTGGTGTATGTCTTCAATCTGAACCTCCCTGCATCAGCCAATGCACCCATTATTCTACCAGCACTATTGTGTCTGTATTCTCGGATGCTACATAGTTACATTTAGTGTCTCATCTCTCTGTACGCACCGTTGTCCACTCTTGCCATAAAGTGGTTTGCTCCATATCTTCTTTTTCTTATTCACAACTTCCCAACCCCTACCACCCAAGGTCCCCCAACATTTTCCTCAAAAACAACATAAGTGTATTCAAACACAGGGGTTGTCTTAAGACATGGGACCACAACTGGGGTAAGTGGAATAGATACAGAGGCAATATCTGCTTATCGCCTACAGTTGAAACACAACGTGAACGGCAAACCCTATTGGACATTTCTGATATCGATAGTGTGCTCTTACCCGGAACTGAATAAGGTGATTACTCGTTTAACAAGTACCAACTGGTGTATATATCTGTTTTGCAAATTTGATCTCGTATGTGTTGGTTTCTTGATGGACAAACCGGACATTATTTTCATGATTGAACCGGTGGGCGTGTGCTGTGTTTTCTGAATGCAATTTGCACTGAAGTATGTAAACGTGTACTGTGGACCCAATTATTGTTTTATTATTGTTCTATGTTTTTCTTTTCTTTTTCTCTTTTTCATCAATAAAAATTGTTTATTAAAAAAAAACAACAACATTAGTAGGAAACTAAAAATCAAATCAATCAACTTTAAAGTGTGCAACTCAAACTAGCCCTTCTCCAGGCTCATTCTCCACTGGTCGTCTGCAGATATGTTTATGCTTCAAAGGTTTTCTCTTAGTTATGCATTTTCCATTTCGTCCGGCGTTGGTGTCACGTAGGATGTATGTATTTGTAGTTATGGGGAAAGCTGCAGTCATCAGGCCCTTTGCCTCACTTTTAATTGTAGAGGATTGTCACAGGCAGTTTATCATCATTGTCTTCAGATATGACTTTGTCTGTCTTAACTGAATGCCCTCTTTTAGTATGTTTTATTTCCATTATCTGTCTTTAGATCAACCCAGCTGTACTGAATAGTGGTTCTTTGTGTGTGTTCTCAGACGATAGGATGTTCTGTGCTCATTTGATTCAGTTGATAGTTTGGGGAATCTTCCTCACTGAACAGCAGCTGCAGTATCTTGAACCTCTCTTGTGCTGTGTGAAAATTATGCTTTTCGCCAATCAGTTGAAATAACGTTCCACTTGGAAATGTCCATTGAAGCTATATTCTTTTCTGATTGAGATCATGTTACTAGTTTAAGCACCTTTCTCTTCATGAAAATGGTTTGTGAGAGGTCTTATAGTAACATCAGTGTAAGGTGAGACTTTTCTTGCTTCCTCAAGTATGTCATCTTTCTGTGAATACTATGCTAGCTTGACCAAAATGTATATGGGACACACAATATCCCCTTTTCTTGTGGGACCCACTTTATGGGCTCTCAATACCCAAACCATCTCTTACTCCATTACTTCTCCCTCTTTTAGTTTCATGACATGTCAAAATAGGGATTAAACATATCCCTCTCAGAATCTTCGACTTCATCTGCTTCATTCCTAGCCCTAATGTTGTCCTGTCATGCCTGTTTTACAGGCATGCACCCTTTGATTGGAGAGCCTGCACTTTTGTATGCAGGGACTCCAGTTTTTCATTAAATAAAAAAACTTTGGTAGCTAGAGGGCCAGCCAGCACCCAAGATGGCCGTACAGGAGTAGAACTCAGTTCGGCAACTTGTTCGATTCCCCCACATCCGCCTAAAATATCCGTTTAGCCCGCTAAATCTGTTGGTCTGGTGCTCCCTAATGTCCAGTTGTGACCCGGTCCAGAAACTGAAAATCCGACGGCCCGAGCGGAGGAATCGTGGCCGGCATCGCGACGAGCTTTGGAGTGGAGGAGGGTCCAGCGGCGACGGCGCTGAACATCACTCCGCGCTGCATCGACTACTGAAGTAAGGGCCTGCAAGCCTCAGAGCGCATCCCCACTGTGCAGCACCGCTCACCTCCTGGGTGATTGCAGTCTCTGCTCCGCCCGCACATCCACGGCGAGACTCCCGTGGGGGCCCCGAGAAAATCCCTAAAACCAGCCGGTAAGCCGACACAGCCGGGTGGGCTTCGGCCTGTGCAACGGGCTGCGGAGGGCCTCACATGCCGCCGGCGTGGCTCCAGATTTCACGGCAGGAGGAAAGTGGAGATACCCTTCCCCCTCTGTCTTTTCCTTTACACCGAGTCTGATATCTGGGGCCCATGGCCTTTCTCCACCCCCAGAGGCCCGGACTTGTAGTGTTGGCTATTTCTTCACCCCCACAGCTGTGACACCAAGCTCTTAGACGGCCCAGCTGGGGCAGAAACACCTGGGGACATATTGAGAGGGATTACCAACACCGGGGCCCCTTTCCTCACAACGGGGGTATTGAATACTCTGATCTTCACGCTGCGGCCAGAGAGACTGATGACTGTTTTGGGCACTACAACCAATGCGCAAGGCCTAGCACCAACAGATCAAAAGCAGAACAAACAAGGTTCTGACATGTTTTTGAACTATATAGGGGGCTTCATTAACAAGACTTGGCCCGTATTCTGGAGGTACCGCATGAGCTGAACTCCCGCTAGCGTAGTGAGGTTGGACACTGCTTATTAACACCTCTTCCAGCCTCTTGGATGTGTCCGACCCCCATGCTTACAGCCTCAATACCCCAAGTGGCGCTGGTGCTACTTTCAGATGAAGTTTTGATGCCATGGCCACCGCGAAAGGGTCCAAGCTGACCCACCTGCTGAAACTGGCAAAATATGCTCATTCCAAGACAGAGGCTATGGAGGATAAACACAATGAAGACGAAGCAAAGCGACTGGTGGAAGATAGGTCCCCAACCCTGGCTGATGTCATGGAAGCCATACAAGGGGTCCGCTTGGCACTGAAGCACAAAATCGACACGGTGACGACCGAAGTCACCCTTATGCATGCCGATCTACGCAATATGGGAGAAAGGTCAAGGCGACCGAAGACTCAGTCTTAACGCTCCAAAAATCCACAAAAGCACTGGAAACAACGGTCAAACGGCTCCCGGCGCAAACTTTGGACCTGGAGGCTAAACTGGAAGACTACGAAGGGCGCTCACGTAGAGATAATGTCCACATTTTAGGGGTTCCAGAGACAGCGGAGGGGCAAGCTACAGACCTCTTTGTCGAAGACCTGATTCAGAACCATCTAAGGCCCGAACCCTGTCACAATATTTCTCAGTCGAGCGTGCTCATAGAGTGCCTGGTGGCCCCCCGAAGCCAGGCGCCCCTTCACGTTCCATCTTAGAGAGAATATTCAACTTCCGCCACAGAGACATTATCCTTCAAACTGCACGTGCCGCTCCCCCCTCCCCCGCTCAAATTCGAAAATTCAACAATTACATTTTTTCCAGAGTTAACATTAAAAGTGCAAAAGATGCGCAGATCTTTCCTGGAAGTAAAGCGGGCACTCCGCGACAAGAACTTGAAATACGCAATGCTCTTTCCGGCCATGCTTCGGGTGCAAGCGGAGGGGCGGTCCTGGTTTTTCCAGACTACATAGGAAACATGGGACTGGCTGGAGGGTTGGCGATCCCCCGGCGCTCAGAAACATGATTCTCCCAGCCGTATGCAGAGACGAGAAAATTGCCAAGAACAATCCAACCGTGAAGAAGGTGTTTAGCCATCTGTACTAGCCACGTTACACTGCTTTGGGTCCAGTTTGCGCTATATTAAACAGCAACAAAAAAACAGGCATGGGACACGAAAATAAAGTCTCGTAGGAACTGCTGACGACACAAGTAGACAGAGAAAAAACACTTCTCAAAGAAACCCGGTACCAGCATGTGTGGACAAATAGATCCCAGCCCAGGAAAGAGACTGATATAAAGATACGGAAGAAAAGCAGCTGTGCGGGGTGCTGCATCCCAGATCAGTCAAAGGAGCACTCGGTGAGTGAAGGGCAGGAGCAGAGATGGAGGACGAAGGCGATGCACTGACTGTTGGCTTCATTGGGGCAGGGAAGATGGCATATGGAATCATGAAGGGGATGCTGCAGACAGGTAAACGCTAGTATTTCAGATCTGTTATACCGCTGATCAATCACTGCCAGGCAGCGTGCCTTAGAAGTGGTCAAGCCGGACTGTTCATGGGGTGAGACGAGCCTGGTGTCTGACCTGGCTCTAAAATAGGAGTCGCTCCCTAAACAAGCATTGGCCGCGCGGCTGTGAAACTGATACGGCCGCGCGGCCTGCGAAAGTGATCGCGTTCAAGCGCGAAAGTGAAAGTGATTGCGATCGCAATCAAGCGCGGCGAGTGGCGGAGGAAAGACAGATGGTGGCTGCGCGCAGGCTTTAGGCCACCAAAAGCCTGTGGCAGCACTTCGAAAACCCACAGACTAAATGTCTCGCAGAGCAGCGCATGCGCTGGCTCAGCGAGACCTAAAAAGGGTAACCCCCCCCAGCAGTGTAGTTCGTATAAGCCTATCTCCGTCCTATACCCAGAAGTAAAAATACTAGCTAAAATCCTGGCTCAACGTCTTTCACCTTTTCTTCATAAACTGATACACCTGGGCCAATCCGTTTTATGCCAGCTAGGAATACCGCGCTGAATCTTCGACACCTTCACGGAGTCCTGGGTAGAGCTTCCACCATTCAAGAAGACGCAGTGATTATGTCCTTAGACGCCAAAATGGCATTCAACATGATCGAATGGCCCTTCCTATTTGCCGCACTCGAAAGATACGGTTTTGGAGATCGGTTCTTGTCCTGGGTGTGTCTTCTTTATTCGAAACCACTAGCCCTAATCACAGTGAATGGAGGGCGGTCAGCAACATTTGCATTGCAGAAGGGTACTCTTTGCCTTGGCCCTGGAGCCCCTGACAATTTGGATCAGGGGAGACCCCCTCATCAGAGGCCTCAATTGGTCGGTAGACTGGATGGATAAAATCTCCCGATATTTGCTCTATTTGGCCAGACCCCGGTTTTCCATTAAACGTGTCCTTCATATGTTTGCCCTATTTTGAAAGTACTCGGGCTATACTATTAACTGGGATAAATCCCTGGTTTATGTTCTGAGCGGGGAACGCCCAACCCTACCTCTGGGCTGCGAGGCAAAGATAATCACAGACGGCTTTTTGTACTTGGGAATATACATCACTGTCAACTCTACAATATTCTACGATCGGAATCTTGCTCCACCTTTGCGTCATTTTCATGCTGACATGCAACATTGGAAGACATTACCCCTCACTTTACTAGGCAGGGCCGCCCTCTATAAGATGATGGCGCTTCCCCGCTTTCTTTATACCCTACAAAACACACCCTATTTGGTCCCACCACAATACATTCATGCTATTGAATCAGAGGTCCGTGCCTTGCTCTGGAACAATGGTATCCCCCGAATAGCTCTGGCCAAACTTACAAAAAGCTGGTACGACGGAGGTATCGCCCTGCCTGCCATTAGAAGCTAATATTGGGCCTCGCAGCTAGTGGTTCTTAATCATTGGGTGCACCGACCTGTTACAGATCCTGCTTATAGGATGGATAGACACAACATGCTCCCCAGTAACTATCCCAGGGCACTCTATGGAGGGAGGAAACATGCGCCAAAACACACTCCAACTTCCACCACAATTGCTATATGGTTTGTGGCGACGGCCGCCCTTAGGTGGAAAGCCAAAATCACACAAGTCACCCCATTGCTTGACACATACCAGTTAGGTGTATTATCGATACAACCAGGATTTGATAAGTGTGGCTTGATAGGTCTCTCTAGGGTTGGTGACTTATGGGCAAAAGGCAAGGTGAACCCGTTCAGTGATCTTCAACGGGACTATCAATTGCAATACAGAGAAACTTTTCGATATCTTCAATCCCGCAATGCACTACAAAGAGCGATACCCAAGGGCACTGACCTGCCGGTCTCCTCACCCCTAGAGGACAGACTGTTAGACGACTACCTTGAGGAGAAAGCCATTTCCCTGACATATCGCAAAATACTTAATAATACGCCGGATACACTGGGGAAGATTCGTGCAAAATGGGTGGATGATGTTGGGAATATTAGTCACGAAGACTGGCAAGAGGCTCTGGCTTCTCCCTGCAAGGTGGTGATCCGATCTCGTTTTAAATTCATCCAACTTAAACTGTTACACAGAGCCTATCACACCAGCTCGGTGCTTGCCAAGATGGGGGTTCTGGGCTCCTCAGTCTGTCCCAGAGGATGTGGTCACACCAGCACCTACCTGCATCAGTGGTCGGAGTGCCCAATCCTTCAGGGGTACTGGGGAAGGGTCACATCAGCGCTGTCTTTAACCTGTCATAAACCCCTCAAAGTTTCACCCCGCCTTTGACTTCTTAACATCTGGGAGGCTACTGACTTGTCGGGTACTGAAAGATTGTGGGTCTCCCTGGGTTGTATGGTTGCAAAACGCAACATAGCCAGAACATGGAAATGAATGGCCAAGCCAAGGTTCAGGGACTGGGAAGCTGATATGGATTGGTGCATGCAGGAAGAGAGGGTCATATACAAAGGCAGAGGATGCCCACAAAAATGGACTAGAATCTGGGGTCCTTGGAATGTAAGCAGAGGGTTGATATGTACACCATTCAGTGACGCCCCCCTACTGTCAGCAGACCACAAAGCTGAGTCATGTTTTGTATATGATGTAATGTATGAGTCATGCGACTGCATTGTAAATCCTGTTAATCGATATGACAACTGCTGAAGTATCGTAATGAGATTCTTGAAAATGATGGCGACGGCACTGCACTTTCTTATTCTTTGTACGTGTTGCTTTTGATTCTGTTCATGCAATTAAAAGATTTATAAAAAAAACACGTTGGTAACTAGACCTTGAATGGTGTCCACACCCTCCAGCATTCTTGTTCCTATCTGCAGCGTAGTACTGTGACCTACTCTGAGAAGACTTTCTTAACTTCTTCCTGTTCTTGGCAAAGATCTGCCTTCTGTTTCCCAAGTAAGTTTCTCAGACAGGGTCTTAGGTTGTCTTTCATGAGGGGTACATCTTCCTTTCTTGCTGTCATGATTGATTCTGCTGTCTTTGATTCCACGACTGCACCCTTTAGCATTCTTAAGTGCCAAAAATGAATCCATATCCCCAATCTGCCTTTTCTTCTTAGCAGACGTCTGCTTAATATAGATTGTCTAACTCTTCCCAGATTTAACATATAAACGAGTGTATGTCTCTAGTTAATGTATCTCGTATACCATGGCTTAACTATATTAAAAGTAGCCTCGAAGGGCTAGGGCGTGCTGAATTATATTCTAATCCTGAAACTATTGTTAAAAAGGATGTGGAGTTAATCAGGGAATCCTTCCTCACACTCAGGAAAATGGAAAGGGACGAGCGGGAACTTCGGAAACCGAGTGTTCGTACCTTTTTAATGCTTAAAACAACTCCTTACACCGAGCCTTATCTCCTGGGGTCTTTATCCTTACATGAGCGTTTTTTATTGATGAGGTTTCGCATGAATCTCTTTCACCTCCTGCTAGCCAGGCCCAGAGAATGCAGCAGAGGTCAAGTGTTAGCACCCTGTGGCTGCGACGGACAGTCTCCACAGGATCTGATACACTTTATCCTTTTTTGTCAATTTTTTGCGATCTCCTGGAGGTATTTTTTAGTCCCTATTTTAAAGAGGATGAATTTTACCCAGGCTTGTCCTGCCCTCCTGTATCTTCAATTGCTGTAGGAGGATTGTATGTTTTTTTTATCGTGGGTTACTTAAAATCCACTGTGAAAACCAGGGCCTGCCTGGATATGTAGCCATCTGGTTAATGAATTATTAAGGTCTTAGAGGTTGAGGAGGACCAGTTTATCCCTGAAGGGTAAATCCAACCAAGGGAGATGCTTTTATGGTACTATGTTTTTAACTGTCATAGATTATAATGGGAGGGTGTGCAATGGGTTTTCTTCAGATTTTAAATAGTGTGTTATTTCATGAATTGTTGTTTTAATGTACTATGGATTTTATGCAACTTTTATGGTTTTCATTCTTGTGAAACTAAATAAAGTTTATTTGATTGATTGATTGATAACTTATAGAAGAAGAGGGAGTCAAACGCCATCCTATTAATCGCCAAAGACCTCACGAAATTCTGTCTCCCATACAGAATTCCAGTTGTCTCCTGCTTCTGCCTAGGATGGCTTTAGTCAGAGTGATGTATCTGGGAGTCTGCGCTCGACTCGAGCCCTTTCTTTACTCCTAGTCAACTATGTACCCGTGCTTATTCGTCTCACTCTCAAGTCGGGCTGTTCTTTCCCATTTTCTATTTAGTCTCTCTTTTTCAAATTATAGTCTCCCTTCGCCACTATCCACTTTGTTTCAGTTTAGCTGTCCCTGTTTAGCTGACCCTAGCAGGACTGCACAGCATTTCAGTCCAGGAACCCCGACCACTTTTCTCCAGAGAATTTTAATTTTGTCTGTGTGCAGCACAAGTAGTATAAGGGCTTCATAGATGCCTCGCCTCTTATGGGACTTCGCCATCATTTACATTCTTTTGCTCCCAACCCCCTGGCCGACTCCTCCCACGCCTTCTCAGGTCAGGCTTAGGAGCAGATCTCTCTAGCCTCGCCTACTCATATCCCAGGCTCTATCATTCACCATTGTGGACACGGAGAAGAGGCCTCTGTAGGCTACTCCCAGGGCTGTTGTTCCCCACACCATGGATATTCAATCACCATAACTTATCTAACCATCATCCAGTCTCGACCCTCATTCGTGGCCTTCTCAACAGCCCTTCACCTCTCCAGCCTGTTCGCAGACCGAGAGGGTGGTGTAGAGCCCAGGGATCACATCCTCCATGATGGAGACCTGGACACGCCAATGCCACCAAGCTGCACTTCTATTGGTGTCACTTGTAACCACAGGACACTCTCGCAGAACAGTGGCAATATTCATTGTCATAATGCACTGAGCTTCTAATGCTAATTTTGTCGGTGTTTAAACCTTTGACTAATAAGCGATCTGGGTCATGCTAGTGAAGACTATTTTCTTAGGATTAAATAATGTTCTCGGCTGGCGCCGCCATGTTCAGAGCCTAGATTCCCTCCGATCACAGTCACCAACTTGTCACTAAACTACATCTCCTACCAGGACGATGCTTTTTGGACTACAGGCAAAGCATGACATTGTCCGATAGATTAGTAGCTGCCCACTGGTGATAGGACTGTGTCAGAGCCACTGGTGTGCGTCTCTGATATGTGACTTAAGTGGTCCAGCGCTACCGACCTCACCTTATGCTCCGCTCAGCCACGACATAAAAAGAGAACATTTCTGAGCACATAAGGCACTTGATTTTTAACACCACAATGTAGATTTAGGTTGCTTGGTGTGAATACACCACGAAGAACATAAGCTGTATGAATGTATCAAATGTACAGCTCATCAAAGCATGTCGAAGCAACTCTAGTTGTAACGTGAATCAACTCCAGTTTCATTACTATGTTTAAAATACATTCATGTATACAGAGATTGCGACGGTGTGTACGTGTTCCTAATTTCTGCAGATGAGTAGCGCCTTCCTGCTGCTCCAGCGTAGGTATTGTGAACATACCATGATGACCATGGGCTACAGCGCTACACAAAATGCGCACCTAAACGGAGCACATGAAGTGGCTCTCATTCCAGGAAGTGCATTTTGTTTATTTCTTCATCATGTGCAAATAGTGCGTTTTCCAAAAATTAAAAAAAATCTAATTCTATAACAGTAACCAATTTTCTTTAACTGTGGCTTATTTTTATGAGTCGAATCCAGTGTCGCGGCATTGCTTTTTCAATGTGGAGTTGAGAGTAGTCAGATTACTAATACACAATATATAAAACTTTTTTCTTTTTCAGCTTAAATTGATGTTATTTCACAGTATATGAATCATTACAGTATGTCACCCTTTTGTAAACACTTTCAATAGGTATAAGAATGTTATTTGCATCGTTACGTGCGCATCATGCGCTTGGCTTTTTGGCCGATACTTCTACATTTTTTTGCATATTTAAGTAAGGCGTTTACCTCACTGTGAAAATTCTCACCCTTAATAGGATTCTGTTTTAGCACGAGGATAGTTAGACTTTTATGAGTAGGTTAAAGGCGCCCAAAATAAATTCCAGTTGCTGAGTAGTTCGAACATCTGCTTCAGTGGAGCTCCACAGTGCACTAATTGAATTGAATATTTCTCGAGTTACAGTCTGCACGCGTTGAATTAAAACAGCCATGTGACTGTGTGTGATGCCACTTTCTGTAGGAATTGTATTCTTTTGAGCGCTGTAGAAAACTCGTGTTTTGGAAGACATGACCGATCAAGTGTACAATGCTGCTCTCTAAAGGCAATGCCCGGTACTGCGTGGTCTCCAGGGACGCGTGCGTTGTTAATATTTGTAAGCTCTCAATACCTCTTTGTTTTCATGTGACCCTTCCGTTAAATATGTTCTATGAAACATACTCGCACGACCATTTCTTGAAAAATATTGCAATTGTCATTTTATATTGGTAAGATTGTTTTAACCCTGGTAGGTGGATATTGTAGAAAAGCAATGCATTCAATTTCCAAGTTTGATAGTAAAACAAAAACGCCAAAGATGTTAAACTGACAAGCCACGCCAGAAAAGCGAGCACTCCCGGTTTATTAGGTCTCTGTCAATGAACACATTGGGGCTTATTAGGATGAGCCACCCTAGCGGTGCTGGGACCTTCCGCCAGAGGTGTGGCGGTCCGGCACCGCCAATTAGGATGCGACCGCCACCCTGGCGGTCGCATTCCACATCTTTAACATTGCGGCAGGTGCTGCTGTAAGCAGCACCTGCCCCAATGCCAAAGAGGCATGCTGTGCATCCCATGCACAACGTGACAGGCACCACGCGGTGCCTGCCACCTTGTGCATGACAATGAAGGGGGGTACCATAGGTACTCCTCAAGTGCAGCCCCCCACCCCCATCTGGGGGCCCGCAATGGGCCCCTAAAGCAATTCCCACTGGCCTTGTCAACCCGTCAGGCACCGCCACCATGCCCCAGCTCCGCCCGGGCGGCAACCGTAACGATTGCCGACCAGCGGAAAAGCGGTGGATGGACTTTCCGTCCGCCGCGGTACCCCCCGCCATGATATGACGGGGGGTAGATAAATCATGTTGTGATGGCGGGCAGATCATCACCGCCGGCCGGGTGGTGAAGACCCGCCCGCCATCATAATGACCCCCATTTTCTCAAAAAAGGTTTTGTTTTCTGTGTCTATCCAATTCTTGAGAAAGATGCTCATAGTTTTGTGTTATGTTTTCATTAATTTATATCATTACAGTATAATGCTGGAATTATGTAATGCAATCAGGGCCGGCTTTAGGGCGGTGCGACCGGTGCCACCGCACCGGCTGCTGACATCACATGGGGGCGACTGTTTGCTTTGCTTAAAAGCACCTGCTGCTGCGTTCCTGGCCTCAAGCAATTTTCAGTCAACAATTAAAATGTCAAGAAAACTCCAGTGATTAATGTTCTTCCAGGCAAGATCGGAATTTTTTTATCTTAGTAGAAGTTTTGACTCGTGGAAGTTTTGAATGTTGCGCTGGGGGTTAATATGCCTGCTGCAAATAACATGTACCATGCAGATCACAAAGTGAATATAATGTAAACAGGTCAGTGGGTTACTGCTTTTGTCAGAGACTTCCTTTTGTTAGTTTCAGTTTACAGTGAGCTATTAACTGTCATCAAATAACTGTGTGCAGACTTCAAGGTATAGATTAGAGCGTATGGATTTTTTCCCCAGACTTTCATTATTGTAATGTTGCAAAAAGGGTTCATTTTGGGTACAAACAGTTATTGCTATTAAAGAGAGCCCCAATCCATTGTGTTACATCTTAAATTCAGAGTTTGTGCTTCACCAGACCAAGTACTCTGCAACATTTACTATACACTGATTTACAGACCTACGATTGATTGTCTCTGTGTAATGCGTGTGTTATCTAAAATGCTTTGACACCCTTCACTTTTATGAGTGGCACTATAAAATTAATTAAATCCATCTGAGAAAGCGGTTATGGAGACTGTTAAAAGGGTGGTAGTGAGGGTATCCGTGACTGAGGTGGTCGTTGGTGGCGCCAAAAAACATTGTCGCACTGGGCGCCACCAGTGCTAAAGCCGGCCCTGAATGCAATAAACCAGCCTTGGCAGTGAAAATAAATGTGTCTCAATAACACACGTCACTTAGAGCAATTGAACTAATAAACACACATTGATTCACACGTTTACTACTACAGTGCGAAAGTCAAATTTTTGTTTATTACTACAGTACAGCAAAATTGACACTGGAGAACACCGTTTATTGCTTTGCAGTTTGCGTGTAACAATTAGTTTACACAGGGGAATAGTTGATATTTATGAAAGAAAGCAGCTAGGTTATAACTGAATGCACTGCCTAGACATGTCACTGTACAGTAGTAAGGGTATTGCCCACCTCAGATGGCCAGCTGCCTAAAAGACCATAAGATAAGTTTGCATTTACAGGGGTATGAGAGGCAATACAATACAAGTTTCACTGTGTTTATACAATATGAAATTGATTAGAGAGTCCACACAAAGCTTATAAAATTCAAGTGTTCTTTAATCCAAAGTTCGGTGCAACCACAGTCACAGCCAGTCACAGCCAACGCGTTTCGCCCAAGCATGGGCTTCTTCAGGGCAAGAAGTGTCAGTCAATATTGCGCAGAGGCTTTCGCGAGAAAAAGGAGGAGTATCCTGTAGTCAAAGTCAACCTCGCTGTGCAAAGGCACTGTAGTGGAAGATGAATGCAGGCACTGGGTAGAAATTTTTCAATTTAGTAAACATCCAGGGTACTTGGATTTGTAAAGACGCATACGCAGACGCAAGACCCCGCCTCAACACGACGGTTACCACATTACGACAGGCTCCCGATGGAAAGAATATGTATGCGGTCGCCAGTAGGTAGTTATAGTTAGGACCTATTTTCCATAGGAAATCTGCAACATTCTATTCCCAATACGTCTGGCGCCGGTTGACGAATCTTCGCGAAATTTTTCAAACTTTTGGCCAGCTCCGGTCTGCTCCTATCCTGAAAGTTTTGTGGTGATTCGTCAAGCGGGGGCTGAGAAAAAAGGGGGGTCCCAAAATGCATTTTCCCCATGCAATTTCCCATAGGACCTGTTGACGCAGCTACAGCCCGAACTGCTGAACGGAATTACACCAAATTTGGCAAAGAGGTAGTCCTCAGTTCAGACTTGTGCCTTTTGCATAAATGGTGTAAATCCGTTCAGTAGTTCCTGAGAAAATTAGAGTAAAAAAGATAGATATATCTATGGCCTTGGAGGATCCGCGCACCCTAAGCGCACCCTCCCTGAACCGAGCGCGCACCCCCCTGATCACGTGCTGAATGCTAATTGGCTGTAAAGTGTCTGTCTACATTCGAAACCAGGAACTGTTGGCAGCCATTTTGTGCCTCGGTAGAAGCGAGGCTGATTAAGTAAGGTAAATAAGTGTGTGAAAGATGTAAAGGGGGCAGGGTAGAAATACTCTGACCCTCTAGTGTTGCTTAGGGGGTCCCAGAAGGACCCCCTGGGGCCCCCCTTTTCTTTTTTTTTTTTAAACGGCTATATGCGCGCAGGGTGTGCGGTTCCGAACGCGTTGGGTGCGCGGCTCCCAAAAAAATGGGAAAAAAATGCAAAAATTAAGTTTTGAAAATATAGTTTAAAAAATATTTTAACAAATATACAACTATATTTTAAAACATTAACAATTTAAAAAAATATATATATATTTTTTAATTTTAAAAGAATTAATTGAAAAAATAAGTTAAAAAAAGGTGATAAAGTATTTAAAAAAACATAATTAAAGGAATTGACACACTGAAATTGAAAAATTTAGAAATTCAATGAAAATCATTAAACATCATAGCTTTAGAGATAAATTATAGATAGGAATTAGCATTTAAAAAACCTTTGAAATTCACTGAAAAAACCATAGGTTTCATGCACGTTATAGTTAGGAGTTGGCATTTAAATAACCTTAGAAATTCACTGAAAAAACCATAGGTTTCAGGGGTGTTATAGTTAGCGGGACATTTCCCTCGTACAAAACCCTAGAAATTCCCCCGTTATAGTTAGTTGAGCTAACTATAACTCGCGTGCCCCCGCAATGCACTGCTGATGACGTCACATATTACATCACTCATGACATGGTCAGTGACATCGCTGATGACATCACTGATGACATCTCAAATGACATCACTGATGACATCACCCATGTAATAAATTAGTGCATCTTCTCACACCCTGATATAACCTTTGATACACCGACTCAAAATTTCACACGGCCATTCTCAAAACCATAGATACTCCAATACCAATAACTACATACACACTCATTGCATCTTAGGTCTACACACACCTCCATTCACTCACCTGTAGAGTCACTCATGCTTACAGTCACTCAGTACAGGACTATCATATGCATTTATACACCTATATAGACACTCAGACACCGCCAATCATCCATAGACATACTCACACACCTAGTCAATCATGCAAATAATTAATCACACTCCAATTTACTCACCTATACAGTTATACACACACAAGTTCACGTACTCATAAAAATACTACCACATTCTTACGCTCTTATACAATTACTGATACAAGCACACACTCATCCATACAGCCACTCTCACAATCACACACTCTCACATATACCCAGTTATATACTCTTACACACATATACCCTGCCTTTTACATATGTAGTTACTCACGCATGTACCACTGAGATATACATTCAATCACTAACACACCAATACATACACTTACCCAACCATACAGTCCATCACAGATGCACTCTTAAAACAATGCACCCATAGAATCACCCACTCACACATCTATGCACAGACTCACAAACACCCTACCCACTCAAACACTCAGGCACCCATGCAGATACTCAGACAACCAATCAATAACCCATATAGACACTCATATAGCTATTCACAAAACCATGCAACCACTTATACACCGACAGACAGACAGATACAGACATTCACACAGTTTAGTCACTAGTCTTTAGTAAGATACATTTAATGACTCACTATAGACCTAGAAAATCATCCATTCACACACTTATACACCCAGTCATTCTTCCATAGGTCTTTCCCTATATATATTAAACATATTAAAACTCTACAGAAACACAGACTCACTGGATGACGTCATCAGTGATGTCATCAGTGATGTCATTTGAGATGTCATCAGTGATGTCACTGACCATGTCATGAGTGATGTAATATGTGACGTCATCAGCAGTGCATTGAGGGGGCGCGCGAGTTATAGTTATCAAGACCGGGTTTACCCGGTCGAAACGCGTCATGCTGCTATTCATGAAGCAATAAAGCACTTTCATCTTTTTTCACGTAATTGAGTGGTCTGTACCTGATTTGCGCGATCCTTCAGGATTCTTGGTTTCTATTCAATTCAGGCGGTGTGACTGTTCCGCCTTTCTACGGACCCTCTCTTCGAATGTGGCTGATGGATTTCAGTCGCATCGCTACGCGATTATTGTTTACCTGGAAGGAGTTTTTCTTGCCAGCCCCCTACAGCTAAGAGAGAAAGGATTGGGCAGTTGCTTAAACGATGGAACGGAAAGTCACAGTCGCGAGGATTGTGTGAGTCGGAGGACCCCGCTGACCTTTTGTACTGGACTTAGGTGAGCCGTTTTTCGCTTCTGCCTCTCGGAGGTTATTTGTGGGTGAAGAGATTTGTGAATTTACAGACTTTAGAACTGTGCGTATTCCATCCACACGCTGAGTTCTTTCTACATTGTGCATAGCTTTTACCTCATTCATTTCCGTTATGGCGATGGCAGGCGATGTGCTTAAAGACCGTGAACTAATAGCAGATGCTTTGTTTTCTAACTTACCGGATATGACTGAAGTTAGTAAAGGTGCTAATAATATGGCAGACAAAAACGATGTTAAATCTAAAGTGAAGAGATTGGAGAAACTCCTACGTACGGAGCTAACTAAGTGGTGGGAAAAAAAGTCCTTGGAGAAATATAAAGAAGCCGGAAGAGTGCCTCGGGGGTTGAGGGTTCTCATTGCGCCATCTTTTGAGAACCCCAACCCCCTTATGTTAAAAGAATTGGCAGCTAAAAATTTGGAAGCGTCGATGAACATGGTCTGCATTTTAATTAAATATGCGGAGATTGACAGAGTAGACATTGTTCGTCAAATCGAGGCATTGAATCTTGAACTTAATGCGATGGAACAACAAGATGTCATTGGTAAAACGAGAGAAGAAATAAAGAAATGCCTTGACAAACATGAGGAAGTAATTAAAACACGGAAAGTTTTTAAGTTTTCACGCGATAAAGCTGATTACGAAAATGGACGTATTTTTACTTTCTCTAAAAAGTTTGAATCAGTTAAACGACAGGCGTTAACATCTAAAACACCCACAACTCATTTACAACAAATGGACTCTGAAACCTCTGATACAGAATTAAGTTCAGCGATAAGCAGTGCTCGTTCAGATGATGGAAATCCCTCAACTTGCCAACAACCTGCACTCAGTGGCTTTACCCCATCTGAGGAATTGGGGTTTATGATAGAGGACAGGCGTCATACACTCAGACCAAGGGGGCCCCCTCAGGCGAAAGACGGCGCCAACGAAACAAATATCGCAAAGAGAGGAGGAAACAGAGGCGGTTTCACGAAAAAGAGGAGAGGCAGAGGAACTAAACAATGCCACCACCACCGAAACAGCTAACACTGTCATCAACCTTACAGACTTAGATCTAGATGCAGCAGAAACGCAAATTTTAGCCTTGGGTTTATCCTTCTGTCCGGGGAATAATTTTAAATACGTTCAATCTCGTATTGACGTATTTAAATTTATATGAAAATTGAAATTGATTAAATTCCATAAATTGAATAAAGTTAGTAGTGCTGCTATTTCTGTTATTGCTGAATCGCAACCCAGTAAGAATCTATTAATCTCTGATGTACATACTTTGAAAAATATGTATTCACTGCATGATGTAGTTGATGACTCCCCTTCTGACACCCAAGATGTACTCCGTTCCATGGGTATTAATAGTAGTAGTGTAGCTGTGAGTCCTTTTTGCCCCCGATCTACTTTTGTTCCTATGATGCCCAGAGACGCAATTGACGTTTTTAGTGATCGTATGGTTGAAGACCTAAAGGGATTGAATAGATCAATTGCACTTAATCAGAAGCGGAGGAGTTATGCTGAGATCCAGTACTCCACGCTTATGCGCAAAATTAATAATCATGGGAACATCATTGTAAATAAGGCTGACAAAGGGGGTAATGTTGTTTTATGGCCCCGTGATGTCTATATCACGGAGGCAGAAAGGCAACTCAATGACTCTCTGTGTTATAGGAAGGCCTCCTTTAATGAATTAAATAAAGTCAAGGATTTGGTTCACAAGCAGCTGGCCCTTTGGAAAAGGGTAGGTCTCATTAGCAAAAAAGAATTTTGTTTTCTAAAAAACGACCATCCTATTACACCCACTCTATATTTGTTACCTAAAGTTCATAAGGATGTACTTCCTATACCCGGGCGGCCTATTATTTTAGCCCAGAATGGGTTACTTGAACCCATTTCTAAATATGTTGACCTTTTTTTGCATGATTATATGGAGGCACTACCCTCGTACATTAGAGACACAGGTCATTTTCTCACTAAATTGAAGGGGGTCTCTTGGAGTCCGGATTATAATTTTATTGTGATGGATATCTGTTCTCTTTATACCTCTATTGATCATCAGGATGGTTTACATGCTATTCAGCATTATCTATCTAACAGGGATATCAAATTTAATGAACACAGTAAGAAGCTATTGAAAATGATTGAATTGTGCCTGTATAACAATTTTTTCCTTTTTAATAATGACGTTTTCCAGCAGTTACGTGGCGTGGCGATGGGAGCATGCTTCTCCCCCAGTTATGCGTGTTTACACGTGGGCTGGTGGGAGGAGCATGTTCTGGATCGAACTATATTTAATGCTGATAGCCTAGGATCAGGTATAGTTCACATGTGGCGTTTCATAGATGATGTATTCATAATATGGCATGGGTCTAAAGAAACTGCTGAAGATTTTGTGGCTAGCATTAGTATAAATGTGCTCAATTTGGAATTTATAGCTACCATCAGCAATGAGAAAGTTGAGTTTTTAGATGTTGAAATTTTTATTAAGGACAGCATTATTCAGAGCAGATTATACAGGAAAACTACTGCGGGTAACTCAATTCTCCATGCCTCTAGTGCTCATCCACGACATCTTATCAAGAGCATTCCCTACGGGGAATTTTTAAGAATCCAAAGTATTTGCAGCAATGATATTGATCTTAATATTTGTCTCAATGAATCATTTCAAAGATTTTTGGCCAGAGGTTATAAAGAAAGTGATCTTAAAGACGCTTTGAGCAAAATTATTTTAAACACCAAAGAATCCCCACAGGCCTCTAATATGGAAATTTCTATTTCTAATAGAGTTAATACTCCTAAAGGGGAAAATATTGAAGTTAGACTGATTACGACTTACAGTTGTTATGAAAAAAAATCAGAAACATTCTGAAGTCTAACTGGCCTATATTAAGAACTGATATTACTCTGGCTCCACTCCTTGGTGAGGTTCCACCTATTACTTTTAGGAGGGCACCCTCTATGAGGGATGCTCTTGTCAAAACTAGTCCTGAAGTGGTTACAACTTTGAATTGGCTCTCCAACAGATCAGGCTTTTTAAGTGCTGTTCCTGCAGAGCCTGTAAATTTGGAGTTAACACTGTGGAATATCAGGATGCTTTTTCCCAAGATGCCTGCAAAATCAATGGTTTGTTTACCTGTAAAACTAATTATGCAGTTTATGTACTACAATGCACTTGTCATCTTAAATAAATTGGTAGTACTAAACTCCAAGTTTTCAACCGGATTCTGCAGCATCTTCGGGCTATTGTTAACTCCGATCCCAGCTATCCTGTGGCGCGTCATTTTAAACTGGCTCATAATAATAATCTTAAAGATTTGAGTTATTTTGTCATTGATGCAGTTCCATTATCCAAAAGAGGAGGGGATAGAGAGAGGAAACTCAGGCAGTTGGAGAGCCGATATATTTTGCTTCTGGACACTAAGATACCTAATGGCCTGAATACAGGGGAAGATCTTTATAATTTTTTATAAATTTCTATTAGTGATCTTTTCATGGGGCAGGCTTGTCCCATTATCTCTTTAGTGTTATCTTTTACCCCAGCCACTCTATGATCTATTTTGCTGCTATCAAGAATTCTATGCTCTTTTACTGTCTTAAGTGAATTTTTAACTATGGTTTTCCATGTCTTATTTTTATTGAATGGTAACTGATTTTACTAGTTTTCTAGTTTTATTGGTTTTATTCATTGAAGATAGGATGTGGGGACAGGGTGGCTACTTAATTTGACAATAGCAGGCTTCTAGCACCACCATTTTTTGACAGAATTATACCATCTACGGATTAATCTTTTTGGGACTATAATGTATATAAAATTGCGTGTTCTTTTTGCTTTTAACATCATAATGTAGTGCCTCTAAATTTCCTGGATACTGACTTTTAAGTCGAACTTGTATAAATAATTCCCCCTCTTTTGCACTAGGCACTTTACTTTTTTGCACTTTAGCATCTGTTTATAAGAAAAATGTAAATTTTAAAAATAATATATTCACTGTTTATATGATTGTGATTTGTATTACACTAATGCACTAATTTTTTATCTGCTGTTATATATGTTTTTTCATTGTTATTGAACTTCAGGCCTTTATATGAACTTATTTATTGCAATTTTTTCGGTGTTTTTTCTGGTATTGTATTCATTGGGCACTTGCCCTTAATTGATTTACCATTGTTTTACCACTGTTTTTAAGAGTATAAAATATTCTTATTTTCTCTTGAATCAAATTATATTTATAATTCTATTTGATTAGCAGTGGTTTTTTGAAAATTTTGCTTGATATTATGCTAAATTCCAAAACTTTTTGCAGCTATTCAAAATCCGATTTTATTTTGCAGTATGTTTTCAGTGTTTATGGCTAGAAGGAGGAGCTTTAACTATGTACCTTACAGCATTTAAACTCGTTGTTTTTTAGCCATGTCATGTGATCAAGACCGGGTTTACCCGGCCGAAACGCGTCATGCTGCTATTCATGGAGCAATAAAGCACTTTCATCTTTTTTCACGTAATTGAGTGGTCTGTACCTGATTTGTGCGATCTGCATTCCTTCAGGATTCTTGATAGATATATATATATATATATATATATAAACGGAACGTTCTGAGTTCAAAAAGAACGGGAGGGACACAGCGGGGAAATGGGGAAAGGATTTATTTCCACTTAGAAAAGCTGAAGGCATGACGCGTTTCGGAACAAATTCCTTTTTCAAATGCCAGCTTCAACAGAGGCACTCCCACCAGATCCTTGAAGTAGTCCCAGTCGTTCCGCCATTGGTGGCCATCCAGGTGGGCTGGGTCTAAGTTCCAACCGGACCTGCAGTCGCGTTGGCTGACTACAAGTCCCAACATGCAATTCTCACCGCATGCCAGGTAAGTTCCTTTGCTCAGCCTCTTGTGTCCCCTCTGGGGTACCTGATGAATTGTGGAACGCTGCTGTGTTCTGAGGCAGCACATTGTTGGTGGAAGCAATTTCCTCTCCCGAGCCCCCAACGCCTTCAACCGCATAGAATCCCGTTGCTTCTGGCCTGGAAAACGAGGATGCAATGTTCCAGGAATCCTCCGTGTAGTCACGGACTGCAATGAGCAGCGGCGCTTCCGTCAAGCGAGGATGCGGTGGGTCAGAGCCGTACCAATACCTTGGTGAAGTGAAAAAAGTTGCCGAAGCTGCCCAGGTGGCTCTGTCCTCTTCGTAAAGGCGGGTCACCTCAATCGTGCTCAGGGCTGGCACGAAAAACATAAACAGAACGGCATTTGAAAAAGGAATTTGTTCCGAAACGCGTCATGCCTTCAGCTTTTCTAAGTGGAAATAAATCCTTTCCCCATTTCCCCGCTGTGTCCCTCCCGTTCTTTTTGAACTCAGAACGTTCCGTTTATATATATATATATATATATATATATATATATATATCGCTGAATGGAATAAATAAGCCCAGAAAAATAACTCCTGGAGTGTGAGTATAATCTTTGTTGGATATATATGTGCTCTGAAACCCTGTGGTTCGACAAGGGGCCCTCCATAAGAGTCATCAAAACAGTATAACGAGGTATTTAGAATAATGAGTATATGTATCAAACTGGCGGCTTGGACAGGGAGGACTGCAGGTATTTGCCAGCACAGAATGATCCGGACTGTGAAATTTTGGGAAGTGTGCCCATGTAGCGGCGTAATACTTATATGTGTCACTCAGAAGAGAAAATAAAGATTCTGTGCTTCCAAAAAGTTACCATTGAACTTTATAATCCCTGTATGAGCTGGATGTGAAAGGACATTTGTCCGAAATATAACAGTCCTCTTTCTCCCTTTAAAGGCTGCATCCAATGAAATCACTTTACCTGTTTTAAAGACTGCCACGATAGTGCTGTTGTATTCATATGCAAGCTGGAAGAAGGCTAAACGCCGAAATGTGTCCTTGCGAATAAATATTTTGGAAGTGGCCCCGCGAGTGCAGCGTGTTTGGAATTGAGCATGGTATATATATATATATATATATATATATATATATATATATATATATATATATATATATATATATATATATATATATATATGTATATTCATATATATATATATATAGAGAGAGAGAGAGAAAAAGAGAAAAAGAAAGCGCACAAGAGAGTAAGGGTATATAAGCAGATGTGCTGAGTGTAATAAGCTGCTTATCTATTTTCTGTTGTAAAAATAAAAGTTCGGATGAACAATTTCCTGTGGAGTGCTGCTTCAAAGCTTGGAGGCTTTTTTGGGAACATGTTACACATGGCTGCTCCGGCCGTGGAAGTATGCACCACCACCATCACAGGAAGAAGGTCTGTGTGGCTGTGAAAATCACAGCCTGTTCCAGCGCAGGAAATCTTAACATTTTTGAGGCGATTGAGCAGACCTGAAGCCCACCGGAGGGCTGTGAAGAAAACAGATATTAACATTGGCAGATAATAATGTGTTTTAGCAACGGACCCCACCAAGGGGGAAAAATCTGGACTACCGCGCCCAGCATGCTTTTCACCAGAGAAAACATGCAAATGAAAGGGGAAATACTACGTGGCAGTCCAGTCCTGTTATTACAACGTGCCCACCCTATGATTAAGGTGCAGGTGTGCATTGAAATGCGTCAGGGACTTCAATTGCGGGTCTGTTGAATCGCTACGTTCGAATAAAAGTTTGGATGAACAATTTCCTGTGGAGTGCTGCTTCAAAGCTTGGAGGCTTTTTTGAGAACATATATGTATATATATGTGTATATGTATGTATATGTGTATATATATATATATATGTGTGTATATATATATATGTGTGTGTATATATATATATATATATATATATATATATATATATATATATATGTGTGACAACAGGAGTATAGGCCATAGTTATATTGCAATGTTTATAAAGGGGTCTCAAATTTACAAACTACTTTGCGATATTTGCATTGAATTATCATCCATCCAGCATTTATGCAATGAATGAACTACATTTATGGTCCTATAATGGGATTGGCTATATTTGCACATGAAACTATGTGTACAAAGATGGGCGTAATTTGCACATAATGTTTGCCAAGTTGTACATGTTTACAAACATTTTTGCGTGATTTGCACATATTTATCAGGCACATTAAAGGCAGGAATTGGCCATATTTGCACATGGATCTATGTTTACAATGAAAGGCGTAATTTGCACACAATGATTACCAAAAAGTACATATTTATAAGCATTGTGCGTGATTCGCACTTCTTTACCAACAGTATTAAGACAACAATTTGAAGGAGGGACCCCATAGGTTTTATTTGCAATATTGGCATTTTATTTAAAATTGCATTTAAGCATTTAACTATTATAATGGATTATTTATTTATTGCCATTTGTTCGATATCACATTTAAACAACTATGACATGTTCTATCGTGATTTGGAAAACAGACTGACCAGTGCTCTGCACAGTGTATATATGAATAGTATTTTGTCTATGTTAGTTAAACATGTGGTGTGCACCTAGCAAATTTAAAACATGACGGGCCGTATCTGGCTATCTGTGAGCAAGGACATTCTGTCCGAAACGCGTCAGATTGCAGCTCTGTGAATACATTTCATCAGTGCCAAATACCTGGGATTCGTGTAGTCTCTGTTCGCCTGGCAGCGCGAGGAAGTGCGGAGACGGCGTGCTTTGTTTGTATATGTATATGTATGTGTGTGTGTATATATATATATATATATATATATATATATATATATATATATATATATATATATATATATATATATATATATATATATATATATATATATATATATATATACATACTCACTGAAAAAACCATAGGTTTCAGGCACGTTATAGTTAGGAATTAAGGAATTAGCATTTAAAAAACCTTAGAAATTCACTGAATAAACCATAGGTTTCAGGGGCGTTATAGTTAGCTGGACTTTTCACTCATACAAAACCATTGAAATTCCCCCGTTATAGTTAGTTCAGCTAACTATAACTCGCGCGCCCGCAATGCACTGCTGATGATGTCACATATTACATCACTCATGACATGGTCAGTGACATCACTCATGACATCACTGATGACATCTCAAATGACATCACTGATGACATCCTATGGTTTTTTCTGTGAATTTCTAAGGTTTTTTAAATGCTAATTCCTAACTATAACGTTCCTGAAACCTATGGTTTTTTCAGTGAATATCTAAGGTTTTTTAAATGCTAATTTCTAACTATGCCTACAGAGATAGGACATGTGAAGAAAGAAGAAAAAACGCACAGAAAGAAAAAAAAGAAATGCAGAAAGAAGCAACAGAAGTCCTCAAAGACGAAGAAAAGTGCAGGAAGAAGTATAACGTGCAGAAAGAACAAACAGAAGAGCAGAAAGAAGCCTTGTTGCAAAATCATCCTGTACCCTCAACTTTTTCAGACGGATACTGGTGGTAACTGAGTCTGACTAACCAGTCCTAGAGCCAGTGCTATGTTAAAAGACACTCAGAATACAGTGAAAACACCTACATACACTAGGGAACACTATGCGTTGGGGTCCCCCTGTGATTAGCATGACCTCCTCTGTAAGCCCCTAGTATATAATAGGGCAGGGGATTAAAACTACCTCTTAAAACGCGCCACAGGGCGTGTTTGCACACGTCACCTCAGGCCCCGTCCTCTCCCTTCCCCACTGTGTGAACCCACCCTGTGGCCATTTTAAGTTGGGAGATTAAGTCCCCTTGAATCCTGAGGGTCCCTAGGGTCCAACTAGACCACTAGGTATCTCCAGTAAGCGCCACAGAGCTGCGTTGCAGAGAGATGTAAAAAGGGGCACGGCCTAGACCACCTCTCTGCAATGCAGCGCAGTGGCGCTTACTGGAAGTACCTGGTGGGCTAGTTGGCCCCCAGGGTCCCTGAGGATTGAAGGGGAATTATTTCCCCAACTTAAAACGCGCCACTGGGCTTGTTTGCACACGTTAACTCAGGCCCCGTCCCCTCCCTTCACCACTGTGTAAACACGCCCTGAGGCCGTTTTTTAAGTTGAGAGATTAAGTCCCCTTGAATCCTGAGGGTCCCTAGGGGCAAAATAGCACACTAGGTACGTCCAGTAAGTGCCATTGCAGAGAGGTGTAAAAAGGGGCACGGCCTGCACCACCTCTCTGCAACGCAGAGCAGTGGCGCTTACTGGAAGCACCTGGTGGGCTAGTTGGCCCCCAGGGTCCCTCAGGATTGAAAGGGAATTATTTCCCCAACTTAAAACGCGCCACAGAGCGTGTTTGCACACGTCACCTCAGGCCCCGTCCCCTCCCTTCACCACTGTGTAAACGCGCCCTGTGGCCGTTCTAAGTTGAGAGATTAAGTCCCCTTGAATCCAAAGGGTCCCTAGGGCAAACTAGCCCACTAGGTACCTCCAGTAAGCACCACAGAGCTGCGTTGCATAGAGGTGTAAAAAGGGGCGTGGCCTCAGAACATCTGTCTGCAACGCAGCTTCCTGGCGCATACTGGAGATACCTGTTGGGCTAGTTGGCCCTCCGGGACCCTCCGTATTGAAGGGGATTTAATTCCCCAACTTACAACTGGCCAGGGGGCGTGTTTGCAGAGTGCTGCAAGAAGGGGGCGTGGCCTCCGGCGCGATGCCGGTCTTTTATTTATTTAATTTTTTTAAGAAGTAGGGCTGTGTGGCCCCCCTTATTTATCTAATTTATTGGCCCTGGGGACACCATCCCCCAAGGTCTGCACCCTAATTTTTGTTGTTGAAAAAAATTAATTTGGCCCTCCCAAGGCCTTAATCGGTCCCGGGGACCCCAACCCCCGGGTCATGGCCTTTATTTTTTTTTTTATCCTTTAGGAGGGGGCTGCGTTGCCCCCCTCCTCAGGCCACTTATGGCCCCGGGGACCCCAACCCCCGGGGCCGGCCTTTGTTTTTTATTATTTAAAAAATATATATATTTATAGAAACACCTAGGACATGCTGGACAAACCGTATGTACCTATCACCATGACTATTTGCGTGATATTCATTAAAAGGCGACTATGCATACAATGAATCCAAGTGGAATGTATTTACACCGCTGTGAAGCTCTGACGTGTCTGACGCCCTACCGTGCCTAATCCCGGCGCCCCCGCCGGTGGGTACTCTCCAAGTAGACACCCTTGTTGTTTATTTATACAAACATGGGTAGCTATTGACGGGCACATTTAATACACACGCACACCAAGCCATTGAAAGGGGATTCGACAAAAATTCGACCAAACTATGCAAGTAACCCCCCTCACGTTTAATAAAACACACATCCACCGCCGGATGTGTAATACTTTTTATTTTACTCTCTGGAAAGGAGACGAACCTCACTTGAGAGTCACAGCGTGCTCCTCGCTGAGCCCAATGCTGTGTTACACCCACCAGTGCCCGCCGCATGCCACACACCTCTGTGTTGTATTCCACCAGCTAGTGCGTATGCTATGACACTCTCTAGCCCATGTGCACTGTAACACCACCCCATGAATATGTCATGCCACACTTGCCTTTGCACGCGTTATATTGCCCCATCTAACGTGCCTTCCTCGATGCCTATGTTATAACACACAGCGCTATGCCATACATATTACAATCTGGGATCCATATCTTTGTCACAGTGCATATGCAACGTTACACTCCCCAGCACATATTTTATATTAAACTTTAGAGACTAGTTAGGTTACACAACACTGCCCTGTGCATATTACACTCCAAGGCGCTAATCGCATAGCACGTGCTAGTGCCTGTGCTATCTTGCGCTCTCCAATGAATCTGTCATTGCGTACAATGTATTGCATATTATATTTCATGCCCCGGTTCATCTTATATCACACTTTTTGGTGCATAGTTTATACCATATACTATATCTAGTTTTCATTTTCAATCGTGCTCTCAGGACTATGTTCTATATAACACTGCGTCCACCTACCCTTTTCACGGGCATTACATTTTGCGATGGGGTTAGAGGGTCAGGGGGTGTTTCTGCCAAGTGAGCCCAGAGTCACAGTCACAAACATCCTCTTCTTCCTGAATAAAAGTGAGATTATGCTGCATACTTCATATTTTAAGTAGTTCGCACAGACACACATTTTAAAAACAATAAAGTTCCTAATACCCACCTTCTCTGGACAGTTAGCTTGCTGCCCCATCCACCTCCTCACTATCCTCTGTTGTCTGAATCCATGGACTAGCCTCCTCCCTCCTGCCATGCATGGTCTGATGTGCTGCCACTGCCCTCCATTTAGCATGATGTACCAGTCCACTCCTCCTGCCCTCCATTGCCCAATTCTATGGCCCATCATTGACCTCCTGCTTAGCCTCTGTGCTTAGCTTGCTGCCCCTATTCTCCTTCCCCCTGTCCTCCGATGTCTTTGTGCATGCCCCTGCTCCATCCTTTTTGCCCACCATGTTCCATGGACCTGCCACTCCTATCTACTCTGAGTGTTCTGTTGAGCTGCCACTCCCCGCCCACCTGCCTAGCATTGTCAGATGACTGTAACTTGTCCCTGCCACCTCCACCCTGCCTGTCCACATGCCATGCCCCTATCCCCTTCCTCCTGTCCTCCATGGTCCATTTTACTGCCACACCCTTCTGCCCTCCCTGGTCTGTTGTGCTGCAACTGCTCCTCCTGCCTGCCCCGTGCGGTCTGTTGTGAGGCCCCTTCCCCTGAACTCTCTTGTCTGTGCCCAGGTCCTGACCCTCCCTTCTATCCTCCATGGTCCTTTGTGCATGCCCTTGCACCCTCCTTCTTGCCCATCATAGCCATTGTGCTGCCACTAACCCTCCCGCTTGCCATGCATGGTATTCTGTGCTGCCATGGCCCCTCCCACCTTCGCTGTGTGGTCAGCTAGCTGCCCCTGACCCCCTCCCACCTTCCCTCCATGGTCTGTGTGTATGCCATAGTCTCATTGTTGCTCTCCATGGTGTGTCTTGTTTCTAGTGCCCATCCTGCCTGACCTCCATGGTCATCTTGCTGCTCCTGCCCTGCCCCCTTGCCCCCAGCCCTCTGTTTCCATGTGCATACCCCTATTCCCTCCCTCCTGGCTTGTCTGTTCCATTGTAATGCCCCTGATCCGTCCCTCCTGCCCTTTATGGTCTGTTATGCTGCAGCTTTCTCTCCTGTCTGTCCATTATGGTCAGCTAGCTACCATTGCCTCTTTCCCCTCTGTTCTCTGTTGTCCATGTGCATGGTCCTGTCCCCTCCCTATTGCTTTCTATGGATTGTTGTGCTGCACTCCCGTCCCGCATGCCCTGTGTGGTGTATTGTGCTGCTGCAAACCCTGATGCCTGCCCTGTAGGGTCAGTTTGGTGCACCTCTCCATGTCCCTCCTGTCCTCTGTTATCCGAGTCCATGTCCCTACCCCAATTCCTCCTGCCTACCATGATCCAATGTACCATATTTGCGAACATTTTGAACTTGGTAAGAGGGAGATTTTGAAAAAAAACTGGGGTATTGATTTTCCCCTTTGAGTTACATTGAAAAAGAGAATATTGTAGACAGGAGATAGATCAAATAAAGCCCATTTGAGCTTATTAAAAACAATGGACGTTTCCTGGCTGAAACGGGTCTGTTGGCATGTATGGTTGTACTACCACTTCCACTTCCTTCTGCCCACAATGGTCTATTATATTGCCACAGCCTCTCTTGCCAGTCCTGTATTGTTGGTTTGTTGCCCCTGCCCCCCTTTCCACTGCCCTCCATAGTCTGTTGTGCTGCCACTGCCCTTCCTGCCTGCCCAGTGTGGTCAAATTGTTGCCTCTGCACTCTCCTACCTGCCTTCAATTTTCAGAGTCCGTGCCCCTGGCCTCTGCCTCTCAACAGTATCCCAATGAACAACTAGATTGATAACATTCTATATTTATTACAAAAGTGTGGAACGCCTGACGTCATCTTGATGTAATCAAAACTGTAATACCTAGAGCATTTCCTTTAGAAATTACATATATGAGAGGTCCTAAACCTCACACTACTGAGAGGAAAGTATGTCCAGGCTAAGGGTGGCAGCCTTTGCATGGCATACGTAGACCTCTCCGCAGCCTTTGACTGTGTGGCACATAACAAACTGTGGAGCATACTGACTGACATGGGGGCAGACATCAAACTGGTCAATTATATTAGAGAAATCTACTCTAACGCAACGGCAAAAGTGAGATATGGTTCGGGAGGACAGTTAACATCAGCATTCAAGGTAGAGCGGGGAGTCAGGCAAGGATGCGTCCTCACCCCCTTCCTCTTTACCCTATATACCAACGGTCTTGAAGCAGCTATGCTGAAGGGTTGCCAGGACCTTCCTCAAATTCAAAAACACCCGATCCCCGCTCTCCTTTACGCGGACGACGCAGTCATAATTGCTCGTACCCCTCTTGAACTACAACGCTCCTTAGACAGATATAAAAACTTTATGACCCAACTAGATCTAAAAATTAACGTAAAAAAGACATTTATAATGACTTCAGGGAAACAAATTTGTAAGGGAAATGGTATCTATCTAAATAAAACAAGAGTAGAAAACACAACCACTTATTCTTACCTGGGAGTCATAATAGATCACAAAGGCACCTGGAGAAGGGCTATTGAGACGAGAAAGCTCCAATTCCAAAAAACCACAATGGCACTGGTTGCCTTCGCACGGAGACTTGGAAAAAGATCACCAAAAGAACTCCTTGATATCTACCACTCAAGATGCCTTAGCACGGCTATCTATGGGGCAGGGATCTGGGGAAATGCCCAAGTGGACCCGATCCAAAAAACAGAGAACAACTTTCTGAAATTTTTATTGGCCGTCCCACCGTCTACCTCTACATACACTACGCATAGCGAACTGGGCCTTTCATACATTACAGATGTGATCCGGATGCAGCCAGTTCTTCTCTGGCACCGCATCTGGACCACAGCCGAACTAAAATTTACACAGGCACTTATCACCGACTGCATGAACTTAGACCATGGGCTTAAAATTACCTGGCTATCTTATGTAAAGAAATTCCTTCTTGATCTGGGATATGAACATTTTTATTTCAGCCCACTGGAATTAAATACCATCCCCAGAAAGAAATTTCGAGATGCCTGTTCAAAACATCTGGCAGACCTACGCCTGGCCTCAGAAGCAAATAAAACATCCGTTCAGCACTCTTTTAATTCAATCAACAGACATGATCGAGCCATATTTGACCTTAAATCTGAGTAATTATGATACATTTTTATTGATAAGATTCCGACTTAACATTTTTCATCGGTTAATCACCTTTCCAGTGATAAACGACTGGTCAAAACAACTGGCTCACTGCCCATGCGATGATTCTTCAGGTCAGTCGACTTTGTATGTAATCCTGTTTTGTAAATTTTATGCTGAACCAAGAAAGTTGTACCTGATCCCTCTGCTTAAACTGTTGGGCCTAAAACAATGCCGCCCTGCCCTTCTGGCTCTCCAAATGCTAGACACAGAACTGCTGGTGATAAATATGATTACGTTTTTAAAATTTAGTATCCAACACAGAACAAACCTTTAGATTTTTACAACCGCCCTTTGGATAACACCGAAATCATATCATAAAAAGCAAGAAACAAGAATGTATATCTTAGAACGACTCTTAGGCGGACACTTCTAAAAATAATATACCCTACGATGATCTGGGATTATCCCCGATAGCATCATAAATTTGCTGATGGGTGCCTCTCTTTTCCGCCTAACAGAGACGCAAATCACAAAAAATCTAATCATGTAAGAGAAAAATGACAACCATCCGATTATTCATGCACTTAAGATTGTTATTTTGCACAGACATCCATGCCACTCGCAAAACTGGACTCTTTTAACAAACCTCCACCTTTTAAACTTTTCCCTTTTTTAATAGTTTTTAACTAATGTCGTTTATCAATTGAAATGTATAGCACCAATGTTCAATATAAAATGTACACGCTTTTATGATCTGTGAATTTCTTACCGAATAAAGCTTTTTCTGATTCTGATTCTGAGAGGGTCTTATTTGCATCAAAATTATGGTTAGTGCTCTAAAAAACTAAAATGAGGACATATTGTCTGAGTTTTCAAATAGCGACAAAGAACTTTTTTAATTATTTGTAATCTTTATGTTTTTTTTTTAATTTTTTTTTTTTTATCCAGTTGGCCACTTGATTAAATTTGCACCTAGGGGAGAGGATGTGGTGTTACTTCCAGAGCTGCAGACTTTGCAACTGGGGAACCAGGTTGGAGTTTCTGCTTCAGCTCAACATTCTGTGATTCTGGTCAAATCACTTAATCTCCCCATGTCTACAACCAAAATGAATTTGATCTTGTGTGATGTAACCAATGCTCATGTAAAGCACTCCAATACCTGACAAGTCTGCACTATATAAAACTGCAAAAACACAAAGAATAAAGTGTTTTGCACACTTCTGTCATTGGGCTACATGTGGGCTACATCTGGGTGATATTTGTGCTGCATTTGGGCTCTTTTGTCTCTGGTGGCCATCTTGGGAGATTTATTTATTATGAAGTTTCCTAATTTCTTTATTTACTGCAGTCTCCTCAGTAGGAAATGCTTTCAGTTTTTTACTTTGATTCCATCAAGAAGGTATTCAGATATGTCACACATTTGCCATACATTTTGAATGTTAGCACTCTAATTGCTCATTAGATCACTGTAGTAAAGCTACTGCTCACCACGGAAGTCTGCTGCTGGTATTAAAAGTGCATGTTTCAGTCTACATATCAGAATTTTTTCATGAAATAGAAGAGGATTTGAGAAGTCACTCAAAATGTGCCCTAATTTTTCTTTCTTCAGCACTAATCATAATTTCTATGGCAAAATGAACCCCCTCATTGTGTTCCTTTTAAAATTAAATGTTTTAAGTGTTACCAGTTTATTCCAATCAAGATGGCTTCAGGTGTGCCATACTTTTGTCATAAGTAAGACAGTAAGCGCTCTAGTTGTTCTTAAGAACACTCTGGGACATTCTGTCATTGGGCTATACTTGGGCTACATCTGGGTGATATTTGGGCTACATTTGGGCTCTTTTGTCTCTGGTGGCCATCTTGGGAGATTTATTTGTTATGAAGTTTCCTAATTTCCTCATTTACTGCAGTCTCCTCAGTAGGAAATACTTTCAGTTTTTTATTTTGGTTCCATCAAGAAGGCATTCAGATGTGTCACATATTTGTCATAAATTCTGAATGTTAGCACTCTAGTTGCTCATTAGATCACTGTAGTAAAGCTACTGCTCACCAGGGAAGTCTGCCGTTGGTATTCAAAGTGCATGTTTCAGTCTGCATGTCAGAATTTTTTTATGAAATAAGAGGATTTGAGAAGTCACTCAAAATGCGCCCTAATTTTTCTTTCTGCAGCACTAATCATACTTTCTATGGCAAAATGAACCCCCTCATTTTGTTCCTTTTTAAATTAAATGTTTTAAGAGTTACCACTTTATTCCAATCAAGATGGCTTCAGGTGTGCAATACGTTTGTCATAAGTAGGACTGTTAGCACTCTAGTTGTTCTTTAGAACACTCTGGGGAGCTGCAGTAGAACACAAAGGAATCAACTGACAGTCTCTGCCCTTGTTGGATGTACATGTTTTACTGAGAATGTCAGACTTCATTCTCACATGACTGAGAAAGATAATGTGAATTTACCGAAAATATCTTCACTCATGCACACAACAGCAAAGAACTCTTCAACAACATCAAGGAGTTTGCCCAACCCACCAGCGAGTCCACCGACATCCTTCCCTCACAAGACCTCTGTGACAAACTCAGCACCTTTTTCCACCACAAAATCAAGAGCATCTATGACAACTTTGATGAAGACAACCAACACACTGAACCCTCGCCAACCACCCCGACACCCTGAAGCCAGCGATCGACAACTGGACAGCCCTCACCACCGAAGACACACTGAAGAGGAGGAAGTCAATCCACTCCGGAGCCCCCACGGACCCCTGCCCCCACCACATTTTTAACAGAGCCGCCGACACCATCGCACCCATGCTCTTCCACACCATCAACCACTCCCTGGTAACCGCCTTGTTTCCCTGACGACTGGAAAAACGCTGAGATCAACCCCCTCCTGAAGAAACCCTCGGCGGACCCCACCGACTTCAAAAGCTAAAGACCCTGCTCCTGTTCCCATCTAAAGGCGTCGAGAAAGCCATCAACAGTCAACTTGCCACATTCATCAAAGAGCACAACTTCCTTGACTCCTCCCAATCCGGCTTCAGAAAAAACACAGTACGGAAACCGCCCTCCTCGCCGCAACTGACAAACATGCGTACCTTACTGGACAAAGGAGAAACAGCAGCCCTCATCCTCCTCGACCTCTCAGCGCCATTCGACACAGTCTCTCACTGCACCCTAATACGCAGACTCCACGACGTGGGGATCCAAGACAAGGCCCTCGACTGGATCCTCTCCTTCCTCTCTGGCAGAACGTAGTGGGTCAGACTCTCCCCTTTCCTCTCGGACCCTACACTTACCACCTGCGTTGTCCCCTAGAGGACCTCCCTCAGCCCTACGCTCTTCAACATCTACATGGCTCCGCTCGCCCCCATCGTCAGAACCTAAGGACTCAACATTGTGTCATACGCAGACGACACCCAACTCATACTTTTCCTATCCAACGAACCCAACACCGCCAGACACAACTTTCGAGACGGCATGGAAGCCGTCACCAAATGGATGAAAAACAGCTGCCTACAACTAAACACCAACAAAACGGAAGTACTCATCATGGGCCCAAACCCCGACGCCTGGAACAACACCTGGTGGCCCTCCGCCCTCGGTAGCCCGCCCACCCCCACAGACCACGCACGCAACGTGGGAATCATCCTGGACTCAGAGCTCAAAATGGACCGCCAGATCAACTCCGTCTCGTCCTCCTGCTTCCACACCCTCCGCCTCCTACGTAAGACCTTCAAATGGATCCCCCTCAAACACAGAAAGACCGTCACTCACGCCCTGGTCACCAGCAGGCTCGACTACGGCAACGCACTCTATGCCAGAATAAACAAAAACCTCACCCGCAAGCTACAGAATATCCAAAACGCCACTGCAAGACTGGTCCTCAACCTGCCAAGACACTGCCACATCTCCCAGCACCTGCTCACACTCCACTTGCTCCCCATCGAAGCTAGAGTCACCTTCTAGATACTAACCACACTCACAAGGCCCTCCACGACACCGGACTAGCATACCTGAACAGCCGACTAAAATTCCACGCACCCCAAAAAGGACCCTACGATTAGCCCAGTTCTCCTATGCCGTGGTCCCCCACACCAGAAAGACCAGATCGGGAGGCCGCTCCTTCTCCTTCCGCGCGGCCAGAGCCTGGAACGACCTTCCGCTCCACCTCAGACCGACAACATCGCTCCCCATCTTCGCAAGAAATCTCAAAACCTGGCTCTTCGACAGACCCCCTCCTTGATGGACTGCAACCTGTGACCCCCACCCCCCAGTGCCTTGGGACCCTTACGGGTGAGTAGTCGCTCTTAACAAACACCTGATTGATTGATTGATATGGAAGGGGGGCTGGGCCTTCCAGATCTCCATCTCTACTATTTCGCCGGCCTTCTCCAATATGCGGCTCTCTGGTGTGCGGAGGGCCCCAATGTAGAGAAGGACGTCCTGACGAAGTGGGGATGGGAGAACAGTCTACCGAGATGGCTCATGATGGGATCTCCGGCACCCCCAGAATATCCTTTTGTGGTGCGCCAGGTCGCGGGAGCCTGGGAACCGGCGGTCGCATTGGTGCTGCGTAGGGCGCCCTGTGCACGAACACTACCATTTCAATGGCTGCTTTATTTTTGCCATATACAAACTATGATGGACTTGACAGGGTGGTTGGAGGGAGGGTGCCTTTCTGCGAGCGATCTGTATTGTAATGGGTCTTTTCTCTCGTTTGCTGATGAGCGGGGGTTCTTCGTGATCCCAGTGGGACATTTTTTACAATATTCTTCTATACCGAGCACTTAAGGCTGACCGCAGCGTTGATGTTTCCCACGTTTGGGATAGATGATCGACAGACCTACCGATACCCCTCACAGACAGTGAATGGAAGCAAGCTTTTACACAGGTCCAGGAAGTGGTCAGCAACGCTTGCTTCAAACGTATACAACTTCATTACCTACACCGCGCATACGTGACCTCCTCAGATCAGCGTGCATCAATGCAGCCCGCTTCCTGGCGTGTCCCTGCTGTGGGGCCGAGCCAGCCGCGTTCACTCACATGATACGGGATTGTCCTCAGGCTTTGGCACTACTGGTCAGGAGTGCTGGAGGCGCTTCGAGAGGCAACGGGCCTTCAGATTGAGGAAACGATTAAGCATTGATGTCTTGGCGTCCGACCGACCCCAAAGGCGAACTTGGGACTGGTGCTTGCTAGGCGCCGCATAGCGATACACTGGACACAGCCCCTGCCCCCTAGACTGCCCAGATGGACAATAGATAATGTGTGAATGGGGGTGGCTAAGGAGCAATGTCTGCGTATAGTCTGCAAATACGGGAATGCTGAACGGGATTTGGAGACATGAGAATTATTGCTGGAAAAGTTGCATACCCTTGGGCAGAGGGCTATGGGACCCAATACCTCTCACATACTGGGACCCCTGGCACACAGACGGGGGTGGGGTGGAGGAACCCCTAATAGCTGGGATAACACCAACCGACATAGAAGTCTTAAGCTTCTTGGGTGATGAGGGAACATGATTGGTTACTGCAGGGAGAGAAGACCTGAGCTCGTATTTTGAAGGGGAGCAAGCTTCCCCCATGGCCTAGGATGACCCTCAATTATACACTACAGGGGATACACAGGGGAATCGCCTCAGTACTTAGTTACCAGGTACACCAGAGATGCATCAGAGGATGAGATGGGATGGATATAACTGTAAAATCACATATGTCCTTGATCTTAGAAGATATATGAGGTGTGCTGCTCTGCCAACTGCTGCCCAGTTTTCACTTCTCTCCTTTAATGGTTATGTGTTTATTGATAACTGTATTGCTGTTACTTATATGCCTAAAAATAGGCATCTGCAGCTTTTTTAGCATTTAGACTGCAATACATGCTGTGGCATACAACTGTCACATGCTTACAATTATCTACTGTATATATGAGATATATGCTTGTACTGTATATTGCTGCTAAGTTTATCCCGAAATAAAAACAAGTTTAAAAAAATACAGAGAAGGTTGTTACCTGGTCAATTTCACAGGCATCACCACTATTGCAATGTGTCTGCAGGCACAAAAAACACACTCCCCATCTGGGAGAACAGCCACAGAAACGGCACCAGTCCCTCTTATCAGTACATATGTCAAGCAGCAAACAGAAGAAGAATGCCAGTGAACATGTGTCACACAACTACAAACATTCTCAGCTAGATAATGTACAGAAATAGAAACTGAAAGGCACAGAAACGAAGACGCAGAACCTGAAATGAACCGTTCATGAAGCCTTAGTTAACAACACACCAGACCCCTTGCTCACTCTTAGGACATGCTGTGAGTTAGATGTGGGTGCCCTAGATGTTGATGAATGGGTTGAAGCAAAAATGGTCACTTGTGAATTAGCCATCTCCATACGCTTGATTAAATTTATATATTTCCACAGGATCTACTACTCCCCGGAGAGGCTCTGGCACGTGGGCCGTGCCCCAGGACCAGAGTGTCTTCAATGCCGCTACTCTCCGATCTCCCTCTATCATGTAATATGGGACTGCCCAGTCATGAGAGAGCACTGACTAGAAGTCAATAACAGGATTGGATGGGTGGTAAGTCGCAACCTAACTCTGGATCCCAAAATAGTACCGTTGGCGATTATGGACACACTTGGGGAGACAAGGGCTACACGTACCCTCATTGCCACAGCTTATTTGGTAACAAACAGAAACCTGGCCAGGCACTGGAGAGCTGAACAGCCCCCACCCATGAATGAATGCACTAGGCTCAAGGACTATTGTACTACAATAGGAAGCTGGTTTATAAGGTACATGATGTTCCACATAAATATGATCGCATATGGGCTCCCTGGAAACACAGTGCTGGGAGAGATGAGTTAGCTTCTATGCTCGTGGGCTGTCAGTGATGTGGGTTCTTTCTACCGGTGAGGGGCACCATGCGTTACTACTACGTACCTGTGTTGATCCTATCTGTACTTCTGTTGTGCTTTGACAAACCACTGATCATGTTGGGAGTAGGGCCCTGTGCTTAGGCATGGGGTTACCGGGACTGCAGCCATGAATACGCCACTTTCTGTGTGCTTTGTTTTAATTTTTCCTTTAAAAAAAACAACAATAAAACGTGTTTTTAAAAACATTCTAAAAAACATATTCATTTTCATCACCAGTGAACATTTCATCGCTAGTGAGCACTTGAGAGCTTGCAGGCACAATCTACGTGATGTGTAAACATGGAAAAAGAATAAATCTATTGCAAGACCAGTAATCCAGATATATGAATGTGTTTGTTTGTGTTAAAAAACTTTACACATTCTTAATTCCTTTATAAATTAGGGATGCTTCCATCATATTTATGGCGAGGCTACCATGTGTAATTTGCTTAAATTCCGTCTGCATATTTCCGTCTTCCGGTGAAGGTTTGAAGGATAATTTACCATTCTAATAACGATCATAGAACATTTGGGAAAAGTGTAACTTTCTTCGACCTAGGTCAGGAAGCTGATTTACTACTTTAACCCCAGGGCTAGTATATTTTGGGGTAAAGTTTAACATGCCACTCAGTCCCCACTGACCAGCAGTTGTCACTTGCTGCGCTCCCTATAATCCATGGGATTATACGGACGCAGGAGGGAAGGCCGCCTTGATCCTATTAGATCTATCGGCGGCCTTCAACACTGTGAACCATGAGATCCTCTGGATGAATTGGGGATCCAAGACTCTGTTCATATGCTGATGTATACCCTTTTTAAGGTATAGAACCTTTTCAGTGCTTCTGGGAGAATTTGCTTCTATTCCCTTTAGGGCACCATGTGGAGTGCCTCAGGGCTCGGCCTTGAGCCCCACTCTTTTCAATGTTTATGTTGCTCCTCTGGCCTCGATCATTAGAAAATGTGGGTTCATACCAGTCTCGTACGCTGACGACACCCAAATAGTGGTGTCAGTATCTGGCAACATAGATGAAACAGCAGACCGCTTCAGGGACTGCATGATGCAAGTAAATCAATGGATGCAGCGTAACTGTTTAAAGCTGAACGGCGATAAAACAGAGGTCATGCTTCTGGGCACTAATGCAGATCTCTGGTCCCCCAAATGGTGGCCTGACAGTCTGGGCGATTGCTCAATTCCAGTAGGTAAAGTCAAAAATCTCGAATTCATATTCAATGACAAACTGACCTTTAACGCCCAGACCAATAATCTGTCCTCTTCCATCTGGTATATATTAAAAATGATCAGAAGAATATGCCCGTTTATCTCCCTTGATTCACGGAAAACAGTGGTCACGGCGCTCGCCCTGTCTAGATTGGACTATGGCAACGCTTTATATACAGGGATTCAAACCCAATATCTAACTAAACTGCAACGTCTCCAGAACGCAGCAGAAAGGCTAGTGCTAGACATTCCTAGATCCGAATCAGTCGCCCACAGACTGAAGGCCCTTCACTGGCTGCCAGTGGACAAAAGGATAAAGTTTAAGTCCCTGTGTCTGGCATATAAGGCACTCCATGGCTCAGGACCACAATTGCTGAGAACACATTTCAAATGGTATGTCCCAGCAAGAAGTCTGAGATCCACTAACGCAAAACTTCTCCAAGTACCCAAGTTCAAGCAGGCTAGGTGGGGAGGAAGAAGCTTCCTGCTGAGAACAACCAAGTTATGGAACCTTCTACCTATCAATATAAAAAATAGCCTGTCGCTTCTGGCCATCAGAAAGGCAGTCAAAACATGGCTGTACCCCTGTTAAGCTAGTACAGCATCCCCGCAGTAACCTGAAGTGCATCTAACAGTAGCCAGTAGTGCCAAGACGCCCTCGGGCATTAGCGCGCTTTACAAGCTTACAAATCAAATCAAATCAAATCATGGTTAGCAGTCACTGACTGGTCTCACTTTCATCTCTAGGTTATCATTTAGTCACTTTAGGGTCTGCTTAGGGGGTCTTCTATGTTCAAATGTTCTCAGTCATTGGGGCCCCTGTGATTGATCTCTATTACTTGCAGGGCTTCCATGGATCAATTTTTAACACTTCTGCCCCCCTCAGAAACAGCTATTACTTTCTGGGCCCCTCTGATGTATGTTAGTACTCCATGTATGTAGGTGTTTTATAGCGCTAAATGTGTTGCTTTAAAGTCACTTCCCATCATTGTTTAGAGTTACTTAATTGTCCTTTTTGTTAATGCCATCCTATAGTCCATCATTTTCAGTAAGGTTGTCATTAAAATTGTTTTTTATCTGTATCAGGTTCACCAGGACATAATAACAGGACTAATGACCATTCCATAGGTAATAAAACCAAGGTTGAGCTTTCCACCTTCCTACAATTAAAAAAAATGACATTTTAGCTATAGCTAGTACAGTCAGATCCGGCTTCCCGCTAGACTCCGCCCCCTTAGATATCCTCCTAAAAGGGGAGGGGGGTCATTCTTTCAGCTCTGACAGACATGTACAGATCGTCTATGGATAACTGTAGTGTCGCATACATTGGAAACATGCCATAATTTACCGCTTACTTAAGAAACCTTTGCTAGCAGTGGTGGCTGGAACATGTAAGAGTGGTGCAGTTTTGTCGGCCGACAGACGTGGTAGTTAAATATTCAATACAAAAAAAATAACACCACTTACCTTACGCTCACAGACTCAGCGAGCACAAGGTAAGTGGTTTTATTTCTTTTTTTATTTCATTTTAACTAACCCCTTGTTGTAGACTTACCCCCAACCCCGCCCCACCCCGCTCACCGCTCTTACCTGTGCCGGCCACCACTGTTTGCTAGACACTGATTTGATTGAAAACTACAGACGTATTTTGTTACTCCCACGTGTCAGAAAAATCTTAGAAAAGTCAATAAATTGGCATCTCTCTGAATTTCTGGAATGGAACATACCGCATCCCACGGAAACTGGTTTCCAACCAGGCTGCAGTACAGAAACAGCGCTCTTGATGGCTACCGAGGACTTTTAAAAGGTCCTGGATCAGGGCAGATCAGCTGCACTTATTCTCCTTGACTTAAGCGCAGCATTCAAAACAGTCCCCCACTCCATTTTACTGGAAGACTGGAAGAAGCAAGCATTACAGCGCTTTAAAATTTCTGTCATCTTTCCTAAACAATAGGAGGCTCCATGATAGCGATGGGCCCTTTCTCTCTCCGAATCATCAGCTAAATTGTGAAGTGCCGCAGGGTTCCTCCTTGAGCCCTATGCTTTTTGATTTCTACATCCACCCTTTATCTGACATCAGTTGTTCACGAGCCTTCACCATGGTGTCTTATGTGGATGATACTCAGATTATTGTCTCTTTGTCACCTAACAGGTTTCCTATCTGAAATACGTAACCTATGTCTAGAACAGCTCACCATCTGGATGGCGACCAGCTGTCTTTAGTTAAAGAGAAACAAAACAGAGGTCCTGATAATCGTAAATAACCCTTCACTATGGGATCAACTCTATTAGCCCCTATCCCTGGGCGATTGCCAATTCCCCAAACTAAAAGTGAAAAGTCTAGGTGCCACACTGGACAAACAGCTTACCATGACCTCCCAGGCAAAGAAAGTTGCAGATACATGTTTTGGCCTCCTCAAATCTTTAAGAAAGACTCCTAATTGGCTCCCTATGGAAGCACACAGAACAGTGGTCCAGGGCCTCATTATATCTCGCTTTGACCACAGCAACTCACTTTATTTAGGCAGCCCAGTTTCCATCACCAAGGAACTATAAGTCATTCAGAATGCCATGGTTCGAGCACTGCTGTGTATACCCAAAACTCAGTCAGCTCGCCTGGCTCTTACCACACATCATTGGCTGCCAATAAATAAAAGAATACAATTTAAAGCACTTTGCATTGCACACCTGGCAAAGCACAAGGTTATCCGCATATCCTCGATCACTTCATTAATTCCAACAGCACCAATAGAGAATTGAGATCAAACAACCTATCTCTTCTCCCATCCCCAGAATCAAGAAAGCCGGAGGCAGAGGTCGCTCGTTCGCGTATCTTGTTCGAAAACTCTGGAACTCACTACCGATCAGCCTTAAGACAAACAACAATCTTCTAAGTTTTAGAAAGCAACTCAAAACCCATCTATTTGCCTAAATGGCTTACTACCAAATCGGGGTCTGTTAGTCCTGGGAAGCCCGTCTTGGGTAGATATGCGCTACATAAAAACCCTTGAATTGAATTCAGCATCTATTTTCCTAAGCATTATCATGAAGCAGAATGCAGTCAAAGTATTTTTGTCATTGCCATTGTAGTTAACACGTGTGCTGATGGTAAATTGGGAAACTTTTCACTAAAGCATAATTCATATTTGACGCTCAACTCGCGGTATGAAGGCGAGTTAATGTATTGTTAATATGTCATTATATTGCCATTACTAGAAGGCTTAAGCTATATGTTACGTTTCATATATATCTGCAAATAAAGAACTAAGTACACAATAACTTTAGGACTCGTACCCCCCAGGATAGCTCCCGGCCCTGCCCCCATCCAAACCCACAGATCAATACTTGACGACCAGAGCTGTGGGTTAAAAGGCCATGTTTATTACAAAACATCACACAAACATGACAGTATATAATTCATACAATTTGATACGATATGGATTTATCAAATTCAATCGTTAATCAATATTTATATTTAAACTGCCCCTAGCTTCATGCTCCATCCGCAAGTCGGGCAGAACTCAATTTACTTACACGAAGAACGTTGTCTATTGCTCCAGCACTAAGGGGCCTTCTGGCTCGCGTGCCCTAACCAACTGAGAACCACGCAAGGCGCAACCCACCTGCGTCCTTGAGGGGTGAGCCCCTGTCATCTGTTCTAGGTCCGCCACCTGAGGGGCCCACCCCTCCACCACCAGGCTGCCCATCGGGGCTCATAGGGAATAACCAGGGGCGGATGCCCCATGCCCTATTTTTAAACTGGCGCCCTTGCCCCCAGCCGGTGTCCCGTTCTCTCTGGGGTGAGCTTACCGTCTCTCCACCTCAGTGCTGGCCTAAGGAGTATGCAGGAGGACTCCCCTTAACAATGTAAAGGCAATTTATGTGTCCTCTTTACCGCCACAAGGGGGACCAGGGCAGACCGCCCTTCGCCCTCCCCACCGGCGCAGTAAGAAGAGAGGGCGAGGACAGGGCAAGTTGCCCTAAATAGGCCCACGCCCACTTCCCCCCCTCGGGGCACCGACTCCGGCCGGAAGTGACGTCCCAACACTGACTGACCCGGAGGTAATTCTTGCTGCTGCCCCGTTTACTCCATCGACGGGGATCACCAAGGGGGACGTGACCGGGCGCCCGGGGGACTGAGTCCTAAGTGCGCGCTTCATTACATTTCGCGCTTGGCAAACTGTCAATGCTTTTTGCGACTGGCCGTAAAAATGGTAAAGATAATATTTTACCTCCTAAACTATTGTACCAGGGCACGAGTCGGGGGTACACACGGGGAACGGCTTCCACCTACTTTTTCCACAGGGTGAACGCCGTCCACCCTGCCAAGAAGTTGGGCCACACTAAATGTGCTGAACTCGTCCGGTGTAATTTCCATACCCCAGAACACTTTCAGCAGCGCCTGCACGTTGTCTGCTTTCCACCTGTAACAAGCAACAACGTGCAGGCGGGGAGGGGGCTTCCTTAGTTAAGATTCCTGCTGGGCCCATAACAAAGGCCGAATTTGAAGGGTCATCAGGCCTCCTTTTGTTCAGTCTCTTGGCTGGGAGCAGTCAGGAGCCTCACACCTGATGCAAATGAAGCAGAGGGGATACAAAGGCTCACACCTTGTTAGCACTTCACACATACTTAAGAGAGGCAGAATTTCACTTTGTTCAGTCCCTGTTTAGGAAATATGCATGCACTGTAAGAATGTCAGGTGTGTTGGTCTTTCCCAGTATTTACACAAAGCAAATTGCATTTATATAGAGCTTACTTCCCCTGAGGAGGAGTTGAAATAATTTAAGTATCACTTTTTTTTCCCTGTATAGCCCTACTCATTCCAATGCAGGGTGTTATGTTATGTTATGTTATGTTATTTTTGATTTCTATAGCGCACGGCTACTCCATTGGAGTGTCCCGGCGCTTTTTATTGGCAGCTTGTAAGCATAAAAACATAACACAGTGGGATAAAAGAAAAACAACAAAACTAAGGAGGGAACATGCTAAGGGGCAAAGAGCCAAGTTTTAAGGCCCTTCCTAAAGGTCAGCAAATTAGAAGTGCTGCGTAGAGCCAATGGCAAAGCATTCCAAAGCTGCGATGCCTTCAGCTTGAAGGAGCGGCCCCCTACGCGGGCCCTCTTTACTCGAGGGACCACCGCAAGGAACAGAGATTCGGATCGCAGAGATTGGGCCGGGCGATAAAAGGTAAGCCTCCGTTGCAGATATTTCGCGCCCGAGGCATAAAGAGCCTTATGAGCCAGCGTCAACGCCTTGAAGACTATCCGCTTCCGGATAGGCAGCCAATGAAACGACTGCAAAAGGCCAGACACTCGCCTATGAAGGCCGAAGATAGCCCGAGCGGCCGAATTCTGCACCACTTGAAGGCGCTGTAGTAGATACTCCGGTAGGCCCAGATATAGGACGTTAGAATAGTCCAATCTGGAGCCAATTAAGGCCTGCACAGTGATCCTCCTGTGCTCTTCTGAAAGCAAAGGAAGAAACTTCCGGAGCATCTTCAGGAGGCCGAAACATGTTCCCATAAGACCGAGGATCTGAGATCTCAACGTCAGAACATTGTCGATCTTAATTCCCAGATTTTTTGCCTGCTGGGAGGAATGTGCAGGAGGAAACATATTAATCGGCCACCATTCCTGCCAATCAGGATCAGAGGTACAACCGAAGAAGAGTACCTCAGACTTATCTGAGTTGCATTTGAGGCTGTTCAGCTGGAACCATTTGAAAACAGCCCCAAGGCACTCACGAATACTCTCTCCATCAAACTCCTCTCCTTTCCCACGCGTAAAGAGAAGCTGGGTATCATCTGCATAGGATACGATCTGGGCCCCCAAGGACTCCGCCAGTGCGGCCAATGGAGTCATAAAGATGTTAAAAAGAGTCGGACTCCGCACCGAGCCCTGCGGGACTCCGACTCCCAAAGGCGGCATCACGGCAGAGCTTGAGGAGGCCCAGACCGTTTGTCGACGGCCCGCTAAGAATAATCTAAACCAGCTGAGCACCGTCCCCCTCAGACCGATCTCATGAAGTCTGACGAGGAGACCCTCGTGGGGGACGGTGTTAAAGGCCGCCGACAAATCAAGCATGACAAGCATAGCTTTACCTCCTGAATCCAGTACCTCCTTAATGGCTTCAGACACCTCCAAAAGCGCCGTCTCGGTGCTTAAATTGGGGCGGAAGCCAGATTGAGTGGGATGAAGCAGATCGTTGGTTTCCAAAAAGCCAGAGAGCACGGTATGCACGTGCTTCTCCACAATTTTAGCCAGCGCAGGAAGGAGAGAGATTGGCCTATAATTGGCCATCGCCTCAGGGTCTAGGCCAGGCTTCTTGAGGAGGGGGATCACCATCGCCTGCTTCCAAGCCTGCGGGACCACCCCCTCACACAGAGAGAGATTCAAGAGTGGATTTGCCAAAGGATTTACCACCGCCGCCATTTTCGCCAAAAATTTGGCAGGGCATGGGTCAAGAGGCGACCCAGATTTAAGATTGACCATCAATGCCAATGACGACGCAGCTGAAATAGGCGGAAAATCGGCCAAGATGGACTCCACGGGAGCTGATGGAACTGGCCCGTCCATGAAGCTGGGGCACGCTTCCACCATCCTTGAGGGAAAGGAGTCCTGAATCAACTTTATCTTAGCCGTGAAGAAGTTGGCAAGAGCAGAAACCCACGACTCGGTGGGCGCGGCCTGGGTTAAATTAGACCGTGGAGTCGTAAACTCCCTCACAATGGTGAAAATCTCCTTGCAGGAATTGGAGGCAGCCTCTATCCTCCTGGCAAAATAACCCTTTTTCTCAAGGAGGATATCGCGATGATATGTTTTAATCGCGGTCTTATAAACCAGCCTGGCCGCCGGGTCATAATGTGAGCGCCACGCCCTCTCAGTCACCTTGCACTGCCGGCGAGAAGCTGACAGTGCTTCCGTAAACCAAGGGGCAGAAACCCGCTTCGATGTTGCTCGGGGTGTCCTCACAGGGGCTAGATCATCTAGCCTGTCCGTCAGCCACGCCTGCAGAGACTCCAGGTCCCGTTCCAAGTCGCCCGAAAGGGGGCAGGGATGATCAAGAGAAGCCTGAGCTAGCATCTCTGGGGTCACCTGATGGACTGCCCTCGATCCTAGTCCCTGCTGTCTAAAGATGGTACTAGGGGGTTTCTCCGAACCTGGCACATAAAATTTGGCCAATCTGTGATCAGACCAGAGCACCGGTAGAAGTTCTAGCCCCTCTAAGGGGAGCGTCGAAAAGACCTGATCCAGGGTGTGGCCCCTATCGTGTGTTGGACCGGAGAGATAAGGGACAAGGCCAAGGGGGGCCGTAATATCGATCAATTTAATCGCCTCATGGTCCTCTCCCTCATCCATATGAAAGTTGAAATCTCCAGCCAACACACAATGCTTTACTTTAACACGTGCATATTACATGTACAATAAATTATATACATTTGTAAATGAATCTACAGGATGTGTTACATAAAACTGGGGGATTGCAATATGTGTAGAAGTCACATATCTTCCATAGCTCACTGTGCTATTATCCTCGCAATGCGCTCAAACGTACACATGATAGACCTGTTAAACATAGATGTGAAGGGTTTAGATTTGATGTCACTTCATGTGATGCCACTTCTGTAAAGTAGTGGCTTGTGATACCACTTTCTATGATGTCAATTCCTGTGATGCTGTGTGTGATGTCCTGCGCCGTGATGTTGTGCGCCGTGATGTCATGCGCCTTGATGTTGCTCTCTGATGTTGCGTGCCTTGATGTCTCTTGCATACTGCCTAACTAGGTTAGTCCGCCCATTTCTGTTTTTCAGGGCATGTGCCCTGTATTGTACAATGAATATATTGGGATGAACGTGTGTGTACTAAAACCTGGAATACTCTGGGGCGAGGAGTCTCGGGGTGCTTCCTTGACTTTAGCTGGTGACGTGCAGTATGCGTCTGTAAGGACAGCTCTGCGCAGGCAGTGTTTCTGGCGCCCACTAGTGGTCATCTCTGAGCTGGTGCCACTGGTTACCTGCCGGGTGGACACATCCACACCATTTATCTTTAAGTGCTTTTATAAAGAATCTATTTCTAGGGCTGAAATTATCCTGGGATCTGTTACTAAAATAAAAATTCATCGCGCCTGCTCACCACACAGTATGGAGACTCTTTGCTATAATGCTGCAGCGTTCGGATTCACATCGGCCAGGTTGTTCTGTAAATTAAACACTGACAGCTACCCCGAGGGGAGCAGCCAATGTATTTATGATGATGTGCTGATTACACAAAATACACTGCAAGCAGAAAACAGCTGCGGAGAAGAAACCTCTTAAAAAGAATACAATTACAAATAGCACCCTCTGTATTTCTAGTGCTAAGAGTAAAATATGGCGCGATAACGCAAGCGTCCCAATCTGCTTAAAGAAGAGGGAATATATTGTGATAATTGAATTGACTGGGGCCTCATTTACATGTGGTGAGCCTTGCAAACCGAGGCGCGTGGTGCACGTTCTACAACGCGTTAACAAACGGGCGGGGGGAAACCTCGGATTGTGATGTTATTTGCATGTAAAGTACTTTGTTCGAGTTAATTTGAGTACGCATATTCTCTGTAACGTTGGACAATCTTTTCAACTCCAAGCATGTCAAGGGACGTTAACGATGGCTCCCGGAACCAGAAGGTTCCGGGATGAGACTGTTTTCTAAAGAGGCCAAGTGTGGAGCAGACAGAGCTGGCTACCTGCCGAGACTCTCGGGCCCGAGCTGCCTAGTGCTGGGATATTCCGTACTTCTGTGACTGCGAGTTCGACAGAGAGGCAGCCAGTCACTCATGAAACTGGGGCCCAGAAGCTGGCTGCAGTTTCCACTCTGGCCCTACCTGAGCAGTGCTTTAAATGGGAAAAAATAAGTGCAGGTACTCATTAAAATGAGCTAGAGGTGTAGTGAGTGGGCGGGGCTAGGGGCGGGGCAAGACATGATGATACTTAACGACTTCTATAATAGTTGCAAAAGACACACAATTGATGGACGGAATGCAGAACAAATCAAAACATTCACCCCAGTCAAGAGATCTGGGTTAAATCCATCATTCTTTTGCTCACCATGCCACCCCAGTTTAGACCTGGCCATATGCAAATCAGTCTTGACCCTGTGCCTCATGGGAACAGTCCAACCCGAACTACCAAGCCAGGTCCTCCCTGGACCGGAAACAAGCATCCTAGGACCGGTTTCAGAGTTTCACCCCTCTTCAGCCAGGATAGCTTGATTCCAGTGGCACAGTGAGCCCAGGACCCACGTCTGGGCATACCTGGCACACTTAGGGCAAGAAAGCAAAAGACACATAATTCATGGACGGAATGCAGAACAAGTCAAAACATTCACCCCCAGTCAAGAGATCTGGGTTAAATCCATCATTATGTTGCTCACCATGCCACCCCAGTTTAGACCTGGCCATATGCAAATCAGTCTTGACCCTGTGCCTCATGGGAACAGACCAGCCCGGTGGTTTAGTGAGTGGGCGGGGCTAGGGGCCGGGCTAAGGGCAAGACATGATGATACTTAACGGATTCTATAATAGTTGCAGCACACACCAAAACACATAATAAATGTGTTCATATGAACAAAGCAGGTTAACTCATTACACAAAATGAAAGAGAAATGCGATAATATGTTAACATTTCCTTTTTTTGCAATAGTTGCACCTTCTTAATGCCACACTGTTAATTGCTGTTGTTTGGCACAATACTATATATTTTTGAGCATGTGAGGAGGAAGAAACTGAAAATACCCCCACTTCGAACCAAAGTTCTTATGGCACCAAGCAAATGAAGCAAATCATCATGACCCTCCCAAGAAGATATCTCTTATCTCTTCCATCAATCTATCCATTCATCCTTTCATCCTACCATTTACCTGCTGATGTCCACCATTTATCATTTACATTCTGTTGTCTAATCAGTTTTTCATCCATCATTCAGTTTTTCACAATTCCGTCTGTCCACCCTTCATATTCAAACATATCCATCCATCCATCTTTAAACCTATCCATTCATCCTTTCACTCATCCATCTCTTTATCCTCCCTTTCACTCATCCATCAATCCTTTTGCCCATCTATCCATCAACCCTTTCACTCCTTTATACCATCCACCCTTTCATTCCATCCACCCTTTCACTCAATCCCTCCTTTCACTCATCCATCATCCACCCTTTCATCCATCCTCCCTCCCATTCATTCATCCATCCAATCTTTCACATATCCACCCATCATCCACCCTTTTATCCAATCATCCACCCTCTTTCACCCATCCATCCATTCACTCATCCATCCAGCCACCCATCCATACATTCATCCACCTATACATCCACCCTTGCTCACTCATCCATCCACACTCACTCACCCACCCACCAACCCTCCCTACTATGTTATTTATGAACCTTTGTCACCGAGCAAACATGTCCACAACAAGTGCCACCCATTTTCTTTAAAATACCTCCTGAGAGTGTCTTGATTCCCTCTCTCGCTTTTTTCTTACAAAAAACAGGCATACAAATGCAGGCAAACACACAAACATAAGCAGACACACAAAAGCCTCCAGTATGTTAAAAGCCATGTTATACTCTTCACCATGGCTTTTTTAATTGCCACTGCCAGGGGACTGCCATGATTCCTGTGTTTGCGCAAATGCAGAGGATAGTGTGAATGTGGTTGACAGCACAGGGCCTGAATGGACCCTGCTCTGTCAAGCACAGCGTGATGGTGAGCACCCGGACAATATTCAAATGAGCCCTGCTGAATAGCTCAGCTGGGGCTCAGATCGGGGATACAAAAGCGGCGCCTTGGCTGCCAGACACGTTCCACTCCTGCTCATTGCCAGTGTCGGCCTTTGAGCCTACCTTTTCATGAGTACCGGTACTCTCCTGGGCAGTAGAGAAGTGCCGGTACTCAGAGGGATACATTTAAGAAGTGCCGGTACTCAGTACCGGCCCATTTAAAGCACTGTACCTGAGAGTAGTGGTGCTGCAGGTCGTGTGCAATGGACTCCTGGAATGAAGGGGACACTCGCAGCAACATAGTGCCACTAAATGCACCTTTCCTTAGCTACATATAGGTACACAGACATTACACAGCCCCCGTCATAACAGTGAGTAGATAAACTCCCTAGTGTTTATGGCTGGATGGACATTGTGGTGAGTTCCCAAGTGTCTCAGGATGATGTCACTCAGTCCTTTGCAGCAGGCAGGGCTTTAAGTGGGCCGGGTCCCGCCGGTGTTGCACAGGCAGTTTTCAAAAGAGGGCCTCGAAACTGATCCCTATTGGGCTCTGTATTTTAGCTTAGCACAGGCAGTCCGTGTTTTTTTGCAGACTGCAGTGAGAGCATGCACATCGACGTGCGCACGCTCATTTTGCTCACTTCTCACTCAGCCCACTAACACCCAGGGCCCACGTCCATTGTGAAGGAGCTCACTCCCAGGGCCCCTGCCCATGTCCAGCACTCCTCTGCTCTGTAACTAGGTCTGGACTTCACAAGTCCACTTACACACGTGTGAACTAATGGCACTATACTGCTGCCGAAGTCTCAGGATTGTGGAATGTGCTGACATTCTGGAAGTGGGACAACACATCAACAAAACATCGCAGATACTACCACATTCCCCAAATATTGTGAAGAAATCTGTGACCCTCGTACTTATACTACACTATCAAAGTTCGTTTAACAAACCTGCCTATCAGCAATACACCCAGGACTGCACCGGTACCGCAAACCAGCCCTGGCAATTGAGTCGGGCCGGCCACACAGGGTTTGGGGCGTGCGTGGAAAACACTGCAGCTGCTTTTGTTGCACAGGGCCGATAATGCGGCTATGCTGCAAAACTGGCTGCCAGTAACAAAAACAGCACCCCAGGGGTCCAAAACTGGCCCCCACCCTGGTGGTCCACCGGGGAAATACCCAGTGCCCACTACAGCCAGTCTGGCCCTGAATACACCTGGTTACCAATTCCAACGTTCACGTAGATGAGAGCAGAGAGCTGGCAAACACATATCAGTCATTTCCAGGAATACAGTAACATGTGGCTGAACTCCCAGATTGCTATGATATCTTCCAAGAAGGAGTCCAAAGTAAGTATGCAAGCTCATTGTACACACAAGCATAGTCAAAAACACATGGTGGTATAACAAACAAGCCTTGGCAAAGCCAATAGCTCCCGCTTATGTTAGAGCTATTGGATTTGGCAATGTGTTTTTAGCCATGATTTAGACCATGCCCCCAATCAGATAGACCACACCCCTTTAAGAGATTTGCCATGCCCCTTTTAGAGCACCCCCAGTTTTTTTCGCCACTTAAAGCCCTGGCTGCAGGTAATGGTATGGGGCTTCACACCTCAGGGGAAGGTAATTCATTTTATTTAGTCACATTGGTTGTAGGTGTAGCTAATCTCACTTTCTTCTGCCTTGTTGCCTGGCATCCTTTTTTCCTTTAATTATTGTCAACAGTGCAGTTTTTGGTTGGTTTTGTTCAGTACCCCATCATCTCTTCTCCTTCCTTGTTGTTGGGGGTGAGGTCTCAACGTTGAGATGAGTACATGGCATGATTATAGTTGCATTGCTTTGCATTTCTTTATTATCTTAATAGCTCAAACATTTGCCAGTGCTGTTCATTGATTTTGTTTGAGAGGAATTTGTATGATTGTCTTGTCCTTATGGCATTGTCTGGTTTGTTCTGTTTAGGAGAGCACCTGGGATTCTTCTTTTCAGAGTGTGGCCTTTCTTTTGACCGGAACACTTATTTTATTCTGGGCATCTTCTACACCAGGTGTTGTTCCTTAGGACATTTCTGTGGCATATACCTCTTCTCTTCACAGTAACTATTTGGCTCGGCATTCATCTTGTCTTGTGGGCTGCTCTTGACCAGGCAATTTTCTTTTTTTGTGGGCACTACATGGGCTAGTTATTATTATTTTTAGCCCTAACAATGTTCTTGATTATCCATGCTAGGGCCAACCTTTTTAGGTCTCGCGACCTGCGTTGCACTGCGCAGCAGTGCTTGCGCAGGCAAGAGTCCTTTCGTCCGGGTTTTGAAAATCAACCTGGAAAATGCACACGCTCGTACGTGTGATTTTACCGTTGCGGCCTGCTATTGGCCTTTCCGTGCGTGTTCTTTTGTAAAATAGACACCAATAGGCCAGAGGCGGGCGCAAAGCTCCGCCCCTGGCCTATTGGTGTCTATTACGCGCATTTCCTGCCATATGGTTTCAATTATCGTGCCCAGACACGGGCGCGATAATTGAAAGCATATGGGCGCGCGCGCACCACTCGTTTCACAGTGCCGCGAAGCTACCAAATGGGCCAAACGCGCTGGCGGTTTCTCGCTGCATGGAGCCCAGAGCGCGCGAGTGTTTATTTCAACTACACAGGAGGTTGTCACGATCAGAGGTAAGGTGCGTGTGGGGGTGGGTGGGTATAGCAAAGGGGTTTACACAGTATGCCCGGACGAGAAGTGAGCGCATTGTTGTATGTGCAAAGTCTGTCCCCGCACTTCAAGACGGGAGGGGTCGCTGTCCACACCAAGCCCGAGAAACAGTGGACTGACCCGAGTATATCAGCTCGTAGCGCATAGAGGCGGTTTGTTCAGCCCGAAGCGCTAGAGAAGTAAAGCCACTTCCTAGCCGGCACTCTTTCTTTAATGTTTGTTTTCTTTTAACTGGGAGTCCAAAACTACATAGTTTGTTTTCTTCAATAAAAACCAAATGAAAACGACTGGGAATCGTTGCCTCTGCTGCCAACTTCCGCAATATTATTTGTTTGAAGGCATTAACACTTCATATCTGCACTGTAGGAAGGAAAAAGGGTTGAAGAGCCGAACGTACGACGAAAATATATGCCGTTTGGGGGGTGGGGGATTCTTAGTGGATAGAAGGGATTCACACATTTTCGCATCAAAGCAGTATGTGCCACACTCCCTGGCGAACATTTCACCGGATCTATCACCACTGTATATACGTGAAGGCATATGGGGTACAAACTACTATGGAAACATTTCCAGTTGTTTTTGAAACTGGTAATTTGTTCTTTATGTAACTAATTGTGCGTGCCACATTATTTATCATGGTTAATTGTAAAATCCAGTTTGAATTGCTAAAGCCTATTTTCTACAAACTACATAAAAACATTAGGGACTGGTACTCTAGGATTACCACCAGGGCCCGGAAACGTCACTGCTCGGGGCTCTGTTGATTTTTCTCAAAGCTGGTTCGGGTAACATGGAGACAGGGCCTAACATACACCCTTATCACACCCAATGAAAAGCAAAGAAGAGAAAAAAACACTTTTCATTAACAGGGTTGAAAAGATAAAATTTACCTGGATTAAATGGATAATATTTACTGTCTTCTGTTTCAGTGAGTAAAGTTAAATCCGTTAAATGACAAGGGAGGGCTGGTCCAGTGACAGTTATGTACGGTCGGTTCAGGCCGCTCTTATGCCACCAATAATGCCCCTGGCATTCTGTGTGGCGTCTGAAGTGAAAGCGATCAGAGGCGCTGGCAAAGCTTTTCTAAGAATATAATCAGACACTCTGATTATTTTCTTGGAAAAGATTTGCTAGCGCCTCGGATCGCTTTCACTGCGCTAATTCTACGTGAAGTGGGCGCCATCATTAATCAAAGGGATTCCGACAAATCGGACACTTTAAATAAATTAAAAACACCGTTTTCAAACTGTGCCCAATACAAGGCGGCCATCAGGATTGCTTAATAGGTGTAGACTAGAAGGTAAATGACCAACGGCCCCATTCCTAGACCCCCACTGTCAGACAGCCCGCTGCACCTCCTTTCCGCTGAACTTTGGTCCCACATGGATACTATTTTCCCTGTTAAACTCATACAACCTCCACCGCGTTTTCCGAGTTCCTCGTCGCTCCAGAGAGAAGCTTAATTTCCTTCCCATGCACGTGCCCTCGGCAGACGAGCCTCAAGAGCCCAGAAGTGCAGGCGCAGCGCTAGCTTGGAGCTTGCGGGAGAGGCGGCGGCAGCACAAGACAACTGAGACTGTACCTGGTGGAATGTTGGGCCTTAGGCCCTCATGCTAGGGGAAATGACTGACGCTGACACATAGTTGGGGATAGTGGGAATGGCCACGAGCACGTGCGCTTGGCCCTTTTATTGACAGCGTCACCTGACCCAGTGACGTCTGTGGTGGGTGGGTGTACAGTGTACTACATACATACAGGAACACTAGAGCGTGTCCATGCTAGGATGCTACATCCCTCCCAATTTTTAATGACAAAAACCCAAAGTCAAAGTTCAACCTGTGGGAGAAAGAAAACCCCATACATGTGTAAGACAGTGACCAAACTTCCGTAGAGTCTCTTACGCCTCCGCTGCATGGTGTCCCAGACGATGTTCTTCCTGTCGCGAAGACCACCAGTTCACTGTGGCACCAGCCTGGGTGCTCGATGGATCCAGTCTGTTGACGACTCTGCTTTGAAGTTGTACTCACAGTCTCTTCTTCACTTTATTTCCATGGCGACAAACGCAGTTGAAGTGCTTGTGGTGCACCGCTAACTGTTGCTGTTCATCTTTCCGTCCGGTCCTCTACTTCATCTGTGGCGTGTATTCTGTTTTTGGCACCAAGACGGATTGGTTGCAAGACACCCCTCTCACCATGATGCCCCTCTCACAGGTGTTCCCCTGCCACGGGATGTCCTCTTCATCAGATCTGTCCTGGGTTGAGTGTCCTGTGAGACGACAAGTCTCACCTCCGATTCCGCAGTTAGACCTGGAGGGTAGCTGTTGGCTCCTGTCTTTTCGCGCGATGTCTTCACCCTCCTGGGACCTTTGCTGAAGGGCGGCTGATGACCATCTCTCGTCGCGGGGATGTTCTCTCTCACTGGCATCCCTGAGGCCTTTGCCCCTGAGTCCCCACGGCTGGCATTGTCCAGTGTCTGTGTAACCCCAAAGGTGGGTGTTCCGAATGGTCCGGCCTGCTCACCTCTGCAGATCCCAGGTGTGCTGAAAGCATCGTCAAACAGATGGTCTTCTCACCGTACCACGGGTGTTCTTCAGGACTTGCACACTGTGTTCTGCCGCTTGTCACCTTCCTTGTCTTTGAGGTGTGAGTAGTCTTGCCACACTCTTCTCTCTTTCCTCGATTCCTTTCTCCGTGAGGATGTCATGTCACTCTGACTTCTTTTGTTGCAGTGGCAACCGTGCCACTCGGATCTCTTTCTTTCTCCTTTTCCTTTTAGTGGCAGACGTGCCACTCTGATGTCCACTTCCTTCTTTTCTTGTAGTGGCAACCGTGCCACTCCGATATCTTCTTCCCTTCGCTTCACGACCTACTCTGGACCGTTTCTGTTCTCCTCTTGGTCTGACCAGGCTTCTCCATGCAGCGCGCGCACTCTGCATGTGTTCCCCCTGGTCTTGTCCTCGTCCGAGGACACTCTCTCCATCTTCCTCAGCATTCTGAGTTAGCGTTGTGGCCTTCTCTTCATCTTCTCCTTCTCACCAGTTACTTTGGTTGTTGAAGTTTGTGGTGCCATACTCTTGGTCCTCTTTGTTCTTGAGCTTGTTGGACCACTTGACGGTCCGCGCTGCCGATCACTGGCAGGATACCTTCGGTCTTGTCGTCAGACCTCCAGTTCTGTAGATTCACTGACCCGTGCCTCGGTCACCTCCTTGTGCAACCCCTGGCGGGTTGGCTTCTGTGGTGCGACCATTTGGCTGGTCGGCTTGGCCTTTGTGGTGCGACCGTTTGACTGGTCGGCTTGACCTTTGTGGTGCGACCGTTTGGCAGGTCGGCTTGGCCTTTGTGGTGCGACCATTCGGCTGGTCGGCTTCACGAGGCGTGTCACGTCGTGTGACTACCTGTGTTCACGAGGTGCGTCACGTCGTGTGACTACCTGTGTCCGCTGCCTTGTCAGGCGCTGGTGCATGCTACTCTTCGTACCGTCGTGGTACATCTTCAGTGTAGCGTTGCTCCTTGTACCGTGATCTGTTGATGTGGAGGCTTCCTGGCGCCACCGGGTGTGGCTTTGCATCCGTGCCCGCCAGTGTCTGGTACTTGCTGCGCCCATCCTCTTCAGTGGGTTCCTCTCCTGTAGGCGCTGCAGTGTACCTTCCGCGTCCGGGGTACATCTGCGCTGAGTCCTTTAGTTCGCTCGAGAGTTCGCTCCACTTGATGCGGCGACAGCGCAGTCCTCGCTGGGGTGGATGTGGCTTGACACCGTTCTTCTTTCTTCCTCCTCGTCGCTGTGGGATGGTGCTGCATCCCTGTGGCACACTGTCTCTCCTTCCTCGCGCTTCTGTCGCTTTCCTGCGCTTCTGGCGCATTCCTGTGCGCCTCTGTCGCATTCCCGTGCGCTCACCATTGCGCATCAGTCTGCCCTTGCAGTACATGCCTTGCTGCCTCTTCTTTTAGCCTCTCTATTCTTTTCCTGCAGCTGGTGCAATGCTGCTCTCTGGCCACTAGATGGCAGTGCAGGGTACGCTTTTCTTCATGCAGCAGCACCCTTCTTGGCTGCCAGAACTTTCTGCTGAGTTGTCTTCCCTTTTGCAGGCTTTGGTAGAGCACAGAAGGGCTGGAGCTACCAGCAGAGCAGTGGAGTGCAGGCCAGCAGGTAAGTCTTTTACTTGTATTTATTTGAAGGCAGGAGGGGGCACAGGCATTGTCAGTGGGCTGCTCAGAGGGCAATGATGTATCACTCGCAAGCTGGGGCAGTTCATTCCTCGTGTGGATGGCGGCTGGGGCTTGGTGTGCACTACATGTGCTTTATTTGTTGCAGGAGGGTGTGGGCTCTGTAGTTCACTCCAGAGCAGCGCTGGCACCATCCGGTTGTCTCCACACCGCCAGCCCCCTTGCTGCAGGCCTTCCGACCTCACCGGCCTGGGGGGGGGGCTGTAGCAGCTCTCTTCGGCCGCCTGGGTGTCCCTCGCGCTCTTCGCGCTCCTTTATTCCTGCCCCCCGCTCGTGTGCCTTTGTTTTGCTGTCCCCGCTCATGGCGGGTGGGCTCCGCTCGCGTCGTAGCTTTAGCAGGACGGTGGCAGGGGATTTATTCACTCGCTCCTGTGCAAGTAGGGGCAATATGAGTGGCGCAGACGTGTCAGTGGTGCTTATTGTGCACTTGGACGGCGGATCTCCACTCACCAGGCCGCAACTCCAGTTCTGCTCCGCGCAGCGACTCTCAGCAGGCCAAGGAGGTGACGCGCTCGGACCTCGAATGTCTGGCTAGGTCGCAGGCACCGGGGGTCGGCAGCGCCGAGACACCTCGAGCGTGGAGCTGGCTGCGACGCTCCCTCTTCCTTCTCGGACGCGGGGTGGGCTCCCGCGGACCGTGCCGCTACTTCACTTCACGCGGGTGGGCTCCGCTGTCTATTTCTGTTTCTTCCGCCCCCCACCGCAGCAGCGTCTCAGAGCTCACACGCTGCGGGAGGGGGGTCACGGCATATTTTCAGTCGGCGGGGTGGGCTCCCGTCCGGCTTCCTCCCCTTGGGGGTCACGACGACACAGTCGATGCGGGTGGGCTCCGCATGGTCCATGCCTCTCACGAGGGTCGCGGCCGATGCGGGTGAGCTCCGCTCGGACCGCTCTGCAACCGGGCACGGCGGCAGGCTCGACGGGGTCGGGGTGGGCACCCGACTTCCTCCCCTTCACGGTGCGGGGTGCTCCCGGTCACTGCGGGACGTGCTGCGGGCTCCGCCTCGCCCTGCAGGCTTCTCGGCGTGTCGCGCCGTCATGCAGAGGGGGTGTCCTCACTGGGGCAGTCCTCTCTCCCTCCATGTTTTCTTTCCTTCGGTGCGCCGATCTGAGCGTGCACACGCGGGTGGAAGTACCCGCCTCATCGCCAGTGTAATGTTGGGCCTTAGGCCCTCATGCTAGGGGAAATGACTGACGCTGACACATAGTTGGGGATAGTGGGAATGGCCACGAGCACGTGCGCTCGGCCCTTTTATTGACAGCGTCACCTGACCCAGTGACGTCTGTGGTGGGTGGGTGTACAGTGTACTACATACATACAGGAACACTAGAGCGTGTCCATGCTAGGACGCTACACCTGGGAACCGCTCAGTTCAGCCAGTCAGCTCTCAGCCAGCCGCGCCGCCTCACACTGCCCCGGTAATGAGAACGATAACCTGTTTTATGTAGCGCTTCAAACGCACTTCTCTGGTTTCTAACCGTTGTAAAATATAACACAATCCAGAGAGTCCTCCTTTCGCTGCCCACGCGTCAACCATATGTGAGCCGGCCCCTCAGCAATATTAACCTCTTTTATATAGCGCTTCAACCGTACTGGTGTGGTTTCTAAGTGCTGTAATAATAGGACATCACAGAGCAGCACCCCCTCACTGGCCACACACCTTGTGGAGAGCCCCCAAACATAATAATATAAAGGGTATTTCTATATAGCGTTTCAAACCGCATTGCTGCGGTTCCTAACCTCGGTAAACAACGGGACTGTCACCTCACCATGCATCACCTTCTTCCTGCGCATCGCTTGCCGAGATCCCCCAAAACAACAATACTTTGTTTTCTTTAAATAGAGCCTCTCTGAAAGTTTGACGTTTCTTAGTGCCATAAATACGAGTGTGACATTATTGCCTTACCGCTGCGCCATGTCCTCAGATTTTTTTTTAAACAAAATAATTTGTTTAAAAACAGAAAGTGGAGGACTCTTATTTTTTATGTTGGGATGCCACCTGTCACCTTCAATGGTGTGAGTGAAAAGACTGTCTGCTGAAGACCAGTTTCTCTCAGGGATGTTCGGCAATCAAAGATACATTTTGTCCTGTTTGTGGCTCACTGGGTGAGCGAGGCAACCGACGGTGCAGGTATAATTTTATGATCTGCATTTGCATTACACCCTCGTTGTTTTTGTGTTTTGTACTGCACACAGTGTGCTTGTTTTGTTTGTGTTTTTTTTATATTAACTTTAAATTCCAGCTGTTTATTTTGCCTGCACGTTGGTTGCCCAGTTAGATGCTGATTTATTTTCCATCTCCTTTTTAGGTTTCTCTAGTAAAAAAAACAAGCATTTGCAATGCAATAAGCCTTGCATTTGCGAGAGTTTGAGCTATTGGCATTGTAAATGGCAATGCCTTTTATTTATATCTTTTGGAAACCTGCTAGCAGTACGTATACACACACTTTGTACTTCTTGTCCTTGCTTACAGAGAAGCAAGCCTGCCAGTAAAAGAAGCAGTTACTGTCAGCCTTACTTCTCGTAAGCAACGCCTATAAGTACAAAGTGCGTTTTTACGCACCCCTAGCAAGTTTTCAAAAGACATGAGTAAAAGTCATTGTCATTTACAAAGCTAATAGCTCAAACTCTCGCAAATGCGAGACCTATTGCATTGCAAATGCTTGTTTTCTCTTGTGGTGGTCCTCGCTTCGTGCAGGCTTTTTTCTTTTCGTGTAGGCATACTTGGACCGCGTTATTCTTTGTCTCTTGCAGGCTCCCTGATGCATCCATATGTGTGGAGCTGTTCAGTAGAATTTTCCTTTTCTGCAGATCTGTACACTGTAGGCTGTATCTTCCTATTTTGTGGGCCTCTCATTGTTGTGGGTACGCTGCTAGCCTAGTGGATGGATGCTGGAGCGGGTCTTCCATCAGTGCATGCTGTAAAGTGATAGCAGTCCTTTTTCCCCTTCCAAACAGTACTTTTCATTTCCTCTACCCCTCTTACCTGGTTTTTAGTTTGATCATGGAGAAGAGGGAGCTGACCTTCCTTTTCCAATGATCTTTTAAAATATGGGCCATGATTTCGGTAAAGTCTTTCTAATTGTTACAATGATGTTTAATTTCGATCTGGGAAAGCGATGAATAGACTGAATGTGAGTCTGTGATTTCACTTGCCTATGGGCCTGATTACGAGTTTGGTGGTGTGGCGCCAGGTCCGTCCTGCCGCCGCACCACCAAACCCGTAGTCGGGCCGCCCGCCAGAATACGAGTTTCTCGTGTCTGGCGGGCTTTTTTTAATGTTCTCACTGTGCTGCCTCAGAAAATGTGCACCACAATAGGAACGCCAAAAACAGTTCCTGCACTGATTGACTGTAAAGTCCATGCCGTGCAGGAACTGTGGTGCATGCACACATGGGGCACATGTGCCCCCGTGCATGCACCCTATGGCCCAGAGACAACTTTGTTTCCTCTCCACCACAGCTCTCATGGAGGAGGAACCGCCTTGAAAACCGTGACGGAGAGGAAACTTGTAATATGCTTGGCAGGACTGCGGCGGTCCCTCCAAGCATATTGCTGCCTCTACACCGCTGCATCACCACCAGAGAATGGCAGTTCCCTGGCGGCTGTGGCGGGACAATGGCAGTCTGACCGCACTAATTGTAATAGGGTGGTCAAAAGACTGCCACCGTCTGCCCCTGCAATTCTGGCGGTCCATAGACTTACAGACTCATAATCGAACCCTATGTCTACTAGAATGGTTTGTTATTTATTTTAAGAGGCAATGTGGGACACTTATCTTGACAAAGACTCGTATGTCAGCAGAAACTCATCGGATCATCATTTTTGTGGAATATATATTGCACCCGCAAATACCCTTGAGTACCCTTTGTGTGTGTGTTTATGTATATATTTGTGTATATGTATATATATTATATTTCCCTCGAGTAATATGAGATTGTAATTATTGAATGTCATTTCTACACATGTTGTAGAAGTATAATATTACAGTCTGTTTTCCATGTCTAGTAGTGATGTCACGTGTCACATGGTGTGATTTCCACCATTTAATGAATTTGCAAACGTAGCGTGGTCATGTGATCAAGGCCACAGGATGTAGCCGAAACGCGTCATGGGCAGCACGGGAAAAATAAACTTCTACACAGCAGATTATCGGAGTCCGTACCTGTTTTGTGCTTGATATGCACTTGGACTGGTGTTTTGTGTGTGTGTGTGTATATATATATATATATATATGTATATATATATATACACACATATAAATATGTATGTACATTTATGTATGCATGTACCTATGTATATGTATGTGTGTATATGTATATATGTATGTTTGTATTTATGTGTATGTATGTATATATATGTTTGTGTATATATATATTATCTACTGGCGGTCGCCAGTAGATAGTTATAGTTAGGACCCTGTTTCCATAGGAAATCTGAAAATTCTATTTTGAATAACTTTGGCGCCGGTTGACGAATCCTCGCGAATTTTTCAAAATAGGTGGGGCGCTCTGCTCCACTCCTACCCTGAAAGTCTCAGTGTGATTAGTCAAGCGGGGGCCGAGGAAAAAGGGGGGTCCCAAAACACGTTTTTCCCATGCATTTTTCCATAGGGACCTTTAGTCCAAGGTACAGCCCGAACGGCTGAACAGAATTACTTGAAATTTGGCAGAGAGGTAGTCCTCAGGTCAGGGATGTGCCTTTTGAATATCTGGAGTCAATCTGTTCAGTAGTTCCAGTGAAAATTTCAGTTAAAAGTACATATATATCTATAAGCGCGCACGGTGCGCGCACGGTGACGTGCACGAGCGCAATTCTGATTGGTTGTTAGATGTCAGTAAACATTCGAATCGGTCGAAATCAGGAAGTGTCGGCCGCCATTTTGTCTCTCGCAGTCGGAGGCAGTGAAAAACAAAGGTGGAGAACGTGAAAAGGGGGCAGAGTGGACAGTTCCTGACCCCCTACCCTTTGTCAGGGGGTCACTGAAGGACCCCCAAGTGTGAAAAAAACATTTATTTTTTTGACGAAAAAGCGCAGGGTGCGCGCGGGGTGCGCGCACGGCACGCCCAACGCATCGTGGGCGCTCAGTGCGCAAAGTGCACCAATTGCCCACTGCGAGTGCACGGTGCACGCACGGTGAAAAACCTGAAAAAAATATATTAATAAATACATAACTTAGCATTTAAAAAACCGTACAAATTCACTTAAAAAAACCATAGGTTTCACACACGTTATAGTTAGGAATTAGCATTTAAAAAACCTTGCAAATACACTTAAAAAACCATAGGTTTCACACATGTTATAGTTAGCTGGACATTTCCCTCGTAAAAAACCAATGAAATTCCCCCGTTATAGTTAGTGCAGGCAACTATAACTCACGCAACCGCAATCCTCTACTGATGACGTCAGATATTACATCACTGATTACATATGTGTCTTTCGGAAAAATAAATATTTGTAATATATGTATAGCTATAGATTAATGGAAGAAGACATGGGTAAATAGGTGTCTAAATACAGTGATGTAATATCTGACGTCATCAGCAGAGGACTGCGGTCGCGTGAGTTATAGTTGCCTGCACTAACTATAACGGGGGAATTTCATTGTTTTTTTACGAGGGAAATGTCCAGCTAACTATAACATGTGTGAAACCTATGGTTTTTTAAGTGAATATATATATATATATATATATATATATATATATCTATATCAAAGACTGGAGGCCCAATACTGTTCAGGATTGTTCTTTTATTCAATGCCTTGCAATCTCTTACATTTAAGAGTTCTTCTGGTCACGTGCCTACAACTGAAAAATACAGTTCACATGCTGCACCGTTTTTACCAAATATATTACCATATATTAAATGCACGCAGAAGCGCACTTGGCAGTTTGAATTTATTCCTTCCACCTGTGAACAAGGCCGACAGGGGCCGAAACGTTAGGACATTGGAAGTTTTTACTGCGATTTAAGAGGTTGCAAGGCATTGAATAAAAGAACAATCCTGAAGATTATTGGGCCTCCAGTCTTTGCTGTATTTGATTGTTGGGGGCTCTCCGTGCTCATTGTTAAAAGGAGGCCGTCTTGAAGGGTCGGTGGCTCCGGTAACGGAGGACTTTGTCTTGGATATATTTATATATGTATGTATGTGTGTGTATATATATATATTTTTAAATGTGGATGTGTGATGCACAGAGATGGTTGAGGCATTTGATAAAGGAACTTATTCCGAAACGCGTCATGCTACCCACTGTGTGGAAATAAAGGGAGTTTACCTGTGATTCCGCGTGGGCTCTGGTCTTTTCTGAGGAGGAAGAAGTTCCAGTTTCATGTGTTGTGCGGGCCACGAGCACATACAGAGCCCCCATCCGCATGAGGGTCGGCGTCAGCAGTGGCACAGCTTGTTTTTTCTCAAAGTTCTTGGGGTAACGCCGACCCGCCGCACCGCCCAGCGGGACTGTTCTGACATTTCAGAATTGTGACTTCACAACAGATGCGCACTCTCATTGAAGTGGTGCGTGTTACAGGATCGCAGGGGTATGATACGGCTGGATGGTAATTCGGACAACTCGTATTCCCAGCATGCAACAACATCTACACGCATTCAGGCATGGAGTAATGGGATGCTGCAGGCCCGGCCCACTGGGGCAGTACTTACGAAGGTTACCTGCAGCTGATGAACTCGGATCACCGAGTTTGAAACACCCTCCCATTTTCCTTAAACCAGCGGAGTGTCTCCACCAATAAGATCAAAGACGCTCTATTTTTAAATGTGGATGTGTGATGCACAGAGATGGTTGAGGCATTTGATAAAGGAACTTATTCCGAAACGCGTCATGCTAACCACTGTGTGGAAACAAAGGGAGTTTACCTGTGATTCCGCGTGGGCTCTGGTCTTTTCTGAGGAGGAAGGAGTTCCAGTTTCATGTGTTGTGCGGGCCACGAGCACATACAGAGCCCCCATCCGCATGAGGGTCGGCGTCAGCAGTGGCACAGCTTGTTTTTTCTCAAAGTTCTTGGGGTAACGCCGACCCGCCGCACCGCACCGCCCAGCAGGACTGTTCTGACATTTCAGAATTGTGACTTCACAACAGATGCGCACTCTCATTGAAGTGGTGCGTGTTACAGGATCGCAGGGGTATGATACGGCTGGATGGTAATTCGGACAACTCGTATTCCCAGCATGCAACAACATCTACATGCATTCAGGCATGGAGTAATGGGATGCTGCAGGCCTGGCCCACTGGGGCAGTACTTACGAAGGTTACCTGCAGCTGATGAACTCGGATCACCGAGTTTGAAACACCCTCCCATTTTCCTTAAACCAGCGGAGTGTCTCCACCAATAAGATCAAAGACACTCTATTTTTAAATGTGGATGTGTGATGCACAGAGATGGTTGAGGCATTTGATAAAGGAACTTATTCCGAAACGCGTCATGCTAACCACTGTGTGGAAATAAAGGGAGTTTACCTGTGATTCCGCGTGGGCTCTGGTCTTTTCTGAGGAGGAAGGAGTTCCAGTTTCATGTGTTGTGCGGGCCACGAGCACATACAGAGCCCCCATCCGCATGAGGGTCGGCGTCAGCAGTGGCACAGCTTGTTTTTTCTCAAAGTTCTTGGGGTAACGCCGACCCGCCGCACCGCCCAGCGGGACTGTTCTGACATTTCAGAATTGTGACTTCACAACAGATGCGCACTCTCATTGAAGTGGTGCGAGTTACAGGATCGCAGGGGTATGATACGGCTGGATGGTAATTCGGACAACTCGTATTCCCAGCATGCAACAACATCTACACGCATTCAGGCATGGAGTAATGGGATGCTGCAGGCCCGGCCCACTGGGGCAGTACTTACGAAGGTTACCTGCAGCTGATGAACTCAGATCACCGAGTTTGAAACACCCTCCCATTTTCCTTAAACCAGCGGAGTGTCTCCACCAATAAGATCAAAGACGCTCTATTTTTAAATGTGGATGTGTGATGCACAGAGATGGTTGAGGCATTTGATAAAGGAACTTATTCCGAAACGCGTCATGCTACCCACTGTGTGGAAATAAAGGAAGTTTACCTGTGATTCCGCGTGGGCTCTGGTCTTTACTGAGTAGGAAGGAGTTCCAGTTTCATGTGTTGTGCGGGCCACGAGCACATACAGAGCCCCCATCCGCATGAGGGTCGGCGTCAGCAGTGGCACAGCTTGTTTTTTCTCAAAGTTCTTGGGGTAACGCCGACCCGCCGCACTGCCCAGCGGGACTGTTCTGACATTTCAGAATTGTGACTTCACAACAGATGCGCACTCTCATTGAAGTGGTGCGTGTTACAGGATCGCAGTGGAGTGTCTCCACCAATAAGATCAAAGACGCTCTATTTTTAAATGTGGATGTGTGATGCACAGAGATGGTTGAGGCATTTGATAAAGGAACTTATTCCGAAATAAATAAAACCCCATACGAGATAATGTTAAATTTAATTATGTAACATAGTTAAAGTCTATAAATAGATATAAACTAATCTTAGAAATTATATATATATACAAAATAGTACACAATTATTATTTCATTATAAAATATTTTAATAACCTAGTTTGAATTAAAAAAAATAACGTAACAATAAATGTTATTACAAGTAGTTAAATTATTTTAGGTAATTCTATACATAACTTTTAATAATTATCTATGCACATTAAAAATTTGTTTTTTGTCTATATTGGAATTTTTAATTTAAACGTTAGAAAAAATTTTTTAATTGAATTTAGTATATTTCCATTAACGTTTTAATTCAGAATTGTAGTGATGTAACATTTTGATTTTGTTCTACATTTTAAAGTAAATATATACATTAAATGTAAATTAATATTTAACATAAACATATTTTTCATATTTATTTTCGAGCCAAATAAATTTTTGTTTAAATTGTCCTTGTAATTTATCACAGGGAGATCTCCTCATGGTATGAGGGAATTTGTTTTAAAAAAAAATCACCATATTAAAAGTAAGGTATCTTCGTGTCTATCACAGACCCACCACAACAGTCATAATAGCCATGTACTGTTAAGGAGGGTGTACAGATTCTGCAGTGTGACCCAGGCAGAACCCCATACTGACATTAATGTGAAATGCATAATTAATTCATATTATGAAGTCTATTCAGCGTGGCTGAGGGCACTGTATTTTTGTGAATTGCGTTATTTGACTACCCCTTTGATTAGGCTGTACTCACCTCAAAATGGTTGTGGTTCAATTTCTGGCACCCTGGCTCTGATCTTCTCTAGAAAAAGCTCATCATCTGCATATTTGCTCTCAAAACAATGAAGTATCTGCAACTTATAATGAGAATAACAACATTATTTACACTGCCAATTTAACCTTGGTGCCTATGATTCTAAGGACTACACCTATTATCAGTAATGTGTATCAATAATGATTGCTGCTCAGAGTGTGTGAAGATGTGGGATCACGCTGCGATCCACGCTGCACTTTACAAACCACCAAATATTAGCAATAAACACACAAAGAACCTTTAAAACATCAAGCTGTTCCTTATTATGCAGTACTTCCCAACCCATTGCATACTAAGGGGCTCATTACGATGTCGGTCAGAGTTCCCTCCTACCGACATCGCCACAGATGCAGAACCGACCGACCTCCGGCTGATGGTCCCGAAACGGCCCTCACCACAAGCTCCCATTGTGGAATGGAAATTTTTAAACATCCCTGCACCATGTGCCAGGCAACACATGGTGTCTGCCACACGGTGCAAGGATGTGAAGGGCAGCACCATAGGTGCTCCCCAAGGCTTCAACTGTAAGGCCAGGGGAGAAGTGGGCCCTGCTAGGGCCCCCCAAAGTCGCTCTCCGACAGCCTTTCCATGTTGGAAAGGGCCAACATGGGAAGGCTGTCGAAAACCGACATAATCCCGACGTCGAAAACGCTGTCCGTTAGGGATTATGTACAGCTTCCGACAGGCTGATGGTCTCCTTGAGCCTGTCAGAACCCAATCAGTTTGACTGGATGGTTTACACTCCGACTGTCGACATTATAATTCAACATTCGGAATGTAAAGCTACCATGTCGGTCGGTAAGCCTCCGAAAAGCGGTTGGAGGTTTACTGGCCGACATCATAATAAGGCTCTAATTGATTTCATTCTATGAATACAAAATGGCCCATGCTTACATGTATAACCCCACATATGTCGTCTTTGACAAAGTGTACTCTGTACAGTGGTCTGGAACCATGTTTTGCTGTGTGTTGATTTTCAAAGGTGAAATTAAGATTTCAGTAAAGCAAATTGTTTTTATGCTGGAAAATGTTTGTCATTACTTTCTATGTTGCATCCACCCATTCACTCTTCCTTTACAAACCTGTATAATTTGACCTTTTTCACTATTCATGTATGTATTCTCTTCACATCCTGTAAGATAGTTTGGAAGAGTCAGTTACCCAAATTCTGATCTAGGCTTGAAACTGTGTGCTCTTTAGCAGTAGTACTGGATGGTCAGAGATAACGGGCAAGTTTATGGACTTAGAGGATGGAAACAGATGTTTTCTTGTAAAAGAAAATAATCCATGCACCAATATTGTTAGAAGACTACAGATTTTTTTTACTGCCAATCCTGCACAAACTGATACTGCTAGGAACCATGCACATCAAATGTGTGAAACTATGGTATCACAGTATTTTATGTTGTTTAATACCACTGTATTAGGTTATTCAGTGACTGAGAAAAATGAGTGCAAAAATGAACTCTACACCAAATATAGTGACCTTCAAGTGCAACCAATGTTTCACATCAGCTTGATTCAGATAATGTAAACGGCGTGGCATTCGTTGACCCTGAATGATACTGTAGATTGATTTCTTCCGAAAACATATCTTTGATTCAATGATATGGTGATCGCTTACTGATAACTTTTCATTACAGCTATACAACTCAAGTTTGGTCTCATGTGTCCCGTGGACTTTGTTCCACAAGTCTTGTGCTCAGCGTTTGTTTTTTTAAATCTAAGCCATGCAGCATTGGTCTTTTTGGAGAGAAGGTTTAATACTGGTTACATTTCTGTGAAAGCCATTCAGTCTTTTCCTGGCAGGACAATCATGTAAATCTGAATTAATTGATTGAGGACTCAAGGTCCCTGTATGTGACATTGTAATTCTATATAATTTCTAAGACCATCATATAGTCATACATTGGGGTACATTCGCTGGGTCACACATTCCTGAGTAGATGATCCTGTTTGGAAATAGCTTCATAATCAGCCGCAGTCCGTGCAGGTAACAGCGGTGGGGCCGAGAAAGGGTGGATTTCGAGGGACGATGCTGAGGGAAAACTAATTATTTATTTAATTTTCCCTCAGCATCGTCCCTCGAAATCCTCCCTTACCTGGCCCCAATGCCCCACCGCTGTTACCTGCATGGACCGCAGCTGTTTATAATCCTTCCCGGAGTGAGGAAGAGAGATTATTCTTTCTTTGATAATGTTGGAGATATCTTTTGATGTAGGCTTGATGTGTTAAAAAACATTTAAATTCTCCAGACCAAACTGTCAACGTTTCTGAGGTAACATACAGACAGATGTTAACAATTTTTGATTATCAAGTAATCATGGGCACTTGTTTAATAGTATCTGATTCTATATATCTTCTTAACAAACATCCATGTAGTGGCTATGCTGGAGGGATCCCGACCTATGATTGATTTTCTGGAGGAATGAGTAAAGTCTTTTACACCAACACTGACCCTCTCCCCCACTTTTTCATGGAAAATGCACACTGGGTGCCTGGCCGCAGACCTCGGCTGGGGGCACCTCCCGTTCAGTAGCCACCAAACATGCTGCCCCCCTCAAGTATGATAACAGTCGGGTCTCTATTTTCCCTGACTATACTCTGCTGACACAACAACAGCGCTCCTCTTTCCTCTCAGTGAAACAGTGCCTTCGAGACCTGAATGTTCAATACCCTTTCATATTCCCGTTAAAGGTACGGATTTTACATGAACAGCAAACTCATTTCTTTATGGATTCGGATTCTGCTTGGGATTGGGTTGAAACCCACTTTAAGGGGAAGCATCACCCCCGATGTCTGCTGACCAAACACCGCGACCTGGACAGAGGAGGGGCTCGTGAGGTAAGAGATGGAGTGGGTCCGGGGTTTTCCCTAAACATCCCTCTCCAAATGAGCTACGGCAGAGCCAACAATCTGCCATAGAGGCTGCCTATGGCCTATGTCAACTCTCGCCATCGCACGGTACAGACTCAAGTTTGGCAGCAAGCGATGATGACATAATCTTGACAGGCTCAGGGAGTGGGGGGGATTCTAGCCGGAACAGTGGTCACACCACAGACAGCAGAGTACTTGTTTTAACGCCCTTGTTCCTGGCCTTTTTTTGGCATGCCCGTTGGGTGCCATACTGCATCAGCGCCCACTGAAAACACTCTCTATTCTTTGATAAAAAATACCTATAGGGGCTACTACCATCACAATATCGGTAGCAATTGTTGGACTATTGATGCTTTATGGCTCATACGCATGCAGTATATACTTAGTTTGTGAACCTGCAGGCCTTTACATCCCCTTCGACTTTCACAACTACACAGTACATTTTCACTTCCCGTACTTCAAGAGTTAGCTTTTAGAGCACATGTTTGGATATGCAGCCATTGGCTGTAGGCTCTAGCTTCTGTTTGAGCATTACTGGTTACACACTACTGTTATTCCCTATATGTCACGAGCGATGCAGATTTTCTTTCCTGACCAAGTACGTGGGGTTGTCTGGGGCAGGGGGCTGTCTACCCTGCTTATAATACACATGACAACATAGGCCATCACTGACCTACCAGATTCCTGACCCTAAATGTACGGGGGATGCATTCGACCTGCCTTCAATACTCTGTATAGGCATACATCAAATGACAGCAAGCACATAACTTCCTGCCAGAAACTCACCTCGCCGACAATGAACTTCACTGACTTAGCAAGCGATGGAGAGGCCAGATCTATGGTACACTGTACTCCTCTTATGCACAAGGGCCTTGCTATAGATCTATTCAGGGACCGCCTTTCAGACCCTTTGAATGGTGATTGATAAAGAAGGAAGAGATGTGTTTGCATTGGACTGACTAGATGACAATCCTGTCCTTTTGGGATGTATATATGCCCCAAACACAGAGCAAGGAGCCTTCTGGGCTACCCTGTCTGGCATCCTTGCCCAATGTGTGGGCATCCCGTGGTTACTGGGTGGGGGACTATAATAAAGTCATGGATCTTTCTCTTGACCCTTCCCACCCTCCGCTTCTCTGTTCCCCAGTCCATCAGCTCTCACGGCGATTCGCCCAGTGGACCTAGTAATGGTCACTCCTAGATCCCTGGAGAACCCATAATCCACACTTGCGCCTATATGTCTAACTTGATCATTTTCTTTGCTCCCCGAATCTTATCACAGTGAGTGCATTCTGACTAATTTGGGAGGGTGATCTCCAATTACGCTGCCCACAGGGCAGACATTAGATGGGGTGCACCGCATTCTACGGTCCCTACATGGCGACTTTCAATAGACACTTTGGCTGATGCGGCCTTCTGTGAAGTGCAGCATACACATATCACATGCCATTTTCCAGATAACCGTGCCAACACTACCAGCTGGGCTATAGAATGGGACTCTTCTAAAGTGGTAACCAAAGGCTTCTGCAAGCAAAATATAGCAGGGGAACGTAGACAGTTGACCCAGGACTTGAAGGCCGCTGAGGAGGAGGTAAAAACCATAGACCGCCACTTGCCCCCAAACCAGATCACCTGCTGCGCCCTGACTGACGCTAAAGCACGCCATGCTTGACTGATTGAGCATCTCCACTGCTATTATTATGCAGAATACACCACTTGAATTCATGCCATGGGTGACAAACGTGGACGCCTGCTCACATGGCTTGTTTGTAAAGCGGTACAATCCCCTCCAATCACGGTGATCGCACGTGATGGGGGCTCACCCCTGTGAACTCAAGTAGACATAATGTGAGCCTTCAGTTCCTATTGCATGACACTATATCAGGCTCTACCAGCACCACTCCGCAGGCCATTCAACAATTTTTAGATCCCTTATCCTTACCATTCATCACCACCATCGAACAATGCTAGCTGAGCGGTATGTGCAGTTACTACCTAGGCTGATCCATCTGGATCAGAACGGATTTGTACCAGATCGTTGCACATCTAATAACATCAGACGACTTTTTCACGTCATGGATCATGCCTCACTGTGCTAGCCATATACTTCATACTAGACCTAGAAAAGTCCTTTGATTCTTTATCCTGTGATTACCTGTTTGATGTTCTGAGGGCCATGGGATTAGGGCGGCATCTTTTAGCTTACACTAAGCTGCTATACACAAACCCTACTTCTCAAGCACATATAGGCCAGCTGATCTTAGCCTCCTTCTCAATAGTCTGTAGGATGCGGCAGGGGTGTCCCCTCTCACCCATCCTATTTACCCTTGCCATGGAGCCCATGGCACAGCGACTCCAATTGGGAATGCAAAACTGGGGCATTCCGCTGAATGGCGCAATGCATGTAGTGTCCCTATAAGTGGACCTTTTTGACGGCAACTTACAGGGAGCTTTTAAGGCCCTTAAGTCTCAAATGCGGTTTTGACCGCGGTTCCTGCTGGCTTTGGCGGGTAGAATCGCTCCCTCCAAGATGATTGTCCATCGTCGGCTACTATACTATTTTTTTAGTGTTTCTGTATTTCCAATGTGGCGATTCTTTCTTGACTGGGACCCGGCACTGTGAAATTTGTTCTGCGATAACAGGAGGCGTAAGATAGCCATAAACAAGCTTCAGCTGCTTTTGGGGGGAAGAGGGCTGGGAGCACCATCTTTTGAAGCTTCTTACCTCACAGCACAGCTTCAGTGGGGGTCAGATGGCTATCAGGAAAAAATCTTTATGAAACGAGTACAAGGGATGGTCCCCTCCCTTGGCATGTATTATAACAGCTTCTTCATCCCACCGTTAAACTGTACCGTTCATGGACTCTCTGTGTATGGATAGCTCGGAGGTGCTTGGCAAGAGTCTTCCAGCTCACAAAGTGTACACTCCCCTACTTCCTGGCCACACCGCTCCAGGGTCTACCTTAGCCCTTGGGGCATTTTACTAATGAAGCAAACACAAGGAGATTTGCATATAGCTGTGTCTGAACTGGTGTGGCGAAATGAGCTAAAGAACGATGATGGATTCCACCCAGATCTGTGACTCGGGGTGAGTGTCTGAAAAGTTTCAGCGCTCCGTCCATCTCCTTCTGTTTACTTTGTTCGCCCTTATTGGAAGGGTATGCCCAGGCTTGGGTCCCTTGCTCACTTTGCCACTGGATCCAAGCTAGCCTGGCTGATGAGCGCTGTTAGCCCGAAACCGGTCCCAGGATGCTTGTTTTTAGTCCAGGGAAGACATGACTTGGCAGTTCGGGCTGGACTGTTCCCATGAGGCACAGGGTCAAGACTGATTTGCATATAGCTGTGTCTGAACTGGGGTGGCGAAGCGAGCTAAAGAACGATGATGGATTCAACCCAGATCTGTGACTGGGGGTGAGTGTCTGAAAAGTTTCAGCGCTCCGGCCATCATCTCCTTGTGTTTACTGCAGTTTACTAATGACCAGTTAGCAATCTGTCATGCGCATTCCATTGACACAGTGGGGGGTTTCGTTTTAAGACACCCATTTACTCAAGTCAGCGCTCCATCCATCATCTCCTTGTGTTTACTGCATTTTACTAATGACCAGTTACCAATCTGGCATGTGCATTCCATTGACACAGTGGGGGGTTTCGTTTTAAGACGCCCATTTACTCTAGTTGGGTCCGTTGTGCTAAGAATACGACATTCACCCGACTGAATTTCTTTTACACAAGCAGTTATTAAGAGCACTCAGGTCACTGTGGGGTGTGAATGACACAGAGCTGTCCACCCATACAGTGACACCTACATTGCACACCATGGGAGGAAGACAGCACCTTATCACTTGGTTTTGCAAAGCCATCGGGGAACATACTGGGATCCCACTGACTCATCTGCACCGGGAATGGGAGGAGGAGGAGGAGTGCCCCTTGCATGACACTGAATTGGTATGGGCACTCGAATCTCCCCACGTTATCTCCAGAAACGCATGATTTAAGAACATTCAATATAAGATACCCCATAGGGCTTACCTCACACCTTCCAGATTAAACAGTATTTTCCCAATGGCCAACCTTACCTGCCCCAGATGTCAAGCCCAATCAGATGGCTTTCAACACATGCTTTGTTCATACCCTATTATAATAGGCTTCTGGCATTATACACACACTGTACTATCCACCGTTATGGAGCTCACAACTCTAAACTCATGAGAGGCCACAGCACTAGGTATATTTCCCAGAAGGAAAAACTACAAGGTGTTGGCGCGCTTTGCTAATCTAGCTTTTTTCTTTTGGCTAGGCACCTGCTGACCATGCATTGCCGTGCACATCAACCCCCGTACTCCTGCCAATGGCCTCTACGCCATTGGGTGTGATGCGAAGAGTTCTGCGTTGCACTGGGAAGAAGCCCGAAAACACCAGAAACGCCCCATAGCGCAGCCTGGGACTCCATGCTAACGCAATTAAAATAACATACGGCTGAAAACTCTCCTGCCCCCGCATCTCTCTACCCCTCCTTGCCCTTCAGACCCGGGGCCAGCCAATGAATCCTAAAGGTCTGCTTCTGTGTTACAGTTGCTATTAGATACTCCGAATGTTCCGGGGTTCCAACCTGGCCTGTGCATCCCCCGGCCTTTCATGCTCCTATGTTATACGCTCATGCATTCCACTTTGTTTCCCTCTGCCAAGGTTAAGTTTCCTAACTTTATCAACCTCCTGTACTATGATGAAGGCCCCAAATATTCAGTAGCATCGAATCATATTTAGATTACACAACTTTGCTGATACTTTACCATAACCAAGTGAGGAAGTATAAACCTGGCTCAGCCAAAAATTCAAGACTCAAAGCTTTCACCTGTTGATGATAATTTGCATTATATATTAAATGTCTTATAATATCACTCTGAGATCTCTCCTAATGTAGAATGTGTAATAATGCTTGTCGAAATGCATTACTGTGTTACGCAGCGTTGTACAACCTAAAACAGTAATACACACTATTTAAAATGGAAGCAGGAAGGGTGCTCATACTTTTTAAAATAAAACTTCGGAATGGTGGAAATTGTTTTATTTAATAAACATTAGCAAAGACTTGCGTGCTTTTGTCATATGAGGAATAGGTATATATGCTGTTAGGACTTGGATTGGAATGGTTGATGTTAAATGTACATGATTAAGCAAAACCATAGAATATAAAGCGGGCGCACTTTCCTTTTCACATCACTGTACCTTGTGTATTTCGTGCTTAATATTGTTTTGCAATAGTGTTATGCATGCTGTTCTTGGATACACTGCAACCAGATAGAGGCTCGAGCAAAGAGAAAGGCCAGAAAGGCAACTGTGTCAGCAATGGTGCGGCATATTTGTTTCAAAATACATCATACCATGTGCTGTCTTGATGGCTTGTGGACTTCAGAATGATAATTTACTGCATTGCCAAACTTGTTAAAACCCCAAAACACCACACCGTTGTCAAGGTCAACCTGATTATTTTCCTTTGCCTCCCTAGTTCGGTTCCTTTGAGAAGCTAGAAGTCCAGTCTCAAGAGGCGATGGTGATACAATGTAGCAACAGTATTGAATTAGCATAATTAACCTTTTAGGCAGGTAATATACGTTTGTTTCACCTGCCTCTGGAACACAGAGACCATTGTACAGCCACTAGTCAGTTTGATGAAATTTCCCTTTAGCTACTTTAAATTCTGCTAATTCCTCAAACGTGATATTTTATGGTGCTGAACATGAACAGAAATTCATGCTGCTTAAGTGAATTTAGTGCTCATGAAAAATGCCACAATAAAAACCCTGGAAACCAAAGACTGCTGTATTTGATTAATTTACGGCTATGGGTAATAAAGTGGTTCTTAAAAATAATTAAATTGCTCTTTCCTATGAGTCTTGCCATTTAACGAACAGAAACAAAATGTTTCAGCTTTGCTTAGTAACAAGCGTAAATTGCGCAGTGCATTAATGCATCCAAAATCTTTCGCTCCAGATCTATGACATCAGAGTCACCTTTCTCCATCCTGTCAATCTTAACCAAGTGTAGCAAACAGCTACTAATGATTCGATTTGTTAACATAAATAAATAAACATAACCTTAGTTTGCGCATTTGTGTACACTGTTTACCGTTTCTTGACCTTAGCTTATTTTGTGACATGTTCTTTACTATTGAAGAGACTGTCTCATTCTGCTCCCAGCCTGCAACCAGGAGTCCGTCAGCAAAGTTTTTAGACAATGTGAGAGCGCTTTTTAAATGGTCATCTTAGTTTGTTCTGTTTCTCTTACAGTGTTTACTCACAACCATGAGTCATGGTAATTACACCTAACTTACAGTGAAATATGAGAAAATAAAAGGAAGAAACATTGGATAAATCATTAGGTCTCACCTACAGACAGTTTTAGCTGTCTGGCAGGAGCTCATGTCATCGCACAACATATGCATAGAGCTAGAGAAAGGGGCTTTTGGACAGCCCGTTTCCGCCATTGATGTCTGTGGCTCAGCTGGTTTTAGTCGTTGCGGGAAAGGATCCATTCACGCTGGTATCCGCCCACGGAACCGCGAAGATATAGATTGCAAAAAAAAGTAGCCCACACTCTGTGACCTGCTGTGTTGGTGCTGGCTCTGAATAAACTCTCCCGAAGCACGACCGGTGTCCGTGTGCTTTCTTCCTCGCCTGCCTGGAAGTGGGAGAATGCGCCTGGTGTTTGCATATATATATATATTCACTTAAAAAACCATAGGTTTCACACATGTTATAGTTAGCTGGACATTTCACTCGTAAAAAACCAATGAAATTCCCCCGTTATAGTTAGTGCAGGCAACTATAACTCACGCGACCGCAATCCTCTGCTGATGACGTCAGATATTACATCACTGTATTTAGACACTTATTTACCCATGTCTTCTTCCATTAATCTTTAGCTATACATATATTACAAATATTTATTTTTCATAAAGACACATATGTCATCAGTGATGTAATATCTGACGTCATCAGCAGAGGATTGCGGTCGCGTGAGTTGTAGTTGCCTGCACTAACTATAACGGAGGAATTTCATTGGTTTTTTACGAGTGAAATGTCCAGCTAACTATAACATGTTTGAAACCTATGGTTTTTTAAGTGAATTTGCAAGGTTTTTTAAATACTAATTCGTAACTATAAAGTGTGTGAAACCTATGGTTTTTTCAGTGAATTTGTACGTTTTTTTAAATGCTAAGTTATGTAATTATAATTTTTTTTTTTCAGGTTTTTCACAGTGCGCGCACCGTGAATTATTATTTTTTTTTAAATCGCGAGGTGCGCACACCGTGCGCTTTGCGCACCGAGCACCCACGATTCGCAGTGCGTGCCAAGGGAGAAAAAAACATTTTTATTTTTTTTTAAATCGCGAGGTGCGCGCCTTGTGCGCGCACGGTGCGCTTTGCGCACCGAGCACCCACGGTTCACAGTGCGTGCCGTGCGCGCGCGGTGCGCGCACCCCGCAATTTAAAAAAAAAAAATAAATTGTTTTTTTCTCCCTTGGGAGTCCTTCTGTGACCCCCTGACCAAGGCTAGGGGGTCAGGAACTGTCCACTCTGCCCCCTTTTCACGTTCTCCACCTTTTTTTTTCACCCCCTCAAACTGCGAGAGACAAAATGGTGGCCGACACTTCCTGGTTTCGACCGATTCGAATGTTTACCGACATCTAACAACCAATCAGAATTGCGCTCGCGCACGGCAGGGTGCGCGCACAGTGCGCGCACGGTGCTCGCGTACAGATATTGATATGCTTTTAAATGCTATTTTCTCAGGAAATACTGAACAGATTTACACCAGACCTGCAAAAGGCACTTCCTTGACCTTATGGCTACCTCTCTGCCAAATTTCACGTAATTCTGTTCAGCCGTTCGGGCTGTAGCTGCGACTAAAGGTCCTATGGAAAAATGCATGGGGAAACACGTTTTGGGACCCCCCCTTTTTCTCGGCCCCCGCTTGACGAATCACCCCGAGACTTTCAGGGTAGGAGCTGAGCGGAGCGCCCCATTAGTTTTGAAAATTTCGCGAGGATTCGTCAACCGGCGCCAAAGTTATTCAAAATAGAATTTTGAGATTTCCTATGGAAACTAGGTTGTAACTATAACTATCTACTGGCGACCGCCAGTAGATAATATATATTTATATATATATACACACAAAAGCAAACGTCCAAGTCTGGACATTAGGACGGCACTCCACAAAGCTGGTGATTTTTCAAATTCCATATTTTATTCCTTAATCCTCACTTCGTCATTTATGCATTTCGGCTTTTAAAATCAGCCTTGTTCATGATGACGTCATATCCCCTTTACACATGTATATATATTTCAAGATGTCCATACTTTTTTATGGGATGGCGTAGGCAAAATACGTTCCCAGTCCTTCATTGCACCACCTAATCCATCCTCCCCCATCTTTGCACATGGAAGATCTGGAGCCTGGTCTGCAGATAATAAAGGAACCCATTCTGAGCGACTTGTGGCCGCAGATTCAGACAAAAAATACAGATATCCAAAGACAACCCTACCTTTGTAATCAACCTGGTAGTATAGTAATTGGTAGTGATGATGGAACTTAACAGTAAAAAGGTTCCTTCATTGTCCCCTAACTGCAGAAAAGATTGGTGCTTGCCCCCTGCAAAGTCAATGTGAATCTTGTAACCAGATACAACAATGGAATATGAAATTAAAGAGATAAATAAGTTGATCATCACATCTTTAATGCTCACCAATAATGCAGAATCATGCAGGTGCAAAGATGGAGGTAAACAAGCAGAAAACATAATTGGCACTTAGTACAAGGCTGAATTGGTTGCACGATACCGCTAGCAAAAAAGCAGGATACAGTAAGAAACCTGTCTCCTTATGTGAACTATTTACTGGCCACCTGCCAACTGATGCACAGTCTAGTCTTTCAACATTGATAATGTGCTAGGTCCTTATTTAAAGATAATGTGAAGGTCCTCGTTTAAGATTAATTACACCATGGCCACTTCAAACTTAACATGCATGGTTTAGTCACTCACCTAGTGATCAATCTGCCTTGGTTTATATTTATTTCTGGTGTGTGTAATTTGTTTTTCTACTTTTTTATTGTTGAGTCACGTCGTAGCTGAATGGATTGTGGCCTGTTTTTAAAGCTCGGTGACTGCTAGGCTTTTTTTAATTTTTCCTATGAACTCTAGGCACATTTTCTGACTTGAGTTGGCAAGCTGCTTCTGTGAATCCTTAGTTCTCATTTACCTACCACTTTAAAGTGGGGTCATTATTTTAAATAGGGCACACTGTGGATCAGTACCTTGGTTGCCACATTGACTACTTAATGTCTAGTCTTTCCAACTTTGATAATGTGCTGGGCACATGGGCATTATTTAAGGTCTGCTGCACTTCAATTACTCAAAGGCCGTGCTGCCTGCAGCTTGCCCATTTGTACCTGATTGCCATCAGCCTCTGGCTATGTGGATGTTTCATCTACCCAAGAGCATGATTACTAAACCATGGACCCTCCACTGCAGCTCAGTACCTATAAATTAATGACTAGCCCAATCATTTAATTAATAGTTCACATAGGAAAACAGGAGCAATGTTATACTCTTTTGAAATGTTCTTTTGAGTCTTTTCATCAAGTTCTTTTTTGGATGCTGCCATCATACAGGCTCCCATGACAGTAATCTTATATCATGGCTTGCCATTAAATGGAGTATTGCCATCCCACTCTTTATACACAAATACCCTAATCGTCAAATTAAAGCAAAGCTTCACAATGTGAGATATGGCAGTCAAGCATAGATGCTTCAAGGCTGACCTGCTCACCAAAATCTGTCGCTGTAATATAACTGCTCCACCATAGGATGATGTGGTAATCAATGCCCACAACTCCCTTCCTCTAACTACCAGTGATATCCATTCGAACTTGATTTGGAAGCTCTCGCCTACTTGTGTGGAATAGGGAAAGAAATGTTTACTTTCTTTCTGCTATATCGTCAGCTACATGTTGCTCTTTGCAAACTACGGCCATGATTGAGGAAATAGCTTGTTTTGCCTCTTGGTTGATTTCAGTTCCTGTATGGAATTGCCACTTGGCCACACAGTTAATTTTCAAAACAATCTGGAGTTGTTTAATTTAAAAATAATAAATACTCGTTCCATTCACATGGCAGGCCTTATTGTTGACTCAATTTTCACTTTAACAGATCACATCACCAGTATCGAACCTATGCAATCTATTGAGGTCAACAAACTAGTAATCCCTTTTCAACTCAGAGTCTCATCGCCTATCAAAAGACTGCAAATCTCTCCTACAAAATAGGAAAGAGAACAGGGTACGATAGATCTGACCAGTTTATCAGGCTTTTGCAGACTATTCCACCAACATAACAACTCTTGATCCAAGGTTCATTTTGAAACATTTATATGACAAGGTTACTTGACTCTACACATACATTAAGTACAACGTGGTTGGTGGGTCTACATTCAATCCATTGAAGCCAAATGGACATACATCTTGGACAGAATTAGTAAGGCACCAGTTCTTTCAAAGGAATGTTTCAGAATTGTCGTAGACCTAATATTTCTCATTGTCTCATTAGCTACTATTGCATCCTTGCATAAGGTCAGAGAAAATCTTATCTTCCTTTTTACTGAGATTACTAATATCTGCCTGCCTGTAGAACAAGGACATATTATAGTTCATAAGTCCATGGTTTTAACACCGCCCTTAGATGTATTCCTCACTGCTTGAACAGTCATGACCTTCTCTGACTACCATCTACTTGAAACCTTTAGATTAAGGCATCTATCAGGCTCACCTATGCCCAACCCAATTTATAAAGCAAACAGTAGAGGAATTTTTGCTGTTGTTCAGTTACTCTCTTCAGGCAGGAAAACGTCACTTGAATGGAAATCAGCACTAGTTCAACTATTTTGAAAAGAAACCATCTTCAAGCCAGGATGGACCTAATAATGTCTGCCCATTTTTCTGCTTCCCTCTTTGGGGAAGCTTCTCTCAAGAAATTCATGTTCAGCTAAGTGCAAAAACATGTAGATGCAAATGTGCTTCTGAACTGATTTCAGACTGGGGTTGGCCAGAAAGGAGCACAACACAGCTTTTTATATCAGTTTTTGATACCTTGAAAAATATGTTAACAATAGCGGTATCTGTAAACTGATACTCTTGTACCCCTCTGCCACATTAGAGATTCTAGACCACATCTTCCTTGTTTCAAGACTCCGGGAGGCTGGGGTGAGAGGGACTGCCTTAATGTGGATTTAGTCAACCCTGCCCAACAGGAATCACTTTGCTTTTTTACCACCATTCAGTTTAAACACCAAAAACATCTCCTGTGATTTGCCTGTGGGATCTATACTGCCCCTTCTTGAATTAATCCATTTGGTTCTCTGAGATCTATCAGGGTTTTAAGGTCAGACAGACAGTGAGCCTAGTCCGTTTCAAGCTAATGTGTTTTAGTGGGCAATTCATCTCCGTTGTGTCTTGTCCCTCCTTCAGGGATACAGGGCATCCATACATCCTTGAGAGCATGGTATACATTGCAGAATTTCCATGCTCGAAGGTACATTAAAAGTGTTAGATAGCCACTGTTCAGGAAATCAGTTGGAGACCCAGCGTTGATCAAGATAGGAAATGAGGGCTCATATAGTGGCCTGTAAAATATTTTCCTAGTGTTTTGCTTTGGGTAGTTGATGTAGAATTTAAAGCACGATACATAGTTTCATGCATTGGTGAACGCCAGGGGTGTACATAGTCATGCCACAAAGCAAGGTGCAGCCATATTTAGATCTCAATTTTGTTTTCATTCATGCTTCCTCGCTCACCTCTGCAGGGCAGAGGAGAAGCTCCTTTCAAAATCTGTGCAGATGAGAGAAGCTGGAAACTGTAAATGATCAGGACATTTTGCAAACGATAGCAAAGGGGCGAGGAAAAGGAACCAGTCGTCCTTTTTGCACGCCAAGTCCCGACTCTGTGCCCTAAGTAGCAGTCAAAGGGTGACAATGCGCACATCTGTGGGTGTAGACTGAGCGCTGTTCATTTCAGCACCATTCCAGTAAGTCAATAAAACGCTGGAGTATGTTGGGGTCAGATGCTGTGTTCTTTGTCTCCGCGTTTTAATGAGGCAGTTTCCTTTGTGTATCTCTGGGAATTGAGAAATCAAGCATTTGAGTGGATTTGGGATTCCAGTCACTTGGGAGCTCCCTTGATGTATTGTACTTTTTGACATCTTGCCCGCGTGACAGAGAGAGAGTTGCGTGTAATCACCCTGCTTTAATCAATAGAATAATTGATAAACCAGATAAGATTTAAACTGATTACATCCCGGCAGAACTCCCTGTAGGCCTTGGACTCACTTAATTTTGACATGTGTGTAGCGTACCCTGCGGATGAAGTACAGCTTGAATTATCTGTTTTTATGTGCTTAATGATGGGGAGGGTGTTAAAGTCAAGTGTTTAATTAACCCAGCAATGGGCTGCTCTGTCACTTACACATACACGCAGCTGATTGAGATATCTTACTGAGATGACTGAATAGAAATGATAATGCGGCACTGAGACGGAAGATTGCCTTTTCAATCTATTTGCTGGGTCATCGCTTTGAATGCGTTATTGGACGAAAGGCACCCAGATCAGGAAAAACACAGCTTTGAAGTAAGTTATTTCCTAGCCCAAGTTAACTAAAAGGGAGATATGTTTCACGATCGTAAACCTTTCTTGGTTTTGTAGGAGGTCTTGCTTTCCATTTAATATTTGCTTGAATAATTTCGCATAGAGATGGAAGAGCCAGGGTCATGGCCCCAAGTATCACTTTCTGTACCTCTTAAAGTGCCAAAATTACGTAAATGAGTTTAGTACTATACACACTGAAAGTGAATTTCGCAAGTGTGGTTTTTAAAATACTTTTATGTGGATCGTCATTTTATGTGTGCATATATATGTGTGTATATGTGTGTGTATATACATGTGTTCGAGTGCAGCCCAATTGTTGGACCTTCCCGAGAGCAAGATATTGATGCGGCCGTCCTGCCGCAGGGCTGCACCACTTCGTAATGGGGGCCACGGAGTTCCTAATCAGGAGGGGCTTCGTTTGTGGGGCACAGGAGTGGATTTAAACCGCCAAGCTGTCCGGGGCTCATGTGGAGCCGTAATCAACAGTGAATTTTAAGCACCACCATCTGAGGATTTTAACACGGACTACACCTCCCAGAACACAACGTGATATCTCATTCAGAGTTGTCCAATCAGGACTCACGATATGATGTTAAAAGGAAGGTGTGGCCACATGTGTGCTTTTGACTGCATTCACCCTTTGAAAAAGAGAACTCTCGAAACGCGTCAGGGCTGTGGTCTGCTGTTTCATTGACCGGGTCAGCGCGACTGTTTTACCGAATAAAGCTGTTGGGAAAAGCTTTTCTGTGTTCGAGTGCAGCCCAATTGTTGGACCTTCCCGAGAGCAAGATATTGATGCGGCCGTCCTGCCGCAGGGCTGCACCACTTCGTAATGGGGGCCACGGAGTTCCTAATCAGGAGGGGCTTCGTTTGTGGGGCACAGGAGTGGATTTAAACCGCCAAGCTGTCCGGGGCTCATGTGGAGCCGTAATCAACAGTGAATTTTAAGCACCACCATCTGAGGATTTTAACACGGACTACACCTCCCAGAACACAACGTGATATCTCATTCAGAGTTGTCCAATCAGGACTCACGATATGATGTTAAAAGGAAGGTGTGGCCACATGTGTGCTTTTGACTGCATTCACCCTTTGAAAAAGAGAACTCTCGAAACACGTCAGGGCTGTGGTCTGCTGTTTCATTGACCGGGTCAGCGCGACTGTTTTACCGAATAAAGCTGTTGGGAAAAGCTCTTCTGTGTTCGAGTGCAGCCCAATTGTTGGACCTTCCCGAGAGCAAGATATTGATGCGGCCGTCCTGCCGCAGGGCTGCACCACTTCGTAATGGGGGCCACGGAGTTCCTAATCAGGAGGGGCTTCGTTTGTGGGGCACAGGAGTGGATTTAAACCGCCAAGCTGTCCGGGGCTCATGTGGAGCCGTAATCAACAGTGAATTTTAAGCACCACCATCTGAGGATTTTAACACGGACTACACCTCCCAGAACACAACGTGATATCTCATTCAGAGTTGTCCAATCAGGACTCACGATATGATGTTAAAAGGAAGGTGTGGCCACATGTGTGCTTTTGACTGCATTCACCCTTTGAAAAAGAGAACTCTCGAAACGCGTCAGGGCTGTGGTCTGCTGTTTCATTGACCGGGTCAGCGCGACTGTTTTACCGAATAAAGCTGTTGGGAAAAGCTCTTCTGTGTTCGAGTGCAGCCCAATTGTTGGACCTTCCCGAGAGCAAGATATTGATGCGGCCGTCCTGCCGCAGGGCTGCACCACTTCGTAATGGGGGCCACGGAGTTCCTAATCAGGAGGGGCTTCGTTTGTGGGGCACAGGAGTGGATTTAAACCGCCAAGCTGTCCGGGGCTCATGTGGAGCCGTAATCAACAGTGAATTTTAAGCACCACCATCTGAGGATTTTAACACGGACTACACCTCCCAGAACACAACGTGATATCTCATTCAGAGTTGTCCAATCAGGACTCACGATATGATGTTAAAAGGAAGGTGTGGCCACATGTGTGCTTTTGACTGCATTCACCCTTTGAAAAAGAGAACTCTCGAAACGCGTCAGGGCTGTGGTCTGCTGTTTCATTGACCGGGTCAGCGCGACTGTTTTACCGAATAAAGCTGTTGGGAAAAGCTCTTCTGTGTTCGAGTGCAGCCCAATTGTTGGACCTTCCAGAGAGCAAGATATTGATGCGGCCGTCCTGCCGCAGGGCTGCACCACTTCGTAATGGGGGCCACGGAGGTCCTAATCAGGAGGGGCTTCGTTTGTGGGGCACAGGAGTGGATTTAAACCGCCAAGCTGTCCGGGGCTCATGTGGAGCCGTAATCAACAGTGAATTTTAAGCACCACCATCTGAGGATTTTAACACGGACTACACCTCCCAGAACACAACGTGATATCTCATTCAGAGTTGTCCAATCAGGACTCACGATATGATGTTAAAAGGAAGGTGTGGCCACATGTGTGCTTTTGACTGCATTCACCCTTTGAAAAAGAGAACTCTCGAAACGCGTCAGGGCTGTGGTCTGCTGTTTCATTGACCGGGTCAGCGCGACTGTTTTACCGAATAAAGCTGTTGGGAAAAGCTCTTCTGTGTTCGAGTGCAGCCCAATTGTTGGACCTTCCCGAGAGCAAGATATTGATGCGGCCGTCCTGCCGCAGGGCTGCACCACTTCGTAATGGGGGCCACGGAGTTCCTAATCAGGAGGGGCTTCGTTTGTGGGGCACAGGAGTGGATTTAAACCGCCAAGCTGTCCGGGGCTCATGTGGAGCCGTAATCAACAGTGAATTTTAAGCACCACCATCTGAGGATTTTAACACGGACTACACCTCCCAGAACACAACGTGATATCTCATTCAGAGTTGTCCAATCAGGACTCACGATATGATGTTAAAAGGAAGGTGTGGCCACATGTGTGCTTTTGACTGCATTCACCCTTTGAAAAAGAGAACTCTCGAAACGCGTCAGGGCTGTGGTCTGCTGTTTCATTGACCGGGTCAGCGCGACTGTTTTACCGAATAAAGCTGTTGGGAAAAGCTCTTCTGTGTTCGAGTGCAGCCCAATTGTTGGACCTTCCCGAGAGCAAGATATTGATGCGGCCGTCCTGCCGCAGGGCTGCACCACTTCGTAATGGGGGCCACGGAGTTCCTAATCAGGAGGGGCTTCGTTTGTGGGGCACAGGAGTGGATTTAAACCGCCAAGCTGTCCGGGGCTCATGTGGAGCCGTAATCAACAGTGAATTTTAAGCACCACCATCTGAGGATTTTAACACGGACTACACCTCCCAGAACACAACGTGATATCTCATTCAGAGTTGTCCAATCAGGACTCACGATATGATGTTAAAAGGAAGGTGTGGCCACATGTGTGCTTTTGACTGCATTCACCCTTTGAAAAAGAGAACTCTCGAAACGCGTCAGGGCTGTGGTCTGCTGTTTCATTGACCGGGTCAGCGCGACTGTTTTACCGAATAAAGCTGTTGGGAAAAGCTCTTCTGTGTTTGAGTGCAGCCCAATTGTTGGACCTTCCCGAGAGCAAGATATTGATGCGGCCGTCCTGCCGCAGGGCTGCACCACTTCGTAATGGGGGCCACGGAGTTCCTAATCAGGAGGGGCTTCGTTTGTGGGGCACAGGAGTGGATTTAAACCGCCAAGCTGTCCGGGGCTCATGTGGAGCCGTAATCAACAGTGAATTTTAAGCACCACCATCTGAGGATTTTAACACGGACTACACCTCCCAGAACACAACGTGATATCTCATTCAGAGTTGTCCAATCAGGACTCACGATATGATGTTAAAAGGAAGGTGTGGCCACATGTGTGCTTTTGACTGCATTCACCCTTTGAAAAAGAGAACTCTCGAAACGCGTCAGGGCTGTGGTCTGCTGTTTCATTGACCGGGTCAGCGCGACTGTTTTACCGAATAAAGCTGTTGGGAAAAGCTCTTCTGTGTTCGAGTGCAGCCCAATTGTTGGACCTTCCCGAGAGCAAGATATTGATGCGGCCGTCCTGCCGCAGGGCTGCACCACTTCGTAATGGGGGCCACGGAGTTCCTAATCAGGAGGGGCTTCGTTTGTGGGGCACAGGAGTGGATTTAAACCGCCAAGCTGTCCGGGGCTCATGTGGAGCCGTAATCAACAGTGAATTTTAAGCACCTCCATCTGAGGATTTTAACACGGACTACACCTCCCAGAACACAACGTGATATCTCATTCAGAGTTGTCCAATCAGGACTCACGATATGATGTTAAAAGGAAGGTGTGGCCACATGTGTGCTTTTGACTGCATTCACCCTTTGAAAAAGAGAACTCTCGAAACGCGTCAGGGCTGTGGTCTGCTGTTTCATTGACCGGGTCAGCGCGACTGTTTTACCGAATAAAGCTGTTGGGAAAAGCTCTTCTGTGTTCGAGTGCAGCCCAATTGTTGGACCTTCCCGAGAGCAAGATATTGATGCGGCCGTCCTGCCGCAGGGCTGCACCACTTCGTAATGGGGGCCACGGAGTTCCTAATCAGGAGGGGCTTCGTTTGTGGGGCACAGGAGTGGATTTAAACCGCCAAGCTGTCCGGGGCTCATGTGGAGCCGTAATCAACAGTGAATTTTAAGCACCACCATCTGAGGATTTTAACACGGACTACACCTCCCAGAACACAACGTGATATCTCATTCAGAGTTGTCCAATCAGGACTCACGATATGATGTTAAAAGGAAGGTGTGGCCACATGTGTGCTTTTGACTGCATTCACCCTTTGAAAAAGAGAACTCTCGAAACGCGTCAGGGCTGTGGTCTGCTGTTTCATTGACCGGGTCAGCGCGACTGTTTTACCGAATAAAGCTGTTGGGAAAAGCTCTTCTGTGTTCGAGTGCAGCCCAATTGTTGGACCTTCCCGAGAGCAAGATATTGATGCGGCCGTCCTGCCGCAGGGCTGCACCACTTCGTAATGGGGGCCACGGAGTTCCTAATCAGGAGGGGCTTCGTTTGTGGGGCACAGGAGTGGATTTAAACCGCCAAGCTGTCCGGGGCTCATGTGGAGCCGTAATCAACAGTGAATTTTAAGCACCACCATCTGAGGATTTTAACACGGACTACACCTCCCAGAACACAACGTGATATCTCATTCAGAGTTGTCCAATCAGGACTCACGATATGATGTTAAAAGGAAGGTGTGGCCACATGTGTGCTTTTGACTGCATTCACCCTTTGAAAAAGAGAACTCTCGAAACGCGTCAGGGCTGTGGTCTGCTGTTTCATTGACCGGGTCAGCGCGACTGTTTTACCGAATAAAGCTGTTGGGAAAAGCTCTTCTGTGTTCGAGTGCAGCCCAATTGTTGGACCTTCCCGAGAGCAAGATATTGATGCGGCCGTCCTGCCGCAGGGCTGCACCACTTCGTAATGGGGGCCACGGAGTTCCTAATCAGGAGGGGCTTCGTTTGTGGGGCACAGGAGTGGATTTAAACCGCCAAGCTGTCCGGGGCTCATGTGGAGCCGTAATCAACAGTGAATTTTAAGCACCACCATCTGAGGATTTTAACACGGACTACACCTCCCAGAACACAACGTGATATCTCATTCAGAGTTGTCCAATCAGGACTCACGATATGATGTTAAAAGGAAGGTGTGGCCACATGTGTGCTTTTGACTGCATTCACCCTTTGAAAAAGAGAACTCTCGAAACGCGTCAGGGCTGTGGTCTGCTGTTTCATTGACCGGGTCAGCGCGACTGTTTTACCGAATAAAGCTGTTGGGAAAAGCTCTTCTGTGTTCGAGTGCAGCCCAATTGTTGGACCTTCCCGAGAGCAAGATATTGATGCGGCCGTCCTGCCGCAGGGCTGCACCACTTCGTAATGGGGGCCACGGAGTTCCTAATCAGGAGGGGCTTCGTTTGTGGGGCACAGGAGTGGATTTAAACCGCCAAGCTGTCCGGGGCTCATGTGGAGCCGTAATCAACAGTGAATTTTAAGCACCACCATCTGAGGATTTTAACACGGACTACACCTCCCAGAACACAACGTGATATCTCATTCAGAGTTGTCCAATCAGGACTCACGATATGATGTTAAAAGGAAGGTGTGGCCACATGTGTGCTTTTGACTGCATTCACCCTTTGAAAAAGAGAACTCTCGAAACGCGTCAGGGCTGTGGTCTGCTGTTTCATTGACCGGGTCAGCGCGACTGTTTTACCGAATAAAGCTGTTGGGAAAAGCTCTTCTGTGTTCGAGTGCAGCCCAATTGTTGGACCTTCCCGAGAGCAAGACATATGTGTATATGTATATATATATTCACTGAAAAAACCATAGGTTTCACACACGTTATAGTTAGGAATTAGCATTTAAAAAACCTTGCAAATTCACTGAAAAAACCATAGGTTTCACACATGTTATAGTTAGCTGGACATTTTACTGATAAAAAACCTATGAAATTCCCCCGTTATAGTTAGTGCAGGCAACTATAACTCACGCGACCGCAATCCTCTGCTGATGCTAATACTGTATTTAGACACTTATTTGCCCATGTCTTCTTCCATTAAATTTTAGCTATACATATATTGCAAATATTTTTTTTTCATAAAGACACATATGTCATCAGCAGAGGATTGTGGTCGCGTGAGTTATAGTTGCCTGCACTAACTATAATGGGGGAATTTCATAGGTTTTTTATCAGTAAAATGTCCAGCTAACTATAACATGTGTGAAACCTATGGTTTTTTCAGTGAATTTGCAAGGTTTTTTAAATGCTAATTCCTAACTATAACGTGTGTGAAACCTATGGTTTTTTCAGTGAATTTGTACGGTTTTTTAAATGATAAGTTACTTTACGCCATTCGTGGCATGCGCGCCCACTTACCGCAGTTCGTTCCGTGCGCGCACGGTGCGCTTCGCGCACGGTGCGCACACAGTGAGCACGCGGTGCGCTTCGCGCACCGCGCGCCCACTTTACGCAGTTAGTGCCGTGCACGCACGGTGGGCACGCGGTGCGCTACGCGCCCCGCGTGCCCACGTTACGCTGGATGGGCCATGTACGCACGATGCGCTTCGCGCACCGTGCGCACATGGAGGGCATATTATGCGCTTCGTTGTGCAAGGTAAACTTTTACATTTTCATTGCTTACCTATGCCATGCTCAAATGGTGCCCTTCCGTCACCATTTGCACACGGGGTGGGGAGAGTATGGTTAATTTTTTTTTTTTATATATTTTTTACCGTACGCGTACGGTAAGCGTAATCGGCGATTTTTCGATTTTTTGGCCTTGGGGGTTCTTTGGTTACACCTTCATCAAGGCTAGGTGGTTTGGAGCTGTCTAAACAGCACCTTTAAATGTTTTTTGCCTTTGTTTTTCCTCCCCCCCCCTCAGAGTGCGAGAGAGAAAATGGCGGCCGCCGCTTCCTGGTTTCGACCGATTCGAATGTTTACTAAGATCTAACAGCCAATCAGAATCGCGCTCGCGCACGTCACCGTACGCGTACGGTAAGCTTACGGTGCGCACTCGGAGCGCGCTTACAGATATATATATTGATTTAAATGCTATTTTCTCAGGAACTACTGAACAGATTTACACCAGACCTACAAAAGGCACTTCCTTGACCTGAGGACTACCTCTCTGCCAAATTTCAAGTAACTCTGTTCAGCCGTTCGGGCTGTAGCTGTGTCTAAAGGTCCTATGGAAAAATGCATGGGAAAAACGCGTTTTGGGACCCCCCTTTTTTCTCAGCCCCCGCTTGACGAATCCCCCCGAGACTTTCAGGGTAGGAGCGGAGCGTAGCGCCCCACCTATTTTGAAAATTTTGCGAGGATTCGTCTACCGGCGCCAAAGTTATTCCAAATAGAATGTTGCCGATTTCCTATGGAAACAGGGTCCTAATTATAACTACCTACTGGCGACCGCCAGTAGGTAATATATATATATATATATATATATATGTGTGTGTGTGTGTACAAAAAAGGTGCGGACAGCTTCTTGTGTACAGTCAAAGTTATGTCTCTATGAAAAGCTCTAATAAGAGCAAAACACCTGTGCCAGGGGCTGCTTTTATTTATTTCAGGTTGGCTTGGATGGTATTTACCCATCCAAAGCTGTAATACTGTGCCTGGAGCTGTAAAAGGCCTATGTAATCTTTTTCAGCTCGGCGTGGATGATACTAGCTAATCCTCTGTTTAAAGACTCTGGTGCAACAATGGCAAAAGACTTTATCACTATTCTAGCTCATAATGGATAGAATTATGCTAATCCTGTCTTTAAAGACGTTGGCGAAAAAAACGGCGAAGGACTTTGTCACCTTTCTAGCTTGGTGTGAATGGCACTATGCTGTTCTTATGTTTAAAAACTCTGCTAGAAAAAAAGTCATTGGAGGTTAGGCGTTTTTTAGTATTGGTGGTGTTGTAGAGTGCTCCATATTAAGGAGCTGTTCTCCACCTAAAGCGCGGGAACAACTCATAGTTCCCTACTTCCTTTTTTGCATAATTTATGTGCCACTCTAAGCTTTAAAAGGTATTGCTTTGACTTATACTGGGTGCTCCCTTGTGTATGGACAAAGCTATGTCTCTCTGACAAGCTTTAAAAAGAGCGAACACACATTTCAGCGGTTGACTTTATTTATTCCAGGTTGGGTTGGATGGTATTTTTAGAACCTAATGCTTTAATGCTGTGCCTTTAGTGGTGAAAGGGTTTTGTCCTTATTCAGCTCGGCCTGGATGGCACTAGTTAATAATATGTAAGACATTGTTGCACAAATGGCAAAGTACTTTGTTGCTTTTTTAGCTCGGTAATAATGGAACTGTGCTAATCCTACTCTAAAAAAACTCTGCTAGAACAGACATTTGAAGTGAGCAGTTTTAGAGTGTTGGTGGTGTTGTAGAGTACACCACATTAAGGAGCATTTCCCAGAGTTACCTACTTTCTTTTTTCATAATTTTTGCAGCACTCTAAGGGTATTGCTTTCAGATATATTTTACGCAGTGGTGGTCGCCACTGTGTAGTTAAAGTTAGGACCTTGTTACCCTAGGAAGAGCGTGTTTGGTTTGCTAATAACTTTGGTGCCATTTGAAGAATCTTCACATAACTTTCCCAATAAAAGTTCATTCACCTCAACTCCTGCCGCAAAAGTTTCTGGGTGATCCGTCAGGCAGTGGGCAAGAAAAAAGGAGAGGTTCCCAAAACACAGTTACACCATGCAATTTTCTATTGGAAAATTGGGCATCGATACCGCAAAAACAGCTGAACAGAACTACACACAATTTTGCAGAAAGCTAGTTCCTGGTTCCAAAAGTGTGTTTTCTGTGGTTTTGTGTATATCAGTTGAGTAGTTTTTGAGAAATTAAGTTTAAAAACTTTGTATACCTGGACAGTTGGGTTTGTGAGAGGCTCACAAAGTTCCATGCTCAAATATTAGAGTGATCCTAGTGCCTGAGGGGTGCCCCACCCCACCTCTGTCAGCCATCTCGCTGCTGCAGGAACAAAAGGCTCCCACAGGCTCCCACCACAACATGAAGAGAAGTGTTGCTGAAATGTTCTTTTTGAAAAAAGGGTATAAGGGAGTAGTGTAGGGATTTCAGTGGTATATATGTTACTTTTTAACCAATGTTTTCACCTAACTATAGCGTCACTTTATCCTTTGTTGTTTTCAGTGAAAATATAATATTTTTACTAAAAATAAACAAAGGTGAAAATGGCAGTTAAAATGTAACATTTAAAACTGAATTTGACCAGTTGTAGTTAACTGAAATAATTATAGCTAGCTTCCTCATCATGCACAATGTTGTTATCAATGATGTTATTTCAGATGTCATCAGTGATGTTATCATTGATGTCATAGAACATGTCATGAGGGATGTAATATGTGATGCCAAAAACAGTGCATGTAAAGGGCCTGAGTTACAATTAATTGATTAAACTATTACTGGTGAATTTCAGTGGTTGTTTTAGTTTAAAAGTATACATTTTATCTGACATTTTCACCTAACTTTAATTTCACTTTAACCTTTGTGTTTTTTCAGAGAATTACTAGGGTGGTTTTAACAAAGTAAGGTTTTATTACCATACCTAACTATCCAAACCCCCACGGGCACCCAACAACCCCCCGCCACACACAGCCTGGGCCATGCATGGCATGGTGTTGGGTGCCGGACACCATGCCCTGTGCCTAACCCCTTCAGCTGAGCGCGTTGTAGGGTTGGGAGCAGGTCCTAGGATGTGGCCAGACCCTGTGGAAGCGGAAAACACCAGTGAGGAACAACGTCACCTACTCAGTTTGGCATGAGATAACCAGCGAAAAGCGGCGCAACAAGGCATATGCAACCTGATGGATTTTATTGTTGGAAGGTGTAGTGACAGCTGCAATCACGAAGGTTTTCATTACTCTAAGACTACATTAACCACGATGCCTTGCAATGTGCACGCCCGAGTGGGCAGGACTATAAACATTTAAAAAGAGCAAGAAATGCAAGACAGCTTGACTTTCCTCCCCAGCCCGCCATTGAAGAAGGGATGAATATTTCCAGAAACGCGTAGGCAAAAGGCTGGAAGAAACTTTGCTTGCACTGTGCGTTGGCGATTCGCTGCTGCCTGCTGATTAAATGAGGTGAAATCTTAACGTTGAGTGGGCGCTTCATTGTGTGAGTACTTTGCATATGGATATGGATATATATATATATATATATATATATATATATATATATATATATATATATATATATAGCCCTAATGAGGAGGTCGCACTTGAAGGGGTTACTGCACACGATCACACCGGCAGCAGCAGTGCCAGTCAGCCCTCAAAGTTTCCAATCGAGACTGCCAGACGCGTTTTGGGCAATTTGCTGCCCTTGTTCACCAGCTGTACAACATCAGGCGGGGACAGCGGATCTATGCAGGAATAGCTTTATTTAAATATGGAGTCCCGCCCACATGGGCGTGGGCAATCAAGGCATCTTGGTCGCTGTAGTCTTAACCCATAGCTGCTCTTGACTCTCCATTCCAATAAAACCCGGTTGGGTGCCGCCGACCCCAATGAAGTAGTTCTCACAGTGTCATTACCCGAGTGGGCTAGAAAAAATTGTAGAGTTACTTGCACTCCTGCCAACATTCACCGGCAATCAGGCCCCCATCACTCCAGTCAGCGCTCATAGTGCTCGAGCACCGGGTTTTATTGGAATGGAGAGTCAAGGATGATTTTGCAACATGCCTTCTTTCTGCTCTTCTGTTTGTTCTTTCTGCACGTTATCCTTCTTCCTGCACTTTTCTTCGTCTTTGAGGACTTCTGTTGCTTCTTTCTGCATTTCTTTTTTTTCTTTCTGTGCGTTTTTCTTCTTTCTTCCCATGTCCTATCTCTGTAGGCATAGTTAGAAATTAGCATTTAAAAAACCTTTGAAATTCACTGAAAAAACCATAGGTTTCAGGCACGTTATAGTTAGGAATTAGCATTTAAAAAACCTTAGAAATTCACTGAAAAAAACATAGGTTTCAGGGGCGTTATAGTTAGCTGGACTTTTCACTCGTACAAAACCATTGAAATTCCCCCGTTATAGTTAATTCAGCTAACTATAACTCGCGCGCCCGCAATGCACTGCTGATGACGTCACATATTACATCACTCATGACATGGTCAGTGACATCACTCATGACATCATTGATGACATCTCAAATGACATCACTGATGACATCATTCTTGTGAGAGTGGCAGACCTCCTCTCCCCCAATATAACCTTTGATACACACATTCAAAAATAGAAACTAAAATTTTCAAAAATATGGACATACCAATACCAGTTACAACAACCTATTCAGTAATTCTAAGATCCACATACACATCCACTCATTCACCAACAGTCCTATACAGTCACTCAAACATGTACTCACTCATCATATGTACTCATACACCTATACATCCTGTTACACAATGCCACTCATCCATAGAGTTACTCACACACATAGTCACTCATGCTAATAAAGAATCAAACATCCATTTACTTGCATATACAGTTATACACACACCACCACACTTACTTCTACAGAAACTTACACATACTTAGTCTTTTAAACAATCACTTATAGAAACACATACTTATTCATACAGGAACTCTTTCAATCGCTCACTCTCACATATACTCACTTATATACACCAATAGTCACATATACTAGTTTAAAACATATGTAGTTACTTATAAAGACACTATTGAGACAGTGATTCACTCACTAACACGCCCATGCACACACTCATCCACCCATACAGTCCTGCACACATGCTGTCTTCAACAAATACAAACAGTGAGTCACTCATTCATGCACCTATGCACTACGTAATACCCCCACCGAACCATACAGACACTCAGACACTCATACTGATACTCAAAAAACCAACTAATAACCTATATAAACACTCATGTAGTTATTCACCAACCCATGCAGCCACGTATACACAAAGTGAGAGACTGATACAGATATTTACATATTTAAACATTACTCACTAAGCCATGTATTCACTAAGATACACTTAATCAGTCAGTTATACAATCAATTTTTCATAAACAAATCATCCATTTAGACACTTATATACCCATTTATTCTTCCATCGACCTTGAGATATACATATATAAAACATATGTAATTTTCTGAAAAACACACATTCACTGGATGATGTCATCAGTGATGTCATTTGAGATGTCATCAGTGATGTCATGAGTGATGTCACTGACCATGTCATGAGGGATGTAATATGTGACGTCATCAGCAGTGCATTGTGGGCGCGCGAGTTATAGTTAGCTGAACTAACTATAACGGGGGAATTTCAATGGTTTTGTACGAGTGAAAAGTCCAGCTAACTAGAACGCCCCTGAAACCTATGTTTTTTTCAGTGAATATATATATATATATATATATATATATATATATATATATTATCTACTGGCGGTCGCCAGTAGATAGTTATAGTTACAACCTAGTTTCCATAGGAAATCTCAAAATTCTATTTTGAATAACTTTGGCGCCGGTTGACGAATCCTCGCGAAATTTTCAAAACTAATGGGGCGCTCCGTTCAGCTCCTACCCTGAAAGTCTCGGGGTGATTTGTCAAGCGGGGGCCGAGAAAAAAGGGGGGTCCCAAAACGCGTTTTCCCCATGCATTTTTCCATAGGACCTTTAGACACAGCTACAGCCAGAACGGCTGAACAGAATTACTTGAAATTTGGCAAAGAGGTAGTCCTCAGGTCAGGCATGTGCCTTTTGCATATATGGTGTAAATCCATTCAGTAGTTCCTGAGAAAATCAAAAGTAAAATCGTATACATATCTGGGCAGAGCCTAACCACACATCTCATTGTGAGATCTGATTGGCTGTCAGCACTTCATCCAAGAAGTGTTGGCAGCCATCTTGGGACCAATATACATGATAGCACCTCATTAAAAAGCATTACAGTTAATAGAAGGTTTTAAGACTTTAGTTACATTATAAATCATTTGTTGATGGTACCATACTCATTTTAGGAATTGTAGTATGTTCTAAGGTGATTTTACCATGTGAAAAAGCCTTCTGCTGGGATATCATGAATCATGTTTGAGAGAAAACTATTTTCACATGCTTTTCCCACAGAGGTTTGGAAGGTGATCTATAAGCTAAACTGAGAGCATATTTTCTGTAAATTCACATTATCTTTCTCAGTCATGTGAGAATGAAGTCTGACATTCTCAGTAAAACATGTACATCCAACAAGGGCAGAGACTGTCAGTTGATTCCTTTGTGTTCTACTGCAGCTTCCCAGAGTGTTCCAAAGAACAACTAGAGCGCTAGCAGTCTTACTTATGACAAAGGTATGGCACACCTGAAGCCATCTTGATTGGAATAAAGTGGTAACATTTAAAACATTTAATTTAAAAAGGAACAAAATGAGAGGGTTCATTTTGCCATAGAATGTATGATTAGTGCTGCAGAAAGAAAAATTAGGGCACATTTTGAGTGACTTCTCAAATCCTCTTCTATTTCATTAAAGAATTCTGACATGCAGACTGAAACATGCACTTTCAATACCAGCAGCAGACTTCCCTGGTGAGCAGTAGCTTTACTACAGTGATCTAATGAGCAACTAGAGTTCTAACATTCTGAATTTATGGCAAATGTGTGACAGATCTGAATGCCTTCTTCATTGAATCAAAGTAAAAAACTGACAGTATGCCTACTGAGGAGACTGCAGTAAATGAGGAAATTAGGAAACTTCATAACAAGTCTCCCAAGATGGCCACCAGAGACAAAAGAGCCCAAATGTAGCACAAATATCACCGAGATGCAGCCCAAGTATAGCCCAATGACAGAAATCCCAGAGTGTTTTAAAGAACAACTAGAGCGCTAACAGTCTTACTTATGACAAAGGTATGGCACACCTGCAGCCATCTTGATTGGAATAAAGTGGTAACATTTAAAACATTTAATTTGCAAAGGAACAAAATGAGGGGGTTCATTTTGCCATAGAAATTATGACTAGTGCTGCAGAAAGAAAACTTAGGGCACATTTTGACTTCTCAAATCCTCTTCTATTTCATTAAAAAGTTCTGACATGCAGACTGAAACATGCACTTTGAATACCAGCAGCAGACTTCCCCGGTGAGCAGTAGATTTACTACAGTGATCTAATGAGGAACTAGAGTGCTGCCATTCAGAATTTATGGCAAATGTGTCACATCTGAATGCCTTCTTGATGGAACCAAAGTAAACAAGCATTGAAAATGCAATAGGTCTCGCCGTCGTTTAAGTTAAAGCAATTCTGTTTGTAATTAGGTGGCTTTTTAGCTTTGCTTTTATTAGTGTTTTTCAAAATTTCATGTAAATAACATGCATATCTGTATATGTATGCATGCATTTATATTTGTATTTATATAGATATGCAGATTATATATATACACATACATATATATAAATGCATATATGTGCATATGTGTGCGTGTAGAGAGAGGTAGAGAGGTAGAGACGTAGAGGTAGAGACGTAGAGGTAGAGACGTAGAGGTAGAGAGGTAGAGAGTAGTAGAGAGAGAGGTAGAGAAAGGTAGAGAGGTAGAGAGTAGAGGATGAGTAATAGAGAGTAGAGAGTAGAGAGAGAGAAGTAGAGAGAGTAGTAGAGAGTAGTAGAGAGAGTAGCAGAGAGTGAGTAGGAGAGAGTAGTAGTGAGTAGTAGAGAGTGAGTAGTAGAGAGTAGTAGCGAGTGAGAAGTAGAGAGTAGTAGAGAGTGAGTAGTAGAGGGAGTAGTAGAGAGTAGTAGAGAGTGAGTAGTAGAGGGAGTAGTAGAGAGTGAGTAGTAGAGAGTGAATATTGGAGACTGAGTAGCAGAGAGAGAGTAGTAGAGAATGAGTAGTAGAGTGAGTAGTAGAGAGTAGTAGGGAGTGAGTAGTAGAGAGTAGTAGAGAGTAGTAGAGAGTGAGTAGTAGAGAGTGAGTAGTAGAGAGAGAGTAGTAGAGAGAGTGAGTAGTAGAGAGTAGTAGAGAGAGTAGTAGAGAGTAGTACAGAGTGAGTAGTAGAGAGTGATTAGTAGAGAGTAGTGGAGAAGTAGAGAGTGAGTAGTAGAGAGTGAGTAGTAGAGTGAGTAGTAGGGAGTAGTAGAGTGAGTAGTAGAGTGAGTAGTAGAGTGAGTAGTAGAGAACAAGTAGTAGAGTGTAGTAGAGAGAGAGTAGTAGAGAGTAGTAGAGGGTGAGTAGTAGAGAGTGAGTAGTAGAGAGAGTAGTAGAGAGTAGTAGAGTAGTAGAGAGTGAGTAGTAGAGAGTGAGTAGTAGAGAGTAGTAGAAAGTGAGTAGCAGAGAGAGTAGTAAAGAGTAGTCGAGTGAGTAGTAGAGAGTGAGTAGTAGAGAGAGAGAGTAGTAGAGAGTGAGTGGTAGAGAGTAGTAGAGTGAGTAGTAGAGTGAGTAGTAGAGTGAGTAGTAGAGAGAGTAGTAGAGAGAGTAGTTGAGAGTGAGTAGTAGAGAGTAGTAGAGAGTAGTAGAGAGTGGTAGAGAGGGAGTAGTAGAGAGGGAGTAGTAGAGAGGGAGTAGTAGAGAGGGAGTAGTAGAGAGGGAGTAGTAGAGAGGGAGTAGTAGAGAGAGAGTAGTAGAGAGTGAGTAGTAGAGTAGTAGAGAGTGAGTGGTAGAGAGTGAGTGGTAGAGAGTGAGTGGTAGAGAGTGAGTGGTAGAGAGTGAGTGGTAGAGAGTGAGTAGTAGAGAGTGAGTAGTAGAGAGGGAGTAGTAGAGAGGGAGTAGTAGAGAGAGAGTAGTAGAGAGAGAGTAGTATAGAGTGAGTAGTAGAGTAGTAGAGAGTGAGTGGTAGAGAGTAGTAGAGAGTAGTAGAGAGTGAGTAGTAGAGAATAGTAGAAAGTGAGTAGTAGAGAGTGAGTAGTAGAAAGTAGTAGCTAGTGAGTAGTAGAGAGTGAGTAGTTTAATTTAAAAGGAACACAATGAGGGGGTTCATTTTGCCATAGAAATTATGACTAGTGCTGCAGAAAGAAAACTTAGGGCACATTTTGACTTCTCAAATCCTCTTCTATTTCATTAAAAAGTTCTGACATGCAGACTGAAACATGCACTTTGAATACCAGCAGCAGACTTCCCCGGTGAGCAGTAGATTTACTACAGTGATCTAATGAGGAACTAGAGTGCTGCCATTCAGAATTTATGGCAAATGTGTCACATCTGAATGCCTTCTTGATGGAACCAAAGTAAACAAGCATTGAAAATGCAATAGGTCTCGCCCTCGTTTAAGTTAAAGCAATTCTGTTTGTAATTAGGTGGCTTTTTAGCTTTGCTTTTATTAGTGTTTTTCAAAATTTCATGTAAATAACATGCATATCTGTATATGTATGCATGCATTTATATTTGTATTTATATAGATATGCAGATTATATATATACACATACATATATATAAATGCATATATGTGCATATGTGTGCGTGTAGAGAGAGGTAGAGAGGTAGAGACGTAGAGGTAGAGACGTAGAGGTAGAGACGTAGAGGTAGAGAGGTAGAGAGTAGTAGAGAGAGAGGTAGAGAAAGGTAGAGAGGTAGAGAGTAGAGGATGAGTAATAGAGAGTAGAGAGTAGAGAGAGAGAAGTAGAGAGAGTAGTAGAGAGTAGTAGAGAGAGTAGCAGAGAGAGTAGGAGAGAGTAGTAGTGAGTAGTAGAGAGTGAGTAGTAGAGAGTAGTAGCGAGTGAGAAGTAGAGAGTAGTAGAGAGTGAGTAGTAGAGGGAGTAGTAGAGAGTAGTAGAGAGTGAGTAGTAGAGGGAGTAGTAGAGAGTGAGTAGTAGAGAGTGAATATTGGAGACTGAGTAGCAGAGAGAGAGTAGTAGAGAATGAGTAGTAGAGTGAGTAGTAGAGAGTAGTAGGGAGTGAGTAGTAGAGAGTAGTAGAGAGTAGTAGAGAGTGAGTAGTAGAGAGTGAGTAGTAGAGAGAGAGTAGTAGAGAGAGTGAGTAGTAGAGAGTAGTAGAGAGAGTAGTAGAGAGTAGTACAGAGTGAGTAGTAGAGAGTGATTAGTAGAGAGTAGTGGAGAAGTAGAGAGTGAGTAGTAGAGAGTGAGTAGTAGAGTGAGTAGTAGGGAGTAGTAGAGTGAGTAGTAGAGTGAGTAGTAGAGTGAGTAGTAGAGAACAAGTAGTAGAGTGTAGTAGAGAGAGAGTAGTAGAGAGTAGTAGAGGGTGAGTAGTAGAGAGTGAGTAGTAGAGAGAGTAGTAGAGAGTAGTAGAGTAGTAGAGAGTGAGTAGTAGAGAGTAGTAGAAAGTGAGTAGCAGAGAGAGTAGTAAAGAGTAGTCGAGTGAGTAGTAGAGAGTGAGTAGTAGAGAGAGAGAGTAGTAGAGAGTGAGTGGTAGAGAGTAGTAGAGTGAGTAGTAGAGTGAGTAGTAGAGTGAGTAGTAGAGAGAGTAGTAGAGAGAGTAGTTGAGAGTGAGTAGTAGAGAGTAGTAGAGAGTAGTAGAGAGTGGTAGAGAGGGAGTAGTAGAGAGGGAGTAGTAGAGAGGGAGTAGTAGAGAGGGAGTAGTAGAGAGGGAGTAGTAGAGAGGGAGTAGTAGAGAGGGAGTAGTAGAGAGAGAGTAGTAGAGAGTGAGTAGTAGAGTAGTAGAGAGTGAGTGGTAGAGAGTGAGTGGTAGAGAGTGAGTGGTAGAGAGTGAGTGGTAGAGAGTGAGTGGTAGAGAGTGAGTGGTAGAGAGGGAGTAGTAGAGAGGGAGTAGTAGAGAGAGAGTAGTAGAGAGAGAGTAGTATAGAGTGAGTAGTAGAGTAGTAGAGAGTGAGTGGTAGAGAGTAGTAGAGAGTAGTAGAGAGTGAGTAGTAGAGAATAGTAGAAAGTGAGTAGTAGAGAGTGAGTAGTAGAAAGTAGTAGCTAGTGAGTAGTAGAGAGTGAGTAGTTTAATTTAAAAGGAACACAATGAGGGGGTTCATTTTGCCATAGAAATTATGACTAGTGCTGCAGAAAGAAAACTTAGGGCACATTTTGACTTCTCAAATCCTCTTCTATTTCATTAAAAAGTTCTGACATGCAGACTGAAACATGCACTTTGAATACCAGCAGCAGACTTCCCCGGTGAGCAGTAGATTTACTACAGTGATCTAATGAGGAACTAGAGTGCTGCCATTCAGAATTTATGGCAAATGTGTCACATCTGAATGCCTTCTTGATGGAACCAAAGTAAACAAGCATTGAAAATGCAATAGGTCTCGCCCTCGTTTAAGTTAAAGCAATTCTGTTTGTAATTAGGTGGCTTTTTAGCTTTGCTTTTATTAGTGTTTTTCAAAATTTCATGTAAATAACATGCATATCTGTATATGTATGCATGCATTTATATTTGTATTTATATAGATATGCAGATTATATATATACACATACATATATATAAATGCATATATGTGCATATGTGTGCGTGTAGAGAGAGGTAGAGAGGTAGAGACGTAGAGGTAGAGACGTAGAGGTAGAGACGTAGAGGTAGAGAGGTAGAGAGTAGTAGAGAGAGAGGTAGAGAAAGGTAGAGAGGTAGAGAGTAGAGGATGAGTAATAGAGAGTAGAGAGTAGAGAGAGAGAAGTAGAGAGAGTAGTAGAGAGTAGTAGAGAGAGTAGCAGAGAGTGAGTAGGAGAGAGTAGTAGTGAGTAGTAGAGAGTGAGTAGTAGAGAGTAGTAGCGAGTGAGAAGTAGAGAGTAGTAGAGAGTGAGTAGTAGAGGGAGTAGTAGAGAGTAGTAGAGAGTGAGTAGTAGAGGGAGTAGTAGAGAGTGAGTAGTAGAGAGTGAATATTGGAGACTGAGTAGCAGAGAGAGAGTAGTAGAGAATGAGTAGTAGAGTGAGTAGTAGAGAGTAGTAGGGAGTGAGTAGTAGAGAGTAGTAGAGAGTAGTAGAGAGTAGTAGAGAGTGAGTAGTAGAGAGTGAGTAGTAGAGAGAGAGTAGTAGAGAGAGTGAGTAGTAGAGAGTAGTAGAGAGAGTAGTAGAGAGTAGTACAGAGTGAGTAGTAGAGAGTGATTAGTAGAGAGTAGTGGAGAAGTAGAGAGTGAGTAGTAGAGAGTGAGTAGTAGAGTGAGTAGTAGGGAGTAGTAGAGTGAGTAGTAGAGTGAGTAGTAGAGTGAGTAGTAGAGAACAAGTAGTAGAGTGTAGTAGAGAGAGAGTAGTAGAGGGTGAGTAGTAGAGAGTGAGTAGTAGAGAGAGTAGTAGAGAGTAGTAGAGTAGTAGAGAGTGAGTAGTAGAGAGTGAGTAGTAGAGAGTAGTAGAAAGTGAGTAGCAGAGAGAGTAGTAAAGAGTAGTCGAGTGAGTAGTAGAGAGTGAGTAGTAGAGAGAGAGAGTAGTAGAGAGTGAGTGGTAGAGAGTAGTAGAGTGAGTAGTAGAGTGAGTAGTAGAGTGAGTAGTAGAGAGAGTAGTAGAGAGAGTAGTTGAGAGTGAGTAGTAGAGAGTAGTAGAGAGTAGTAGAGAGTGGTAGAGAGGGAGTAGTAGAGAGGGAGTAGTAGAGAGGGAGTAGTAGAGAGAGAGTAGTAGAGAGTGAGTAGTAGAGTAGTAGAGAGTGAGTGGTAGAGAGTGAGTGGTAGAGAGTGAGTGGTAGAGAGTGAGTAGTAGAGAGGGAGTAGTAGAGAGGGAGTAGTAGAGAGGGAGTAGTAGAGAGAGAGTAGTAGAGAGTGAGTAGTAGAGTAGTAGAGAGTGAGTGGTAGAGAGTAGTAGAGAGTAGTAGAGAGTGAGTAGTAGAGAATAGTAGAAAGTGAGTAGTAGAGAGTGAGTAGTAGAAAGTAGTAGCTAGTGAGTAGTAGAGAGTGAGTAGTTTAATTTAAAAGGAACACAATGAGGAGGTTCATTTTGCCATAGAAATTATGATTAGTGAGGAAAAAAGAAAAATTAGGGCACATTTTGAGTGACTTATCAAATCCTCTTCTATTTCATTAAAAAATTCTGACATGCAGACTGAAACATGCACTTTCAATACCAGCAGCAGACTTCCTTGGTGAGCAGTAGCTTTACTACAGTGATCTAATGAGCAACTAGAGTGCTACCATTCAGAATTTATGGAAAATGTGGGACACATCTGAATGCCTTCTTGATGGACTCAAAGTAAACAAGCATTGAAAATGCAATAGGTCTAGCCCTCGTTTAAGTTAAAGCAATTCTGTTTGTAATTAGGTGGCTTTTTAGCTTTGCTTGTATTAGAGTTTTTCAAACTTTCATGTACATACCATGCATATGTATGCATATATGTATATGTTTGCATGAATTTATATTTATATAGATATGCAGATTATATTTATATGTTTATATATTCACTGAAAAAACCATAGGTTTCACACACGTTATAGTTACGAATTAGCATTTAAAAAACCTTGCAAATTCACTTAAAAAACCATAGGTTTCACACATGTTCTAGTTAGCTGGACATTTCACTCGTAAAAAACCAATGAAATTCCCCCGTTATAGTTAGTGCAGGCAACTATAACTCACACGACCGCAATCCTCTGCTGATGACGTCAGATATTACATCACTGTATTTAGACACTTATTTACCCATGTCTTCTTCCATTAATCTTTAGCTATACATATATTACAAATATTTATTTTTCATAAAGACACATATGTCATCAGTGATGTAATATCTGACGTCATCAGCAGAGGATTGCGGTCGTGTGAGTTATAGTTGCCTGCACTAACTATAACGGGGGAATTTCATTGGTTTTTTACGAGTGAAATGTCCAGCTAACTAGAACATGTGTGAAACCTATGTTTTTTTAAGTGAATATATATATATATATATATATATATATATATATATATATATATCCACAACAAAGGTAGCCCTAAAGTAAGGAAGCCACAAGCAGGTAAGTATTTTCACAACTTTATGGACACAGCCTGCCAGCAGGATACAACGAGGGCTAAAAACATCAAAGTTCAATGCTGCCAGACGCGTTTCGGGAACAGCGGTTCCCTTCTTCAATGGCTTGCACTCTGTGTAATGTCAGATGGCGTTCCCCGCACCTTGTAGCTTCCAGGGTCCGGCCCATGTGGGCGTGGCCATCAAGGCCTTCTGGTACCTGTAGTCCGGAGGAAATATTCTCAAGTGAGTCCATCTTGCATACCAGAGAATTATGCAAGTAAAACCCATGTGGGTCGATGTAAAAAGTCCCGTTCTGTATTCTGCCTTGCTTTATGGCTGTGTCCATGGAAATCTGCCTCCCGTATGTACCAGCATCACCGTGATACCAGTACCGGTCCGCTACCAACGTGGCGGGCTTCCCAACGCGGCTGGGCTCAGCCGCTAACATCCACAACAAAGGTAGCCCTAAAGTAAGGAAGCCACAAGCAGGTAAGTATTTTCACAACTTTATGGAGACAGCCTGCCAGCAGGATACAACGAGAGCTAAAAACATCAAAGTTCAATGCTGCCAGACGCGTTTCGGGAACAGCGGTTCCCTTCTTCAATGGCTTGCACTCTGTGTAATGTCAGATGGCGTTCCCCGCACCTTGTAGCTTCCAGGGTCCGGCCCATGTGGGCGTGGCCATCAAGGCCTTCTGGTACCTGATTTCCGGAGGAAATATTCTCAAGTGAGTCCATATCTATATATATATATATATTCGCTGAAAAAAACCAAAGGTTTCAGGGGCGTTATAGTTAGCAGGACATTTCCCTCGTACAAAACCCTAGAAATTCCCCTGTTATAGTTAGTTCAGCTAACTATAACTCGCAACCCCCGCAATGCACTGCTGATGACGTCACATATTACATCACTGATGACCTGGTCAGTGACATCACTGATGACATCACTGATGACATCTCAAAAGACATCACTGATGACGTCATCCATTGAGTATGTGTTTCTGAACAGTTTTAATATGTTTAATATATATAGGGAAAGGCCGGTGGAAGAATGAGTGGGTGTACAAGTGTGTGAATGGATGATTTTCTAGGTGCGTAACTGACTCTATAAGTGAGTCATTAAATGTATCTTACTGCAGACTAGTGACTAAACTGTGTGAATGTCTGTATCTGTCTATCTGTTGGTGTATAAACGGCTGCATGGTTTTGTGAATAGCAATATGAGTGTCTCTATGGGTTATTGATTGGTTGTCTGAGTATCTGTATGGGTGCCTGAGTGTATGTGTGGGTGCGGTGTGTGTGACTCTGTGCATAGATGTGTGAGTGGGTGATTCTATGGTTGCATGGTTTTAAGAGTGCAACTGTGATGGACTGTATGGTTGGGTGAGTGTATGTAAGGGTGTGTTAGTGATTGAATGTATATCTCAGTTGTACATGTGACAGTAACTACATATGTGAAACACAGTGTATATGTGTATAAGAGTAAATAACTATATGTGAGAGTGTGTGATTGCGGGACTGGCTGTATGGATGAGTGTGTGCTTGTACTAGTAATTGAATAAGAGTGTCAAAAAAATTTAATATTTTTATGAGTAAGTGAACTTGAGTGTGTTTAACTGTATAGGTGAGTCAACTGGACTGTGTTTAATTATTTGCACAACTGACTAGGTGTGTCAGTACCTCAATGGATGATTGGCACTGTGTGAGTGTCTATATATCTGTATAAATGCATATGATAGTCTTGTACGGAGTGACTGTAAGTATGAGTGACTGTACAGGTGAGTGAGTGGAGGTGCATGTAGACCTAAGAGTCAATGAGTGGGTATGTAGTTATTGGTATTGGAGTATCTATGGTCTTTAAAATGGCCGTCTGAAATTTTGAGTTGGTGTATCAAAAGTTATATTAGGGTGTGAGAAGGTGTACTAATTTATCACATAGATGACGTCATCAGTGACGTCATCAGTGATGTCATCAGTGATGTCATTTGAGATGTCATCAGTGATGTCATCAGTGATGTCACTGACCATGTCATGAGTGATGTAATATGTGACGTCATCAGCAGTGCATTGCGGGGGCGCGAGTTATAGTTAGCTGAACTAACTATAACAGGGGAATTTCTAGGGTTTTGTACGAGGGAAATGTCCAGCTAGCTAGAACGCCCCTGAAACCTATGGTTTTTTCAGTGAATTTCAAAGGTTTTTTAAATGCCAATTCCTAACTATAACGTGCATGAAACCTATGGTTTTTTCAGTGAATTTCAAAGGTTTTTTAAATGCTAATTCCTATCTATAACTTATCTCTGAAGATATCATGAAAAGCATTCTTTTTTAAAAGTAGGGTGCACATTAGTTTTGTGGAAAAGCATCTTTGTGATTGGTTAAGAAAAAGCAGTTTCAACGTGGAGTACATATCAAAGGATAAAATTTGCTCAGATCAACCACACCTGCTACTTGCATTTGTAAGGCACTGTTCGAACTTAAAACAATCGTCAACTTTTAACCTGCACGTGTCGTTAAATATTCAAGAAAATGTTACAAAAAAATATCGTTAAGTTTTAAAAAATTTATGAACTTTTAACCTGCACGTGTTGTAGAATGTTCTAGAAAGTGTGTTGATAGAATACGTTGCACTTCTGACTTCTATGTGTTGTTGAATATTAAAAAAACGGTTCATATGGAAAATTAAAAAGAAACCAATAGAGAAGTTTTGAAACCTAAAAGAATCAAGGAACTATTCTAATTTATTCTTTACATGTATTTATGTGTGCAGCAACAAAATTATAGACACAACAGCACTAGGAAGAGGAAGAAGCAGAGAGTGGGGGGAGGGGGGAGATGGGCAGAATGGCACACATGCACAATTAAGTACAACACACATATAGACTAACAATGGCCAAAATGAAACACACCAACAAGCAGCACAAGTCACACAACCCGCCAACATCACACCACTGAACGAGCATAGAAGTGAAAACCACGCTGCATTCATACAGGATGTGTACAAAGGCCAGTCGTTGGTGTTGTGGGATGTCTGCGACCGTGGTCATCATGGATGAGATGCCCAGCATGTGGCACATGGTCGAGTTCACTGTGTGTTATGTTGCCAAACGGCTGCACCTCCCTCCCACGAGCCCCCACACTTTTGTACGGTGCGCTGTTGTATCTCGTGCACTCGTAAGGCACACCATTGTAATGCCTATTTGCACATGTCCTGCTACATTCCAATTACAACATCACAGTGCCGTTTGGAGGTGGTGCATGCCAGTTTACAACATCAACTGCTGCGGCTCTTGTAGCAGGCCACACCAGAACACAGAGACACACTTACCGCACTTCCTGTACACGGACATGTCCGAGACACCCCGTTCCCCTTGCCGGATAGGCACACCCCTGCACTGACCTGTGAACCCCAGACCAGCACACGCCAGTTGTGCATGCAGGAGGATGCGTGCGTAGCTACACATCCAGGCTCACTGCCAACGCTGAGGTGAAAGCACACTGTGATGTTGCAGGGCTCGTGCCTATCATTCTAAGACAATGACCACAGGGACACACTTACTAAGATGTGGGTTTGGGGGGCATTGGCGGTCCTGGAGTTGTTGAGATGAGTCTTCTGGCCCTCATGGGTATCCCTGTATCATGCTCATTGACACTATGGTACCTGTGGGTGTTCTGGTGTGGCTCTTGGCTGTGTTCCCTTTCATGGTGCAGGTAGTTGTCCTGCTTAACACCAGCAGAAAGCAGGTGTAAAATCCCTGGTGCTAACGTGTCTTATCGCCGGAATTTGTTTTGCATTGCAATTGGTGTGAAAGTTGTGATGTGATTTTTTTCGTGTGCAGAACAATATACGAACTGAGCAGTGTATCTCATCAAGATCCAGCACCTGACGCACTATTCCCAATCAATATAAATACAATGAGATTTCTTAATAGATTTTGTGTGTACACTGTAACTGCAGCCAATACCTCAGTGCAATTCAATACAGGATTTTAGTATTTAGAATAAATCGGAAAGGTGCACCTCGTGTCTTTTTGCACGGGAACGGCTACTCTCCATTTCATTATCAGCACTTTAACGGAAGTAAAGTTGAGATAAATCTAACACACTATTCAGAAGTTGGTGCAAACTGCAGATATCACCAGTATTCCAGCGATAGGTGCCCCAGAATTTAACACCATGGTGGACTCCATCAAATAACAGTAATAAGAACAAGAAGGAGTCACACAGCAGTTAAGAGAACAACCAAAAACGTTATTAATTTTTTTTCAAACTTTATTTTTTATGATAATAAATATATAAACTAAAAACTATTTTCAAACTTTATTTTTTTATTAACATATATATGAACAATAAACTAATAAACAAAATGTAACAACAATAATAAAAAACAACAAGGCGGAACACTACTGTGGGGACAATGGATGTCGACGACAGACCTGGAAAATAAGAAAGATTGTTAAAAAAAAAAAACAACATGGTATTCTCAACAAAATACCACAAGAAGCAAATCACAGATATATAAAATGCATACAGCTAACAATATTTTATAAGGTTAACTTACAAAAACTGTAAATGTTGCCGCTTTAAAATATTTACCGAATCTGAAGAAAATGTTTTGCAGAAGGCACCACACCAACAACGTTTTTCTTCAGTGGTGAGGAAATGTTTTACTTTTTCCAAGGAGCAAACAAAGACCAATGCCTCCTTCTTCACTCGCAAGATTTGCCAAAGAGTTCTGTTACGAGGAGATCCTAACAAAAAATACTCGTGCGGCACAGAAAGTATGATGAAACACCTAAGGACCCTTCATCCAAACAATCTTGCACGAGAAGAGTGCAAACAGATGAGAAACACTCCTGTTCTGTATCTGTAAAAAAGAATCACAAATAAATGTATATTAATAACTTTCAAATTTATACTATTCCATTACTGTACAAACACATTTTATATAAAAACTGACTATGAAACTATAGCCCTGAACCACAAGTGTGAGGATCATTAAAACACTACATGCAAAGTGCATACTACTTTGAAGCAGTTCATGCCCTAAAGCCTACCTCACTAAAAGACTACATGCTAACTGACTAAATGATTACAGTACTATAAGGAGACGCACTGGGTGACTCACAGGGTGTTTGCTAGAAGAGTATGAATACGAAGTAGGGAATAGAAGGTGTGAAACACAACTGTGTAGGTGATTAGAGGACTGCATCCATACTGCATAGGCATTTAAAGCAGTCCATGTGCTAAGGCCTGGCTCACTGCATGACTACTTGGGTACTGACTGAATGATTATCGTACAGCAAGGAGAGTGCCTAGGTGAATTTATAAGTGCTAGGCTTTTCGCGCAGGGAATAGATTAGTACTTTGTACTGAATGGGTCACTAGAGGAGTGCAAAGGCAGTGACAAGTGCTGGACTGTATGGATACTGACTAAGAAATTGAAAGTGTGAAAGACAAGTGTCTAGGTGGTTAGAAGACTGCATGCATAGTGCATAGGGGTTTGAAGCAGTCCATGTGCTAAGGCCTGGCTCAGTGTATGAATACTTAGGCACTGACTGAATGATTAGAGTACTGCAAAGATAGTATCTTGGTGAATTTATAAGTGTTTGGGTTTTAGCACAGTGAATGGATTAGTACATGGTGCTGAATGGGTCACTAGAGGACTGCAAAGAGAGTGACAGGGTATTTCCTGGAAGTGTATGGATACTGACTAGGAAATTGAAGGTGTGAAAGACAATTGTGTAGGTGGTTAGAGGACTGCATACATAGAGGATAAGGGTTTGAAGCAGTCCATATACTAAGGCCTGGGTCACTGGATGAGTACTTGGGTACTGACTGAATGATTAGAGTACTGCAAGGAGAGTGCCTGGGTGAATTTATTAGGGTTTGGCGCTGTGAATGGATTAGTACATGATGCTGAATGGGTCACTAGAGAAGTGCAACGGCAGTGACAGGGTGTTTGCTGGAAGTGAACGGATACTGACTGGGGAATTGAAGGTGTGAAAGACAAGTGTGTAGGTGGTTAGAGGACTGCATGCATAGTGGATATGGGTTTGACGTAGTCCATGTGCTAAGACCTGGCTCAGTGCATGAATACTTAGGCAGTGACTGAATCATTAGAGTAATGGAAAGAGAGTGTCTAGGTGAATTTATAAGTGTTTGAGTTTTGGCACAGTCAATGGATTAGTACATGCTGTTGAATGGGTCTCTAGAGGACTGCAAAGAAAGTGACAGGATGTTTCCTGGAAGTGTATGGATACTGACTAGGGAATAGAAGGTGTAAAAGACAAGTGTATAGTATGTCAGAACACTTTTATTTGAAGCAATCTATTTGGTACTTAGAAACTGACTAAATAATCAGACTACTTCTAGGACAGTGCTTAGGTAAAACTTTTAAATTTTCAGTTCTGCCACAGTGAACAGAATAGTACATGGTAGTGCACCTTAGTGTCAAACCCTGACTCATTTTATCAATGCATAAGCAAAGACTAGCTTCTAATGCTACTAAAACTTGACAACATGAGAGGTTTTAAATTAGTTATCTGTCAGCAAATACACGATGTTACCAAATGCTTCTTTCACAGTGGTTCTCAAATGCACACAGACTCACAGTGTAATTCTAGACAACAACCACTATACCTAGGAGTTTACCAAAAATCATTCACTACTGTGGAAGTGTTAAGCGAACTGCACACAATCTTCATATTTCAGGACTGCACTTTTGTGTCAAAGCCTGACTCATTTAATCAAAGCATAAGCAAAGACTGGCTTCTAATGCTACTAAAACTTCACAACATGACCGGTTTTAAAACAGGTATATGTCAGCAAATACACGATGTTACCAAATGCTTCTCTCACAATCCTTACCCAAATGCACACAGACTCACAGTGTGATTTTGCCTCTGAGGATGGACTTTCTGCTCAAGAGTCTATCATTAAGAGAAGTGATTTCCAGAATGGAAGCATATCTGTCACATGCTTCTTTGAAGCAGTTCAGTATACAATTTGCATGGCTTTATTCTTCAGTATTCAGGCTAGTGTATAGGGACTTTTTGGTTTCTACTCTTTGAGTAATTGGTGGGTGCTTCAGCAAGTTGAAGCGTTGCGCTGGGAGACGCAGAGTATATGCTTTGCATTCTTTTAAATTCATGCGCTAGTGAGTTCTTCCTCTTTGGCAAAGAAACAGTGTCTAGTAAAGGCGCAAATGTTACCTCGACTGCAGGTAATTCCGATCCCTGCTCCATACTGTGGTGCTGTAAATTGGCAGCCAAAGGGTATGTGCTGCAGGGGTTTGGCCAACTTGTCCGAAGGCCAAAATACATTTAAAGGCTTGTTGTCCTTAGCCACAAACAATATGTCCTAGGCGTCGGTCCGCTTAGGCCTCCGACAAGGTCGCCAAACATCCATAAAGGTATGAGTATTAATAACCTGTTTCAATACCCAGTGAGAGCCTTTGAAGATATGAGGCTGTTTGGCTTTATAGAAAGCTTTTCTTGTTATGTTCCTATGATGTTTTTGGTATGCCTGGTTCTGTCTGATCAACATTACCTGTCTTCTGGAGAGGATGTACCTATTATTTTCTGCATTTCTCAGTTTGTGAAGAATCATGACTGTTGTTTCTTGCAGGGTATATATGGTATAAAGATTGGCTTTTTGTACATGGAGTATACATAACAAATTGTGCTGCTGTGTTTCACATCCTTAGTTATGGAAAGAGCTATAGCTCGATGGTAAGTCTTGTGCTCTGTTGGTACAGGTTTTCAAAGGCCAAAAGTTTTAATCCTGCCAATGCTGTCTATGTATCCTAATGGAAGGAGCTATAGCTCGATGGTAAGTCTTGTGCTCTGTTGGTGCAGGTTTTCAAAGGTCAAGAGTTTAAATCCTGCCAATGCTGTCTAAGTATCCTAAGGTGCGTTTACTTCTTTTTTCTTGCTTCCTTTTGGTGCGTTGAGCGTGTCTTTGGCTTGAACTTGTGTTTCGACTGTAGGGTCACGGCGTTGAAGGCCTTGCGAGGGCATGCTTTTAAGCTCCTTTGGGTCTGGCAGTTGATACCAGCAAACGGGTCTAAGTTTTCTGTCCCCTTGAAGTCTCTGGTGTGTTATACCGGTTACATATACATATATCTCCTTACATGCAAGGGATGTGTATGTATTATTGAGTGGGATCTATATAAGAGTTTATATAGTTCTGGATTGCTGCATCATTGACTATGACAGGGTTCAAATCAGTATTGGCTTTGTCTTGTCTTCTTTTGTAATGCTTTGGATATCCTTTGGATAATGATTTTGTCCAATCAAGGTTCTTGCATTGGTGATGGACTATTGTTCATCTTTTGTTGATGCATGGATTGTATTCCCAGACCTTGCGTTGATGATTCTTTCATCTTGATTGTATTAGGGTGAGATCTGGAACTCCTTCTTTCTGGGTTTTGTCAGGATGATTCTTTTCTCATTTTTGTTTCCTGTTGTGAAGAATGAGGGTACATAGCATTCATTTTATCCTTGGCTCTTTAGGTCCAGGAATTCTTTAACCTTTTTTGGGGTTAAAGAATACTGTCAAACAGGCTGCCTGTTGCTTATGTAATGGATTTTGACAAGAAATAAAGAACACATAGAAGGAAACAAAGATCAACTTGTGGACTTCCTCTCTCTTACTATGATGGTTAATGCCTACTTTACAAACTTGGACTGATTATGGATGTGCCTCAGGTACAGAAAACAATAGGTCCTAGACAATATTATTAAACATTAGAATCAATGTTGATAGTTTTTCTTCAAAAAATGATTGAATCCTGCAATAGAAAAGAAAAAAAGGAAAACATAGCCAAAAAACATTCCTCGTTAATGAAACAGTACCCTCGGATGTAGTTATGCCGAAAAACATTAATTTATTCGTAATCAATCATCCATAATTCAATTCAAAACATACAATTTTCTTAAGAAGGAAGGGGGTTACTATCAAGGAGTGAAAAGAAGAAGTGAAAAGTTGGTGCTCTAGTGAAAGAAGAGAATCCGAGAAATTGAAAACCAATATTTTTAAAATATATATAAGAACTGTTAAGGCCAAAATCCTTATGTTAGCAGGCCTGCCCCTGATATCATTCAAGTCTTAGTCGTTATTTGTTCTTAGTTGAAGCACAATGATACTTCATCTGTGAACGTGGTAGGGGATGGGGTACATAGAGTGCAGGCCCAGCGGGGGGGGGAGATTCGTCGACGTTTCGACCCAGGCGCAAAAGGGTAAGTAATCTCCTCAGCTACAGGTCTTCCTCAGGACAGGGATAAAGGGAACCTAAGTTCAAAATGTGTAGCCCCCAGTGATAGGGTAGGCAGCCGGTGTGCCCCCAAAAGGAGATCCGTCAATGGTGTGCCAAGAACATAAATTCAATGTAAAGAAAAATTATCAACATTGATTCTAATGTTTAATAATATTGTCTAGGACCTATTGTTTTCTGTACCTATCGATACCCAGGTCCTTTGACGTTTCTCTGGGTCACCCCATTTATATTAATGGTTATGGATGTGCCTCAGCATTTGTGTAATACATCTGTGGACCTCAGAGGGGATTTTTTTCTCCCTAGAGAGTTAGTTTAGTTTCCTAAATGCGGAGGGAGGCTTTAATGCTTGGAGAGCACCCCTTAGTATACTAAGAAACTGCAAATTACTTCCCGACGGACGAAGTGTGTGGATGTGCATTCGCAAATTGACAGCTCTGTCTTGGTCCTATGTGCAATAATGTAGTGGCAATTTACCGGTTCTGTAAGGGCATTTCAGAACGGAATGGTAACATGTTAGTTTATTAGACAAATGTATACACAAATTATTAATCCCTTAACTAGAGAAAGCTATTACCTAATTTTAAAACCCCGAAAGCAGAGCTTGGAGATTCCATCCATCTAGCATTTTAAGAGAGCATATTTACTTTAAAGCCCAAGACATACTCGAGATAGTGAACTGGCGTTACTGACATAAACTGATGTCAGATACAATCTCAGTCTTTTGAATTTGATGAAGGGTGTCCTATGCACTTTGTTAAAAAATAGGAGTAAGAGGTTCCAAGGACATCAAGCTCGTGGTTATGGTTTTGCACGAGATTTTTCATATATTTTCAGTGTTTTTCATATTGTTTTGAATCATATAAGGTTTCTGTCCTGGTGTGGAAAAAATGTCCTCAAAAACATACTCTATAACTACAAATCATCTATAAACTTGTCATCTTTTCTAACATATATCAGTCTGATTTCTTCTGTGGTGGACCATTCGTTATGATCTCTCAACCATTTCTCGCTTCGCCCACATTAGTACCAGATTTTAAATCCTTTTTTTCATCTTCGTTTCGGTTTAGAACATGTTTACAATAAACACATTGTAGGACTACTTTTCATCTCAAACCCCATCCCCACCAGTCCTATTGCGAAGATCTATGTAATGTTTAGAACTATATGGACAACTCCATACCTTTTGAAAGAAGATGTTCCACTGTAATTGCATTTGGGGAAGTTACCTTTTTTTTGTTCTATCATTTTTTCGAAGCACAGCTAGTTGTAAAGGTGGAATTGGGATACTTTAAAAGTAGCATTAGTGGACGTTTTCATCATCAATTGGACACCTTGTTTCATTCTTCCATAGGTACACCGTTGTTTTATTTAAATACTTCTTTAAAGTACAAACATTTTTGGACTCTGGTATCTAGCTGTAAGAAAACGTTTGCTTATACTCTTGAGCTTCTTGTTTCTTTACAGCGCACATTCAAATTATTCATTCTCTCGAGTCTCTCCAAAATATGTCAGTCACTTAAAGTTTGAAGAAATAAAAAAAAAGTTTGTGTTTGTTAATTGATTCTCCACATGACAGAAATTAGAGCTCCCTGTTTTTTGTTCTACACATTGAGAGTCAAAATTAAGTTGATAAACTGAAATAGATGTATTGAAATATATCACGCCCTTCATGGCTACAGTAAAGAACAGACCATTAAGCTCTGGAAACAACACAGTTTCTTAAATAACCATGATGGGCTTTTTTCATTTTGGAGTCCTAATGATTTCGTATTTTACTTTTGCGTCTCCATTTTGTTGAATAAGCCGGTTTGCTCTCAATGTTTTATTTTGTCACTCTTTCTTGTAAAAACACATAGGGTAGTAAAAACACTCACATACTAACTTTACTGCACCAGCATCTCATACCAAACGTAAGTACAGACATTTTTGTTTTGAAAATGATTTGGTTAATGTTGCTTTTTGTGGATAGGTCACAGAGAGTTGCAAATTGTTTCTCATGGATAGATTAATTTCACTGGATGATTTTTTTTTATCAAGCTTTCACATTATACATGTAAAAAAGCAAAGAATAATACCTACGTTTCTACAGCCACTTGACATGAACAAGGGGGGTTGGTAGACAAACAGTGGATTTAATACCTTTTTAATTGTGTCTACGTAAAATAATGGTATTCATGGAAGTAAAGAAACTTACCTCTAGGAGTTGGCAAATTACTTCTCTGTTTGCGTTACAGTGGTTTTTCAATGGTGCATTTGTGTGCCTCGTGTTTTAAATTTAAAGGCCCTTATTCTATGAACTGAAATGTGCTGATGCTTCGTAAGTCACAAGTAGCCCTGTCTTCGTTGTCTCTGGTCATGAAATTCATGAAATTGCCACACAGGGTTGTATTTTGATTTATATCTCTCTGAGTGCGGTCAAAATATGCTTTCAAAGTCTCCAATGCCATCATTATATTGATGTCTGTTGCACCATATCATGTAGAATATTCGACATTAAAAGTGACACAATGAAATGGGCGTAATATTTTAATTTGAACGTTTGTGCCCTTGCTCAGTGGGATGTGAAATGTCTATTCTGATTGGCGACATACCTCCCTTGTGACATGGCTACCAACTGAATTAACTGCCAGGAAAATGCTGCTACTCTTGTGGCAGGGGAGTTCAGATCTGCTAACAGCCTTTACAACGCACTGCTATTTGGCTTTCTTTTATAGCTGGCTTGCCTTCTGCTTTAGACGTTTTCTTTAATGCCCTAGTGAGTCAAGGGCACTTGCCTCAGGCAGTCAACTTCCACCAGGGTATTAACTATCAGCAAATGCGCTCCCCATTAGTCATTATAGCTTCAATAAACATGTAAGCAAAAGCATAATTGAATGTATGCTGTCTCTGGAAAAAATAGGGAATACATATACAGCTTTGGAGTATCATCGCTTTGTAATTGGCACCAGTTAAAACATAACTTATGGAGAAAAAGACTGCAATTTGTGAATCATAATTGTAATTTCCACCCTGGGCCAAGTGTTTCCTATTTAAATGCAGGAGTATTGTAGACCTGGTGGCTTGTGTTATGAGGGTGTTTCAAAGCCACATATTTGATGGCTGCAACACAGCTCAGTTTCCAGGGTAGGAACAGCTCTGCATGCCTGCATCTGATATGAGTCCAACACTGCTCACAGAGAAGAAAAATACAAATAATTGAGGATTGTTTTACCTTGTACTTGCTCATTGCACCTACAGCTATGCCCAGCCAAGTGCGTCAAATGCGTATTTTGACAGAATTTGGCTTCTTAAATAAATAAATATACAATCCCTCACTCACACTTGCTCTCACACACACACATATACATTCTTTGATATATTGATGACATGTGACCCTTGTCAGCAAATGTAATATGAATAGACAGTTTGAGCATAATCAGGTAAATGACTTCCAAACTTTTTTAGTTCACTTTGAAAAATGAATAGGTATTTCGTCACTCGCCTACACAAGCCAATAGTGATGGCTAATGACATTAAAATGAAACTGTTCTTTTACAGTAAGTATGAGTTAAAGATTGCTGTTTTGCAGATAACTCTCTTTCAAATATCTGGGTTTAAATCCCACGCTAGCATCTAACTAATTTCATGAAACACACCGTACCATCAACAAGGTTACTGAACATCTTAGGTGACACTTTTACTCCCTCCCCGCCCCCCCAGACCCTCTTGCATGTGCATTATTCTGGACTAAACTGCTTTCCCTGCAAAAATTAGCTGCCAAGTTTATTAACTATTGTTACATAAAAAATGAATTGGTATGAAAATTTGCATGACCCAAGCGACCGGTCATTGGCTTGTCACATTGCGATATTTGTCCCAGCAGATTGTTCTTCTACCAACCTCTTTTACGCTCGACACTACCTCTTCCAACGCTGCCTACTCTCCATGGCTGTGCTCATAATTTCTACTTCTTGATTGGTCACCCTTGGCCAATCAAGAAGAGACCCTCCCTACCTTCTCCATCTATGCTGCACATTGTTTTGTTGCATGAGCTGCATTTTCTCTTAAACTGCAAATTACCGAATAAATACATACAGTGCTTTATAATTATAGACTAATTGATGTTCATTATAATTTTGGAAAGCACTTAAAATAGACCTGTCTCATTTTCAAATAATTCATTAGCAGCCATAAACACAGGGAGACGTTTTACAGGTGGAAAATGAGACTTTGAGGAATTTACATGTAAATGTACTTTCACAAATAATTTGTAACTCCTTCGTTTGCTAATTGTGTTGTTGATTTTGTTAGCTTATTGTTAGGAAGTCAGAGAGCTAAATGTGTGGGTGGCTGCCTTTTATTTAGGTTTGTCTGAATTAAAAGGTACGGGACTAGCATGTCATTTCCATTGTGTCTACTTTTGTGCTGGCAACAGGGATTACTGAATTAACCAGCAATTCTACATCTTTGTGAATGCATGTAATGAAAAAGGTGCAAACGCTGTGATCTACTTTGGGTCGGAGAATATACCATCCCAGTACATTGGCCCCTCTTTCCCAGGACACCGGCCATTACCCCACCCAGTCTCTTCAGCAGCCCACTTCGTATCCCCACCATGCGTCGAGCTCGCCAGTTCTTGCCATTTCAGGAGCCTGGAAAAAACGCGATTCTGTCCCTACCTGAATATTTACATGCGACACTTACTAAAATGCTTAACCCGCTGCCATGCGTGCAACTACACATGATAAAACGGGTATAATAAAACAACATACTGGGGTGATATAGAATAGTAATCAGTTGCTAGAATTGTTCAAGGATAGAGACAGATCGCATAAGGCCTGCCTGCGTCGAAAGCATAATTATCTGTGAGGACCGACGTCGCGCTGCGCGCAGGCTCTGGAAAGCCATACTGATGGCAGGACGTGTTCCCTGAACGGAGGGCGTTTCTAGATATTCTTCCGAGGTCCGCATACCTAGTTTCCCGTGAGCTCATCATCTCTGTCAGGTTAATCAATAGGCGCCGTATGGCAGAGGGTCAGTAATCAGTGTCATGGCGCCTTTAAAGCGTGTTGGAAATTTGCTTAAAGCCTGGGCCAATTAACATCGAGATGATGAATGGACGGGTGGATGCGAAGAGCGCGGCGCTCTGGGGCTTTGTGAGAAGGAGACGCTCAGCTGTTGAGCAGCAGACACCAGCGAATAAAATCAGCCATTCATGCGCGCGCCGTCCACCCACTCTTAATGATAATGTCAATCGAGCAAAATATACACACATTGGACTTGTCACGAGTTCATAAATCAAAGGAGTTTGTCAAAGGCATTCAGATAGATTAACGAGGCAGCAGCAATAACAAGTCAAATTTGCATAGAGAATTGCCCGAATCTCAGTAAATTATGATCCTGTTTTTCATTTGATTATTTGCTAATGTCTCGAGAGGGAGAATGATTATATTAGCATGCAAAATCTACAACAGCAGAGGAAATGTGAGGATAGAGGGCCCGACACACCAGGGCAATCAATCAGCTTTTCATACAAGCATAAAAGAAGGCAAGGAAATGAACTTTTTTATGATGTCTCCCCCTATGCTAGGGAGCGGAATGGTTCGGCTCAACGGAGATGTTATATTGAACTCAGCTCTGCCCAGAGGCAAGTTATAGTTATGATGTTTTAACAAACCTATCCATCTGCCAACCAGATTGGAATTCTCCGATCTGAGGCTCCCATTAACCCTCACTGACAATAGCAAAAAGAATTAAGGATTTTGCAGCATTAACTTTGTAGTGCATGGTGCTTTCTCTGTCTGCCTCTTCACTCGTTACAGCTTTTGTTACGACCCCACAGTACAGTGCATTGTGGTATTGTAGGTGCATTTATAGTGCTTGCTTCCCTTTGACGAGGCGGCGATGCACTGTAAGGCGAGTAGCACCCTGCTCCGGTACCCAAGGTTCGTGATGTAGACAGTAGTCATTGGGCATGGGCTTGGTCTGGTGCTCTCAAGGAAACCAGTGCTGTGTGTTTACATCTGTTTCTTTGTGGCAGATTAGATTAATAGGAGGTCGGTGTAATCACGAGTGGGGTCTATGTCAGTTCACTCAAATCGTTGGGATGACACTAGAATTGTTCGGGTGCAGGAAATGGTTTCAAAGAGGGGGTTGTGGTCTAATAAACGAGGAGTGGGTAGTTCTGCTGAGATTAAATACTAGACAATAAAGGAGACAGTCATGTGGCTTAGAGGAGGCACCACTCAGAGAGAGGCATGCAGAGGATGGAGAGAAGGAGAGGGTAATTCGATAATAAGAAGGGAGAGGGAAGGAATCGTGACCCTTCACACCTCCACTTTAAGAGTATTAAACAATTGTAAATGTTGCATTTCAGGAATATTGATCCCAGTACTGATGAAATATTTTTTCCAAGGTCGAGATTTTTTTTCCTAGAACATTTTTAGTAATAGGTTGTTTAAAATAAATTACTGACGGATAGTTCATACAACATTTTTATGTTAAAGAAGCTTTTCGTGAATTCATTTTATTATTAAAAATATGACTTTAGGTCTACTTGTCGGGCTTTGTGGCCAAACCATCTATTACACACATTTAAGCTGAATTTTGCAAGCATTCAGTTAGGCCGTCCCATCTTCGCGGGTCCTTCACTCTCTGGTACTGAGATCTAAGTGCTACAAGAGGCTGTGAGGGTGTCGCTAATGTGAAGCAGCCAATCATAGAGTGACATGATTAATGCGAGGCAGGCCTCAGCCAACATCAGTCTAAAAGCCATTTAAAAAAAATCTCTACTTATTGATACTAAATTAGCAAAACATTCTTTAATTTAGCATTCTCTGCTGCGGGAATATTTTTCTTGCACAGGAAGAATCACTCTATTCTGCTTCCATTTCTGTCATGAATGCACTGAATGTGAATCGTCCGAAACGAATCATGTGCCGAATATGTTTCTGTCGAACCCTTTGTTAAGCAGTTCAGTTTCACATTGGCTAGTGAATTTTTATAGCTGAGTAACAAAGGTCTGGGATTTAATACCAACAATGACTTCCAGATAAACCATTTGCTAACAGTGGGGCATGTGCAGGATACCTTGTAATAGCATGCTATTGACGCTGTTGTTGGTGCTATATTGGTTTTCCTCAAGCTGTGTGAGAAAATATGCACTTTGCATTTTTTAAATGTGATCCTTGTGCCGCTTTTTTTCTTCAACTGCTCTCCCTCCTTTTTCTCAGAAAGTAGGAGTACTTCTGTAAGGTAAATGTTCTCACCCTCAGATATATTTTGTGGCTACAACAATCCTTGTTTCTAACATGCGTATTGTGTTAATCAAGCTCTCTTAGGATTTGTCCAAGAGGATGTGGCCACCACTAAAAACTCCTGATATTAATGAGAAAAATGAAATGTGGATTCCTTTCCTTCTACAGAATTCCTCGGCGAGAGAAGACTGTACTAACGATGAGCCCCCTAGGAAAATCGTGCCAGAAAAAAGTACCATCAGAAAGGTACGCTATGCATGCAACGAGATTTTCCTTCAGATAAATCATTCTGGATGTTATGAAAATGATCATACTCAAACTGACTCTGCAGTTGTTGGTTTTGGTACTGGAGTTCACTGACAAAGGGGATTGCTCCTTAGGCTATAAGAGATTGTTGACTACGTTTGTCTATCCAGTCATCTTGCCATTACTCCTAGCCAGTTCCAAGGTGCAGAGGGATTTTTAACCTTTCCTTATTAAATAAAAGGAGTTTTGTGATGTTGTATGGCATTGTGCTAAAAGCCATTTTAAACTTCTAGTGGCTTAAATCGAATGTCTGCTGTGCTCAAAAACGAAGGGGGTGCTCGAGAATCTGTCGCATTTGCTGTACGTCAGTCTGCTATGCTGCAGTACAGTAATGGTGGCCCAGTTCCAGGTTTAATAAGCGCTGTGCATCGCCTCGTAGCCTACCGAATAGAAATTTAGCAGCAGGCTCATTTGTTGTACCTAGCGCATATAGCAAAAGAATGGTGGTCTGGCCTGGTTAGTTGCCAAATCATATGATCCAATACAGTGTGCTGCAAATTGCTCTTTGAACCCATTTTCTTCACTTAGCATAATATTTTCATAATAAGCATGTGCTAATTAGGAATACACTAATTAATGAAGATTGGAACCTTTATTCTGAATAGTTTCGCTATACAGGATTTGAGGGTGAAAATGGATCAGAGGTAAACCACTGCTCTTTCACTTCTCAAAGATGGTGCTTGAGCTGACGAGGAGCATCTCGCTGCAGTCCTGCCAATCCGCCGCTCATCCTCACATCATCTCTGTTTTGATAGACAGCAACAAAAACATGTTTTCCTAATGATCAAGAGTGCCTTTGGCTCTACTGGCATGCGTTATGATCAGTCTTTTACAAAGGTATCTCTTTAACAGCAATACATCATGATCCTGGATCTCAGTAGCGTCATTCACAGCTGACGAAGCATGCTCAGTAATGACCCATCCACCACAGGTCTCTGCTGACACCGCTCACATCACACTCCGACATAGGGTGCCTAGTTAATATTTAATACACAGACACTGTCTCTTTAGTAGCACTGTGCATGCCAACTTAAAGCTATCCCTTTTTATTTCTCAAAAAAGTGCTTTGCTGGTGTTTGGCCATGACGCTATGTGCCATTCAAGTACAATTCATTCATCACATGGGCTACAACACCTGCTCTGCCAAGATTTGGAGTGGATTGGGCAGATGGTCCCCACCAGGGTGGATGCAGTCCTATTGTGCACACACCCTGATCGGAGCCCACTGCCGTTCCTCAGGCGGAGGGCGCAGGGTTCCTCATTTGTGAGTAGGCTGCACGCCCTTGGATTTGGCTCTGGGTAACTGACAGGAATTGCCCATTGGTTGAGGCTTTGCCTGAATGCTTTTGGGAGAATTGCAGTTTTGAAAGGTAAACAGGTGGTGTACCTGGGATCCATGTTACCCTCCATGCGCCATCGCAAGCCACCTGGGATGCGCAAAATGTACACCAACAACTTTGATGGTCTAAATTCTCCATCCCCATGCAGAAGTGCCTGGGTTCTGGCATGTGGATCTGAGCATGACCAACTAGGATTCCCATACTTAGTGAGGCCACTCCCTGGTGTAAATGAGGGATTTGTGTCAGGTAACATACACATGTCTGCTTGTTTAATAAGGCAAAAGAGGCCAACTGCCCTTTCTGTAATACGAATGCTCTCTGGAATGCAAGAAATGTACTCATCAAACATCTACTCCTTCCGTGCATATGATCACCAGCAGCAATATGTTTCCTGGGGGCCATTTAACGAAAGCTAAACCCGTCACTGACATTAACTTCTGTGTCTGTACTTTTTACCCATTCGTGGGTAGTCAACTGAGTTTTTTTTTTAGGTCTTGCTTGACAGTGCAACTGTATCTGTACCTTATGTGCTTGAAAGAAAAAAAACTTTCGGAAGTACTTCTGAGATAGGCGCTTTGGTTCCAGCCATCTGTTGGCTTCCTTGAGTACATCATTTAATTGGGCAGATGCGTGCTACCACTGAAAAAAAGTGCTTGCATTACACTTTTTGCCTTGTGGGAAAACACATGCTTAATACAGCAGGACAACTGAGTTTGGTATGATGTCAAGACATCCAAGCCAAAGATGAACACTTCAGTCTGATCTGTTTATTATGAAAAGTTATAAGAAAGGCAGAAGGCTGTCGTATGTATCATGAAACTCAAATGTTAAAATCAATATCCATTGAAGGCTAGATTGTTATTACTCTTTATTAAACCCTGCAGGGAAGTATTTTGTTGCATGGAATCTCACACATTACCGAAGAAGGTAAGGGCTTTAGTGTTGATTTCCCTCTCTGACTAACTATAGGGATAGAAGATTTGAATTGTGATAATCCTTGTTAGGCCATTTTAGGAGAGGTAGTGTTTTGCTTTGCCAACTGTAATTGTATCTGCATTTGTAATTTCATGGCTGTATGTGTGATGGTTGCCTTTGGAGAAAGCTTACACATATAGAGCTTACACTTCTACATATATACCTTCCATGTACTTATGTATCGTTGAATGTATTACTTTATTCCTAATTCAGCATCTCCAATTCACTACCCTATATCTCACCCTATACTTCTCTCAATATATCCTCTACCTCCACTCTCTACCTCATCCCAAACCTCATTCTCCTATTTTCTCTAATGCACTACCCTATTTTTCATCCTATATCTCTCTCAATATATCCTCTACCCCCTCTGTCTGACTCAGAGAGCCAAACCCCGTTCTACTACTATGACACCCAAAATGCCGCTTTCTAGACTCTTCCCTCCTTGCATAATCTCAAACCTCTTTTACTGTTCAGACCTCCCAAATAAGCCTTTCTAAACCCTTGCCTCTGACTCTTCCCCCTCCACCTCCTATTCACTCATCCCAAACCTCCTCCTCCTGCTACGATCTCCAAGTAAACACTTTCTAGACCCTTCCCTCTTCTATACCTCCTCTATCCTTTTCAATCCAATTAACAGACTCCTATGTCCACCGCTCAAATTAATTTCATACTTCCCTGTACTAATTCACCACTAATTCTGTTTGGGTTCTAGAGTAGCATGCTACTCACCAAAAAGCGCTTCAACAGGGGTGGCAAGCGCTATTTAAATGCAAGACCTTCCCTCTTCTATCCCTCCACTATCCTTTTTCAATCCAAATAACAGACTCACATGTCCACCACTCAAATTAATTTCATATTTCCCTATACTAATTCAGCACTAATACTTTTTGGGTTCAGGAGTTGCGTGCGACTCGCCGAAAAGCGCTTCAACGCCTCGTCAAGGGTAGTAAGCGCTATATAAATGCAATTACAATTACAATATTAGTCCTGAGTTTGTTATGGTGAGAAGTCAATGATAAAGACTGTAGGCTTGATTAACTCACTATAAAAAGTTCTTCCGGACGATATAGGTCTGATCTGTTTACTATGAAAAGTTCTGATAAAAGCCGGAGGTCTGGCTTATTTGTTGTGAAAACCATTGGTAAAACAAATAGGCCTTTAGTGGTGGATTGTTCTCACACTTTGTTACAGACTGTAGATTGGTACTTTGTTACTCAAAATCTAATGTATTATTGTAGTAGGAAAATAATTTGGAGTTTGTCACTCCGTATGAAAAGCCCTGAGTGTAGAACATTTTCACTGTGATCATCTTTATTACATCATTTTCAGGGGGTTGTATACTGTTTTGCCTACTGTAATTTCGTACATAGTTTTAATTTGAGAACTGTATCCATTATGGTTGGCAATTTATGCACACTTGAGTAGACTAGTGTTTATTATAGTGTGAAGCCAGTGGTAAATGCTGTAGGCCATTCATTGGGTAAAGTTATGTCAGATTCCATAGACTTCGGGCCTGATTATGAGTTTGGCGGTGTGGGAGTAGGCCGCCTCTCCATCGCCCCGCTCCCACACTGCCAACTCGACTGCCTGACAGATTAGGAGTTTTCTCCTGGTCTTGCGGGTGGTGGTTTGGCTGACCCAGGCAGTAAGCCATATAAAGGCACTGCAATAGGAACGCTAAAGTCCATTCCTGCACGGCATGAAAATGTGCAGTCCATGCCGTGCAGGAACTTGGGTGCATGTATCCAGGGGGCACACTATGTGCCCCCCGCCTGCACCTCCATGCAGAGGGGCACAGGGGGCCCTGAAAGGCCACCTTACTTTCCTGACCACCACACTTTTCATGGCGGGATTGCCGCCATGAACAGTATGGAAGTCAGGAAAGTTGTAATATTCTTGGTTGTGCCTCAGTGGCACTGCCAGCATATTGGTGCCCCAGACTGCTGCACCACTGCAGATGGATGGCGGTCCCTTGGCAGTCCGACTGCCGAAGTTGTAATACAGTGGTCTGACTGCCGGTGCAGCGGGAGCCGCTACGCCACCGCGGGCTTAGCGGTTCCTGTGGACTGCCAAACTCATAGTTAGGCCCCAAATCTGTTTATTATGAAACGTTATGACAAAGCTAGTAGGCCTGGCTTGCTTATTGTGAAAAGCATGTGTTAAAGGCAGTAAGCTTTTAAGGGTGGATTGTTAGTGTAGGTAGGTATTTTGTTACATTGAATACTGCAGATTACCATAGTAGGCACGGGTTGTTGTGTTGGTGACTCACTCGAACAAACTGTTGGATAGAAGATTTACACTATGATAAAACTTTCATGGCCCTCTCAGAAGGGATTTTATCATTTTAAATGTTGTATACCTTATGGTTGCCTTGCTGGGGAAAACTTAAGCTCAATAAAGGGAGCTGTGAGTTGGTTATGGTGACAAGCTAACAGTAAAGGCTATAGGTCTATTTGGGTCACTGGAATTTTTTTTATGTCAGATGCCACAGGTGGGATCCTTTTATTGTGAAAAGTTGCAACAAAGGCAGTAAGGCCAGATTTATTTATTATGAAACGCATATACACAATAGGTCTTTAAGGCTGGATTCGTACTGCACGGCGTTAAAGCCTACAGACATATTGTTTTATATATTAAACCTCACAGATTAGATTTTTAGGCAAGAATCTAGGTGCTAACTAGCCCTTTTGACAAATTCTAGGGAACAAAGTTTTGAACCGTGATAAATCATGCTAGATTCTCATCGAAAGACATGACAAGTTAAGTTGTCTGTCAAGATCTTGCAATACATATATAATTCACTAATGTATATAAATATATGTGCATAAATGTACATAGAGGGGCTTTGGGTCAGTCCCCTTCTGCCATTGGTCTGTATGAGTGTCATATATACTTTACTTCTATCCATGACAGCATACAGCTTTGGGGAATGGCTCACCCAACTTCAGGCATTCGTTCTTGGCCTATGAGTGACGAAATTAGTCTGACCCTATGTGCACCTCTGCCTGAAAATGAGGTACTTCAGTGCCATGACTGTTGGCCTTTTCTTCAGTTTTCGATTTCCCCTTTTTACACATCCCTTTTATTGCTTTCCTTCTCCACTTTTTATTTTCATTTTCAGGGCATACTACAGCTACCCAGACAATGCTAATGGATCGCTTGCTTACTGCTCATTTTATTTGCAGGTGTGTCATATCACAGGTGACCACTGCCTCTAAACCAGATGACCATCATGGAATGGTATTGTCCATAGTGCATCATTGTTTTGTTTTGCCATGCCATGATAGCCAACATGTTGGTTTTAAATGGTGTGACCATCCAGGAGCTTTAAAAGAACGATACGCTATTTACTATACCAAAGCAAGACGGCTGTTTGCTGTTATTGTTAATGTTATTTGTTATTGCAAGCACATGCCTCCATGCATATATTGTTGAGTTCGAGGCATGTGGGCTGCTGAATTCATATCTGTGCATAGATCGCCGCCTAGTGTTGGGTCCGGATGTTTGCACGTTGTTGTCCTGGAAGAGTCTTCGAAGTATCCTGGGATAGGTGACTCCTCCCCTGGACTACAGTGCGCATGGGCATCCTCTCCATCCTCAGATTGTTTTTTTCCGCCATTGGGTTCTGATGTGTTATCTTGACTCAAGTTAGGAAAACCTGTTTTCAGGCCAAAAGGCCTTTAGCTCGCGTCGGTACTGTTATCGATCGGTATCGATAGTATCTCTGTTAGTTTACTAACTTCTAGAACAAACTTTCGCATCTTACCCGACCGTCGATTCGACATCAGCGATGGAATCGAGAACACCATTCAAGAGGTGTCCGGTATGCAATGCGAAATACCCCCACGTCGATGTCCATCCGGTGTGCAACAAATGCCTCTCACCGGATCACGACGAATCTACATGCATGGCCTGTGCCAGATTTCGATCCAAGAAGACTCTACGGAATCGACGAGCGGCGAGACTCGAGGCGCAGCAAGCGGCACCGGCCCCGGCCGACATCTTCAACGCCGAGACCGAAGATGTCGAAGAAGTGGAGAACCTACCCTCCAGTCCCGTTTCCGAACATGACTCCGGATCGGGGGATGTCGATGAAACACTCTTTCGCAGAGATGAAGACGACACCGAGGTAGGAGACTACGATGAGGCCTTAGGGGCCGAAGAGAGTAGCTCCGGTGACGAGCAAGGCCTACCCGTTCAGACTGAAGAAAGCCCAGTGCAACAGTCTATGGCTCCGGTCGAGGGATCGCCTTCGGGCCTTACCCAAGACTTATCCCGCAGTTCTTCGGCCCCGCCCTCGGGCCCGGACTCGGACATTCAGCGGCAGCCATTAATGCCAAAAATGGCTGGTTTCCCTTCTCTAAAACCGAAACCGAAAGCAGCATTGGTTCACTTGAAACCGAAACCGAAAGTGGCGCTGGTCGGATCGAGGCCCTCCACACCTTCGACGCCAGCAAAACACATCGGCACCGAGCGCACCAAACAAGACTTCGGTGCCGAACTCGAAGCGGCCGACGTCGGAGTCGACATAAGGAAGAAGGCCGTCGGTACCACCAAACCTGCTCGGCTCCCGGCACCGACGCAATCGACTCCGACCCCAAAGGTCAAACAGCCTGCTGCGTCTCACGCCGCTTCCACGGCGACATCTAAGCCACAATCATCGAAGAAGTCGACGGCCACTCCCGCCCCTCGACTCGATGACCCACCGGCGTCGAAAAAATCCACGACCGCCTCCACTGAACCGGTCGGTGCGAAAGACTCGAGGGCGCTCCAGACTCGACCCATTGCTGCGCAAAGCACCAAAAAGAAAATGGTCCTCCAGGACATGTCGGGCTCCGAGCCAATTAAAGCTCCAGCAGCCTCTTCGACACCGGCCAACATTACTTTTGGCCTGCCACCATCCACGGCCCCGAAAATGTTCCAAATCAGGACACGGGTGACCCATACCACAATCACGCCTGCCGAACACTCTGGGGAGATGTCTCCATCTCATATAATCGACGCCGACACCGGCAGGATGATTATCCACAAACGGAAAATAACTTCGGAGCCGGCTTTGGACTCCTTCAGGATTCCACTAAAAAGAAAGCTGCCTGTGGCTTCAGAACCAGTTCTTTACGAACCTTTCCACTCACCCTACCAGGATCCACAATCCTTCTCTCCCACACACTCCGACACGGATGCGTTGGGGGACTACATGGGTGACCAGGTCCCCTACCCCGGAGACATGGACCCTGACGGCCAGCAAGACCCTGATCAAACTTGGGATGACCCTGTAGACCCAGGTGCACCTATGGATGCACAAGACCCGCAACTCTATGGAGCAAAAACATCTCCCACAGAGGACACGGCAGCATTCAACGCTCTGATTGAACGTGCTGCGGCCAATCATGGGGTGCAACTTCACTCGGACACCGTCGAGGACGACTTTCTTATGGACACTTTTGCTTCCTCAGAAAGAAATATAAAAACTCTACCCATGTTGAAGGGTGTCCTCAAACCAGCAAAGGACATCTTCAAGGAACCCACCAGGGCAAGAGTGATAAACCCCAGGATAGACAAAAAATACAGATCAGCGCCTGGGGACCCTACTTACATCAGAGGCCAATTACCTCTGGATTCCATTGTCGTTGCGAATGCTCGCAAGAGGGCACACTCACAAACAACAGGTGACGCTCCTCCCACGGACAAGGAGTCCAAGGTGTTAGAGACCTCTGGCAAACGGATTGCCGCCCAGGCAGCCAACATATGGCGTATTGCCAATACTCAAGCACTCCTCGCTCGCTACGACAGAGCGCACTATGACACATTAGAGCAACTAATCCAACATCTCCCTGACCAATTCAGAGAAGGTGCAGAGATCCTCATCAGGGAGGGACAGCTCCTCACAAACGCATCCATCAAGTGCGCGCTGGATGCCGCAGACACAGCCGCCAGGGCCATAAACACTAGCGTCATGCTGCGACGACATGCCTGGTTACGAATCTCCGGATTCAAACCTGAAGTGCAAAACAACATACTCAACCAGCCTGTATTTATTCGGGCCGGAGGTTGACACCACCCTAGAGAAAATAAAGAAGGACACGGACACTGCAAAGTCCATGGGGGCTCTCCAAACTCAGTCCTTTCGGAGCGGCTCCTTTCGTCGCCCCGGAAATAGAGGAGCAGGTAGAGGACAGGGGTCACAGCAAACATACAACAAGAGCAATACACAAACCACCTACGATAAAAACACCCGGGGTGGATATCGTGGCTCCAGTACAAAGGGCAGAGGACGCGGCTACGGCAACACCAGGTCCTCCCCCAAGAACAAGCAGTGACGCCCTCTCCCTTCCTCCCGACCACATAACACCTGTCGGGGGAAGGCTACAAAGGTTCCTGTCCACGTGGAACTCCATCACCACGGACAGGTGGGTCAAAGATATTATCAAATACGGTTACTGTCTAGAACTAACCTCCACTCCACCCACAATACCTCCAAAAAACCGTCCTATGTCCTCAGAGCACTTAACACTCTTACAGCAAGAGGTGCAAAGTATACTTCTAAAAGGCGCAATAGAGGTCGTACCCGTCCACGAGCAAGGTACGGGGGTGTACTCCCTGTACTTTTTAATACCGAAGAAGGACGGGTCACTCAGACCTATATTAGACCTGAGACCCCTAAACAGATACATTCTTTCCGAGCATTTTCACATGCTCACTCTCCAGCAAGTCCTCCCGCTGCTCAAGCAGGGAGACTTTCTAGCCACACTGGACCTCAAGGATGCGTATTTCCACATACCCATTCACCCATCACACAAAAAATACCTCAGGTTCACTGTTCAAGGACAGCATTACCAATTCAGAGTCCTTCCCTTCGGCGTGACAACGGCACCACGGGTGTTTACAAAGTGCCTAGCTACTGTGGCGGCACATCTACGGAGGCAGCACATACACGTCTACCCTTACCTGGACGACTGGCTCGTTCAAGCGAAGTCAGCCCAGCAATGTGCCAGCCACATGTCCCGCACCATTCACCTCCTTCACAGTCTAGGGTTCTCACTGAATTACCCAAAATCCCATCTCCAGCCCGCACACGTACAACAGTACCTTGGTGCAACTATAGACACTCTGGCAGCCACAGCTCAGCCAAATTTAGTGAGAATCAGCAGCATGCAAATGCTAATTTCCAAGTTCAATCCACAACACTCCCTGCCCGCTCGAGTGTTCATGCAGTTGATAGGCATGATGGCCTCCTGCATCTTCATAGTCCCACACGCGAGACTACATATGCGCCCGCTTCAGGAGTGCTTAGCACGTCAGTGGAATCAGGCTCAAGGACAGTTGAAAGACCTAGTGTTGGTGAGCGGTCGGGCATACAACTCTCTGCATTGGTGGAATCCACAAAACCTTTGCAAGGGCCGACCGTTCCAAGAGCCTGTCCCACAGATAATACTGACGGCGGACGCGTCTCTCCAGGGATGGGGAGCTCATGTACTCCATTACACAGTGCAGGGACTATGGACACAACAACAAAAGAAGATGCACATCAACCTCCTAGAACTGATGGCAATCTTCCTCGCTATGAAAGCATTCAAAGTACACTTGTGCAACAAAGTCGTGTTGATCCGGACGGACAACATGACCGCCATGTACTACATACAGAAGCAGGGAGGAACACACTCTCCACAGTTGTCTCATCTGGCTCAGAGCATGTGGAAGTGGGCCATTCAGAGGAACATGTTCCTCATGGCAGAACACCTCCCCGGCAAAGACAACCAGATGGCGGATCTGCTCAGCAGACACAGCCACCAGATGCACGAGTGGGAGTTACACCCATCAGTACTCCAGCCGTACTTCCAGCAGTGGGGTCATCCAGAGATAGACCTATTCGCGACAAGCGAAAACGCAAAATGCCAAAGCTTTGCCGCCAGGTTCCCACATCCACAGTCGCAGGGCAATGCGATATGGATGAACTGGTCCGGCAGATTTGCGTACGCTTTTCCCCCAGCACCACTGATACCGCTGGTGGCACGCAAACTGCGTCAACACTCACTGACGCTCGTCCTGGTTGCTCCAACGTGGGCGCGCCAACCGTGGTACACCACCTTTCTCGAACTTTCCGTGGTGCCGCATCAAAGGCTACGGATCAAACCCGAGCATTTGACGCAGAACCATGGAGAGATTCAGCACCCAGATCCGCAACAGCTGAACCTGGCAATCTGGCTCCTGAAGTCCTAGAGTTTGGCTACCTCAACCTGCCACCTGACTGTATGGACATCATTAAGGAGGCCAGGCGACCCACTACCAGAGCTTGCTATGCAGCCAAATGGAAGAGGTTCGTCATTTATTGCAATAATAATGACATTAACCCGCTAGACGCATCCATCCAAAACATTATTTGTTACCTATTACACCTATACCGATGCAATCTGGCGTACACCTCTATACGTGTCCATTTGACCGCAATATCAGCCTATCTGAAGACCAGGCAGCACCTCTCTCTATTCAGAGTGCCTGCCATCAAAGCATTCTTGGAAGGACTCAAACGAGTCATTCCTCCAAGCCACCCGCCGGCTCCGATGTGGAACCTCAATTTGGTCCTCACACGCCTGATGGGTCCACCCTTTGAACCTCTACACTCATGCGAGATTCAATTCCTTACCTGGAAAGTAGCTTTCCTAGTAGCAATCACTTCTTTGAGGAGAGTTAGTGAACTCCAGGCACTAACCGTTAAAGAGCCATTTATACAGGTCCACGCCAACAGGGTCGTACTACGTACCAACCCCAAATTCATGCCAAAGGTGGTATCGCAGTTCCACATGAATCAAACCATTGAACTGCCCGTTTTCTTCCAAAACCCACAAACTGTCGCAGAAAGGGCACTCCACACACTAGATGTCAAAAGAGCCCTCATGTATTATATCGACAGGACCAAACCCTTTAGGAAAACACAACAACTTTTCGTTGCCTTTGCCCCACACCACAAAGGTAACGCTATCTCCAAAGCAGGAATAGCCAGATGGATCGTTAAATGTATCTAAATTTGCTATCAAAAGGCTAAACGTACTTTAACGATTCCCCCACGAGCCCACTCAACACGTAAGTTAGGGGCCTCAATGGCTTTCCTAGGAAACATTCCTTTGCATGACATATGTAGAGCAGCCACCTGGTCCACTACACATACATTTACCAAACACTATTGTGTAGATGTGCAATCAAAACAGCAGGCAGCTGTAGGACAGGCTGTTCTCAAAACTCTTTTTCAGACCGCTGCAGCTGGCACTGGTAGCCGCCGCTAATAAGAGGGCACTGCTATATATTCTATGCACAGATATGAATTCAGCAGCCCACATGCCTCGAACTGAATATGCTACTTACCAGTATGCATCTGTTCTTGGCATGTAGGGCTGCTGACATTCATATCGCCCTCCCTCCTCCCCGGCGCCTGTAGCAGCTGCAGCTCTCAGAATTACTGTAAGCATGGTCATCACTTTCTGTATCTACTCCATCACTGCCACAATGGCGAAAAACAATCTGAGGATGGAGAGGATGCCCATGCGCACTGTAGTCCAGGGGAGGAGTCACCTATCCCAGGATACTTCGAAGACTCTTCCAGGACAACAACGTGCAAACATCCGGACCCAACACTAGGCGGCGATCTATGCACAGATATGAATGTCAGCAGCCCTACATGCCAAGAACAGATGCATACTGGTAAGTAGCATATTCAGTTTGTGTGTATAATTTTGTTATGGTTAGGTAAGTGGGTAATGCAAGAATGAATCAGCGAGCTGATGAATGGCTGCATGAGTGCAATGATGAGTAACAAAGTGCATATATGTTGATTTATTGAGAGTTTAAACCTTCAATGGCGGAACAGGCACTTTCGTTTATAAGCCTGACCTATTGGTACTGTCAATGCTAGTTTTTGTTTGTAACTTGCTGGCTATTTAAAAAGCTCAATCAAACAACAAAAGAGTGCAAGCAAAGAAGGAAAAAAAAAGAAAGAAAACAGAATCACTTTTGTGAATAAAAAAAACCCTCACTCACCAACCTAGTTGGTGACATGCTTCATCATTGGGTTCCCACCAGAGAGGCCGACTGCCTCCCTGGTGTGCTACAACTCCTGGTTAGAGCGAAGCAGGTTTTTTGTATAATAAAATATGTGATTTGAGTGAAATGTGATTTAAAAAGTGACCAGTTCACCCATTCACACTAGTGATCCATCTTTACAATTTAAGACTGAAATTAGTGATTTGGTGAATACTGCTGAGGTGAATGGTTACATCACTAAACATGAGGCTGATTTTTTGATGACTGCCCAGGGAATAATTTCATATTTTTACATTCTCCCGAAGACACACAAGAATAAAATGCCACCTCCGGGTCGCCCGATTGTGTCAGGGATTGGTTCCCTTTTGGAACAATTGTCACGCCTTTGTAACTTTTTCCTGAAGCCTCTTGTTCAACAGACCTCTACTTACCTCTAGGACACCAAGAGTCTTTTAGCTATTTTGGAGGATTTTGTGGTGGATGAGGAATCCCACTATTTTGGTTTCATTAGATATTGAAAGCCTCTACACCAGCATCCCTCAGGATGATACAATCAAGGTTTTGAGTGAGGCTCTCAACGAAGGCATTTGGGAATATCAGACTCCCAGAGAATTTATTATTGAGTGTGCCATTCTGGCTTTAAAACTGAACTTCTTTGAATATAAGAATTACCTTTTTCTACAAACAACTGGGACATCTATGGGCAGTACCTTTGCCCCAAGTGTAGCGGGACTGTATGTCTATGATTTTGAACGCAAAAACATCTTGAATGCTAATAACCTCTACGCCTTCGGTATTTCTTTTTGGAAAAGATATATCGATGATATTCTGATCATCTGGCAAGGTCCTGAAGCCCCATTACTAGAGTTTGTATAATGGATTAACACCTTGGACCCTAAACTAAGGTTTACATACACAATGGCCAAGAAAGAGATGATCCTTCTGGACCTTCTGATAACCAAATCAGAGGGTAAACTAATTACCAAAACCCATTATAAACCCACAGCCAAGAACAATCTACTTGATTTTTTGAGCTTCCACCCTAGACCCCTGCAAAAGAACTTACCCTACGGTCAGTACCTCAGGATCAGACCAAACTGTAGCAGAATGGACGATTTTCATTCCCAGGCTACGGACCTCACAAATAAACTTAAAACACGAGGGTACCCCAACTGGATCCTCAAGAAGGGATGAAAACGAGCTAGGAATTAGCCAAGAGAAGCCCTACTCGAAGACCACGTGAAAACTCCTGAAGACGTCCCACTGACTTGTGTCACCACATACAATGTGGCCTCGAATGGAATCTCCAAATCGATTAACAGGCATTGGAAAATCCTGGAGAGCAACAACAGGAAATGGCCAAAACCACTTTTTTCATACAAAAAAGCCAGGAGCATCAAAGATGCCCTTGTACACACTTGCCCAAAGAAAATTGAGAAAGAAGCAACTCCAATCGTTGTGTGAATGCCTGGGGTCTACCTCGAATCCAGGGACATTTCCCTTTTGGGAATTGCAGTGTTTGCCATCTCACTGCTCATACGAAAATTTTAAATTTGGAAAGTGGGGGTACCTGGACAGAACGCTCACATACCAACTGTAATTCAACTAATGTGGTCTACTTGATCACTTGCCCGTGCGGCTTGAGGTATGTGGGCATGACCACACGCAAAATCAAACAACGCGTGTGTAGCCTTCATAGTAATATTCGATGTAAAAAAGTGCAACTCGGATGATTGAACATTTCCTCCAGATGAATCATACAACGAATGATTTGCGGTGGACAATCATTGAACAGATTACATCAGGAAATAACACAACACAAAGATTGTTTGAGAAGGAACAACAGTGGGTTTACCGTTTGGCAACACATACCCTGGGTCTCAATGATTATATTCCGTGGGGCACTGTATTACCTCGTTAAAAGCGTAGAGGATATATATATTCACTACTAACCACACAGTGAACATCGATAATGGTGGCATGTCTAAGCACAGAGAGAATATAACACTATTTGGTATTGCGATATTTATTTCCTGTGCATTCCATTTTTTCTATAGAAAGAATCATGGAACTACGTGAACTCTATTTCCTGGGCATCATCATAAACGTATCCTCAATTCATCAAGTTCTTTATCAATAATGCCGCAATTACCATGGTAATATATAAGAATTCTTTTCCCCCTTTTTCTATATTACAGGGAATGTTATGGAGTATGACTTGTGCGATCTCTCAATATAGTTTTGCCCTTAGTTCATTTTTAAATCTGGAGTCCTGGTTAGTGAATTTTTTCTTTTCTTGAAAAATCATTCCTTGTTAGTTGGGCAATAATTAAGCGAGTCCATTACCAACAAAAATATCGGTTGATGGGTTGTGGCGAATTGCTTTAATGACATCTGCGCTACTCGTGAACACACTATAAAGTTTTAAAATCATTCAGTAGGTGGTTCGCCTTTTCCGAAACTGGCAGGTCTAGTTGTTGGATTTGATTTGGGCGTCGCAACGTTATGACGTCACGACGTGTGGGCAATAACTTAAGCGAGTCCTATACAAACAAAAATATCAGTTGATGGGATTTGGCGAACAACTTTAGTGACATCCGCCCTACTTGTGCGCACACAATACAGTTTTAAATCATTCAATAGGTGGTTCGCCCCTTTTTCCAAAACTGGCAGGTCTAGTTGTAGGATCCGATTTGTGCGTCGTAACGTTATGACGTCACGACGTGTGCACCCCGGGACTGGGACGCTATGTCTGTTCTATTATTTAAAGTCCAGATCTTCCACTAAGTAACATCTTCGGGGTCCCGAGGCTAAGTACAGATAGGCCGATTGTGGGTGACGAACTTAGGCGTAGTAAGTAACTGAGGCTCTATTCTCATATGACATGTAGGTGTGACTAGTACAACCCTACGCTAATCAGTTGCATTCTGTCTTCATCGGTAACAGAGTGTAACTATAAATGCGCGCCCCTCGCCGGGACCCATGGGGTAATTTGCCAAAGATCCTAAGTAAGCTTGCTTTTCTCTTAATTTTGACTTCGCATTGTTTTTTGTTTTTTTGACAACAGACTTTATTGGCATTTTAAGGACTCCGGGGAACTCGTCCCCATACATAGTACCAAAACGGATATCGGAAGAGTGAGAATTGGTATCCCTGTTCAGCCCCCCCCTGGTCTGCGGAACATCAGACCCACAACCCCTCCCGCACATCACACCAACCCACTGCCCAGCATGCACATTTAACATTTCCCATCAGTTCCTGTTCCATATTCCGGCCACCCTCCTGCAGCTCAAAGTTCTTGGGCCCTCGGATGTTCGCATTGGTTTTTAACGACTAATACCATCAAGCTGCATGCTTAGTTCAGTCAAACTTCATAGGCCTTTGTTTGTTTTTAAATTATTGGTATTGACCGATATGGAGCGCTCAATTAAGACGCCCTTTTCCCGATGCAAGATGTGGGATTAAGAAGTAAGGCACCCAACAAACAATAGAGTTACGTGGTGCCTGGTTCACCTTCACCCTTAATTAAGTGTGTTCTCAATTGTCTAACTCTACAGTTTAAGTGGTACACTAAAGAGCACCATTCCTTACGATAGCCTTTGAGCCTGGTCACTCTTGTGTTTTTTCCAAGTACAGTCAATGAAGTATATGTTTGTCTGTATGATATGTTTCTGTTGGTTTGTTTTCTTTTCTTTGTTTACAAATACACATGGCTTTCAAAAGTGTTGTAGGTCTGACTACAAACTGTAAGTCTCTCACTTTTTGCAGACACCGCAAGTTAGGGTGCGCCTTAGCGAGTGCATACCGCCGTGTTGCGTTTGACATTTTGGTCCTGACGAAAGCCTTGCAAATCAGCGAACAGAGGCAGAAACATGTTGACCATGATTTTTCTTATTTGCACTATGGATGTGTCTGGTCAATCTAGCTAGACTCTCTAAACATCCACCACACTGTTTTTAATAGTGCCCGGTCCACCGTGAATAAAGTTTTTTGGGGTGAAATGGTCACTTTTTAAATCACATTTCACTCAAATCACACTTGGATTATACAAAAAACCTGCTCCGCTGTAACCAGGCATTGTAGCACACCAGGGAGGCATTCGGCCTCTCTGGTGAGAACCCAATGATGAAGCATGTCACCAGCTAGGTTGGTGAGTGAGGGTTTTTTTTATTCACAAGAGTGATTCTGTTTTCTTTCTTTCTTTTTCCTTCTTTGCTTGCACTCTTTTGTTGTTTGATTAAGGTTATTATTAGGGGGTATAAGAGTGTCCCATTATCCCTCTCTCCTGTTGATTAGCTATATTTAAAAAGCTCATCAGTTAACAATAAAATATTTCCAACAGGACAGGATAGCACTTTGAGGTCTAACTTTGGTAGTTTGTGCTTAATTTATTTATTCCCTTCCCCACCCCCCCAAAAAAAATGGCTCAGCGATTGACTAAAACAAATGTAATTTCAATGTCCGTGTGGGCCTGTACCTTGTTGAGATGTAGCCTATGAAGGTGGCAAAAGTAAACAAGTGAGTACGTTGTCTACTTATGTGGAAGTCTCTTACAGTTTCCATATGTGTTTTCCTAGACAAATGTGAGGTCGCCCCCTTCTCTAGGTGCAGGGCACACCCTTATAGTTATATCAATAGTAAGTAACCCCCAATTCACTCCAGGACATACATAATCATTAACTGGCGCCTTTTTCTAATGCAAAGTGAGCTTTATTTTCCCTTTCTATTCATTCTAATATGGTCCTTTTCAACAAAGTTCACGTTTTTATTGATCCAACTACAGCATCCTCCACCCCAGATTTTTCTACGCTGTATTAGCCTCATTTATTTAGCAGACTCCGAAATATCATTCATCAGTAGGGGAGGAGATCAACAGCAGAAACGGATCAAATAGATCACTAGAACTCCAGCAAAAGAAAATCTTCAGATCTGATTTTCACTCGAAATACAGTCATTCTTAGCACATCTTGGTTTAGTAGTTGTGGCAGATTAAGCCACAGGGTCTGTATTCCAAAATAAAACATGTTGCGGCATGCCTTGTCAAAGTAAGAACAGGATAGATTGGGCGCAGTGACTGTGAATTTCATACACAAAAAAAACATTTTGACCAATTTCTTCAAATTAATTAAGAAATAATGAAAGGCTGTACACAGACAGTAGTAAATAGTCTTTTGCAGTAGGAAACTCACATTTTTGCAGCACCTGTAAATATTCCTGGCCTGGCACCACACACAGTTCCAGCTTTTGTGCATGTTGTGCTTATTAGAAGTGAAAAAGGCGAATAAACACTCCCGCAGAGATGGCATGTTTTTAAACCCTGGGCAAGATTTGGCAACTTTAGGCTAACAAACGCGTTTCTGTTGTATTAGATTATAGATTAATTTTCAACGGTTTTTCCAGATGGTTCATTTGGGAAATGGATAGGTGGTGCTGTTCAAAATGAAACTAAATTTATCTCTCGCATACTTCAAACTGAGGCCAGAGAGAGAGACGTGCACATTAAGTCCAGCACGCACAGATGGACCAGCAGGTCACAAAAGGGACTGATTGGATTCCGTTTTTAGAGAAATGCCTACGTTATTGGATCAGCTTCAAGTTCCAAGTCCTGTTGTGAGTACATTTTTAATTCTGTCATATAAATACGAAACCAAGTTTTTTCTCCTTTTTTAATTCAATTAAAAACAATTCTAGCCAGCTCACAGCTCTCTGTTTTAATCTCTTCCCATCAGAGTCCACACTCATTGAAGTAGAACAAACACGGCTTTGAGGGAATTTGCGCGCTATAGCTTTATTTCAATGGATGCAGTGGCAAGCATTTGTAGTTCATGTTTCAGAGCTTCACGTCCAGTTTTCTTTTTTTTTTTATTTGATTAAGAACTGAATGTGAAAGCGCTCATGTGTCCTTTACCATGGAGAGGGAGATCTCCTGGGGTCACGAGACCTTTCAACTTGTGCTCCGAAATCATTTGTAAATTTGCTGCCATGTTTTTTGCTTTAAAGACAGAATTCCAGTTGGTTTGTCTTTGGCTATTGTGGGTGTCACTCCCTGGGAGCTAGAAGAACAAATCAACAGAAAGGTCATGAATAGCCAGCTCAACTTGAACAGGTCACGGGGGCGGGGCAGCTCTTCCAGCAGCCCTGAGTTTAATTATTTTTCTGGTTTTAAAAAGGTAGGCAATATGATTTTATCTTTAGAACTGCCCCACCTCCTTAATGGTGCAGTAAAGAAGTGCTTGTGTTTTTTTGTGGTTGATGCTTCCGAAAACATACCAAGAGAAAGCATCTAAGCTTCTTGTGTGAAAGTGCTAATGTCATTGAAGTGCGTCCATTAATGAAAGACTTGCTCCATTTTTGTTGCTGGTCAGGGTCGAGGCATTTAGGCTTCTCAGAGCACGAGAGGGAATGCTATTATTGGTACACGTGCACTGTTAGGAGCAGTGTCAGGTGCCAGGCAGGGTATACAGTCTTTACACTGCATGTAACTACCATGCAGGCCTAGTTTTGGTCCCTTACCGCGCCATACTTTAGCACGTAGGTAAGCATTTTTTAATACTTTAATGTTTGTCATTTAAAAAAGGGAAGGGGGCTAAGGATTATGCGATGGGTAGTGGTTCAGAGTGGTAAGGGAATTTTCGGTTCAGGGTTTAGGTATGGCTATGTGTACGGGATAGAAATACTTTTTTATGGTTCAAGGGTGGGTAAAGGTATGGTGGTAATGGTAACTAGACACAATATCGAAGAAAAAATATAGAATGGACAGAATATCGAATTCAAAATAAAGAATGGACATAATATCGAATGGACATAATAAAGTGGTTAATAATATCGACATGCAGGTAAGTAATATCGACTGTCAAAATATCGAAGTACATAATATAGGCATTAAAATATATCACATTTTTAATTATATCGAATTTTTAAAAAGTGTTTTGTATGTTAGTATATGTGTTAAAAGTGTATATTATTTTTGTAATGTATGTTTAATTATTTTTTAAAGTTAAGAAATGTATGTAAAATAATTTTTGCATATTTTACTTACATAGCTGGTTGCGGGTTTATAGGGGATTAGGGTGGGAAGTAATTTAATTATAGTAAATTAAACATACATTTTTAGTTCTGTAGTGGGTTGTGGGTTTATAGGGGAATAGGGTGGGAAGTAATTTAATTGTAATTAAGTAAATATTTATTTTTATTTATTGGTATTCATAATTAATTTATTGTCAATTATTAATTGGTAATTCATTTTTATTGCTTGATTAATTGATAATTATGTTAATTGTATTAATTTATTATTTGGAGCGGGTTGTGGGCTTACAGGGGAATAGGGTGGGAAGTAATCTAATTATAATTAAGTAAATATTTTTTTATTTTATTGGTATTGATAATTAATTATTAATTGGTAATTCATTTTTAATTATTGGTAATTAATTGTTATTAATTGATTAATTGATAAATATGTTAATTGTATTAATTTATTATTCGGAGTGGGTTGCGGGTTTATAGGGGAATAGGGTGGAAAGTAATTTAATTGTAATTAAGTAATTATTGAAATTATTTTTGTGTATTGATAATTTATGGTTAATTATTAATTGGTATTTTTTAATTACTTATTACATTTTTAGTATTGAAAATTAATTGGTTGTTAATTAATTAATAATAGGTAATTCATTTTTATGTTTGGGTATTTATTAATTATTAATATTTTATAATTGGTAATTAATTTTAAATATGTTTTTATTGGCATTGATAATTAATTAATTTTTATTTAAATATTAAATCATTCATTTCCCTACTGTTGCACTCACTGGAGTGGGAATAGTAATTTTTACCCCTACGCTATCCAACGCTTTCCCTACTGGTGCACTCACTGGAGTGGGAATAGTAATTTTTACCCCTACGCTATCCAACGCTTTCCCTACTGTTGCACTCTCTGGAGTGGGAATATATTTATTTTCACCCCCACGCTATCCAACGCTTTCCCTACTGTTGCACTCTCTGGAGTGGGAATAGTAATTTGTAACCTCCCGCTATCCAACGCTTTCCCTACTGTTGCACTCACTGGAGTGGGAATAGTAATTTTTACCCCTACGCTATCCAACTCTTTCCCTACTATTGCACTCACTGGAGTGGGAATAGTATTTTTTACCCCTATGCTATCCAACGCTTTCCCTACTGTTGCACTCTCTGGAGTGGGAATAGTAATTTTTACCCTCCCGCTATCCAACGCTCTACCTACTGTTCCACTCGCTGGAGTGGGAATAGTAAATTTTACCCTCCCGCTATCAAACAGTGATGTAATTCTTTTTTAAGAGATTACATATATTATTTATTAATTTTAACATTTGTAAAATAATTTTAAGTATGTTTTACTTAATTATATTGATTATTTAATTAAGTTAGTTACTTTTAACATATTTTACAAATTCGATATTTTTACATTCTATATTTTAACCAATGATATATTGTCTTCGATATTTTTGTACTTACTTGTTTGTAGATAGGGAGACGATATTTTGTACTTCGATATTTTAGCGTCGATATTATGTCCATTCTATATTTTGCTCGTCGATATTATGTCAGTGATCCGGTGGTAATAAAGGTTTTAAAGAGGTTTTTAGTTTTAGGCAGGGGTAAGGGTAAAGGGTAGTAAGTCTTTTTTAGGGTTGAGGGGTCGGGGTAAGCATACAGGGTAGTACGAGTTTTAGGGTACAGAGAGGGATAGGGTTACAGGGTAGTAGGATATTTTTAGGGTTCAGGGTTATGTAAGGATACAGTATAGTAACAGATTTTTAGGGTTCAATGATGGGTAAAGTTACAGAGTAGTAATACGCTTTTAGGGTTCATTGCTGGGTAAGGGTACTGAGCAATAAGAAGTTTTAGGGTTCAGGGTGGATAAAGGCACAAGGTATCAAGGGTTTTAAAATTGTTTAGGGCTAAGTAAGGGCACAGGGCAATACATTGATTATAGGGTTCAGGGATGGATGACGGTACTATATAAATGCAATTGCATTTACAATTATAATTAAAGGATTATTTAGGGTCTAGGGATGGGTAAGGTTATTGGGTAGGAAGGGCTAAATTTAAAAGGGTATTGGAGAGTAAAAAAGGGTGTGTACTAGTGAAACCCTCCTAAAAAAGGGTAGTGGGTAGTTACAGTTAGGTCTGTGTTTGCATACGAAGAAATTTTTTGGGTTTGCTCAATATTTGGTACGGTTTGACGATACTTCACAAAACTTTCCCAAACAAAGTTCATCCACCTCAGCTCCCTGCTTCTTCCTGAAGAGTTTCAGGGTGATCCATGGAGCGGCATCTGGGAAAAAGGGTGGTCCCAAAATCAAATGTCCCCATGCTTTTTCCATAGGCTTTTTTGGAATGTGATATTGCAAAAACTATTGAATGCACTTGCACCAAATTTGTCTGGAAAGCTGGTTCTTAGTCCTGAAAGCATGCTTTTTTTTTTATTTGGTGTAATACCGTTCAGTAGTTTTTGAGAATTTAAGGTTAACATTTTTTTGTTTATCTGGGGAGTTGGGCTGAGGGACTCTTGCAAGAGTTTTACCAGCTCATCTACAAAAAATAAAAAGTTCTGATTGGCCTAGGGGGCTTTGTTTTATCCTTGGGCCACCTCGCTCCTGTGGGACTGAGACTCCTACAGGAGTGAGCGCCCTGACTGACAGGCCGTAACATGAGCAGAAATGTTGCTGCAGACATGAAAGGACTCTGGGGACTTAGTTCCCTGTCCAGAAAATAGTACCAAAACAAAAATGATGCCCTTGTATGGGGGCACAGAAGAACACACCGTCTGGAGACAAAACTGAAAAAACAAATGTTTTCTTATGCCACAATCCTGCAGTACACTGCAGAATCGCTGGAAAAAAATCCAAAATGGCAGCCGCCTTTTTAAAAATGTATTTGTTTGATGTTGTGGGTAGGCCAGGTTTTGGCAGTCAATATATGTAATTGTTTGTGGAGGGAGTGTGCATCGGACCCCACTCCCGACCCAATTACGGCCACGGGAACCACATCCCCTGGGGCCTGACATTAATGAAAGGAGAAGGGACCGCACGCCCTCCCTTCCCGAACTCTACGAGGCCCTGGGGACCTCATCCTGTGCTTATCAGTTCTGCATAGCAAATAAAAGGGAGGGGTGCATACACCCCCCATGCTTTAATGAGGCCCCAGGGGCACCAGCCCTCGGGCCAAATAGTAAATATATAAATAACTAAACAAAATGGTCGCACACTGCTTACCTACCAACGTGTTACCCCAATGA